>NC_138304.1:80155000-80850000 GCF_965601325.2 Salmo salar | reverse complement strand
ATCACTCTAACTTGTCTCTCCTCTGTAGCTGCTTGTAAGGACCATAAAAGGGGTCTGTTCAGCTGGCTTTAGTTCAGCAGGCTAACACAGCGTTGCCTCTCCCCTGTAGGTGCCTGTAAGGACCATAAGAGGACCCTGGAGGTGTCCCAACATGCAGAGGACATGGGTCTGATCTTGGGGGCCTGTGCTGGGGGACTGGTGGTCCTTATTCTGCTGCTGGGGGCCATCGTCATCGTCGTCAAGAAGGGGTAAGTGGAGGGGTAGGGGTATGGGTGAGTGGAGGTTTGTGTGTGTGTGTGTGTGTGTGTGTGTGTGTGTGTGTGTGTGTGTGTGTGTGTGTGTGTGTGTGTGTGTGTGTGTGTGTGTGTGTGTGTGTGTGTGTGGACAGGGATTCTGATCATGAGGTAGTCCAGAGAGCTGCCTTTGACTAAATGGATCCTATTAGGGAAGGAATTTCTCTATCACCTCTTGGCAGGCTTAGTCCAACTTCATTCAATTAGGAGTTAGGCAGGTAATGGGGAGTATATTACTTCCAAAACTGCACACATGGCACGCTATTATTCGTGAAACATGGTGCAGTTATAGTTGCCAAGCTTTCCGTATAAATATTTTTTTTATTGGCTGCAACACATCTAGCCCAGAAACTATACACTCCAGCATCATTGGCCAAGTTCCACCAGGAAATACTGTTTGGCAGTACTGTACTCTCCTCTCCTATTCCTCTTCTCTCACCCTTTCCTCTGCCGTTATATTAGCAGAATAACACTCAGTGTGTAGTATAGTATTTCATCAAGGGCCATGATATCCCATTGTCCTTTCAAGTCAAAGCAGATATAATAGCAGTATCTGGGTTGGTGTGCAGTGCACAGTGAACACAGTGGCTGTGGTTGAGCCATTAATTGGAGAGGAAGGTTGTTATTGCCTTTCGGATAGAATGACCGCATGATGAAGGGAGTGGAGCTGGGATACACGTCAGCGAAGCAGGGTTGGACGTCACAAGGAGAAGAGTCGTAGTGCCCGAAAGTGGTTGATTATGTAAACACAATGGCAACCAGCCAACCAACCACCAGTAGAACGTGGAACTAACTGTACCTTGGTTGACAGCTGTATGTGTACCGGTGCTCCCTGGCATATTAAGCAATCTATTTAGCTAGGAACCCAGTCAATGTCAAATTAAATCAAACTTTATTTGTCACATGAGCCGAATACAACAAGTGTAGACTTTACCGTGAAATGCTTACTTACAAGCCCTTAATCAACAATGTGAATAGTCAGTGGCCATTTGATTAATTGTTCAGCAGTATTATGGCTTGGGGTAGAAGCTGTTAAGGAGCCTTTTGGTCCTAGACTTGGCACTCCGGAACCGCTTGCTGTTCAGTAGTAGAGAAAACACTCTATGACTCTAGTGACTGGAGTCTCTGACATTTTTTGGGGCTTTCCTCTGACACCACCTAGTATATAGGTCCTGGATGGCAGGAAGCTTGGCTCTACCCTCTGTAGAGCCTTACGGTCAGATGCCGAGCAGTTGCCATACCAGGCTGTGATGCAACCGGTCAGAATGCTCTCGATGGTGCCGCTCTAGATCTTTTTGAAGATCTGGGGACCCATGCCAAATCTTTTCTGTCTCCTGAGGGGCAAAAGGTGTTGTCGTGCCCTCTTCACGACTGTCTTGGTGTGTTTGGACCATGATCGTTTGTTGGTGATGAGGACACCAAGGAACTTGAAACTCTCGACCCACTCCAATACAGCCTTGTCAATGTTAATGGGGGTGTGTTCGGCCCGCCTTTTCCTGTAGTCCACGACCAGCTCCTTTGTCTTGCTCACATTGAGGGAGAGGTTGTTGCACTGGCACCACACCACACAGTTGTACTACATGTTATCTGCTACTCCATGGTCGCTTGCCTTTCCGCCATTCATATACAGGTAACTGCCAACATAAAGGAAACACCAACATAAACATCTTAATAGACCGTTGGACCACCACGAGTCAGAACAGCTTCAATGCACCTTGGCATAAATTCTACAAGCAACTGGAACTATATTGGAGGGATGTGACACCATTCTTCCACGAGAAATTCCATAATTTGGTGTTTTGTTGATGGTTGTGGAAAACGCAGTCTCAGGCGCCACTCCAGAATCTGTCATTGTGTTCAATTGGTTTGAGATCTGTTGACTGAGATGGCCATGGCAAATGGTTTACATCATTTTCATGCTCATCAAACCATTCAGTGACCACTCGTGTTCTGTGGATGGGGGCATTGTCAACCTATAGCTGGGGAATTACCCATGTTAGCCAAGATAATGGCCCTGCCCAGTATTTTTAAACATGACCCCAAGCATTATGGGAAGTTAATTGTTTAATTTACACAGGAATCATAACTGTGTGGAAGCACCTGCTTTCAATATACTTTATATCCCTCATTCACTCAAGTGTTTCCATTATTTTGGCAATTACCTTTACATTTCAACATTTAATAATGGACATTTTTATTTTGCCTTGCTGGAGGCCACCTCACTAACCATGGCTCCTCCTTTCACCTCTCTTTGTTTTCTTTCTCTTCTCTCTCTCTCTCTCCTCATCTATCTTCTCCTCCTTTCTCCATGCTAATCAGAAGGGACTTCTATTCTTACTCTTACTACCCGTAAGTGACTCCTCCCTAGTCTCTCCCTCCACCCTTTCATTCTGGCGCAATCTTCACCTGCTTTCCCTCTGTAGTCCTGGAAGATGACACTCATAGGAGATAAGCATCTCCTCCACCTCATCCCCTATATACCTCTCATATCTCTCCTCTCTCTCACACACTCTCGCTCTCTCTGGGCCTCCTGCTATTATCACAAAACCTTCCCTTTATCTCCCTCTCCTCGACTCAATCTCTTATGTTTTCCCTTCTTTCCAATCTCATCTCCTTGACCTCAACCCCCCCTACTCGTTTCCCTCTCCTTGACCTCAACCTCCCCCCTACTCGTTTCCCTCTCCTTGACCTCAACTCCCCCTCTACTCGTTTCCCTCTCCTTGACCTCAACTCCCCCTCTACTCGTTTCCCTCTCCTTGACCTCAACCCCCCCTACTCGTTTCCCTCTCCTTGACCTCAACTCCCGCTCTACTCGTTTCCCTCTCCTTGACCTCAACTCCCCCTCCACTCGTTTCCCTCTCCTTGACCTCAACTCCCCCTCCACTCGTTTCCCCATCTCCTTGCTGTCTCCTTATTTCGATCTCTCTCTTATTCTTCCCTCCTTTTTATATTCCCTCCTCCTCTCTTCTCCTCTCCCCAGCAGGAAGAAGGTAGCGCTGAACAAGGCAGCCATGTCGTACCGTCAGGAGAAGACCAGGAAGCTAGGTTCTCTGGACTGCAGCATGACAGAGCAGAGCACCTTGCAGCAGGACGAGCGCACAGCTAACTCCTTCATGGACGCCCATGCCTGCAACACACGGAGTAAGAACCAAGAACACCCTGAGCCCAACTAATAGTACATTAGTCTATAGGCTAACCCTGTGCCTCCTACAGAGAGAGAGAGAAAGAGAGTACAACTAGTACTCTGTAGGCTAAGTCTGTGCCTCCTACAACGATTACAATATATATATATATATATATATACTGCTCAAAAAAATAAAGGGAACACTTAAACAACACAATGTAACTCCAAGTCAATCACACTTCTGTGAAATCAAACTGTCCACTTAGGAAGCAACACTGATTGACAATACATTTCACATGCTGTTGTGCAAATGGAATAGACAACAGGTGGAAATTATAGGCAATTAGCAAGACACCCCCAATAAAGGAGTGGTTCTGCAGGTGGTGACCACAGACCACTTCTCAGTTCCTATGCTTCCTGGCTGATGTTTTGGTCACTTTTGAATGCAGGCGGTGCTTTCACTCTAGTGGTAGCATGAGACGGAGTCTACAACCCACACAAGTGGCTCAGGTAGTGCAGCTCATCCAGGATGGCACATCAATGCGAGCTGTGGCAAGAAGGTTTGCTGTGTCTGTCAGCGTAGTGTCCAGAGCATTGAGGCGCTACCAGGAGACAGGCCAGTACATCAGAAGACGTGGAGGAGGCCGTAGGAGGGCAACAACCCAGCAGCAGGACCACTACCTCCGGCTTTGTGCAAGGAGGAGCAGGAGGAGCACTGCCAGAGCCCTGCAAAATGACCTCCAGCAGGCCACAAATGTGCATGTGTCTGCTCAAACGGTCAGAAACAGACTCCTTGAGGGTGGTATGAGGGCCCGACGTCCACAGGTGGGGGTTGTGCTTACAGCCCAACACCGTGCAGGACGTTTGGCATTTGCCGAGAACACCAAGATTGGCAAATTCGCCACTGGCGCCCTGTGCTCTTCACAGATGAAAGCAGGTTCACACTGAGCACATGTGACAGACGTGACAGAGTCTGGAGACGCCGTGGAGAACGTTCTGCTGCCTGCAACATCCTCCAGCATGACCGGTTTGGCAGTGGGTCAGTCATGGTGTGGGGTGGCATTTCTTTGGGGGGCCACACAGCCCTCCATGTGCTCGCCAGAGGTAGCCTGACTGCCATTAGGTACCGAGATGAGATCCTCAGACCCCTTGTGAGACCATATCCTGGTGCGGTTGGCCCTGGGTTCCTCCTAATGCAAGACAATGCTAGACCTCATGTGGCTGGAGTGTGTCAGCAGTTCCTGCAAGAGGAAGGCATTGATGCTATGGACTGGCCCGCCTGTTCCCCAGACCTGAATCCAATTCAGCACATCTGGGACATCATGTCTCGCTCCATCCACCAACGCCACGTTGCACCACAGACTGTCCAGGAGTTGGCGGATGCTTTAGTCCAGGTCTGGGAGGAGATCCCTCAGGAGACCATCCGCCACCTCATCAGGAGCATGCCCAGGCGTTGTAGGGAGGTCATACAGGCACGTGGAGGAAACCCAGCCTAAAACCCCAAACAGCAAGCAATGCAGGTGTAGAAGCACGGTGGCTAGGAAAAACTCCCTAGAAAGGCCAAAACCTAGGAAGAAACCTAGAGAGGAACCAGGCTATGAGGGGTGGCCAGTCCTCTTCTGGCTGTGCCGGGTGGAGATTATAACAGCACATGGCCTAGATGTTCAAATAATAATAATCATAGTAGTAGTTGTCGAGGGTGCAACAAGTTAGTAACACAAGAGTAAGTGTCAGTTGGCTTTTTCATAGCTGATCTTTGAGAGTATCTCTACCGCTCCTGCTGTCTCTAGAGAGTTGAAAACAGCAGGTCTGGGACAGGTAGCACGTCCGGTGAACAGGTCAGGGTTCCATAGCTGCAGGCAGAACAGTTGGAACTGGAGCAGCAGCACGGCCAGGTGAACTGGGGACAGCAAGGAGTCATCAAGCCAGGTAGTCCTGAGGCATGGTCCTAGGGCTCAGGTCCTCCGAGAGAGAGAAAGAAAGAAAGAAAGAAAGAAAGAAAGAAAGAAAGAAAGAAAGAAAGAAAGAAAGAAAGAGAGAATTAGAGAGAGCATATTTAAATTCACACAGGACACCGGAAAAGACAAGAGAAATACTCCAGACTGACCCTAGCCCCCCGACACATAAACTACTGCAGCATAAATACTGGAGGCTGAGACAGGAGGGGTCAGGAGACACTGTGGCCCCATCCGATGAAACCCCCGGACAGGGCCAAACAGGTAGGATATAACCCCACCCACTTTGCCAAAGCACAGCCTCCACACCACTGGAGGGATATCTCCAACCACCAACATACCATCCCGGGACAAGGCTGAGTATAGCCCACAAAGATCTCCGACACGGCACAGCCCAAGGGGGGGCGCCAACCCAGACAGGAAGACCACGTCAGTGACTCAACCCACTCAAGTGACGCACCCCTCCCAGGGACGGCATGGAAGAACACCAGTAAGCCAGTGACTCAGCCCCCGTAATAGGGGTAGAGGCAGAGAATCCCAGTGGAAAGAGGGGAAACCGGCCAGGCAGAGACAGCAAGGGCGGTTCGTTGCTCCAGCCTTTCCGTTCACCTTCACACCCCTGGGCCAGACTACACTTAATCATAGGTCCTACTGAAGAGATGTGTCTTCAGTAAAGACTTAAAGGTTGAGACTGAGTGCGTCTCTCACATGGGTAGGCAGACTATTCCATAAAAATGGAGCTCTATAGGAGAAAGCCCTGCCTCCAGCTGTTTGCTTAGAAATTTTAGGAACAATTAGGAGGCCCGCGTCTTGTGACCGTAGCGTACGTGTAGGTATGTACGGCAGGACCAAATCGGAAAGATAGGTAGGAGAAAGCCCATGTAATGCTTTGTAGGTTAGCAGTAAAACCTTGAAATTAGCCCTTGCCTTAACAGGAAGCCAGTGTAGGGAGGCTAGCACTGGAGTAATATGATCACATTTTTTGGTTCTAGTCAGGATTCTAGCAGCCGTATTTAGCACTAACTGAAGTTTATTTAGTGCTTTATCCAGGTAGCTGGAAAGTAGAGCATTGCAGTAGTCCAACCTAGACGTAACAAAGGCATGGATTAATTTTTCTGCGTCATTTTTGGACAGAAAGTTTCAGATCTTTGCAATGTTACGTAGATGGAAAAAAAGCTGTCCTTGAAACAGTCTTGATATGTTCTTCAAACGAGAGATCAGGGTCCAGAGTAACGCCGAGATCCTTCACAGTTTTATTTGAGACGATTGTACAACCATCCAGATGAATTGTCAGATTCAACAGAAGATCTCTTTGTTTCTTGGGACCTAGAACAAGCATCTCTGTTTTGTCCGAGTTTAAAAGTAGAAAGTTTGCAGCCATCCACTTCCTTATGTCTGAGACACAGGCTTCTAGCGAGGGCAATTTTGGGGCTTCACCATGTTTCATTGAAATGTACAGCTGTGTGTCATCCGCATAGCAATGAAATTTAACATTATGTTTTCGAATGACATCCCCAAGAGGTAAAATATATAGTGAAAACAATAGTGGTCCTAAAACGTAACCTTGAGGAACACCGAAATTTACAGTTGATTTGTCAGAGGACAAACCATTCACAGAGACAAACTGATATCTTTCCGACAGATAAGACCTAAACCAGGCCAGAACTTGTCCATGTAGACCAATTTGGGTTTCCAATCTCTCCAAAAGAATGTGGTGATCGATGGTATCAAAAGCAGCACTAAGATCTAGGAGCACGAGGACAGACGCAGAGCCTCGGTCTGACGTCATTAAAAGGTAATTTACCACCTTCACAAGTGCAGTCTCAGTGCTATGATGGGGTCTAAAACCAGACTTTAGCGTTTCGTATACATTGTTTGTCTTCAGGAAGGCAGTGAGTTGCTGCACAACAGCTTTTTCAAATTTTTTTGAGAGGAATGGAAGATTAGATATAGGCCAATAGTTTTTTTATAATTTCTGGGTCAAGATTTGGCTTTTTCAAGAGAGGCTTTATTACTGCCACTTTTAGTGAGTTTGGTACACATCCGGTGGATAAAGAGCCGTTGTCACGTCCTGGCCAGTCTAAGGGTTAATTGGTATTGTAGTTTGGTCAGGACGTGGCAGAGGGTATTTGTTTTATGTGGTTAGGGGTGGTGTGTTTGTTGTAGGGCAGTTGATTTAGGTATTCCGGGGTTTTTGGGCACTGTTTGATTTTCATGTATTCTATGTTGAGTCTAGTGTGTCTGTTTCTATGTTTGGGTTCATTGGGGTTGAGACTGTCAATTGAAGGCAGGTGTTGTCTATTTGCCTTTGATTGAGAGTCCCATATATGAGGGTGTGTTTGTGTTTGTCTTTTGTGGGAGATTGTTTTGCACTGCGTTAGTATAGCCTGCAAAACTGTCATTCGTCGTTCTTGTTGTTTTCTTGTTTTCTCGTGTTCAACGTTATTTAATAAATTAAGATGATGAGCACCAACTCTACTGCGTATTGGTCCACGTTCTCAGACGACGATTTCTCTATATCATCGGAAGATGAAGAAACACGTGACAGAATCTCCCACCAACAAAGGACCAAGCAGCAGAGAAAAAGGGATGTCGAGTTGGACTGGCGGGAGAGATGGACCTGGGAGGAAGTTCTGGACGGGGCTGGACCTTGGCATCAGGCTGGGGAATACCGTCGCCCACGGGAAGAGATCGAGGAGGCGAAGGCTGAGAGGCGGCGGTTTGAAGCCATGGCGAGGAAGCCGGAGAGGCACCCCCAATATTTTTTTGGGGCGGGGCACACGGGTAGTTTGGCTAGGTCTAGGAGGAACCATAAGCCAGCTACCCGTGAGTACATGGTGGAGCGTAGGAGGTGGAGAGCGCCGTGTTTCGCGGAGGTGCGCAATATCTCGCCTATATGCACGCACAGCCCAGTCCGCCCTGCACCAGCACCCCACTCATGCAGGGCTACTAGTCTCATCCAGCCAGGACGGGCTGTGCAGGCGATGCGATCACGGCCATCTGCGCGCCTCCATGGCCCAGTCTTTCCGGTTCCTGCCTCTCGTGCGGACCCAGAGGTGCGTCAGTCCAGTAAGACTCGTCCTGTTCCCGCTCCTCGCACTAGCCTGGAGGTGCGTGTTCTCAGGCTGATGACCCCAGTACCAGCACCACGCACCAGGCTGACAGTGCGTCGGCCCGCCAGTCAACAGTCACCAGAGCTGCCTGCCAGTCAACAGTCACCAGAGCTGCCCGCCAGTCAACAGTCACTAGAGCTGCCCGCCAGTCAACAGTCACCAGAGTTGCCCGCCAGTCAACAGTCACCAGAGTTGCCCGCCAGTCAACAGTCGCCAGAGCTGCCCGCCAGTCAACAGTCGCCAGAGCTGCCCGCCAGTCAGAAGCCGCCAGAGCCGCCCGCCAGTCAGGAGCCGCCAGAGCCGCCCGCTAGTCAGAAGCCGCCAGAGTGGCCAGACTGCCCGGAACTGCCAGAGTGGCCAGACTGCCCGGAACTGCCAGAGTGGCCAGACTGCCCGGAACTGCCAGAGTGGCCCGACTGCCCCCCGGGTCTGCCAGAGTGGCCCGACTGCCCCCCGGGTCTGCCAGAGTGGCCCGACTGCCCCCCGGGTCTGCCAGAGTGGCCCGACTGCCCCCCGGGTCTGCCAGAGTGGCCCGACTGCCCCCCGGGTCTGCCAGAGTGGCCCGACTGCCCCCCGGGTCTACCAGAGTGGCCCGACTGTACCCCGGGTCTGCCAGAGTGGACCGACTGCCTGGAACGGCCAGAACCGGAGCCACCTCCAGATATAGGTGGGTTGGGGAGGGGGGGTGTAGCACAGTGCCGTCGTTGACGGCAGCCACCCTCCCTTCCCTCCCTTTAGTAGGGGGATTTATTTTTTGTTGTTGTTGTTGTTTGGGGTTGTTGTTTTTCTTAAGGTGCTTCCGGGGTTAGCACCTTAAGGGGGGGGGGGGGGGGGGGGGTACTGTCACGTCCTGGCCAGTCTAAGGGTTAATTGGTATTGTAGTTTGGTCAGGACGTGGCAGAGGTTATTTGTTTTATGTGGTTAGGGGTGGTGTGTTTGTTGTAGGGCAGTTGATTTAGGTATTCCGGGGTTTTTAGGCACTGTTTGATTTTCATGTATTCTATGTTGAGTCTAGTGTGTCTGTTTCTATGTTTGGGTTCATTGGGGTTGGGACTCTCAATTGAAGGCAGGTGTTGTCTATTTGCCTTTGATTGAGAGTCCCATATATGAGGGTGTGTTTGTGTTTGTCTTTTGTGGGAGATTGTTTTTGCACTGCGTTAGTATAGCCTGCAAAACTGTCATTCGTTTTCTCGTGTTCAACGTTATTTAATAAATTAAGATGATGAGCACCAACTCTACTGCGTATTGGTCCACGTTCTCAGACGACGATTTCTCTATATCATCGTAAGATGAAGAAACACGTGACAGCCGTTTATTATGTTCAGCATAGGAGGGCCAAGCACAGAAAGCAGCTCTTTCAGTAGTTTAGTTGGAATAGGGTCCCGTATGCAGCTTGAAGGTTTAGAGGCCATGATTATTTTCATCATTGTGTCAAGAGATATAGTACTAAAACACTTTAGTGTCTCCCTTGATCCTAGGTCCTGGCAGGGTTGTGCAGACTCAGGACAACGGAGCTTTGGAGGAATACGCAGATTTAAAGAGGAGTCCGTAATTTGCTTTCTAATGATCATGATCTTTTCCTCAAAGAAGTTCATTAATTCATTACTGCTGAAGTGAGAGCCATCCTCTCTTGGGGAATGCTGCTTTTTAGTTAACTTTGCGACAGTATCAAAAATAAATTTCGGATTGTTCTTATTTTCCTCAATTAAGTTGGAAAAATAGGATGATCGAGCAGCAGTGAGGGCTCTTCGATACGCACGGTACTGTCTTTCCAAGCTAGTCGGAAGACTTCCAGTTTGGTGTGGCGCCATTTCCGTTCCAATTTTCTGGAAGCTTGCTTCAGAGCTCGTGTATTTTCTGTATACCAGGGAGCTAGTTTCTTATGACAAATGTTTTTAGTTTTTAGGGGTGCAACTGCATCTAGGGTATTGCGCAAGGTTAAATTGAGTTCCTCGGTTAGGTGGTTAACTGATTTTTGTCCTCTGACGTCCTTGGGTAGGCAGAGGGAGTCTGGAAGGGCATCAAGTACACTATTGTGTAGACTCTGTGCCACCTAGTATATACACACTTTCAAGTACACTCTCTGGGCTACAGCCTGTTCCCTCTGTGCCCTGTATACACAAACTGCTAAGATAAAGTACCATCTTCAGTTTTTCAGACTTTCTAGTTGTGTTTACTTCTCTGTGAATATCCGTCGTCCTTCTCTCTCTCTCTCTCTCTCTCTCTCTCTCTCTCTCTCTGTCTGTCTGTCTGTCTGTCTGTCTGTCTGTCTGTCTGTCTGTCTGTCTGTCTGTCTGTCTGTCTGTCTGTCTGTCTGTCTGTCTGTCTGTCTGTCTGTCTGTCTGTCTGTCTGTCTGTCTCGTTTCTAACGATTTAAATATTCTGTCTTGCCAGTCAATACATACATACAATATGTCTCCATAGAGATACATGCTTTTTCTTGAGCTTCCTGACGGACAGAGCAGAGTCTCAGTTTAGTGGGTGTTGTGTTGAGCAGTTGGAGGTTGACCTTCAGTCATTCACTGAGCCACACACTTGAATAGAATAGCATATACTGGCACTTATATAACATATGTTATTTTGTGTAATGGTTAACACGTGTGTATGTACGTTTGTGTCCGTCTTTGTGTATATGTCTGGGTATCCATCTTTGTGTGTGTGTGTCTTGCGTGCATGCCGTGTTAATGCATGTGTATGTCTCCTCTAGACGAACAGAGGAGTTCAGTGAACGAGTCCAGCAGCTTGTTGGGTGGTTCCCCTCGACGCCACTGTCGTAGGAAGAGCTCTCCGTACCACACGGGTCAACTTCACCCCGCGGTCAGGGTGGCAGACCTCCTCCAACACATCAACCAGATGAAGACTGGAGAGGGATATGGCTTCAAACAGGAGTATGAGGTAAGAGGAGGGAGGGAGGGGTCTGGGAAGGGGGGAGAGAGAGAGAGTAAAGAATGAAGATGTTGTAGCATCCATTGGGATTCAATGATGTAATTTTGGAGACAGAAGGCATTTTAATGTAATTTCTCATCTCTGAGTCCAATGGCTTGTGTGTTCAGTAGGCTGCTGCTGGAGGCTTATTTTAATAAGCAGCATTCAATATATACCTATAGTGGCTGTTTTATAACATCTCTCAATGTAAAGCTATTTCATTCTTCTCATATCTCTTTCAGATCTATTTGTATTATTACCAAGAGTATATTCATTAAATGGCTTTCAAAAAAATAAATATATTGTTCTCTTTGTGATTTACTTCAAAATCCCTCTATTCACCCAGTAGCATTTAGCTTGTATTTGTACCTGAATCCAAACCTCCAGGATTCCAGATGTGCTTTTCGATTCAGTAATCCCACCCCCTGAGGGCCCAACAAATTCCCCCTTCTGAAATCAATACCATGGTTGCTTTTTCACTCGCTTTTCCTCTCCTCCCGTCTTGCTCCCTCAGTCGCTCCCGTCTGTCGCCTGGAGAAATAAAGGAGATGAAGGAAAGATCAGTGGGAGACTGGTGTGTGTGTGTGTGCGTGTGCGTGTGATGTATGTATCAGTGTGAGAATGGCTGTAGGACTTCATAACCCTTATTTCCCACTGGGCTGCTGAGGCGGCCATTGATCAGGCATGCCGCAAAGGACAGTGGGAGTTTATAAATGGCACTACAGGGCTTCTAGACTGGCTCAGATAGAACAAGGCTGAAGTCAGATAGCCATAACCAGATTACAACCAACTGGTTAGACTGTCAGGTTAGATCCAATCTTCCTCAGGGCTTCTGCCCAGCAGGCAAAACTGGTTGAAAGGATGTCATTACAAACCAGATTACAACAATGATTTATATACATCACTGGATTAGAACCAGTTGACATCATTTCAACCAGCTATGCCTGCTAGGTTCAGCTTCGGGGCTTCAAGGGAGATAAAGAACATTGATTGAAACAAAGAGAATTTCCTTCTGACAATCAGCAGCTGAGACCCTGATGCATGATATAAGCGTGCAAAAAAGTCTGTCTATGGGCTGGTTCAATGTTAGTCAGGCTCTGCTATAAGGAGAGTGAGAAGGAAAGTGAAAAGGAAAGAGGGAAGGAGAGAGAGAAGAAGAATGAGAGAGGCATCATGTCTTCTCTAAACAGGATTAGGTATGGTATTACCTGTGTAGGAGCGCGGTGCAGGTGTAATCCTCTGATCAGCATGCTGCCCCTGTCCCTGCGCTGTAGGTGGACGGCCGCCCCACGCTGCGATTGGGCCGGAGCTGATGAGGGTCTTAGTGAGCCGGGTTTGTAGCGCCTGGATGTGCCTGGTGACGCAGCCAGGAGATAAGCCTGACTTAGCGTTGGTACGCGTGAACGTGCCACAACATGGACGCTACCGCCGCCATTGTAAAGTGTTTTCCACTAGTGCCGGCTGTCGGCCATACACCTGATTAGACTCATTTCAGCCTAATACTTTTTCCACTTAAATTAACAATGGTACTTTTCAATTCGCTAGCCAGAAAAATGTCTGCCAAGCCCTCTCCCACTAGAATAAACTATATGCATCTTTTAGCGATCTATTGATAGGACAAGCGCCTGTCAGTCACAAAGTGAGTGACGACTGGGAAATATTGCTGTCCCGTCTCTTGGAACCTGGGTGCGTGGGTGTTGTGTGCACTGTTGTTGCAGTCAAATTTCTTTACACTGCAGGAGAGAGCATGAATTTGCACGTCCCATATAATGTGGCAATGATGAGTTGAAATCCACCTAGCCTATTGTTTTCAGGCACATTCATTTATTTTATTTTGTGTGCAGGGTCCGACATTAACGCTGGCCCAGGACCAGTAAAAAACTCATTCCAAACCATCTCAATTGGGTTGAGAAAAACAGCATGGTCGCGTGAAAGCGCATATCCAATCTCTTTGTCACCAGGCAGACCACTGACAAACTGAGCTACTATACTCTGCCCAGAGACAGAAGACGCCTCAATCCGCTTTCTGAAGGCTTTAGAGAGCCAATGGAAGCCTTAGAAAGTGCTACGTAACCCCACAGATACTGTAGTTTTGATAGAGAATCAAAAGAAGAACTACAAATTCTCAGACAGGCCACTTCCTGCTTGGAATCTTCTCAGGTTTTTGCCTGCCATATGAGTTCTGTTATACTCACAGACACCATTCAAACAGTTTTAGAGTGTTTTCTATCCAGATCTACTAATAATATGCATATTCTCGTTTCTGGGCAAGAGTAGTAGTTTAATAAGGTATCCAAAAATATATTTTAACAATGATTTGATACAATTTTGAATTTGGCCTTTACCTCTATAGCCCAGAGAAACCCATTGAATAACACATTCATAAATGGCAAAAAGGACAGTCAAAATATTTATCATAAGAAACAAGGTTTTGCAATATTAGTCCTATATCTGGTAGATATACGAAATCTCAGGAAATACACTGCTCAAAAAAATAAAGGGAACACTTAAACAACACAATGTAACTCCAAGTCAATCACACTTCTGTGAAATCAAACTGTCCACTTTGGAAGCAACACTGATTGACAATACATTTTACATGCTGTTGTGCAAATGGAATAGACAACAGGTGGAAATAATCGGCAATTAGCAAGACACCCCCAATAAAGGAGTGGTTCTGCTGGTGGTGACCACAGGCCACTACTCAGTTCCTATGCTTCCTGGCTGATGTTTTGGTCACTTTTGAATGCTGGCGGTGCATTCACTCTAGTGGTAGCATGAGACGGAGTCTACAACCCACACAAGTGGCTCAGGTAGTGCAGCTCATCCAGGATGGCACATCAATGCGAGCTGTGGCAAGAAGGTTTGCTGTGTCTGTCAGCGTAGTGTCCAGAGCATGGAGGCGCTACCAGGAGACAGGCCAGTACATCAGGAGACGTGGAGGAGGCCGTAGGAGGGCAACAACCCAGCAGCAGGACCGCTACCTCCGCCTTTGTGCAAGGAGGAGCAGGAGGAGCACTGCCAGAGCCCTGCAAAATGACCTCCAGCAGGCCACAAATGTGCATGTGTCTGCTCAAACGGTCAGAAACAGACTCCATGAGGGTGGTATGAGGGCCCGACGTCCACTGGTGGGGGTTGTGCTTACAGCCCAACACCGTGCAGGACGTTTGGCATTTGCCAGAGAACACCAAGATTGGCAAATTCGCCACTGGCACCCTGTGCTCTTCACAGATGAAAGCAGGTTCCCCCTGAGCACATGTGACAGACGTGACAGAGTCTGGAGACGCCGTGGAGAACGTTCTGCTGCCTGCAACATCCTCCAGCATGACTGGTTTGGCGGTGGGTCAGTCATGGTGTGGGGTGGCATTTCTTTGGGGGGCCGCACAGCCCTCCATGTGCTCGCCAGAGGTAGCCTGACTGCCATTAGGTACCGAGATGAGATCCTCAGACCCCTTGTGAGACCATATGCTGGTGCGGTTGGCCCTGGGTTTCTCCTAATGCATGACAATGCTAGACCTCATGTGGCTGGAGTGTGTCAGCAGTTCCTGCAAGAGGAAGGCATTGATGCTATGGACTGGCCCGCCCATCCCCAGACCTGAATCCAATTGAGCACATCCAGGAGTTGGCGGATGCTTTAGTCCAGGTCTGGGAGGAGATCCCTCAGGAGACCATCCGCCACCTCATCAGGAGCATGCCCAGGCGTTGTAGGGAGGTCATACAGGCACGTGGAGGCCACACACACTACTGAGCCTCATTTTTACTTGTTTTAAGGACATTACATCAAAGTTGGATCAGCCTGTAGTGTGGCTACAAGTCCAGACCTCCATGGGTTGATAAATTGGATTTCCATTGATTATTTTTGTGTGATTTTGTTGTCAGCACATTCAACTATGTAAAGAAAAAAGTATTTAATAAGATTATTTCATTCATTCAGATCTAGGATGTGTTAGTTTAGTGTTCCCTTTATTTTTTTGAGCAGTGTATATTGTTCTGTTTTACACATACTGTATTTAACCCCTTTTTTGGGCAGGAACAAGACGATCTTCATCCTTCCATTAATAAAAAAAAACGGTACCGGTTACATTCAGAAGAGTCCTATGACAATTTTGAGGGACGTAGAGCAAAATATATTCATGAGAATCTCCCCTTTCCACAGTGGGTTCACATTAGATTGTAGCCCAAATGGTTCGGACGCTACAAACAGAAGTTGGCACATTGACTGTATCTTCTTCAGACAAGTCCCCTGACACTTGTGGGGGTCGTAGAGAAAAACAGAGACCACCATCGTGTTCGTGAGAGCCTCCCCTTTACATAGGTCAAACCGTTCAGATGCTACAGACGTTTTTGTGAGAAGACCGATTTTCGGGATGTCTCATGGTCTGACAAACACCGCTCCAACTCTGCCACCTTTCACCGCAGATGCAGAAGTGCAATATCAGCGGATGCGGTAGATTGAGACCGGACAAACACTTCAAAACTTGGTTTCTTATGATACATTTGACTGTCTTTTTTTGCCATTTATGAATGTGTTATTCAATGCGTTTCTCTGGGCTATCGTTGTAAAGGCCAAATTCAACATTTTCTCAAATCATTTTGTAAATATATTTTTTAATACCTAAAGGGGTCCTAAAATTCAAAATCAAATGGCTAAATGATCCATAGTATGACCATTTTAAAACAATGTCATATGTCAGCTTAGAATCATAGGTCCAACCGTTCAGACGCTACAGACGTTATCGTGAGAAGACAGGTTTTCGAGATGTCTCATGGTCTGACAAACACTGCTCCAACTCTGCCACCTTTCATGGCGGATGCGGTAGATTGAGACACATCTAATGCAAAAACCCAGATATCTCTAGATTAAACTGATGGATTTTGATGGGAATTGTTGTATTATGTTACTGTACTTAGATTGACGCACCGGTGCGTCAATTGACTCTAGGGGGTTAAAAGGAAGCTTGAAGCTCATGGAAGTCGACAGAATCTTACAGGGTTCTTTAAAAGCCCGGTGCAGTCAAAATGAAAATGTTCCTGTGTTTCATATCATATTGTACAACAGCTGTTGAAACTAACACTGTAAAAGTGTGATTAAAAAAAAGCAGTGTTATGATTGTGATAGCTGCTATTTGAAATTACAATACAGCATTAGAATGTACCATTGGACACCAAAATAGAGTTTGGCTACTCCATGTGTTGTGGAAATCACTGTGTTCCTTTGCAAACATGTCTGTCACACTCACTCAGTCACTCATTCTCTCTCTCGCTCTCTCCCTACTCTCTAGTCTCTACTCTCTCTCATAAAGTTGATTTAGATTCAGTAGATTGTATCTCGCTGTTCTGCCAGATTGTGTATATTGTGCCATAAACATCTATCACAAATGTCGTGCTTTGATACCAAGGTATTATGAAGCACTTGGATTGCAGGCAGGCCTGCTCTCCATGCATATGGAATGAGAGGGACTCAAGCTTGCCTATCTACCTCCTCTCCTCTTCTCATCCCCTTCTTTTCCTGTCCTCCCCATTTTCTTCCTCTACTCCTCCGCTCGTCTCTTGGATGCTCTCCTCTCTCATCTCCTCTCCTCTCCCCCTCAAGGCCACATCCATCCTTCATAGCCGGGTGTCGTCTCTCAGCCTCTTCTTCTCCTCACCATGCTCTTATAGATATGTCACACCTATCAGAAATAAGAGCAGTGAATATGATGGTGAAGTTAATAAGAGAACCTCAGGGTGACAGTCTAAATGAGGTAACAAAGCTAAGGAGACGTTATTCTGATGACACACTGTGTGTCCCTTGTGTTGTAGCAGTATTTAACACTCCAGTAACCAAGCTAAGTATTTCACTGTGTTGTTTAAATCTGATGATGACACAGAATATCGCCTGTATGCTAACGATATCTCACTGTCTTTGTGAACACTTGTTCCATCTCTTCTCAGAGCTTCTTTGATGGATGGGATGTCACCAAGAAGAAGGACAAGACTAAAGGGAGACATGACAGTTTGCTGGGGCGTAAGTAGTGTTCAGACCCTCGCTCTAGAATGGAGTGGTATGCCATGTATGGAAGAGCATTTACAGGAAAGCTACTGGAACTTAAATGTGTTTACAATTAGTGTATTAATTATAACCTCTCCTTAAGTCAGTTGCTATTAACAACCACTACTTTAAAAAAAAGTTTTGTTTTGTTGAACCTGACTTCCTGGTTAAATAAAGCTGACATAAAAGTCCCTCTCCCCTGTAGATGATCGTCATCGAGTCAAGCTGCACTCCCTCCTAGCAGACCCCAACTCTGACTATGTCAATGCCAACTACATAGACGTAAGTTACCCTCTCTGTCTCTCCATCTCTCCTGCTCTCTCTCCCTCTCTCCTGCCCCCCCCACCTCCAGTCTGTACTGTCTCTGCCCACAGTTGCTCCTTAAACTGAGACTCAGCCGTACGATCAGCTGTAGGAACCAAAGATATTGCAGAGTGACTTACGATGTAAGAGGCTCCACTTGTGAGCATCCACACAGCATCTGTGCATGTGTACGAAAGTTGGCTTTACTCTATTGCAATGTGATAGCTGTGTGACAACAAGTGCTGCAGAGATGAGTCTCATGCCTCATGCGGAACACTGCCTGCTATTGTAATGCTAACTTTGTATTGTTAATTCCCGATCCCTCCCGTGAGAGCTGTGTGTCTGGCCCAGTGCTAGAGAAGTGCTAAAGGAAGGATTAATGTAGTCTCTCCCAGCAGATGTCTGAAGGCTGGCCACAGGAAGGAGAGACTCTTAGGTAATGTAGTCTATCCCGGCAGCAGTTTGTAGGCTGGCCACAGCTGGCAGGCTAGTGCACAGTATCTGAGGATGTCCAGTCTATAGGAACTCCAGTCAAAAGTGTGTGAGGATGTGACATCTAGAATCTGATGAGAGTATTGTCCTGTATCTGTATCTCCCTGGGGGAGTTGTGTTGTGTGTATGGCCCAGTGCAGGAGAAGTGAGAGACTCCTACTGTACTGTGTGTTTACAGGTAGTCTCTCCCAACAACCCTCTCTTTGGCTGGCCTCAGTTGGCTGGCCAGTACACAGTGTCTAAGAATGTGACAGCGAGGATATCCATTTAAAGAGGATTGTCCCCTCGTCATGGCATTGTCCTGTCTCTTTATCGCTGGGGGTACCGGAATGGATACGGGATTTGAGGTAGATATTATGTCAGCAACACCAGAAGTTTCCATAAGATCCTATAAGATCCTATAAGCTAGGAGTTTCTTTGTCCTCTGTGACAGCTGACGACTCGTCCAAAAGCTCTCCTAAGTCGACTCCGAGCTGCGTCTCTCTCTGTCTGTCTGATGATATCAAATGTCTGATCCTGTTAATCTGGTGATCAGTTAGTTGGGATCTCACCTGTTCAGCTCCAGTGACTCTCATTCAGGAAACCAAGCCCAGTACCAGTTCATACCTCATCCCAGATACTATCTCTTCCAGCTCTGTGTCAAAGCTGTACAGCTAGTAATGTAGCTAGTGTTGGAGCAATATCCAGTTTGTGTGCTTGAGCTAGGTCCAAGCAGTGAATGAGTGTGAGTGAGTGAGTGAGTGAGTGAGTGAGTGAGTGAGTGAGTGAGTGAGTGAGTGAGTGAGTGAGTGAGTGAGTGAGTGAGTGAGTGAGTGAGTGAGTGAGTGAGTGAGTGAGTGAGTGAGTGAGTGAGTGAGTGAGTGAGTGAGTGAGTGAGTGAGTGAGTGAGTGAGTGTGTGTGTGTGTGCGTGTGCTTGTGCGTGCGTGTGCATATGCGGAGGCATCGCTGAATATGCACGCAGGTCAGGTAAAGGTGGCATTCTCAAAAACCTCTTTTAGCAATTATTTATCTTTGTTGAACACAGCCTGTTCAGTGAAGTGCCCAATCAGAGCAGGAAATAGTGTACAGCGTTCTACTGCGTTCGTCTCCCTCATTGATTAATTGTTTCACCATTGTGTTAACAAAAGAAGATTTAAGAGAAAGAAATAAGTAGAAAAGAGAAGCTAAAATGGATAGAAAAGAAAAAGTCAAATGAAAAGGTAAAATTGATAGAAAATAAAAAGGTAAAATGAGCACTGACTCAGTAGGTTGAGGTTGAGGTGAAGGGGAAGGTTTTAGTGTTAGAGCTCATGGAGAGTATAAGGGCTCTGGTTTCATGCTCCATTCACCCCCTCTTGCCCTTTGTAAGGGCTCTGGTTTCATGCTCCATTCACCCCCTCTTGCCCTTTGTATGGGCTCTGGTTCCATGCTCCGTTCACCCCCTCTTGCCCTTTGTATGGGCTCTGGTTCCATGCTCCATTCACCCCCTCTTGCCCTTTGTATGGGCTCTGGTTTCATGCTCCATTCACCCCCTCTTGCCCTTTGTATGGGCTCTGGTTCCATGCTCCATTCACCCCCTCTTGCCCTTTGTATGGGCTCTGGTTTCATGCTCCATTCACCCCCTCTTGTTCTATTTGAAGGTGTCATTAGCATATGGGCCTGCATCAATGTTAGGGCTGTCTACACCGCTGCCTGCATATCGTGGCAGGACCCCTGACTAGCCTTCCCGCTAGTCTAACCTGCCCCCAGGCGCCATACTAAATGATTAATGTGAGGAGGAGAAGGGGATGAATGGGGGTGAATGGTGAGATGAGGGGTGGAATTAAGGGTCCACTGCCGTTCTGCAGTTCTTCAGACAGGTTCAATGGAAAAGCAGCACCCTGTCTCTGATTTGGGTTAACCTAACTGTTTTCATGGATGGTGGGGCTTGGGTTTGACTAGATAGGAGGAGGGTTGTGTTGTAGTAAAAGTGTAGCATGTTTGGTTCACTTACTGTTCCGTGACCACTCCGCACAACAGGAAGTTGAAGAAAAAGCTTGGGTTTCTACCTCTTTGCCATGGCAACAAGTGTGAGGCGTGAGGGTTTACACATTGATTCTCCACTGGTAGTGTGAAACAATCTCTCTCTCTCTCCCACTCTTTCTCTTTTTTCTCTCTGTCTCTCTCGCTCTCTCTAACCTCCGAGTTCTCTCCTATTCCCCTGTTCTTTAATCATAATAATTAGCTTATTTTTTCCTTGCTTCCTTCCTTCTTTTTCTCTTTCTCCTTCCATATTTTCTCAACCTTTGGGGCTTCTTAGATCCGGATAAACAGGGAAGTAAGTACTACGACTTCTCTTTCTTACCTATCTCTCTACCCAGTCACCCTGTGCCCTCTGCTTACCCCCTTACTTCCTTCCACCTTTCCATCGCTCCATTACTTTCTAATCTCTCCATCTCTGACCCTCCCAGTCCCAGGCACCAGCTGCTCCCCAGAGTTTAATTTAGCCAAACCTGCTCTGCTACACCACTTCACTCTCTCTCATCTGCAGCCAGACTAGACTCACCTAGATTTAAGGATTTGTATTAGGTCTGTCTGTCCACCGTCACAGCAGAGATGACACAAAGCGTGTCTAACTGCAGGCAAGTCTGTCCCAATAGACAGAACCAGCAGTTAGAGCTTTATATTACATATGACACCTGCCCCCCATCAGAAATGGCACAAAGGAACCAATGGGTGCAGAACAGTCTAATGTTGCTTCCTAAATGGTACCCTATTACCATCACACTGCCCTATTACCATCACACTGCCTTATTGCCATCACACTGCCCTATTGCCATCACACTGCCCTATTACCATCACACTGCCCTATTACCATCCCACTGCCCTATTACCATCACACTGCCCTATTACCATCACAATGCCCTATTACCATCACACTGCCCTATTACCATCCCACTGCCCTATTACCATCCCACTGCCCTACAACCATCACATTGTCCTATTACCATCACAATGCGCTATTACCATCACACTGCGCTATTACCATCCCACTGCCCTATTACCATCCCACTGCCCTACAACCATCACATTGTCCTATTACCATCACAATGCGCTATTACCATCACACTGCCCTATTACCATCACAATGCCCTATTACCATCACAATGCCCTATTACCATCACACTGCCCTATTACCATCCCACTGCCCTATTACCATCGCACTGCGCTACAACCATCACATTGTCCTATTACCATCACAATGCCCTATTACCATCACACTGCCCTATTACCATCCCACTGCCCTATTACCATCCCACTGCCCTACAACCATCACATTGTCCTATTACCATCACACTGCGCTATTACCATCACACTGCGCTATTACCATCCCACTGCCCTATTACCATCACACTCCCCTATTACCATCACACTGCCCTATCACCATCACACTGCGCTACTACCATCACACTGCCCTATTACCATCACACTGCCCTATTACCATCACACTGCGCTACTACCATCACACTCCCCTATTACCATTACACTACCCTACTACCATCACACTGCCCTATTACCATCACACTGCCCTACTACCATCACACTGCCCTATTACATCACACTGCCCTATTACCATCACACTGCGCTACTACCATCACACTCCCCTATTACCATTACACTACCCTACTACCATCACACTGCCCTATTACATCACACTGCCCTATTACCATCACACTGCGCTACTACCATCACACTCCCCTATTACATCACACTGCCCTACTACCATTACACTACCCTACTACCATCACACTGCCCTATTACATCACACTGCCCTATTACATCACACTGCCCTATTACATCACACTGCCTGCTCTTGCTGCTGGTGATTCTCTGATCCACCTCTAGGCAGACAACACCATTCTGTATACCTCTGGCCCTTCTTTGGACACTATGTTAACTAACCTCCATACAAGCTTCAATGCCACACAACTCTCTTTCCATGGCCCCCAACTGCTCTTAAACGCTAGTAAAACCAAATGCATGCTCTTCAACCGTTCACTGCCCGCAACTGCCCGCCCGACTAGCATCACTACTCTGGACGGTTCTGACTTAGAATATGTGGACAACTACAAATACCTAGGTGTCTGGCTAGACTGCAAACTCTCCTTCCACACTCATATTAAACATCTCCAATCCAAAATGAAATCTAGAATCGGTTTCCTATTTCGCAACAAAGCCTCCTTCACTCACGCCGCCAAACATACCCTTGTAAAACTGACTATCCTACCGATCCTCGACTTTGGCGATGTCAAAAAAAAGTCAAATGTAATTTACAAAATGGCTTCCAATAATCTACTCAGCAAATTGGATGCAGTCTATCACAGTGCCATCTGTTTTGTCACCAAAGCCCTTTATACCACCCATCACTGCGACCTGTCTGCTCTAGTCGGTTGGCCCTCGCTACATATTCGTTGCCAGACCCACTGGCTCCAGGTCATCTATAAGTCTTTGCTAGGTAAAGCTCAGCCTTATCTCAGCTCACTGGTCACGATAACAACACCCACCCGTAGCACGCAGTCCATCAGGTATATCTCACTGGTCACCCCCAAAGCCAACACCTACTTTGGCCGCCTTTCCTTCCAGTTCTCTGCTGCCAATGACTGGAACGAATTGCAAAAATCACTGTAGCTGGAGACTTATATTTCCCTTACTAACTTTAAACATCAGCTGTCTGAGCAGCTAACCGATCGCTGCAGCAGTACATAGCCCATCTGTTAATAGCCCACCCAATCTACCTACCTCATCCCCATATTGTTTTTATTTACTTTTCTGCTCTTTTGCACACCAGTATTTCTACTTGCACATCACCATCTGCTCATCTATCACTCCAGTGTTCATTTGCTAAATTGTAATTACTTCACTACTATGGCCTATTTATTGCCTTACCCCCTCACACCATTTGCACACACTGTATATAGACTTTATTTTTTTAATCTATTGTGTTATTGACTGTACACTTGTTTATCCCATGTGTAACTCTGTGTTGTTCTTTGTGTCGCACTGCTTTGCTTTATCTTGGCCAGGTCACAGTTGTAAATGAGAACTTGTTCTCAACTGGCCTACCTGGTTAAATAAAGGTGAAATAAAAAAACAAAATACCATCACACTGCCTTATTACCATCACACTGCGCTACTACAATCACACTGCCCTATTACCATCACACTGCCCTATTACCATCACACTGCGCTACAAGCATCACACTGCCATATTACCATCAGACTGCCCTATTACCATCACACTGCCCTATTACCATCACACTGCCCTATTACCATCACACTGCCCTATTACCATCACACTGCCCTATTACCATCACACTGCCCTATTACCATCACACTGCGCTACTAGCATCACACTGCCCTACTACAATCACACTGCCCTATTACCATCACACCGCCCTATTACCATCACACCGCCTCCATACCATCACACTGCGCCATTACCATCACACTGCGCTACTACCATCACACTGCCCTATTTTCATTACACTGCCCTATTACCATCACACTGCTCTACTACCATCACACTGTTCTACTACCATCACACTGCGCTACTACCATCACACTGCGCTACTACCATCACACTGCCCTATTACATCACACTGCCCTATTACCACCACACTGCGCTACTACCATCACACTGCCCTATTACCATCACACTGCCCTATTACCTTCACA
Source organism: Salmo salar (assembly GCF_965601325.2). NCBI lineage: Eukaryota > Metazoa > Chordata > Actinopteri > Salmoniformes > Salmonidae > Salmo > Salmo salar. The sequence goes on along the minus strand of NC_138304.1, from coordinate 80,826,069 downwards.
CAGCCCTATTACCATCACACTGCCCTATTACCATCACTCTGACCTATTACCGTTACACTGCGCTACTACCATCACACTGCCCTATTACCATCACACTGCACTATTACCATCACACAGCCCTATTACCATCACACAGCCCTATTACCATCACACTGCCCTATTACCATCACTCTGACCTATTACCGTTACACTGCGCTACTACCATCACACTGCACTATTACCATCACACAGCTCTATTACCATCACACTGCCCTACCCTATCACCATCACAGTGCCCTATTATCATCACACTGCCCTATTACCGTCACACGCACTGCCACACCCTGAACATTACATGTAAGACTCAGGTCTGTTTTCAACCTGTTTTCTGCCCCTGAATCACATTCTGTTGGATGTTTCTCGCGCATAGATTTTCATATAGTGTTTTGGCTAATCTTCGACTGCATAGTGGGCTATCTATCTGGGTCAACTAGATAGGTTTGAAGGGGGTCCAACTTGCTGTGGAAGAAGAGAAAATGTAAAGTGGGAGATTGCCAACTTCTAACTTTGTCTTGGCTTTCTTCTTGTGGCAACTTGCTTTCTGTCCCATCATGTTGTGGCGCTGTGATGGATTTTATCATGGTTTATGTGTGGTGGGGAGCATGAGATAAAAGTATATTTTTATTCAGTTCTTTTTCATCCATTTTGAATTTCACACTACTTTATGTGATGCTGTCTGCTCGCTGTAGGTGGAAGGTGGTGGTTGCCTAGGTGACAGACAGGAAGCACACACACACACACACACATAGACACAAACGGTTATCCATCTCCCCTCCTCTCCTCTTTGTGTGGCATGGCACTTGTGGAATGTGTGTGTGTGTGTGTGTGTGTGTGTGTGTGTGTGTGTGGGTGTGGGTGTGTGTATTCCCTTACAGCCAGGCGCGATGATGGGATCATGCCCAGGGCTGGCGGATTTGTCTTGCTTTACATTCTCCACACAGAGAGAGAGTGAGACCATGAATAGCCATCCCATCTAACAGTGTCCAGGCTGGATCATAGCAGCACTAATGCATCCCCCAGGAGAACAGACAACGGCAGATCAGTCAGTGTCAATCGGCTGAAATTGCTCCTGGAGTCACAGATCTGTCACTGCTTTTGAACGAACTCCCATTCCCGCTGCATGCAAAGTAGTGTCAGTGGCACGCATCGAGAGACAGAGACTGAAATGGAGCTCGCTCTCGCTGCTGGAAATGACCGCTTTGCCTCAGACAGTGTCAGATGAAAGCTGAAATTATTATAATTTACCTTTTGTAGTTTATTATTGCTCTATACCTGAACAGATAATGGTAAAATGCTGCCTGAACAAAGAAGCTAATTGGTAGGAAGCTGCCCATTGAGAAGATTACGGTCACTCTCTCTAGACAATTATGGCCGTTGTAGAGAATTGTCCTGTAGCTACCTGTTATCGGTCCTATTTTTACAATATGAAAACATTATAATATGAAAACCAATTGGTATTATATCTAGGTGGAAGATGAATACAATGCAAGCTCCACTACATATACAGTGTCATTCAATACCAGATGAAAATGAAGAGAGGATACTGAGGGAGGGGGATGGGGGTGGTTCTGTAAAGTGACTCCAGGGACTGGTCTTTACACTGTGCTACTCTGATGATCAACTCTCTCTCTCTCTCTCTCTTTCTCTCTCTTTCTTTCTTCCTCTACATCTCTTTTTCTTTTTTTTACAGGGGTACCAGCGATCAAACCACTTCATAGCCACCCAAGGTGAGTGCCATTGGAATCAATAACTGGTAAAATACTATGTATTCTGTGTGTACTGTATGTATGTATTGGCATGCGCAGCCATGCCTCCTAGTTGTTGATGTTAAAATAATGATTTGAATTATTAATGTGTAAACACCAGTGGAGGCTGCTGAGGGGAGGACGGCTCATAATAATGGCTGGAATGGAGCAAATGGAACGGCATCAAACACATGGAAACCATCTCTCGCGCTCTCTCTCCTAGCTCTTTATCGCTCTCTCTCTCTCATCTCTCCCGCTCTCTCTCCTGGGTGGCGCAGCGGTCTAAGGCACTGCATCTCAGACCTGGTTTGATTCCAGGCTGTATCACAACCAACCGTGATTGGGAGTCCCATAGGGTGGCACACAGTTGGCCCAGTGTCGTGTGGGTTAGGGCTTGGCCGGGGTAGGCCGTTTTTGTAAATAAGAATATGTGCTTAACTGATTTGCCTAGTTAAATAAAGGTTTAAAGAAAATCTAATCTCTCTCTCTCTCTCTCTCGCTCTCTCTCACTTTCTCCTATATTTTCTTCTCTCTCTCATCTCTCGCTCTCTCATCTCTCCTCTCTCTCATCTCTCCCTCCTCTCTTTTTCTCTCTCTCATATCTCTTTCTCTTTATCTCTCGCTCTCTTTCGCCTCTCTCTCTCTCTCTCTCTCTCTCTCTCACACACACACCACACCACACCACACCATACATACATACATACATTCACACACTGTCTGGTTTTCCATCACGTTCAGTATCTGGGTAAATGTTTCTACAACCTCAACACCACTTCTCTCTACCGTTAGTCACATGTACCTGTACATAGGCCGACTGAGTCCGAATATGTTACAGCACATAGCTGTAGCTCTCTGTGAAGTCTCTGTGTGTCTCTCCTCCCATAAATCTGTGCATAGTTCTGCTACTCCCTCAAGTCAGGACCTAGAACATGGATCCCCCCCCCCCCCCCCCCACACACACACACAGAGAGACAGATCTATAATTTATTCTTCCTTAGCTCTGATCTTATTAGTTTAGTATGTGATTCCCCTCTGGTGTCTTTCCCTCTTTCTTTTTGGTCCCAATTCCCACCGCTCCACACAAGGAAGATTTCAGTTCACTTGCTCTTCTCAAACCTCTCTGTCTTTCTCTTGGTCTTTTTCTGTCTCTCTCTCTCTTTCTGTCTCTCTTTCTCTCTCTCTCTCCCTCTCTCTCTCACTCTCACACACACAAATACTTATACAGTATACACACGTTTATGCATACATATTACATAGCCACTGGCATACACAAATGTGTCTCTGTTCTCTTACCGAGGCAGGCTGAATACATTTTAGAATGCATGGTAAAAAAAAAGCCAGGAGGCCAGATGAGGTTGACTACCACAGTGTGCCTTCAGAAAGTATTCATATCCCTTGACTTATTCCACATTTTGTTGTGTTAAAGTCTGAATTCAATTTTGTTTGCTCACTCATCTACACATAGTACCCCATAATGACAAAGTGAAAACATGCTTTTAGAATCGTTAGCAAATGTATTGAAAATTAAATACAGTATTCACACCCCTGAGTCAATCCTTTGTAGAAGCACATTTGGCGGCGCTTACAACTGTGAGTTTTTTGGGGTAAGTCTGTAAGAGCTTTGCACACTTGGATTGTACAATATTTGCTCATTATTCTTCTTTAAATTCTTCAATCTCTGAAGTAGATTTTTGATCATTGTAAGACAGACATTTTCAAGTCTTGTCGTAGATTTTCAACTGATTTAAGTCACAACTGTAACTAGGCCACTCAGGAACATTCAATGTCTTCTTGGTAAGCAACTCCAGTGTTGATTTGGCCTTGTGTTTTAGGTTATTGTCCTGCTGAAAGGAGTATTCGTCTCTCAGTATCTTTTGGAAGCAGACTGAACCAGGTTTTTCTCAAGGATTTTGCCTGTGCTTATAGCTGTATTACATTTCTTTTTATTCGAAAAAACCTCCCTAGTCCTTGCCGATGACAAGCATACCCAAACATGATGCAGCCATCACCATGCTTGAAAATATACTGAACAAAAACAAAAGTGCAAATGTAAAGTGTTGGTCCCATGTTTCATGAGCTGAAGTAAAAGATCCCAGAAATGTTCCATACGCACAAAAATATTATTTCTCTCAAATTTTGTGCGCAAATTTGTTTACATCCCTGTTAGTGAGCATTTCTCCTTTGCCTGTCACGTCCTGACCATAGAGTGCTCTTATTTTCTATGGTAGAGTAGGTCAGGGCGTGACTGGGAGGGTTTATCTAGTTCATTTTTTCTATGTTGTGTTCTAGTTTCTTTTTTCTATGTTGGGGTTTTTGTATGATTCCCAATTAGAGGCAGCTGGTCGTCGTTGTCTCTAATTGGGGATCATATTTAAGTAGTTGTTTTTCCCACCTGTGTTTGTGGGAGATTATTTTGAGTTAGTGCATGTTGCAACTCTGTCGTCACGGTTTGTGTTTTGTTTATAGTTTATTGTTTGTTTGGCTAAGTTTCACAATATAATAAAGATGTGGAACGACACTCATGCTGCGCCTTGGCCCGTTTCTACACACAGCGTGACATTGCCAAGCTAATCCATCCACAGTTGTGGCAAATCAAGAAGCTGATTAAACACTATAATCATTACACAGGTACACCTTTTGCTGGGGACAATAAAAGGCCACTAAAATGTGCAGGTTTGTCACACAACGCAATGCCACAGATATCTCAAGTTTTGAGGAAGCATGCAATTGGCATGATGACTGCAGGAATGTCCACCAGAGCAGTTGCCAAATAATTTAATGTACATTTCTTTACCATGAGCCGCCTTTGTTTGTTTAAGCGAATTTGGCAGCATGTCCAACCGGCCTCATAACCGCAGACCACGTGTAACGAAGCCAGCCCAGTACCTCCATATCCGGCTTCTTCACCTGCGTGATCGTCTGAGACCAGCCACCCGGACAGCTGATGAAACTGGGTTTGCACAACCAAAGAATTTCTGCAAAAACTGTCAGAAACCGTCTCAGGGAATATCATCTGTGTGCACGTTGTCCTCACCAGGGTCTTGACCTGACTGTAGTTCGACGTTGCAACCGACTTCAGTGGGAAAATGCTCACCTTCGATGGCCACTAGCACACTGGAGAAGTCTGCTCTTCATTAATGAATCCCGGTTTCAACTGTACCGGGCAGATGACAAAGAGCGTAGCGTGAATGTCGTTGTGTGGGCGAGCTGTTTGCTGATGACAACTTTGTGTACAGAGTGGCCCATGGTGGTGGTGGGGTTATGGTATGGGCAGGCAGGCATACGCTACGGACAACAAACACAATTGCCTTTTATTGTTGGTAATTTGAATGCATGTAGATTCCGTGACGAGATCCTGAGGCCCCTTATCGTGCCATTCATCCACAGCCATCACCTGAAAGCTGAAAATGTCCCAGTTCTTCCATGGCCTGCATACTCACCAGACATGTCACCCATTGAGCATGGTTGGAATGCTCTGGAATGCTCTGGATCGACCTGTACAACCGCATGCTCCAGTTCTCGCCAATATCCAGCAACTTTGCACAGCTAATGAAAGGGAGGGAGACAACATTCCACAGGCCACAATCAACAGCCTGATTAACTCTATGCGAAGAAGATGTGTTTCGCTGCATGAGGCAAATGGTGGTCACATCAGATACTGACTGGTTTTCTGATCCACACCCCTATTTTTTTAAGGTATCTGTGACCAACAGATACATACAGTGGGGGGAAAAAAGTATTTGATCCCCTGCTGATTTTGTACGTATGCCCACTTACAAAGAAATGATCAGTCTATAATTTTAATAGTAGGTTTATTTGAACAGTGAGAGACAGAATAACAATACAAAAATCCAGAAAAACGCAGGTCAAAAATGTTATAAATTGATTTGCATTTTAATGAGCGAAATAAGTATTTGACCCCCTCTGCAAAACATGACTTAGTACTTGGTGGCAAAACCCTTGTTGGCAATCAGAGGTCAGACGTTTCTTGTAGTTGGCCACCAGGTTTGCACACATCTCAGGAGGGATTTTGTCCCACTCCTCTTTGCAGATCTTCTCCAAGTCATTAAGGTTTCAAGGCTGACGTTTGGCAACTCGAACCTTCAGCTCCCTCCACAGATTTTCTATGAGATTAAGGTCTGGAGACTGGCTAGGCCACTCCAGGACCTTAATGTGCTTCTTCTTGAGCCACTCCTTTGTTGCCTTGGCCGTGTATTTTGGGTCATTGTCATGCTGGAATACCCATCCACGACCCATTTTCAATGCCCTGGCTGAGGGAAGGAGGTTCTCACCCAAGATTTGACGGTACATGCTCCCTTTAAGAGTGTGCTCCTAATCTCAGCTCGTTACCTGTATAAAAGACACCTGGGAATCAGAAATCTTTCTGATTGAGAGGGGGTCAAATACTTATTTCCCTCATTAAAATGCAAATCAATTTATAACATTTCTGACATGCGTTTTTCTGGATATTTTTGTTGTTATTCTGTCTCTCACTGTTCAAATAAACCTACCATTAAAATTATAGACTGATCCTTTCTTTGTCAGTGGGCAAATGTACAAAATCAGCAGGGGATCAAATACCTTTTTCCCCCACTATATTTGTTATCCCAGTCATGTGAAACTCATAGATTAGTGGCTCATGAATTTATTTAAATTGACTGATTTCCTTATATGAACTGTATATTTTTGTTCAGTATATATAAAGAGTGGTATGCAGTGATGTGTTGTGTTGGATTTGTGCCAAACAAATAACACTTTGTATTCATGACAAAAAGTTAATTTCTTTGCCTTGTTGCAAACAGGATGCATGTTTTGTAATATTTTTTATTCTGTACAGGCTTCCTTCTTTTCACTCTGTCATTTAGGTTAGTATTTTGGAGAAATTACAATGTTGTTGATCCATCCTCAGTTTTCTCATATCCCAACCATTAAACTCTTTAAAATCACCATTGGCCTCATGGTGAAATCCCTGAGCAGTTTCCTTCCTCCCCGGCAACTGAGTTAGGAAGGATGCCTGTATCTTTCTGGTGACTGGGTGTATTGATACACCATCCAAAGTGTAATTAATAATAACTTCACCATGCTCAAAGGAATATGTGACTCACCACCTGGATGTAGCAAAATTTGAAATTGTGTTTTTCTTTTACATTAGATAAAAGTAGAGCCTCAGAGCTACAAAATGGTATATCATACACTGCATTTGAGGAACAATAGGAATATAATTCTGCTTTGAAAAAGTTGATCAACTTGTAAACTCACTTTTTTGAAAATCGCCTTGAAAATGTTTTGCTATCTAGTGAAGAGCTCTTCTTTGTCTTCACCCATTCACCATCGTTTACACCCTCACCCTAAGCTTTAGCCCCACCCATCTCGTTTCGCTCTCGAAGCGCGCACTTGACGCTCTGGCCGATGATTTGTTAACCTCTATGGGCTAGGTGGGACGCTTGCATAACAATTATTTTAAGAATTATAGATACAGAACTCCTCTATGCACTCGATATGTCCGATTTTAAAATAGCTTTTCGGTGAAAGCACATTTTGCAATATTCTCAGTAGATAGCCCGGCATCACAGGGCTAGCTATTTAGACACCCAGCAAGTTTAGCACTCATCAGATTTACTATAAGAAAAATGTTATTACCTGTGCTGTCTTCGTCAGAATGCACTCCCAGGACTTCTACTTCAATAACAAATGTTGGTTTGGTTCAAAATAATCCATAGTTATATCCAAACAGCGGCGTTTTGTTCGTGCGTTCAAGACACTATCCGAAAGGGTATAGAAGGGTGACGAGCATGGCGCAATTCGTGACAAAGAAATTCTAAATATTCCATTACCGTACTTCGAAGCATGTCAACCGCTGTTTAAAATCAATTTTTATGCAATTTTTCTCATAAAAAAGCGATAATATTCCGACCGGGAATCTGCGTTTAGGTAAACAGACGAAAGAAAATAAAGCATTCGGTCGACTCGGGCACGTGCCTAAGCCCATAGTACTCTGAGTGGCCACTTGCCAAAAGCGATAATGTGTTTCAGCCAGAGCCTGCCTCGATATCGTTCAGCTTTTTTCCCGGGCTCTGAGAGCCTATGGGAGCCGTAGGAAGTGTCACGTTATTGCAAAGATCCTCAGTCTTCAATAAAAAGAGCCAAGATTAAACACAATTTGTCAGACAGGCCACTTCCTGCATGGAATCTTCTCAGGTTTTGGCCTGCCATATGAGTTCTGTTATACTCACAGACACCATTCAAACAGTTTTAGAAACTTTAGGGTGTTTTCTATCCAAAGCCAATAATTATATGCATATTCTAGTTACTGGGCAGGAGTAGTAACCAGATTAAATCGGGTACGTTTTTTATCCGGCTGTGTCAATACTGCCCCCTAGCCCTAACAGGTTAACCTCTGGATAGCATGAAAACAGCCTAAACAGCTCTGCTGGCAACAATTACATTGCGCTTTTTTGTAGACGTCTACTGATACCGGCCATATTCAACGGGTGTTGCACACACGTCACGTAACGTTAGCTAACGAGCCAGCTAGTTAAACAATGAACAGTGCCAACAATGCCACAGTGCTGGGAGCTAACCAACCATGTTCAATGTTAGCTAGCTAACATTAGGCTCTAACTAGAACAGCACCCGGCTCTGGGAAACAAATAATAATGTCAGCTAGGGAGCCAGCCAGCTAACGTTAGCTAGCTAGCTAACAGTACACTTTAGCTTAAGACATATAGCTAGCTAGGTAAACAATGTACCTAGCTAGGTAAACAACGTGTAAGTTCACACACGTCACATAATGTTAGCTAACGAGCCAGCCAGCCAATGTTAGCTAGTTAAACAACAATGAACTGTACCAACAATGCCACAGTGCTGGGAGCTAACCAACCATGTTCAATGTAAGCTAACTAGAACAGCAAACAGCTCTGGGAAATGAATGATAACATCAGCTAAGGAGCCAGGCCGCTAACGTTAGCTAGCTAGCTAACAGTATACTTTAGCTTGAAATGAAACCACTTTCTGTTAAAAATTAGAGAGAGTGTAATATCTGAAAATGTAGCTAGCTAACACTAGACTATCTTACCTGTATACATCATTGTGCATGGACGCGTCTCCCTGACAGGAATGCCATGCCACGGTTGCCCTTAGTTTGAAGATGTAATCTGGAGACAGGTGTTTCCTCCATCTCTTTAGATATCATACTCTAATTCCACTGATTTCAAAACTTGATCCTCCAGAAAGTGGAGAGCCACATTTATGCAGCTCCACTACACAACACATTTTTTAAAAAGCCGCATTCGACAGGAATACCAACACAGACTGATGAGCTTCTATGGCAGACCAATCCAAACTCCTCTCTGGAAATATTCAGCCCACTCATTATCTCAGCCAATCATGGCTAGTGGAAAGGTTGCTCACTTTTTCTGTGGCTTAACCAACAAGGCTCATAATTTAACAATTTTATTCATATTTACAGATGGCATACAAGTTTGTTTTAAGGCACATGAAAGTTCACATGTTCAAGAAGGCATTTCTGCCAAAGAAAATGCATTTAGATAAAAAAAAACATATTTTTTTAACGTTCAAACGGCACTCCTGTGAAGTCGTGATTTGCGAGATATGCCTATTTTCCTGAATAGGGTCACATATTTAGCACCTGCTTTTTTTAAATTTTTTTACACATCTACCATTTGCTGCTGCCCTTTGCAAGGCATTGAAAAACATCCCTGGTCTTTGAATCTGTGCTTGAAATTCATTACCTGATTAAGGGACCTTACAGATAATTGTATGTGTGGGGTACGGAGATGGTGTAGTCATTCAAAAATCCTGTTAACCACTATTATTTAACACAGAATGAGTACATGCAACTTATTTTGCGATTTGTTATGCACATCTTTAGTCCTGAACTTATTTTGGCTTGCCATAACAAAGGGGTTGAATACTTATTGACTCAAGACATTTCAGCTTTAGCATTTTTTATAATTTCAAAATGTTGCTACAAACAAAATTTCACTTTGACATTATGGGTTATTTTGTGTAGATCAGTGCCACACAATCTCAATTTAATCAATTTAATCAATTTTAAATTCAGTCTGTAACACAAAAATACTTTCTGAAGGCACTGTATGTATATACTGTATGTATAGGTGTGTGTGTAGGCAGGTGCCTGGAGCGAAACTGGTTTCCAAGTATGAGGTGGAGGAGGTAGTGGAGGAGTGTTGCTCTGAAGCCCTGTGTCCACACAGCAACATTACGCTGAGCATACAGATGTGCCCTGGGAGGATGCATCGTTATCTATCACTCCTCTGACAGCCCGGGCCCTCTGGCCCTCAGTGAGGAGTGCTGCTGGAAATTAAACAACATGTCGTCATATTAATAATACAGTAGACACTACGTGGGGGCTAGGTGCTAGGCATCTCAAGTAGCATCCACTGTGGAGGCTTCATGTTAAGGCAAACTGTGAAAAACACTGCGGAAACAACAACCGCCTTGGTTGTATTTGATCATATGGCTTATTTATAAGAGACAAAGCGAATGAGAGAGGGGGGTGGAACAAAGCGGGAAACAAAGCGAATGCAAAATAGCTATTATAACTGAACATGAGTGATCAAGAATGACCTTCTCCTTGACAACGGTCTTATCTATGCTAACTACAGCACCATAGTAGGCCCCTGGAAACAGATTGAATGAATGCATTGTGTGTGCAGCGATAACAAAGGTTGGAATGAATGAGTGTTTTCATCATCAAAAGCCATGATACACCCTAACATTAGCTCTCAACACAAATAAAATGTCATTTATGAATGGAAAATAATCAGATACCCACCAGAGGTATGATATACTGTATGGATGGGTATGTTTATCATTAAAGCCATGGTATTTGTTCAGCCTTACATTATCTATGGTATGACATAGAGGTGTGTGATATCATCAAGCTCACCGTATAATGCAATCAATGAAACTGCCAATGCGTGCCGAGGAGCTGAGATTTGTGTCGCGCCTCGCCGGAGAAAGAAGACAGCGATGGCGTTTGTTGTTTGCACAACAGCTGTGGATTTGTGAGCGTATTGAAATGACATTCTACCAGCAGACGCTAGGAGAGCAGGGAGGAAAGAGAGGAGTGGAGAGCCATAGTTCATAAAATGACACACTGTTACTTTCGTCTCTCGCATGGTTTCTACCAGCCCGACCCTGATGGTTATCACTGCTATTTCTACTGATTTATGATCCCATTTCTCCTTCCTCTATCCCTTCCTTTTATGCTCCTACTCCACCTCTTTCTGTCTTTCCTCCTGTCATCCACCGCCTCCCCTTTCTCTCCTTGTCCTCTCCTCCCCCTCCTCCTACTCCCCCTCCACCTCCTCCTCATCCTCCTCTCTTCCCCCTCAGGTCCCAAGCAAGAGATGATCTATGACTTCTGGAGGATGGTGTGGCAGGAGAACTGCTTCAGTATTGTCATGATCACTAAACTGGTGGAAGTGGGCAGGGTAGGATTATCTTTCTGTGCCTTTGCGGGCTCACTCTTTGCATAGGACAATATAAGTACTACCAGCGGAATGAACTAGCTTTGTATAATACGTCTACAACCCAGTGGGCAAAACTGGTTGAAATGACAGCCAGATTACAACCATTAAGTCTTCCACCTTTTCTAGATGTAAACAGGAAATATAGATTGTCACGGGCTACTGTATTGTATTGATTTTTCTCTTGAACATTGGTTTAGAGTTAAGCCAGCTAAATCTGTAACTGACTGTTGACCCTGATTAAAGTCCAAATGTTCTGTGTGTGTTCAGATGAAGTGCTGTAAGTACTGGCCCGAGGACAGTGAACTCTATGGAGACATCAAGATCACACTGCTGAAAACGGAAACACTGGCCGAGTACACCGTCCGCACCTTTGCTATGGAGCGGGTGAGCGAATAGTCAAAGTCCGATCTAACAAATAATACATTGTTTGGATATGTATTGGCCCCTGGGATCACATCCAATTTGAGAGTGTTTTGTTTACTGTTTGTTCACACAGCCTTTATAAAGGCATTGATATCTTAACAAATAATGAATCATTTTAATATGCATGTTTGAATAGAGATGTCTAAATAAATGTCCTACTAGGTGTCTGTTTGTTGATAATGATATTCATTGGACCTTCTGTATTTTCCTCTCCAGAGGGGCTACCCAGCCAAACATGAGGTGTGTCAGTTCCACTTCACCTCCTGGCCAGAGCATGGTGTTCCCTACCATGCCACGGGCCTGCTGGCCTTCCTACGACGGGTCAAGGCTTCCACACCACCCGACGCTGGGCCCGTGGTTGTCCACTGCAGGTAACGGACCGTCTTACATCACATCCTGTCTCTGAGTGATGCAGTGTTGCTCTATTTTATACTTATCGTTTTTGGTGTAGCTTAGCCTATAGATGGTCTCTCGCTCCTGAGCTTATACCCTCACCTCTTTGACCTTGTTGACCTCTAACCCCGGACATCTCTGTGTGTTAGTACGTGAGCATGCAGGACAGGCTGCTACGTCATGCTGGATATGACCTCTAACCTCCAACTCCTAACCCCTGACTTCTCTCCTCTGTGTTAGTATGGGAGCAGGCAGAACAGGCTGCTACATCGTACTGGACGTCATGCTGGATATGGCAGAGTGTGAGGGAGTGGTGGACATCTACAACTGTGTCAAGACCCTCTGCTCCAGACGCATCAACATGATACAGACAGAGGTAAGAATATACTCTGTATATCAGGGATGCCCAACCCTTCTCCTGCAGGCTTTCCCTCCAACCCTAATCTAACACACGTATTTTCTGATGACCATGACTAGTTTCAGGTATGTCAGCACAGGGTTGGAGCACAACCATGCATAAACAATATCTCCTGAGGAAGAGGGTTAACCTCCCCCACAGTATATGTATACTATATAGAGGACCTGATAACATTGATGTTGGAATCTCTTTTCATAGAAATGTCCTCCTGTTAATTGTTTTTGTGGTAAACTTGTGGTAATTGAATGCATCTATCGGCCGCCTAATTCTGACGTTGGTAATTTAATTGATATCCTTGCATCAACCTTAGATTAATAATTTATTTGTAAAAAATTATTTCACCTTTATTTAAACAGGTTGGCTAGTTGAGAACAAGTTCTCATTTACAACTTCGACCTGGCCAAGATAAAGCAAAGGAGTGCGACACAAACACCATGTCACGGGTGTCGTAGGGTGTAGACCAAAACGCAGCAGGAAAATGTACACTCATCTTCTTTTTATTAGTGAAGAAGGAAAAACACAAACAACGTATACAAAAACAAATGAACTAGACAGTCTCGTCAGGCACACAGCTGTCGTGTCTTTGGCTATGCCGGATTAAGTGATATGACATGCTAACCTATAAAATCCTTTCTCTGTAATTAATATTACCTGATTAAGCTAATCATGTAAATGTAATTAACTAGAAAGTCGGGGCACCACGGAAGAACGTTTATAGAGCCGTTATCTTCCGAATAAACTCTTAAAATACTTAGTAATATTTTACATCGGTAGCAGTCAATATTAACCCTTATCTTATTTTCAGTCTCATAATGAAAGTTGTAAATTCTTGGCTATCTTCACGAACCCTGGCTAACAAGTTGAATCAGCAATACAAAATTGGGTTTAATTATTTATTTACTAAATAAACTAAGCACACAGAATTACAAATACACAGAATACAGATGATGTCATACAGAAAACGTCCCGGTGGACGGAACCTGTATCATGGTTGGTTACACAAAGGAAAGGGGGTTGGGCTTGAATGAAAGAGCGGGAAGACTTAGGAACGAAGAAACAGCAGCTATGCTATCGAAAATACATTATCTTATGCATTACTAAATTACCGCCCATTTGGAAAAGGAAAATGCAATAAATATTTACTCTGAGCTGTGCTTCGGTAGGTTGGTCGTAGATGCTGGCCGTGTTGGCCAACAGATTCTCCTGTCCTCGGAAGAATGTCTCTGGTGGTAAATTGGATACGTGGTGGTATCTTCGTCCGTCTGTTAGACTGGATGCGTCGTCCGTCCTTTCCTAGCCCACATCTACAGCGGCCGCTGCTAACTCAACGGCTAGGAAGTATCACTTCTGTAGTGAATAAGCTCAAAGTTCATACCATTCGCCACCAAAGCTCACGCCGAGGTTGGCTTAGTTCTGTACTTGACCTGTGTGTCCTTCTAACGTAGAGGCTGCAGACCTCACGTACTGGAACAACCTGGTTATCTTTTCGTCAAAGGCTTATATAGTGGAGCGGGGGAAGGATGTGTTTCATCGTTTATAACCCCTGTCTCTTCACAGGGGTGGGCCACTGATCAAGCAGGGCACTTTCCTTATGAAAACCCAATTCTCTCATTTGGAAGCTAAAATTACATTTCATCTCCTAACAAACAATTTCAATATCAAACATTTCAATTGCATAACAATTCCATGTTACTCTGATAACTAGAGGGTGTATACTTTCTCAGGTACAGTTTATGTCGTCCTGTCATCAGTCATAATGTCTCAGATGACCCGTGTGGCTCAGTTGGTAGAGCATGGTGTTTGCAACGCCAGGGTTGTGGGTTCGATTCCCACGGGGACCGGTACGGAGAAATAAAATGTAAGTCGCTCTGGATAATAGCGTCTGCTAAATGACTCAAATGTAAATGTAACCGAACTGACATACATACTCATTATGTTCCCAAGCATATTTCCAACTGGTTTTATTACCAAAATATGGTTCCTTTTCCCCATTTGTTTGATGTTCCCAGACTCTCTATATTTAACACAGGCTATTCAAGTCCTTCAGTAGGGTCAGAGAGGGGAAGGGAGAAAGGTATTTATGGGGGGGGGTCATAAACCTTACCCACAGGCCAACGTCATGACACAGCAAAACAAGAAACAATCTCCCACAATTCCCAAAACAAACACACTCCTAAATATAGGACCTTCAATCAGAGGCAACGATAGACAGCTGCCTCCAATTGAAGGCCCCAATCCCCATTACCAAAACATAGAAATACAAACGCCTAGACAGAACATAGAAATAAACTAACATAGAACGATAACCCAAAAACCCCGGAAAACATAAATCAAATACCCTTCTACATACACAAACACACCCTGAACCACGTAAAACAAATACCCCCTGCCACATCCTGACCAAACTATAAGAACAAATAACCCCTTTACTGGTCAGGACGTGACAGTACCCCCCCCCCCCCCCCCCCCCCCCCAAAGGTGCAGAACCCGGATGCACCTGACAACAAAAATACACCCAAAATAAACCCCTAAATTAAAGGGAGGGAAAGGAGGGTGGCTGCCGTCACCGACGGCTCCTGTGCTACACCCCCCCCTCCCCAAACCTCCTACAGTGGAGGTGGCTTAGGCTCAGGCCTTAATCCCCTACCTGACCAAACCACCCCCACTGCATACCTCTGCCTGAGGCCAGTCACTCTAGACCCTGGACTGGACTCTGGGAGCTCCGGGCTGTAGGAGGACTCTGGGAGCTCCGGGCTGTAGGATGACTCTGGGAGCTCCGGGCTGTGGGACGACTCTGGGAGCTCCGGGCTGTGGGACGACTCTGGGAGCTCCGGGCTGTGGGACGACTCTGGGAGCTCCGGGCTGTGGGACGACTCTGGGAGCTCCGGGCTGTGGGACGACTCTGGGAGCTCTGGGCTGTGGGACGACTCTGGGAGCTCCGGGCTGTGGGACGACTCTCCTGGTTCCGGACAGTGGGCCGTCTCTCCTGGTTCCGGACAGTGGGCCGTCTCTCCTGGTTCCGGACAGTGGGCCGTCTCTCCTGGTTCCGGACAGTGGGCCGTCTCTCCTGGTTCCGGACACTCTGGACGAGGCACTGTTGCCGGACACTCTGGACGAGGCACTGTTGCCGGACACTCTGGACGAGGCACTGTTGCCGGACACTCTGGACGAGGCACTGTTGCCGGACACTCTGGACGAGGCACTGTTGCCGGACACTCTGGACGAGGCACTGTTGCCGGACACTCTGGACGAGGCACTGTTGCCGAACACTCTGGACGAGGCACTGTTGCCGGACACTCTGGACGAGGCACTGTTGCCGGAAGTTCTGGACGAGGCACTGTTGCCGGAAGTTCTGGACGATGCACTGTTGCTGGAAGTTCTGGACGAGGCACTGTTGCCGGAAGTTCTGGACGAGGCACTGTTACCGGACACTCTGGATGAGGCACTGTCGTCGAAAGCTTGGGACTGGGCTGACGCACTGGAAGCCTGATGCATGTGGTTGGTAGTGGAGGTACCAGACTGGAAACACGCACCTTAGGGCTAGTGCGAGGAGCAGGAACAGGACGAGTTGGACTGGGCTGACACACTGGAGTCCTGGTGCGTGGTGCTGGTACTGGATGTGCCAGACTGGAAACACGCACCTCAGGGCTAGTGTGAGGAGCAGGATACACTGGACCGTAGAGGCGCACTGGTCGGTCTCGAGCGCAGGACTGGCACCGCCCGTACAATTCCCCCTGGCAAATGCGGGGCGCTGGCACTGCGCACACCGGCCTGAAGATACTTGGCCTCGCCACAGTACGCATTATCCCGAAGCACGGGACCTGTCCAGTCAAAGGTTGCTTAACAAAAGCACCGGGATTTGGCTTGGGGCTTAATCATCGCCCAGCCAAACTACCCATGTGCCCCCCCAAAAAAATGTATTGGGGCTGCCTCTCCGGTTTGAACGCCAACCGTGTTCCCCTGTAACATTCCCGGTCATCTTTTGCCTTCCTCCATGGGCCCACTCCGGCTTTAATCTCCTCCCAGGTCCATGACTCCCGACAGTCCATTTGTTGCTGCTCTCTCCTCCACTGCTTGGTCCGTGTTTGGTGGGAGATTCTGTCACGGGTGTCGTAGGGTGTAGACCAAAACGCTGCGGGAAAATGTATATTCATCTTCTTTTTATTAGTGAAGAAGGAAAAACAAAAACAACGTATACAAAAACAAACGAACTAGACAGTCTCGTCAGGCACACAGCAAAACAAGAAACAATCTCCCACAATTCCCAAAACAAACACACTCCTAAATATAGGACCTTCAATCAGAGGCAATGATAGACAGCTGCCTCCAATTGAAGGCCCCAATCCCCATTACCAAAACATAGAAATACAAACGCCTAGACAGAACATAGAAATAAACTAACATAGAACGATAACCCAAAAAAACCCGGAAAACATAAATCAAATACCCCTCTACATACACAACCACCCTGAACCATATAAACCAAATACCCCCTCTACATGACCACATACACAAACACACCCTGAAGCACATAAAACAAATACCCCCTGCCACGTCCTGACCAAACTATAAGAACAAATAACCCCTTTACTGGTCAGGACGTGACACACCAACACAGAGTTACACATGGAATAGACAAGCGTACAGTCAATAACACAATAGAGAAAAAAAGTCTATATACAGTGTGTGCGAATAAGGTAAGATAAGGGAGGTATGGCAATAAATAGGCCATAGTGGCAAAATAATTACAATTGAGCAATTAAACACTGGAGTGATAGATGTGCAGAAGATGAATGTGCAAGCAGAGATACTGGGGTGCAAAGGATCAAAAAAATGAATAACAGTATGTGGATGAGGTAATTGGATGGGCTATTTACAGATGGGCTATGTACAGGTGCAGTCAGTAACACAATAAAGAAAAAATGTCTATATACAGTGTGTGCGAATAAGGTAAGATAAGGGAGGTATGGCAATAAATAGGCCATAGTGACGAAATAATTACAATTGAGCAATTAAACACTGGAGTGATAGATGTGCAGAAGATGAATGTGCAAGTAGAGATACTAGGGTGCAAAGGATCAAAAAAATAAATAACAGTATGGGGATGAGGTAGTTGGATGGGCTATTTACAGATGGGCTATGTACAGGTGCAGTGATCTGTGAGCTACTCTGACAGCTGGTGCTTAAAGTTAGTGAGGGAGATATGCGTCTCCAGCTTCAGTGATTTTCGCAGTTCATTCCAGTCATTGGCAGCAGAGAACTGGAAGGAAAGGCGGCCAAAGTAGGAATTGGCTTTGGGGGTGACCAGTGAAATATACCTGCTGGAGCGCGTGCTACGAGTGGATGCTGCTATGGTGACCAGTGAGCTGAGATAAGACAGGGCTTTACCTAGCAAAGACTTATAGATGACCTGGAGCCAGTGGGTTTAGCGACAAATATAAAGTGAGGGCCAGCCAACAGGAGCATACAGGTCACAGTGGTGGGTAGTATATGGAGCTTTGGTGACAAAACGGATGGCACTGTGATTGACAGCATCCAATTTGCTGAGTGGAGTGTTGGAGGCTGTTTTGTAAATGACATCGCCGAAGTCAACGATCGGCAGGATAGTCAGTTTTACGAGGGTATGTTTGGCAGCATGAGTGAAGGACGCTTCGTTGCGAAACAGGAAGCCGATTCTAGATTTAATTTTGGATTGGAGATGCTTAATGTGAGTCTGGAAGGAGAGTTTACAGTCTAACCAGACACCTAGGTATTTGTAGTTGTCCACATATTCTAAGTCAGAACCGTCCAGAGTATTGATGCTGGACGGGCAGCAGGTGTGGGCAGCGATCGGTTGAAGAGCATGCATTTAGTTTTACTTGCATTTAAGAGCAGTTGGAGGCAACGGAAGGAGAGTTTTATGGCATTGAAGCTCGTCTGGAGGTTAGTTAACACAGTGTCCAAAGAAGGGCCAGAAGTATACAGAATGGTGTAATCTGCGTAGAGGTGGATCAGAGAATCACCAGCAGCAAGAGCGACATCATTGATGTATACAGAGAAAAGAGTTGGCCCGAGAATTGAACCCTGTGGCACCCCCATAGAGACTGCCAGAGGTCTGGACAACACGCACTCCGATTTCACACACTGAACTTTGTCTGAGAAGTAGTTGGTGAACCAGGCGAGGCAGTCATTTGAGAAACCAAGGCTGCTGAGTCTGCCGATAAGAATGTGGTTATTGACAGAGTCGAAAGCCTTGGCCAGGTCGATGAATACAGCTGCACAGTATTGTCTCTTATCGATGGTGGTTATGATATCGTTTAGGACCTTGAGCGTGGCTGAGGTGCACCCATGACCAGCTCGGAAACTAGATTGCATTGCGAAGAAGGTACGGTGGGATTCGAAATGGTCGGTGATCTGTTTGTTAACTTGGCTTTCGAAGACCTTAGAAAGGCAGCGTAGGATAGATATAGGTCTGTAGCAGTTTGGGTCTAGAGTGTCTCCCCCTTTGAAGAGGGGGATGACCGTGGCAGCTTTCCAATCTTTGGGGATCTCAGACGATATGAAAGAGAGGTTGAACAGGCTAGTAATAGGGGTTGCAACAATTTCAGCTGATAATTCTATAATGAGAAGGTCCAGATTGTCTAGGCCTGCTGATTTGTAGGGCTCCAGATTTTGCAGCTCTTTCAGAACATCAGCTATCTGGATTTGGGTGAAGGAGACATGGGGAGGCTTGGGCAAGTTGCTGTGGGGGGTGCAGGCCTGTTGACCAGTGGCCAGGTGGAAAGCATGGCCAGCCGTAGAAAATGCTTATTGAAATTCTCAATTATTGTGAATTTATCGGTGGTGACAGTGTTTCCTAGCCTCAGTGCAGTGGGCAGCTGGGAGGAGGTGCTCTTATTCTCCATTCTTCTACAGTGTCCCAGAACATTTTGGAGTTTGTGCTGCAGGATGCACATTTCTGTTTGAAAAAGCTAGCCTTTGCTTTCCTAACTGCCTGTGTATATTGGTTCCTAACTTCCATAAAAAGTTGCATATCGCGGGGGCTATTTGATGCTGATGCCGTGCGCCACAGGATGTTTTTGTGCTGGTCAAGGTCAGTCAGGTCTGGCGTGAACCACGGGCTATATCTGTTCCTGGTTAAAAAAAAATGAATGGGGCATGCTTATTTAAGATTCTGAGGAAAGGACTTTTAAAGAATAACCAGGCATCTTCTACTGACGGAATGAGGTATAATATTGTCGTGTCTTTGGCTATGCCGGATTAAGTGATATGACATGCTAACTTGTAAAATGATTTCTCTGTAATTAATATTACCTGATTAAGCTAATCATGTAAATGTAATTAACTAGAAAGTCGGGGCACCACGGAAGAACGTTTATAGAGCTGTTATCTTCTGAATAAACTCTTAAAATACTTTGTAATATTTTACATCGATAGCAGTCAATATTAACACTTGTTTTATTTTCAGTCTCATAATGAAAGTTACAAGTTCTTGGCTATCTTCACGAACCCTGGCTAACAAGTTGAATCAGCAATACAAAATTGGGTTTAATTATTTATTTACTAAATACCTAACTAATCACACTGAATTACAAATACACAGAATACAAATGATGTCATACAGAAAACGTCCCAGTAGACGGAACAGATATGACGGCTGGTTACACAAAGGAAAGGGGGTTGGGCTTGAATGAAAGAGCGGGAAGATTTAGGAACAGAGAAACAGCAGCTATGCTATCGTAAATACATTATCTTATGCATTCTAAATTACCGCCCATTTGGAAAAGGAAAATGCAATAAATATTTACTCTGAGCTGCGCTTCGGTAGATTGGTCGTAGATGCTGGCCGGGTTGGCCAACAGATCTCCCTGTTTTCGGAAGAATGTCAATGGTGGTCGATTGGATACGTGGTGGTATCTTCGTCTGGTTGTTAGACTGGATCCGTCGTCCGTCCTTTCCTAGCCCACGTTACAGCGGCCGCTGCTAACTCAACGGCTAGGAAGTAGCACTTCTGTAGTGAATAAGCTCAAAGTTCATACCAGTTCATACCATAGCTCACGCCGAGGTTGGCTTAGTTGACTTGACATGTGTGTCCTTCTAACGTAGAGGCTGCAGACCTCCAGTACTGGAACTACCTGGTTATCTTTTCGTCAAAGGATTATATAGTGGAGAGGGGGAGGGAGGTGTTTCATCGTTTATAACCCATGTCTCTTCACAGGGTTGGGCCACTGATCGAGCAGGGCACTTTCCTTATGAAAACCCAATTCTCTCGTTTGGAAGCTAAAATTACATTTCATCTCCTAAAAAACATTTTCAATATCAAACATTTCAATTGCATAACAATTCCATGTTACTCTGATAACTAGAGGGTGTATACTTTCTCAGATACAGTTTATGTCGTCCTGTCATCAGTCATAATGTCTCAGATGACAACCGAACTGACATACATACTCATTACGTTCCCAAGCATATTTCCAACTGGTTTTAACAAAATATAACAAAATATGTGGTACCTTTCCACATTTGTTTGATGTTCCCAGACTCTCTATATTTAACAGGACAGCAGTCCTTCAGTAGGGTCAGTAAGAGAGGGGAAGGGGGAAAGGTATTTATGGGGTGGGGGTCATAAACCTTACCCACAGGCCAACGTCATGACAATATTGAAGATAAAATGTGTTTTCTAGGTGATTACAACATAAACATGTTTAGAAGTGGGAACCACTAACTGAAATGACTTTTTGAATACTTTATATGGCAGCTATCTGTATTCCCTCGTCTATAAGCCCACCAGAGTGACCAGTTCATCTGACACTCTTATTCATCATATCTTTACAAATTCTTTGAATAATGTGGCTAATACAGGTAAGTATACTTTATAATGACATTTCTGACCATTTTCCAATTTTCCACTTATCTTTGGGAGCTAGAAATGAACAGATGGGAATGATTAGTAGCATTAAGGGTAGAATATTTAACAAAAGTAATTGTGACCACTTTAAGATGTTTGATGATATTTCATGGGAAAATGTTTTTAATCAGCCGATGTGGAGTCTGCTTAGCAGACTTTTCTCATATCTTTCAATTCTGTATTTCACCACTGCTTTCCCTTAGTAAATCATGTAAGAGAGTAGCAGAGGGGTTCTGGAATCCCTGGTTTCCAACCGGTCTCAACAAAAATAACTAGTTGTAGAAATAGTTTCTCACAAATCCCTCTCAAATTCTGCACTTTAGAAAAAGTATAAGAAAACATTTACACACCTAATATATTTTTTTCTAACAATTCCAAGAATCCTTAAATAATATAAAGTCAACTTGGAAAATCATCTATCAACTGTTGAATAGGAAAAAGGCATCTACAACTATTCCATCTCAATGTATTGTTGGAAATAAGAGCTATAGTGATCCTGATGTTATTTCATGTGAATTGAATAACTTTTTGTGAATGTGAGTTCCTCTGTCAAAGAAAATAGAGAAAACTGAAGGAACTCCCTTGGATCACATTAAGGGACATTTCCCTTCTCTGCTTCAGTTTGAGTCTCCTGATGTGATGGAGCTAATTGGTAACTTAAAGATATCAGCAGCAGGTCATGATGAGTTTGGTGCCTGGTGAAATCAGTGTCTTCCTCCATTACTGAGCCTCTAACGTATATATTCACCTGTAACGGCCGTTGTCAGATTGAGACCAAGGTGCAGCGGAGGATGTGTTCATATTAAAGATTTTAATAAACGAATCAACACTATACAAAAAGAAAACCCAACAAGGAATGACAGCCAAACAGTCCTGTCAGGATTAACAAACCTAGACAGAAAACATTCACCCACAAACCCCAAAGGAAAAACAGGCTGCCTATGTATGACTCCCAATCAGCAACAACGATCTACACCTGTTCCTGATTGAGCCATACACGGCCGAAACAAAGAAAACCACCAACATAGAAAAAGAAACCTAGAACGCCCACCCATGTCACACCCTGGCCTAACCAAAAATAGAGAACAAAAAACCCTCTCTATGGCCAGGGCATTACAGTACCCCCCCCCAAAGGTGCGGACTCTGGCCGCAAAACCTGACTCTAAAGGGGAGGGTCCGGGTGGGCCTTCCTACGGTGGCGGCTCTGGTGCGGGACGTGGACCCCGCTCCACCCTCGGCTTAGCCAACTTCGGTGGTGCCCCTGGCTGCGCCGGAGGACTGGCGGGCGACCCTGGCTGCGCCGGAGGACTGGCGGGCGACCCTGTCTGCGCCCGGCTGGCGGGCAACTCTGGCGGCTCCGGACTGGCGAGCGGCTCTGGTGGTTCCGGACTGGCGGGCGGCTCTGGCGGCTCTGGCCCAGGATTCACCAGGCTGGGGAGACATGCAGGAGGCCTGGCTCTGGGCGCAGGCACAGGACTCACCAGGCTGGGTAGACCCACAGGAGGCCTGGTCCGAGGAGGAGGCACAGGATGTACCAGGATGGGGAGACCCACTGGAGGCCTGGTCCTGGGAGGAGGCAAAGGATAGACCAGGCTGGAGAGACCCCCTGGAGGCCTGGTCCGTGGAGGAGGCACAGGATAGACCAGGCTGGAGAGACCCACTGGAGGCCTGATATGATATCCAGTGGAACAACCACTTTACCATAATGCATCTAAATCTTTAAAGGGGGGGGGGGGGGGTTAGAAGGATTACTTTATCCTATCCCAGGTATTCCTTAAAGAGGTGGGGTTTCAGGTGTCTCCGGAAGGTGGTGATTGACTCCGCTGTCCTGGCGTCGTGAGGGAGCTTGTTCCACCATTGGGGTGCCAGAGCAGCGAACAGTTTTGACTGGGCTGAGCGGGAACTGTGCTTCCTCAGAGGTAGGGGGGCCAGCAGGCCAGAGGTGGATGAACGCAGTGCCCTTGTTTGGGTGTAGGGCCTGATCAGAGCCTGAAGGTATGGAGGTGCCGTTCCCCTCACAGCTCCGTAGGCAAGCACCATGGTCTTGTAGCGGATGCGAGCTTCAACTGGAAGCCAGTGGAGAGAGCGGAGGAGTGGGGTGACGTGAGAGAACTTGGGAAGGTTGAACACCAGACGGGCTGCGGCGTTCTGGATGAGTTGTAGGGGTTTAATGGCACAGGCAGGGAGCCCAGCCAACAGCGAGTTGCAGTAATCCAGACGGGAGATGACAAGTGCCTGGATTAGGACCTGCCCCACTTCCTGTGTGAGGCAGGGTCGTACTCTGCGAATGTTGTAGAGCATGAACCTACAGGATCGGGTCACCGCCTTGATGTTAGTGGAGAACGACAGGGTGTTGTCCAGGATCATGCCAAGGTTCTTAGCACTCTGGGAGGAGGACACAAGGGAGTTGTCAACCGTGATGGCGAGATCATGGAACGGGCAGTCCTTCCCCGGGAGGAAGAGCAGCTCCGTCTTGCCGAGGTTCAGCTTGAGGTGGTGATCCGTCATCCACACTGATATGTCTGACAGACATATCAGGCGATTCGCCGCCTGGTTATCAGAAGGGGGAAAGAAGAAGATTAATTGTGTGTCGTCTGCATAGCAATGATAGGAGAGACCATGTGAGGATATGACAGAGCCAAGTGACTTGGTGTATAGCGAGAATAGGAGAGGGCCTAGAACAGAGCCCTGGGGGACACCAGTGGTGAGAGCGCGTGGTGCGGAGACAGATTCTCGCCACGCCACCTGGTAGGAGTGACCTGTCAGGTAGGACGCAATCCAAGCGTGGGCCGCGCCGGAGATGCCCAACTCGGAGAGGGTGGAGAGGAGGATCTGATGGTTCACAGTATCAAAGGCAGCAGATAGGTCTAGAAGGATGAGAGCAGAGGAGAGAGAGTTAGCTTTAGCAGTGTGGAGAGCCTCCGTGACACAGAGAAGAGCAGTCTCAGTTGAATGCCCAGTCTTGAAACCTGACTGATTAGGATCAAGAAGGTCATTCTGAGAGAGATAGCAGGAGAGCTGGCCAAGGACGGCACGTTCAAGAGTTTTGGAGAGAAAAGAAAGAAGGGATACTGGTCTGTAGTTGTTGACATCGGAGGGATCGAGTGTAGGTTTTTTCAGAAGGGGTGCAACTCTCGCTCTCTTGAAGACGGAAGGGACGTAGCCAGCGGTCAAGGATGAGTTGATGAGCGAGGTGAGGTAGGGGAGAAGGTCTCCGGAAATGGTCTGGAGAAGAGAGGAGGGGATAGGGTCAAGTGGGCAGGTTGTTGGGCGGCCGGCCGTCACAAGACGCGAGATTTCATCTGGAGAGAGAGGGGAGAAAGAGGTCAAAGCACAGGGTAGGGCAGTGTGAGCAGGACCAGCGGTGTCGTTTGACTTAGCAAACGAGGATCGGATATCGTCAACCTTCTTTTCAAAATGGTTGACGAAGTCATCCGCAGAGAGGGAGGAGGGGGGGGGAGGGGGAGGAGGATTCAGGAGGGAGGAGAAGGTAGCAAAGAGCTTCCTAGGGTTAGAGGCAGATGCTTGGAATTTAGAGTGGTAGAAAGTGGCTTTAGCAGCAGAGACAGAAGAGGAGAATGTAGAGAGGAGGGAGTGAAAGGATGCCAGGTCCGCAGGGAGTTTTCCTCCATTTCCGCTCGGCTGCCTGGAGCCCTGTTCTGTGAGCTCGTAGTGAGTCGTCGAGCCACGGAGCAGGAGGGGAGGACCGAGCCGGCCTGGAGGATAGGGGACAGAGAAAATCAAAGGATGCAGAAAGGGAGGAGAGGAGGGTTGAGGAGGCAGAATCAGGAGATAGGTTGGAGAAGGTTTGAGCAGAGGGAAGAGATGATAGGATGGAAGAGGAGAGAGTAGCGGGAGAGAGAGAGCGAAGGTTGGGACGGCGCAATACCATCCGAGTAGGGGCAGAGTGAGAAGTGTTGGATGAGAGCAAGAGGGAAAAGGATACAAGGTAGTGGTCGGAGATTTGGAGGGGAGTTGCAATGAGATTAGTGGAAGAACAGCATCTAGTAAAGATGAGGTCAAGCGTATTGCCTGCCTTGTGAGTAGGGGGGGAAGGTGAGAGGGTGAGGTCAAAAGAGGAGAGGAGTGGAAAGAAGGAGGCAGAGAGGAATGAGTCAAAGGTAGACGTGGGGAGGTTAAAGTCACCCAGAACTGTGAGAGGTGAGCCATCCTCAGGAACGGAACTTATCAAGGCTTCAAGCTCATTGATGAACTCTCCAAGGGAACCTGGAGGGCGATAAATGATAAGGATGTTAAGCTTGAAAGGGCTGGAAACTGTGACAGCATGGAATTCAAAGGAGGCGATAGACAGATGGGTCAGGGGAGAAAGAGAGAATGTCCACTTGGGAGAGATGAGGATTCCAGTGCCACCACCCCGCTGGCTCGATGCTCTAGGGGTATGCGAGAACACGTGGGCAGACGAAGAGAGAGCAGTAGGAGTAGCAGTGTTATCTGTGGTAATCCATGTTTCCGTCAGCGCCAGGAAGTCTAGGGACTGGAGGGTAGCATAGGCTGAGATGAACTCAGCCTTGTTGGCTGCAGACCGGCAGTTCCAGAGGCTGCCGGAGACCTGGAACTCCACGTGGGTCGTGCGCGCTGGGACCACCAGGTTAGAGTGGCAGCGGCCACGCGGTGCGAAGCGTTTGTATGGCCTGTGCAGAGGGGAGAGAACAGGGATAGACAGACACATAGTTGACAAGCTACAGAAGTGTTGTTTCTTGTATTATTGTCTCTTGTGTCTTTAGAGAACTGTTTCACTTTGATATCCTTTTTCTTCTGTCCTGATTTTCTCTTTCTTTTCTTCTGTTAACTAGATATTCTTTGTTGTTCTTCGTTAGCTAGCTAGCTTCTTCCAAAAGAGTCCCTAGCAACTGCTTAGCAACTGGTAAACAATTCAGCTAGCTAAGATAACTACAATTTTATGAATATTAGTTATTTTTCAAAAGCCTATCTTCTTTGTTTGTTGCTTGTTTTTTCTCCTATTCAGTCTTGCAGTTTTCTTTTGCTTTTTTCCGATGTACTTCACTCTAAAAACCATGTAAATTTCAATATTTGTAGGAGCTCATTTTTCAGCTGCTGCTGCTCAAATTGGAGTTCCGGAACATTTATAATGCAAACTGGTATTGTTCCTAAAGATTTGAAAATGTCCAAAGTTATTCCAGATAGTTTAGAAACTATCACCCAATATCTGTACTACCATGTTTTTCAAAAATCCTAGAAAAATTGGTGTTTAAGAGAATGTTGAAATATTTCAATCAACACTGTATTCTACATGAGAACCAATATGCATTTCGTAAAAACAACTCCACAGAGATGGATGGCTCTTTTGCAACTTGTAGATAAAGTCTTTGCAGCCCTGAACAACAATGAATACGCTCTTGTCATCTTTTTAGATTTATCCAAAGCGTTTCACAGGGTTGATCATGAACTATGACTTTCTAAATTGCATTATTACAGTTTTCATGATTATACATATAAACTCAGCCAAAAAAAGAAATGGCCCTTTTTCAGGACCCTGTCTTTCAAAGACAATTCGTAAAAATCCAAATAACTTCACAGATCTTCATTGTAAAGGGTTTAAACACTGTTTCCCTTGCTTATTAAATGAACCATAAACAATTAATGAACATGCACCTGTGGAACGGTCGTTAAGACACTAACAGCTTACAGACGGTAGGCAATTAAGGTCACAGTTATGAAAACTTAGGACACTAAAGAGGCCTTTCTAATGACTCTGGAAAAACACCAAAAGAAAGATGCCCAGGGTCCCTGCTCATCTGCGTGAACGTGCCTTAGGCATGCTGCAAGGAGGCATGCAGATGTGGCCAGGGCAATTCATTTCAATGTCCGTACTGTGAGACACCAAAGACAATGCTACAGGGAGACACGACGGACAGCTGATCGTCCTCACAGTGGCAGACCACGTGTAACAACACCTGCACAGGATCGGTACATCCGAACATCACACCTGCGGGACAGGTACAGGATGGCAACAACAACTACCTGAGTTACACCAGGAACGCACAATCGCTCCATCAGTGCCCAGACTATCCGCAATAGGCCGTGAGAGGCTGGACTGAGACATCACCGGCAACAACGTTGCCTATGGGCACAAACCCACTGACGGTGGAACAGACAGGACTAGCAAAAAGTGCTCTTCACTGACGAGTCGCGGTTTTGTCTCACCAGGGGTGATGGTTGGATTTGCGTTTATCGTTGAAGGAATGAACGTTACACCGAGGCCTGTACTCTGGAGCGGGATTGATTTGGAGGTGGAGGGTCCGTCATGGTCTGGGGCGGTGCGTCACACCATCATCGGACTGAGCTTGTTGTCATTGCAGGCAATCTCAACGCTGTGTGTTACAGGGAAGACATCCTCCTCCCTCATGTGGAAGCCTTCCTGCAGGTTCATCCTGACATGACCCTCCAGCATGACAATGCCACCAGCCATACTGCTTGTTCTGTGCGTGATTTCCTGTAAGACAGGAATGTCAATGTTCTGCCATGGCCAGCGAAGAGCCCGGATCTCAATCCCATTGAGCACGTCTGGGACCTGTTGGATCGGAGGGTGAGGGCTAGGGCCATTCCCCCCCAGAAATGTCTGGCAACTTGCAGGTGCCTTGGTGGAAGAGTGGGGTAACATCTCACAGCAAGAACTGGCAAATCTGGTGCAGTCCATGAGGAGGAGATGCACTGCAGCACTTAATGCAGCTGGTGGCCACACCAGATACTGACTGTTACTTTTCATTTTGACTCCCCCTTTGTTCAGGGACACATTATTCAATTTCTGTTAGTCACATGTCTGTGGAACTTGTTCAGTTTATGTCTCAGTTGTTGAATCTTATGTTCATACAAATATTTACACATGTTAATTAACCTCTTACATCTAGACGTTCCGCTAGCGGAACACCTGCTCCAATATCCAATGATAGGCGTGGCGCGAATTACAAATTCCTCAAAAATACAAAAACTTCAATTTTTCAAACATATGACTATTTCACAGCATTTTAAAGACAAGACTCTCCTTTATCTAACCACACTGTCCGATTTCAAAAAGGCTTTACAGCGAAAGCAAAACATTAGATTATGTCAGCAGAGTACCAAGCCAGAAATAATCAGACACCCATTTTTCAAGCTAGCATATAATGTCACAAAAACCCAGAAGACAGCTAAATGCAGCACTAACCTTTGATGATCTTCATCAGATGACACACCTAGGACATTATGTTATACAATACATGCATGTTTTGTTCAATCAAGTTCATATTTATATCAAAAAACAGCTTTTTACATTAGCATGTGACGTTCAGAACTAGCATACCCCCCGCAAACTTCCGGAGGAATTTGCTAACAATTTACTAAATTACGATAAACGTTAAACGATAAACGTTCACAAAAAGCATAACAATTATTTTAAGAATTATAGATACAGAACTCCTCTATGCACTCGATATGTCCGATTTTAAAATAGCTTTTTGGTGAAAGCACATTTTGCAATATTCTAAGTACATAGCCCAGCCATCACGGGCTAGCTATTTAGACACCCGGCAAGTTTAGCACTCACCAATATCAGATTTACTATTATAAAAGTTTGATTACCTTTTGTTGTCTTCGTCAGAATGCACTCCCAGGACTGCCACTTCAATAACAAATGTTGGGTTGGTCCAAAATAATCCATCGTTATATCCGAATAGCGACGTTTTGTTCGTGCGTCCCAGACACTATCCGAATGGTAAAGAAGGGTCGTGCGCATGGCGCAATTCGTGACAAAAAAATTCTAAATATTCCATTACCGTACTTCGAAGCATTTCAACCGCTGTTTAAAATCAATTTTTATGCCATTTTTCTCGTAGAAAAGCGATAATATTCCGACCGCGAATCTCCTTTTCGACAAACAGAGGAAAAAATCACAAAGACTGGGGCGGCCAGGTCACGCGCCTAAGCCCACAGTCCCTTGATCGGCCACTTGCTTGAGAAAGGCGATAATGTGTTTCAGCCTGGGGCTGGGATGACGACATTCTGTTTTTTCCCGGGCTCTGAGCGCCCGTGGAAGACGTAGGAAGTGTCACGTTAGAGCAGAGATCCTTTGTAAAAGATAGAGATGGCAAAGAAGTTCCAGAAATGGTCAGACAGGCCACTTCCTGTAAAGGAATCTCTCAGGTTTTGACCTGCCATTTGAGTTCTGTTATACTCACAGACACCATTCAAACAGTTTTAGAAACTTTAGGGTGTTTTCTATCCATATATAATAAGTATATGCATATTCTAGTTACTGGGTAGGATTAGTAACCAGATTAAATCGGGTACGTTTTTTATCCAGCCGTGAAAATACTGCCCCCTAGCCATAAGAGGTTAAGTTTGCTGAAAATAAACACAGTTTACAGTGAGAGGACGTTTCTTTGTTTAATTGGTTTTATAGTTATGATTATGGTAGAGAACAATGTGTTTATGCAGACGGCTGTGCATCTACCAGGGCCAAGATATCCTGTGGTGTGTCACAGGGTTTGTTAATTGGACCTTTGTTTTTCCTAATCTATAACAATGGCCTTGCTGCTGTCTTCTACCGTACTTTCCCTTCTCTTTGCTGATGATACCAACTTGATTTTATCACACCAGAATTTTGACTCACTAATTAATGAATCCAACTCAGGCATGGCCAAATTTTCTGAATGGTACCAGATAAACAAATGATCGAAATCCAACTTGTATTCACTAGTAAGAATAAGAAATATTGTAAAACATTTTTTTTTAAAAGCCACTAGATTCCTTAGAGTTCTAATTGATGAAAAGTTATCCCGGAAAGATCATATTCAACTTGCCTGTAGCAAAGTGATGAAATCATTTGGTATCATCAGAAAAAGTTGTGGTTTGGTTCATCAGGCTTGCTTCCTAACTGAAATCAAATCAAATCAAACTTTGTACACGCACCTTATACAACAAGTGTAGACTTTACCGTGAAATGCTTACTTACAAGCCCTTAACCAACAATGAAGTTCAAGAAGAAGAAAATATTTACCAAGTAGACTAAAATAAAAAGTAACACAATAAGAATAACAATAACGAGGGTATATACAGGGGACACCGGTACCGAGTTAGTGTGCGGGGGTACAGGCTAGTTGAGGTAATCTGTACATGGAGGTCAGGGTGAAGTGACTATGCATAGGTAACAAACAAACAGCGAACAGCAGTTTACAAAAGGGAGGGGGTGGCAATGTAAATTGTCCGGTGGAGATTTTATGAATTGTTCAGCAGTCATGGCTTGAGGGTAGAAGCTGTTGAGGAGCCTTTTGGTCAGCTCCGGTACCGCTCCGGTACCACTTGCCGTGCAGTAGCAGAGAAAACAGTCTATAAATTGGGTGAATGGAGTCTCTGACAATTTTATGGGCTTTCCTCTGACACCGCCTATTATGTAGGTCCTGGATGGCAGGAAGCTTGGCCCCAGTAATGTACTGGGCCGTTCGCACTACCCTCTGTAGCGCCTTATGGTCAGATGCCGAGTAGTTGCCATACCAGGCGGTGATGCAACCGGTCAGGATGCTCTCGATGGTGCAGCTGTAGAACCTTTTGAGGATCTGGGGACCCATGCCAAATCTTTTCAGTCTCCTGAGGGTCAAAAGGTGTTGTCGTGCCCTCTGTCATGCCCTCTGTCATGCCCTCTTCTGTCTGGGTATGTTTGGACCATGATAGTTCGTTGGTGATGTGGACACCAAGGAACTTGAAACTCTCGACCCGCTCCACTACAGCCTTGTCGATGTCAATGGGGGCCTGTTCGGCCCGCCTTTTCCTGTAGTCCACGATCAGTTCCTTAGTCTTGCTCACATTGAGGGAGAGGTTGTTGTCCTGGCACCACACTGCCAGTTCTCTGACCTCCTCCCTGTAGGCCGTCTCATCGTTGTCGGTGATCAGGCCTACCACTGTTGTGTTGTCAGCAAACTTAATGATGGTGTTGGAGTCATGTTTGACCACGCACTTGTGGGTGAACAGGGAATACAGGAGTCTGGGTTTCCCTTTGTAGTCCGTAATAGTTTTCAAGCCCTGCCACATCCGACGAGCGTCAGAGCCGGTGTAGTAGGATTCAATCTTAAGCCTGTATTGAAGCTTTGCTTGTTTGATAGTTCGTCTGAGGGCATAGCGGGATTTCTTATAAGCGTCCGGATTAGTCTCCCACTCCTTGAAAGCGGCAACTTTAGCTTTAAGCTCGATGCGGATGTTGCCTGTAATCCATGGCTTCTGGTTGGGATATATACGTGCAGTCACTGTGGGGACGACGTCATCGATGCATTTATTGATGAAGCCGATGACTGAGGTGGTGTATTCCTCAATGCCATTGGATGAATCGCGGAACATATTCCAGTCTGTGCTAGCAAAACAGTCCTGTAATGTAGCATCCGCGTCATCTGACCACTTCCGTATTGAGTGAGTCACTGGTTCTTCCTGTTTTAGTTTTTGCTTGTATGCAGCAATCAGGAGAATAGAATTATGGTCAGATTTGCGAAATTGAGGGCGGGGGAGAGCGTTGAATGCATCTCTGTGTGTGGAGTAAAGGTGGTCTAGAGTTTTTCCCCCCTGGTTGCACATGTGACATGCTGGTAAAAATTTGGTAAAACTGACTTAAGTTTGCCTGCATTAAAGTCCCTGGCCACTATGTGCGCCGATACTGGGTGAGCATCTTCTTCTTTGCTTATGGAGTTGGTTGAGTTGGTTGAGAGTGGTCTTAGTGCCAGCTTCGCTTTGTGTTGGTAAATAGACAGCTACGAATAATACAGATGAGAACTCTCTTGGTAGATAGTGTGGTCGACAGCTTATCAGAAGGTACTCTACCTCAGGCGAGCAATACCTCGAGACTTCTTTAATATTAGACATTGCGCACCAGCTGTTATTGACAAAAAGACACACACCCCCACCCCCCTTACCAGAGGTAGCATCTCTGTTCTGCCGGTGCATGGAAAATCCCGTTAGCTCTATATCGCACGTATCTTCATTCAGCCACGTCTCGGTGAAACATAAGATGTTATAGTTTTTAATGTCCCGTTGGTAGGATAATCTTAAAAGTAGGTCATCAATTTTATTTTCCAATGATTGCACGTTAGCAAGAAGAATGGAAGGCAATGGGAGTTTACTCGCTCGCCTCCGGATTCTCAGAAGTGTGCCCGATCTGCGGCCTCTTTTCCGGCGTCTTTTCTTCACGCAAAAGGCGTGGATCTGGGCCTGTTCCAGTGAAAGCAGGATATCCTTCTTTAAGGACTCTTTAAAAGTTAAAGTATCTTCCAGTCTATGGTAAGTAATCACTTTTCTGATGTCCAGAAGTTTTTTTTTCATAAGAGACGGTTGCAGCAACATTATGTACACAATAAGTTAAAAAATAAGTTACACAAAATGCAAAAAAAATAACAAAATAGCACAATTGGTTGGGAGAATGTAAAACGCCAGCCATGTTCTTCGGCGCCATCTTTGCAATATACTATAGTTCTATACTATAGTATATAGTATATGCTATAATATACCAATCTCTATACTGTTGTTTAATTTACTAATATATAATTTACTGTAATATTGTCTGGGCCAGTACATATGCCTCCTACCTACAGAAATGACTCATCGTACAAAATAAATTGTACGATGAGTTTGGCCTGGGTAGGCCCATAGTTAATAAGAATTTGTTCTTAACTGACTTGCCTAGTTAAATACATGTAAAATAAAAATAAATAAAAATAAAATCTACATTTGTTTAAGAAACTCAATATCTTGTCTATTTCCGACATTAATGTATGCCAATTATGCACTTTTATCTACAAATGCTCATACCTCCCAGAAAGTTTACTTAAACCCTTCAATGGATTCGTCCAGGTTAATTCTGAAATGCACCTATATAACACAAGACACTGCGTTAACCTTCACCTCCCCACTGCCGCAGCTCACATAGTCAATTCTCTATCAGATATAGAGGTAATATACTCTGGAGTTCTTATCTTCACATTGCCAAAACATCATCATCCATCAATAACTTCAAGCGAAGACTGGGGGTCAGTCTGATGAACCAAACTACTCAGTAATCTCCTCCATAGCCGAACTCTCACACACTCACATGCACACCTGCACTTAAACACATTTATTTTTTGTGATTACTGATCAATTTATTTCTGTTCTAACAAACTTTCTTTTTTTTTAACTTATGTATTGTATGTTGTTTTTTTGTGCTGTAGTTTTCATATAAGCCCTTTCATATAAGGCTTCCAACCATACCTGCACACCATGTTATTTTAGATTTTTATTTGTTTTTATCTGTATTGTCTTTCAGTTGTTTTCTTTGGGGCAAATAAATTATAAAATAAAAACAGAATGTTGTTATATCAACTAGGAATTCATCAAGAATTAATTGAAATATCAGGGATCAGACGAGGTAGATTATGATGTAGACTTCCTTTCCATGCCTGCTGAATGTCTCTATACTGTTGTTTTGTCTTCAAATCTTACTGATGTTGCCATTTTCAAACCTCACTTTGAAACCTGTTTACCAGTCTAATACGGCTATAATTAGATTCAATCAAGAAAAACTCTTTTTGATGTGATGATCAAATAAAATATGCATCCTCATTAATGCTTTTTCAATTCAGGTCACTGATATTCTTTGTACTCCAAGATGTCAAAACAAATGTACCAACTAATTGCATTGAATAGACTAATATTTAGGCTATATAGCATGGGTTGGGCGCTTGGGATTTTGGCTCTTTTGATGTATGTTCTAACGCCCTCTCCTTTCCCATTTTTTAGACTGTTAACGGTTAGCAAAACAACGTTTGTGTGTGGGCATAGCGATGTGATGAATGTTGACATTTCTAACAATTAGTCGACATTAACAACAGTAATTAAAGCCCAATGTTACACCCCCCCCCCCCCCCCCACCCCCCCACCCACCCCCCCAAACCGCTAGCAATTATGGTTCTATTATCAAAACAAGATAATAGGCGTTTCTTGTTAGTTTCTCAATCTCACTGTCTTGTCTCTACCTTCCTCCCACCATCCCCCCTCCCTCCCCTGTACCTTCCTCCCTCTCTCAGGAGCAGTATGTGTTTATCCACGATGCCATTCTGGAGGCCTGTCTGTGTGGAGAGACAGCTATACCAGTTATTGAGTTCGCTCTGACCTATAAGGAGATGCTGAGGGTTGACTCACAGAGCAACACCTCCCAGCTACGAGAGGAGTTCCAGGTAAGACTAGTAGGACGTTTTGTTTAGCAAACAGAAACGATCTGACTAGATAACAACTGGATTTTGACTTCTTTCCCATTACGTCTTGATGTCCTCGATATGTTTTGGTTGGAGTTGATGTTTATTCTAACAGTGGAACACATTTCACATAATAATGATGCTATTCTCTTACTGGTACTAATATTAATGCTGCACACTTAGATCCACTAACTCTCACCAAAACACTCGTCATGGCACAGTACAGTACCATGGCCTTAGCTGTATTCATGGTCTATTGCAGCAGTCTGAGATTGTAAATTGCATATTTCTGTATATTACAGTAATTCCTATTTCTGTATGAGATGACTTTAGTTCATCTGACTAGATGGATCGTCCTCCTTTTCCATTTTATTGACACAAATCATTAGTGACCTTTACCATGCATAATTACAGCTACTTATCTCTTTCAGACCGGGCTATTGAATACATTCATGATGGTTATTATAGTCCAATGAAATATCCTCACTGAAATCAGACATTTACAATGCATCCCAAATGGTACACTATTCCCTGTACAATGCACTAGTTTTGACCAGAGTCCTATTGCCCCTGGTCAAAAGTAGTACACTAAATAAGGAATAGGGTGACATTTCATTTCAGATTATAATTGAAACACATACTGTATCTGCAAGATGTAATCCTGATGCAATGTAAGTTAGTAATAATTATAATGCACCATTCATACAGTCAAACTTAATAGGGAGTTATTATTCAACACAATACACTGCAAGTTAAATAATCAGTTTCATTTCCCCTCCAATTTCAATTCCCAAAGCCTCATAATGTGCTTATTTATAATGCATGTGGTTTGCGATTAAATGTGTTTTTATCTTTTAAGCCCCTTCATAGATTTTGACTGATGCTAAATGTGTTTGAAAGTTTTAGCCAGATGATGATTAGACAGTTGTCTGTCTCTCTCTCTCTCTCTCGCTCTCTCTCTTTCTCTCACTCTCTCTCTGTTTGTTACTGTCTCTGTCTGTCTCTCGCTCTCGCTCTGCCTCTCTCTCCATTTGTTACTGTCTCTCCCTGTCTCTCTCTGTCTCTCTCTGTTTATCACTATCTCCCTGTCTCTCTCTGTTTATCACTATCTCCCTCTCTGTCTGTCTCCATCATCCTCTTCTACTTTGTCTGTGCTCCTTCATCTCACCCTGTCTCTCCATCCCTCCCTCTCTCCAGACGTTGAACTCTGTGACCCCTCACCTGGATGTGGAGGAGTGCAGCGTGTCCCTGTTGCCTAGGAACCGCGAGAAGAACCGTAGCATGGACGTCCTGCCTCCCGACCGCGCCCTGGCCTTCCTGGTTACCACCGAGGGCGTTGCCGAGGGGAACAGCTACATCAACGCTGCTCTCACCGACAGCTTTCACCGGCCCGCCGCCTTCGTGGTAACGCCACACCCGTTACCGGGAACCACGGCAGACTTCTGGAGGCTGGTCTATGACTATGGATGTACCTCAGTGGTGATGCTCAACCAGATCAACCAGTCCAACTCTGCCTGGGTGAGAAGAGGGGAGGTGAGGGGCTGAGGACGGAGGAAGGAAGGGGGGAGGGAATTGATGATACTGACTGACTGACTGACTGACTGACTGACTGACTGACTGACTGACTGACTGACTGACTGATTGACTGACTGACCGACCGACCGACCGAGCCCTGTGGCTATCAGGTACCGGTCAAATCGCTCATCCTCATACTCGATTGGTCAAAGCTATACTCTGACCAATCCCATGTCATAGCTATCTAAAGGTGATTGCACTAACTGTATGTCGCTCTGGATAAGAATGTCCTCTAAATGACTAAAATGTGAAAGTAATAGCATCCTGATTTATAGCCTTTGTGTAGATTAATTAATAGGATGATACATTTTTGCCTGCTTGTCAGGGCATTACCACATCCATATCATTCTGTTCTCACCCCATCTCTCCCTCATCTAGCATGTCACCTGTGTGTTGGCTCATGCTTGGGTTTGTCTGTGGCCTTCTTATCTTTCACTTGTCACTGTGTCATGGTGCTGGGTTGGCTAACGTTTACACCATTACTCTCATTTATAACTAGCTGTCTCTCTTGTCTACTCTCACTCCTTCTGTCATTCCCTCTCGCTATTTCTCCTCAACTCTCTCTCCTTCCTTGACCCTTTCTCTCCTCTCTTTCTTTCTCCTTCTCTTCTCTTCTCTTCTCTTCACTTGTTCTCCCTCCCTGTATCGTCTCTGTCCTGCTATCCTTCTCTGCCATGTCTTAATTACTCTCTTTTCCCCCACTCTCTCTCTCTCCCTCTCTCCCTCTCCCTTTCCCCCCATCTCCTCTGTCTTCTTTCTTTCTCATCCACCGCTCCCTCCTTCCCTTTCTCTCTCTACCAGTAGATTAACAGTGTACCCCAGTCATTTGTGCTACCTGTCTCTGTGTATAAATATTTATCTCTCCCTTTGCCCCCGTCACCTCGTTAACACCTCTCTGTCAACGTGACAGGACATTATCGCTACCTTGTTCCTCCCCTGGGCCTTCTGCCGCCCCCCTACCATCCCCTTCCCTCCCCCTTCCTGTCACATCTAACACTGTTAGCATGTTAACACTACCCTCCCCCGTGTTTCCATCCCTCCCTCCCCCTCTATTCCTCCTTCCCTTCCTGCTCCCTTCTCTGTCCCCCTCGCTGCCACAGCCATCACTGTCAGCAGTTTAACACTACACTCCCCAGTGTCTCAATCCCTCCGTTCCTCCCTTCGCCTGATGAGAGTCTTTGAAGCAGCTGCGACCTGTATTGACTAAAGACCTTGGCCCAGTCTGTGTGCTCTGTGCACCAATCCCTGATTGACTCCATGTGTATCTCTACCAGGCACTGCCGAGTTTTCCCCCACTGACCTCACTGCATTCATTTATAATGGGCTAATGTTAATGATTTAGAGTGATGAATTATTCAAAAGATGTGAAACACTGTAAAACTGTGTGTGTGTGTGTGTGTGTGTGTGTGTGTGTGTGTGTGTGTGTGTGTGTGTGTGTGTGTGTGTGTGTGTGTGTGTGTGTGTGTGTGTGTGTGTGTGTGTGTGTGTGTGTGTGTGTGTGTGTGTTTGGGCGTGTGCGTGCGTGAGTGCAGTGTTATGGGATTGATTGTACTCAGTGATGGTGTTTTCTGCTCATGCAATTAACAGTGCTGCTATGGGTTGGATAATTGTGGATCTGGCTAAATGTCTGTCTTGTCGATCCTCAGGTGTCTTGTTATTGACTTCAGCCGTCCTGCTCTGTGACACAATGATTTGATTTCACTCCTCCACCTCCATAGTCCGCTAATCACCTATTATCTTCCTTCTTTCTCTTCCTATTCTCTCTCCCTCTCTCTCTCTCTCTCTCTCTCTCTCTCTCTCTCTCTCTCTCTCTCTCTCTCTCTCACACTCAGCCGTGTCTACAGTACTGGCCAGAGCCTGGGCTGCAGCAGTTTGGACCAATGACAGTAGAGCTTCTGTCCATGATGGCTGATGATGACGTCATCATTCGTCTGTTCCGGGTTCAGAACATCATGCGGGTAGGTCGTGATCAATGATAGACTGGCTGTCAAAGTCCCTTTTTGCGCTCTGATAAGTTAAGGGACTACAGTTGAAAATCAACCTGCTGACTCACACAGAAAGTCTGACAGTTTAGTCATATCTCTTTCATTTTGTGAAGTTCTTTAAAACATATTTTTCCATAGTCTCTTCATGCGTATTTTGTAGAGAGCCTAATGGCCCCTTTTATCCTTTCATAGTCTGTCTACTGAACATGGGAGATGAGGCATGCATTAGTCACTGTACACTTTACAATTACTCTCAATGACCTAAAATGTCTTTTTGACAGTGTAATGATAAAATTATCAAATTATCAGCCTTTTCAATGCCTATGAAATCATTGTAGACGTGGCATTGTGGTCTTTTCTTTTGGAATGTGTGCGTGTGTGCGTGTGTATGCGTGTGTGTGTGTCTATGTCTGTGTGTGCTGTATTACTGTAGCTGTGTGCCTCTCTCCTAGCCGTTGACGACGTGTTGTCTTCGTGATTGTGACTACCATAATTTCCGGACTATTAAGCGCACCTGAATATAAGCCGCACCCACTGAATTAAAAAATATATATTATTTTGAACATAAATAAGCCGCACATGTCTATAAGCCGCAGGTGACTACCGGTACATTGAAACAAATTAACTTTACACAGGCTTTAACGAAACACGGCTTGTAACAAAAATAAATAGGCTTTAACGAAACACGGCTTGTAACAAAAATAAATAGGCTTTAACGAAACACGGCTTGTAACAAAAAATAAAAAATATGCAGTAAGCTTTAGTTGTCTTTTTGCA
Organism: Salmo salar; assembly: GCF_965601325.2. Taxonomy (NCBI): domain Eukaryota; kingdom Metazoa; phylum Chordata; class Actinopteri; order Salmoniformes; family Salmonidae; genus Salmo; species Salmo salar. Next base: position 80,787,083 of record NC_138304.1, on the reverse strand, counting down.
CTAAGTCAATTCCTCACGCTGCTGTTTCCAACGTCTTATCATCGACTCATTAAGACCAAGCTCCCGTGCAGCAGCTCTATTTCCTTTTCCAACAGCCAGATCAGTCTCCTTCAACTTGAAAGCTGCATCATATGCATTTCCCCGTGTCTTTGCCATGATGAGGGTGACAAAATGACTACCGTAATCAGAATGATGGGAAGTTTGAGAGTGCTCGATTTAATCTAAACAGTAAACAAAAAAGTTGTTTGACCTTAACCCGTTCGGCAATTTCATTGGTCTAATGAAAGCTTCATGCCGCCAAAAAACTGAGCACGTCACAGAATGTGTGCGTCACAGAATGTGAAAGCGGGAAAAATCCATATATTAGCCGCGTCATTGTTTAAGCCGCGAGGTTCAAAGCCTGGGGAAAAAGTTGCGGCTTATAGTCCGGAATTTACGGTAGCTTAGTCTCACAGCGTTGATCAGACAGGCACTTCCCAACACCTCCCTTTGACCTACAGTAACATCCATCTTTCAACACCAGGTGCTCGTCTAGCAGCCTCTAGAAAAACAACCCCTCTTGTCAGCTAGTCTCCCTGCCTCTGTTTCCTTACCTCCCTCTCCTCACCCCCTGTCAGCAAGCCTCCCTGCCTCTGTTTCCCTACCTCCCCCTCCTCACCCCTGTCAGCTATCCTCCCTGCCTCTGATTCCCTACCTCCCCCTTCTCACCCCCTGTCAGCTAGCCTCCCTGCCTCTGCTTCCCTACCTCCCTCTCCTCACCCCTGTCAGCTATCCTCCCTGCCTCTGTTTCCCTACCTCCCCCTTCTCACCCCCTGTCAGCTATCCTCCCTGCCTCTGTTTCCCTACCTCCCCGTTCTCACCCCCTGTCAGCTATCATCCCTGCCGCTGTTTCCCTACCTCCCCCTTCTCACCCCTGTCAGCAATCCTCCCTGCCTCTGTTTCCCTACCTCCCCCTTCTCACCCCCTGTCAGCTAGCCTCCCTGCCTCTGTTTCCTTACCTCCCCCTTCTCACCCCCTGTCAGCTAGCCTCCCTACCGATGTCTCCCTACCTCCCCCTTCTCACCCCCTGTCAGCTAGCCTCCCTGCCTCTGTTTCCTTACCTCCCCCTTCTCACCCCCTGTCAGCTATCCTCCCTGCCGCTGTTTCCCTACCTCCCCCTTCTCACCCCTGTCAGCTATCCTCCCTATCTCTGTTTCCCTACCTCCCCGTTCTCACCCTCTGTCAGATAGCCTCCCTGCCTGTCTCCCTACCCCCCCCCCCCCTCGCCCCCTGTCAGCTATCCTCCCTGCCTCTGTTTCCCTACCTCCCCCTTCTCACCCCCTGTCAGCTAGCCTCCCTGCCTCTGTCTCCCTTCCTCCCCCTCCTCACCCCCTGTCAGCTAGCCTCCCTGCCTCTGTTTCCCAACCTCTCCCTCCTCACCCCCTTTCAGGTATTAGCGTCCCTAGTCCCTCTCCTTGCCTCTCCTTAGAGCCTCCCCCTGCCTCACCCTCATGTCATTCCGCTGTCACCTCTGTCAGAGCCCTGTCCCCCTCAGTGTCACCCCCAGTCTCCCCCACGGACGAGGGAGGAGGGGGAGGCAGCTGTCAAACAATCCCCACTGCCTTTTCACAGGATCCCACTGATCTTACCAATCAGAACTGTCCAGCAACAGGAACAGGAACAGGGAGGGAGGATGATGCACAGTTCCCCAGCAAGGTATTCTATATCACAGTAGAAAAACACGTTTAAGGGTGGCAGGTCGCCTAGTGGTTAGAGCGTTGGACCAGTAACACACCGGGTGAATAATCTGTTGATGCGCACTTAACCCACATTTCTCCAGGGTTGCTGTTGATAATGGCTGACCCTGGCCGTTATCCTACTCTAAGAGGACCTCTGAGGGAGTTGGAATATGCCAAAAAATACATTAACAATTCACAAATGCGTATTAACGTAGGACAAGTCACTGACTTTCTATAAGTATGGAGAAAGCCATCGATAACGTGACACCTTGTATTCCTATGTGAAGATTCAATAGTGCATTGAAGCCAAATTAAGTCAGTTAAGATGCGCCCCATGGAGACATAACATGAGCAGTTTGAGCTACTCCATGAAGGGATGTTGCAGCTCAGTGCTACACCCTGTCATTCAGTATCTCAAGTTGAAAGCCAACCGGGGTATTGCAGGCTGCCATTAGCAACTAAATTATCCTTGTACCTTCTTCTGTGTGCTATTTTAAAATAATTGGTTCAAGGAAATACATCTGGTGTATTAGAAGCAATGATTGGTACCATGATTGTATTCAAAACATGTTTTTATTTACACAAAGCTTGCCATTTTTCCATTCACTATAATGGGGGATCCTGTTTTCTGCAAACAATGCCTGCAGTACCATGGTCTGAAATTCTGGTTTGAAATTTTAAATTCTGTGGCTTCATTGAGTGTTGGCAGTCGTTCTTCCCTGGGACAAATATAAGCACCCACCAAATTATTATTATTATAAACACTAGACCACTACACTACTATACCAGAGACTGGAGTGATATGAGCCTCGGCCCCAAGGGAGATGGTGTCCTTCTGGGTTAGAGGTGTCCAGTCTAGGATGCTATACATGTCTGAAAGGTGTGGATAGTGTGCTGTGATGTGTTGTGTGTGTTCCTATCAAGGGCTTGACAAGTCTGTTATTTGGGATCTAACACAACATTATCGTTGTCCTCCCTTTCTCTCTTTGGCCCCCGCCCATCCAGCTCCAGGAAGGTCAGCTGGTGGTTCGTCATTTCCAGTTCCTGCGCTGGTCTCCATACCGTGACGTCCCAGACTCTAAGAAGGCTTTCCTCAGCCTCCTGGCCCAGGTCCACAACTGGCAGAGGGAGTGTGGAGAGGGACGTACCATCGTCCACTGTCTGTGAGTTCACCACTGTCCACCATTTTACTCATAAAATCTATATCATTCCGTAGGGAAGTTTTGTTTGCAGATAGGATACACTGAAACGATTCAAATGACCTGTGCACTGCGATTGATTTCAGCGAGCGTGATCTACGCAAACGTTGAGGATTTTCGTTTAAGAAGTTTTCTGCTGTGCGTTAGTTGGATTAATTCTCGGGCCATACTGACGCTATACAAACCATTTTTTATAGCACATTAAAGGCTTCATTGGCTCTTGTTGACTCCTGTTGTGAGCATACTGTTCAGAAAGCAGGTGGCAGTCATCTTTTGGGACATGTTACAGTTTTTGTCAATCGCGTACAAGCATTTATGGGAACAAAGTTGTCAATTTTCAAAACAGAGTTCATAAGACTCAGAACTCGGTGGCCTTTTGCAAAATAGTAAATACCTTCTCAAAACACAAATACAGAAAAACTCAATTATACTGTCAAAATAGATTCATCAAAAGAACATGGCTGGATGCAAAAAGATTAATGCAACCATACTAAAAGAGTCCAAGCAGACAAAACAGAAAACTCCCAGTATATCAATACATTTTCTTTGCAGTCACTAAATCATGATGATCAAAAATGGAAGTACAACTATCCAAAGGTGCAGAATTATGGGCAATTACTCTGCTTTTATGCATATTTCACCAAACAATTTCATACACATCAAATCAAAAATGATTCCTGATATATATTTTAATTGAAATAAGCACATTGTATGCAGGATCCATTCATCAGTATCATCACAATCCAATTCCATGTATTCAATACAAAGGCTGGTTTGAACATTGTTTTGTATACTTTCCGTTGGCCACAGAAACACAATCCACAATAGAAATAAAGAAAGGTGAATACAATGGAGGAACACAACTGATATGAATGTATAGGCCTCAATCCACACCAGAGCAAAGCTTAATTATGGAAGGTTACAATGTCGAAGATGATGACTTAGGAGTAGTGAGGCGTTACAAAGTAACGTGTTACAGTAATAACCTTTTTGCTGTAACGAGTAATATAACAGAGTTACTGTTCTAATTTGCAGAATAATATTCCAGTTACTGATCAAATAAATATATTGTTACTTTTAATTGTGATCATTATTCCCTCTCTGTTGGCGGAATATAAAAAAATCTACCCGCCCCAGATTCAAATATTTTCGTCCTCTCACTAAATTCCCGTTTACGCACGCAGGCACACCTACTAACTGCTTCAGCGTGGAAGTACTCCCATTACTTTGATTTGGCAGGACAAAATGGTAAGAATATAATTGTAAAATGTAAACTATGCCCAGGCGAAAACACCTTTCCACTGCTAGAAACATGACTTCCAGCACCTGCAAAGGCAACACACCAACACAAAACGTTTAGCGAAAGACCCGCAACACCTGACCATGGCTGCTGAAGGTGACTGTAGGCCTACCTCATTCAAACAACCAAGGCTTGATTTTAATCGTTCAGGAGGACCAGGGAGAGCTGAACAAGCTTGTAACTGGGTATGTATTAGAGGAAAGGCTGCTCTTATCCACGGTACAATCCCCCTATTTCAGACAGATACTTAGCAAAATACAGATGACAGTTTACATTGTGTGAAGGCGCGCAACAATTCGGGGTGTAACACAAAAGTAATATAATAAATATTGTAACTAATTACTTTCCTCAGGGAGTAACAAGTAAAGTCATTTGTTATTGTTGAAAGAAGTAAAAGGTAATATATAACTTTTTTTGAGTAACCACCCCGACACTGCTAATTACTTAGAAGTAACCCAACTTCATTCTCTGTATCTCTGCATGTCCTCAATAATGTAAATAATTATAGCAATTAGACAGTCCCCATTGCCTAGATATTTCCATATATTGTATATGGTGTGACACTGATGGGGTAGTTTAGAATTTTGATCAGTAGTATTTACTGATTGCCGGAAGCACACACACACATTTCTCTTCTGATGAAAACAATGTTATTTTCTATGAACAGAACACTTAACAGTGAATTCTGTATTCCCTGATGACGTTTGTATTTAAAGTTTTGTATTCCCTGATGGCATTTGTATTTAAAGTTTTGCGAAAGGTGGTCTAAGACATGCAAGTCATGTACAAAGGCAAGTAAATTATCAGAAGTCCTGTAAATATATTTTATCATTGCTGTTCTGCTAAATACGATTCCACACAGGTTAAAAAATTGCTTGTATGCGATTGAGAAAAACTGTAATCTGAGGTCACACCTTGCTTCAGTAGATTGTGTTATCATGTTGGTTCCGATCCCACTTGGTAGTTTAACAACTATCAAAATCACATGTTTGTGAACGATTACTTTCTACTCTTTAATGCACTGAGCCTGTCTGTGTGTAGTGATAAATGTGGCAGGATAAAACGTCAACCCCCAAGTGTTCACTACTACACTCCTCCTATTTACCAGAACACTTTTCATAATTACTATAAAAGGGATCCGCTCTAGGCTCTAGTTCCCCAGCCTCTTCTACACTTCAGCAACACTACATATCTCTATCCAGCCTGGATTGGTCTCTGGGGTTGACATGCTAACTTTGCGTCCCAAATGGCACCCTACGCCCTATATAGTTCACTATTTTTGGCCAGCCTTATGGGCCCTGGTCAAAAGTAGTGGACTACCATAGGGAATAGGGTGCAATTTGAGACGCACCCCTGTATTAGATTTACTTCCTTGTTTCTGGATTTAATGAGAAACATTCCTCAGATGCTAGTCTTCAAAGTTCTCCGCGTTGCTGTTTTTCTGATAGCCTCCTTGATCTGAGTCTCAGACTGAGCTGTGACATTTCACTTTACGGCTTCAGCCTCCGTATCTTCCCTGCATGCTAGAGACGTGACTCATATTGATGTCTGTGTCTGACTGTCTCTTTGTTTGTGTCAATGTCTGTGTTTGGGGCATGTGTCCGTGTGTCTGTCTGTACTGGGTTCTGCACCATATACCCTGGTTTCGCAATCTGACTTATTCTGACACATTTTGCAACACAGGCTACTCTCTCAGTGGTCACAAAATGTATACATAATGATTCATAAGCACTGACCCACGTGTCTGTTTCTCCCTGTGTGTGTAACAGAAACGGTGGCGGTAGGAGCGGTACGTTCTGCGCTTGTACCATGCTGCTAGAGATGATCCGTCATCACAGCGTGGTGGATGTCTTCTACGCTGCCAAAACGCTACGCAACTCCAAACCCAACATGGTGGAGACCATGGTAAGTAATAGCCTTGATTTAACCAGGAAGACCTTTTTTAGAAACTCTTTTGGTAGGGGGACCTAATATGGTGGACAGGAGCATGCATGTCTTAAGACTCAATTCAGTCAAACTTGCAGTGGTTTACAGTATTTACGCACTCAAATACAGATCACTGATTGATTGAATTCAAGCTTTCATCTATAGCAAAGTAGAGAAATGTTGACATCTGTGTTGTTTTCAGGAGCAGTACCGGTTCTGCTATGACCTGGCCTTGGAGTACCTGGACGCCTTGGACTGCCTGAGTGAGATAGAAGTGAGATAACACTGATCCCAGATCAGCTCAGGCTCAGGGGAGATGGTGGAGTCCTGGGCCTAGCCTGGATCTCAGCCTGGGTCCACATCATCTGGACCTCCCAGCCTGGTCCTAGCCTGAGTTTACAGCCTGGGCCTGAGTCTGGGTCCACACTGCTCTGCTTCTCTCTCTACACTTCTACATCTAGCACTGTATTTTCAGACCTGCTCAACCCCAGAAGGAGTGTAGGGATAGAGGCCTGGGCCTCAGTCTGCTGTCTTGGCCCAGTTCCGGCCTGGTCCACACCACTCCGTCTTGGGTCTCCCCTTGGGTCTACAGCCTTGGTCTAGCCTGGTTTCCGCTCTGCTCTGCTCCGCTTCCTTCTCTTCTCCTCTCCCAGGTCTGGGTGATTCAATGTATCTGCTGCCATAACTGACCTGGGCAAAAGAAAACAATGACAGCGAAAGAGAGGGAGACAGAGAGAGATGATGGGACATGCTCCTACCTTCAACCTGTTATATACTGTACTATTGTCCTTTCCCTTGCATTTGTATCCCTCTGTAAGTTACTATTTGTTCTGTGCCACATACTATCTGCCAAACCCAAGGAAGAGGACAAGGAAATGGGCAGGATCATTCTCTTCTCATTGGATGTTTTTCTGGTCACTTGACCACTGGTGGTATACTCAAAGGTCTCTGCAACTTCCTGCCTTATTTTACTATGTCAATGACAACAACAATTACAACAACAAAAAATACAAAGTAGAAGCTGAAGTTTAACAACAAGACAATGACATCACATACAACTGCAGCAAAAATAATATGTCAACTATTGGGTGATCTTGTGTATTTGTTTTGTAATACGTGCAATGATCTTGTAAATTATGCAATGATCTACTGTTGGTGAACATCCGATGTTGTTACTGTATGCTGGTGTTTTCTCTGGTGAGGCTGGAATGGCAGAGAATATGTTTACAAAGAGAATGGCACTGAATTTATGTTGGGTGCGTCTATCCTATGGTCATACTGTACAGAAAGGACCTATCTTGTTTATTATTTATTGTTTGTGTAAATAGATTGTTTTCCAGATGTTTATCGATGTTTGTCGTATTAACTCTGTGCCAATCCATTATCTTTGTGTTTATGAACAACATGGTCTCATTAGAATATGTCAAAATAGTGACTTTTAACCATTGTAGTTATATGCCACCCAGTTTGACATATTACTTTTATGTCACGTCTGGTGACATATTACATTTATGTTACTTCTGGAGGCATATTACTCCATATTTGTAATGAGATATGTCTATAAATGACATTGGAGTTATACAGTACTGTATGTCACCCAATTTGACATATTACTTATATGTAATTTCTGGTGACATATAGCTTTATATTTGTAATGAGTTATGTCTGCTATAAATGAGGACCACTTGAGAACCTGCATGCCAGTCAGTTGTTAGTGTTTCCATTGCAGTTTGTGACCCAGTCTGTTTCAGGGGACCGTCCCCACTGCTACCAGAGACTGGGGTTGCAAAATTCCCATAGCTTTCCCAAAATTCCCATAGCTTTCCCAAAATTCCCAGGTTTTCCTGAAATTCCCAGTTGGTGCATTGGCTGAATAATGAACCGAAAAGCAAAGAGGGAATCCTCTAACTGGGAATCTTACAACTGGGATTTTAGGAAAGCCTGGAACGTTTGGGGAAGTTACCCAATTTTGCAACCCTACACGAGAACCCCTATATTCAGAGAGACCAATGTAAAAAAAAAAAACATGATGTGTCTCTAGTTGTGGGAACAAAGGTGATCAGTTTGCCAAAACTAGTTGCTTTTTAAATTTGTATTTATTCATTCAATGTGTTTTATTTTCTAAAGAGTGTATAAATGAAAATAAATAAAGTATTACGATGTTGCTAATATCACATGATTCATGCATTTTCTAGGTAATGTTTTTATTTTGCGACACTTTTGCGACACGTGATTTTAGTCACACCTTTAGTCACACCCTTTCACGCAGGAAGCATCTTATAAGTATTTATGAGAGTGAATGTGATGACATTACACACACACACACACACACACACACACACACACACACACACACACACACACACACACACACACACACACACACACACACACACACACACACACACACACACACACACACACACACATATATAACTGTTACGACTTCCGCCAAAGTCGGTCCCTCTCCTTGTTCGGGCGGCGTTCGATGGTCGACGTCACCGGCCTTCTAGCCATCGCCGATCCACTTTTCATTTTCCATTTGTTTTGTCTTTGTTTTACACACCTGGTTTCAATTCCCCAATTACTTGTTCATTATTTAACCCTCTGTGCGTGATTGTTTTATGTATGTTCGGTCCGTATTTGTGGGCTCGGTATTACAACATGTTATTGGAATATTTGAGTAAAGTTACTTGTGTTACTCATCTCTGCTGTCCTGCGCCTGACTCCTCTACACCAGCTACACCCAGACCACTACAATAACCCCCCCATTCCCATTCCCAAACACACACACACACACACACTATTACAATGTGCTTGTTAAACAAGAACCCCGGGTATTTTCTGTTGACCTGTAGTTACATTTTTCCTTATCATTTAATGAAGTGCAGCGTTAATGGTCTGCTGTTATCATATGACCAGACTGACTGGCTGGTTCTGCTACAGAGCCCTAATTGAAGAAGCCTGATGAATCTATTGATCCAGTCTACACACCATCCCACCCCAGAGAGACAGATAGTCCACCTCACCAACTCATTCATCATAGAGATGTCCAACAAGAACATTGGCTGCATTCTTTTGATTTATTTTCGTTCATAAGCCTTGACCTTTTTTTAACGTTCATAAGCCTTGACCTTTTAACCTTTCACCCCTCTATCTTCAGTCTGTTCATTGATCTCTGCCTTTCTCTCTCTCTCTTTATCTCTCCTCCCTCCCCTCTCTATAACTGAGTGGAAATGCGTAAATAGCAGAACAATTTCTAGCACAGAAACAATCAACAAAGGATTTGGTCAAAGGTAGAACAGTTTTCTTCTGAGTCTACCTAGTGCTAACAGAGCAGTCCTTCTGAGTCTACCTAGTGCTAACAGAGAAGTCCTTCTGAGTCTACCTAGTGCTAACAGAGCAGTCCTTCTGAGTCTACCTAGTGCTAACAGAGAAGTCCTTCTGAGTCTACCTAGTGTTAACAGAGCAGTCCTTCTGAGTCTACCTAGTGCTAACAGAGAAGTCCTTCTGAGTCTACCTAGTGCTAACAGAGCAGTCCTTCTGAGTCTACCTAGTGCTAACAGAGAAGTCCTTCTGAGTCTACCTAGTGTTAACAGAGCAGTCCTTCTGAGTCTACCTAGTGCTAAAAGAGAAGTCCTTCTGAGTCTACCTAGTGCTAACAGAGAAGTCCTTCTGAGTCTACCTAGTGCTAACAGAGAAGTCCTTCTGAGTCTACCTAGTGCTAACAGAGAAGTCCTTCTGAGTCTAACTAGTGCTAACAGAGCAGTCCTTCTGAGTCTAACTAGTGCTAACAGAGAAGTCCTTCTGAGTCTACCTAGTGCTAACAGAGAAGTCCTTCTGAGTCTACCTAGTGCTAACAGAGAAGTCCTTCTGAGTCTACCTAGTGCTAACAGAGAAGTCCTTCTGAGTCTACCTAGTGCTAACAGAGCAGTCCTTCTGAGTCTACCTAGTGCTAACAGAGAAGTCCTTCTGAGTCTACCTAGTGCTAACAGAGAAGTCCTTCTGAGTCTACCTAGTGCTAACAGAGAAGTCCTTCTGAGTCTACCTAGTGCTAACAGAGAAGTCCTTCTGAGTCTACCTAGTGCTAACAGAGAAGTCCTTCTGAGTCTACCTAGTGCTAACAGAGAAGTCCTTCCAGGCCACTAGGGTTGCTAATGTTGGACTAGATGAAATCACAGAAACTATGTCAAATGGCTGTTAGGTCCCAGAGGACTGGATTGAGAAACACTGGGTTATCGTGTGTGAGTGTGTGTGGTTGTGTGTGTAGGCTACTGGCACTCCACAAGGGAGTCTTACAGTGGAGGTGATTGTTGTTACTGTTGGATGCTTACAGTATGAATGAGCGTATGAAATTGAATGATGGGTGAATAACAAAATCCCCATTGTGTTGAGAGAAACAGGTTCCATGCAGATGAAACCTCTCTTCGCTTAGCACCCGTTTGTGTCTGATAACTCCTGGAGATGGCTCAGCCATTGTGGGTTTTTTTGGACTGAAAAACACATCTCCTGGGATCTCCATCACCCTCTCCATTTTCTCCTCCTTTCTCTCTTTCTTTTTCTGAAGCATACCTGAATGCTCAGGCAGTGTCCATCATTGTGGCTGTTCCCAAGCTCCTTTTTTGCAGATTCAATAATTTGCTGTGTAGTGCTGGGTGAATGAGAGGAGGAAGGGACGGGCTCCCCAGAGAGTCACAGGAAGCAGGTACACTCACCTGGATGTCTTCAATTGACTATTACATGTCTTGTTTTTGATACTATTTATGTTGTCTTTTAACTGTCATATCTGAGGGTTCCTGTTAGGTCAAACACCTTAGCAGACATGTGTCTATGCCTCTTCAAACGCTTGCTCGCTTGCTTTTAGGAGCTGGACTGGTAGTCGGTGCCAGACTGAGAGCCTATGCTAAACAATACTGGAAATAAATTATTTGACACGTCCAACCTGTTGGTTTGTAGGAGACAGATGGTCCCATGAGAAGGAGGATGCCTGCCACATTGCAGCTCTCTCTCTCACACACAGACACACACCACCCCAAGGGGCCCCAAAGCCAGAGTGGCCCCTTATCGCTCCCACACAGGTACCTGTCATAGTTGGACTTCTCAAATGTCACAGAATGGTTTGGGGCTTCAAGAGATTTCCAGCCGGCCAGGGTTTTAGTGAAGACCGCTCGGCGTGTGTGTGTCTGGCCAGGATTTCACTGAGTGTGTATGCAGCTGGTCCTGGCCTGGTGCCCTGGCAGAGTAGCAGCAGTTTCGTGTGTGTGTTTCTCTGCGTGTGTGGTGGCATCTTGGAAAAGCCTCAAGACTGTGACGGCAATGGCACGCAGTGCAACGGCTGCTGCTGCAACTGCAAATAGAGCTCTTATCCTCTCCCCCACTGTCCCTGTCTAAAGGCCTGTCGTTTTAAATGGATCCCGTCATGCAGAGGAGCAGATAGACACAATAATCAATTAATACTCTCCTCGTTCTGACACTGAAACACCACGGAGTTTAAAACACCACGGAGGCGTGTGGAGACCTGTGTGTGTGTGTCGCAGTGTGTGTGTGGCCCAGCGTGTGTGTGTTCCCTGTCTGACGAAAGATTCAATTTGAGCCCACTTTATATCTGTGTGAAGTCATCTTTTTTATCTTTAGCATGAATTCACATGCACATTAAATCAAATTGCTCCTCACATGACAAACCCTCACATTCATTGAGATTATACACCATGTCTTTACTCTCTGATCATACGATATCTGTCTAGCTCTGCGGAGGACAGCTTATTAATGGTATTCTAGAAACAATAAAAAAGCAACGTTTACGACAACTTCTAATCCAATATAGCAAGGATCATTGATTACGTCAAGAACAGGTGATTGAACTGCCATGAAGGTATCACTTCCTAATGACAAATCTGTCATGTGGTAAATGTATCTCTCCACCAGTGATGATAGCCCAAGGCAGTGAGGACATCTAAAGGGACAGGGACAGAAAATATGACAGTTAATGGTATTCTGTCCCATGGTATAACCTATGATGACAGGAAAGAGGAAGAAGGAAGAAAAAAAACGGAAGATGGGAGGAGATGATGGCTGAGGGCCAGTCAATAATAGATCTGCGTTATTACAGTGCTCACAAGGCTCTGAATCCCCATCCATCTCTCTCTCTCTCTCTTCTTCTCTCTTTCTTTCACTCAAGCTACTTCTCTTGCTTCTTCTCTCTCTCAATTCAATTTGCTTTATTGGCATGACGTAACGATGTACATATTGCCAAAGCTTACTTTGGATATTTACAATATTAAAATAATAACCAAAATTGTCAACAGGACAACAGTAATAACAATAACCAAGGTTCAAAATAACCATTGAACAATAACAATATAGAGGACATTTGCAGGTTGGTTGGTCTGTCAGACACTGTCCCTCGTCTTATGGCTGGCAGCAATGTAGTGCCCTGCCAACCCACAGCTCTCTGTGTCCTCCCCCAACAGGACGTGTAGCCTATTCTCATCAGTGAGGTCTTTGAAACCTCTCTAATTGTTTTATATTTTTGACATTTTGTCAGGAAATGCAGCTCTGTCTCAGGTTCTGCTGTGGTGTTGTGGTTGCACAGCCTTTCCTCTACAGGGAGCCATGTTTTCCTGTGTCTACCCTTCTCAATGGCAAGGTTGTGCTCACTGAGCCTGTACTTTATCAAGGTTTTTCTAAGGTTTTGATCAGTAACCATGGTCAAGAAGTTAGCCACGGTGTAATGTCGATTTAGGGCCAGATAGCACTGTATTTTGCTTTGTGCTTGTGTTTGCGTTTCCCAATAAGCAATGTAGTTTTGTTTAGACTGTGTTGTAATTTGGTTTATTCTGATTGATTGGTGGTTCTGGTCCTGAGGCTTCAGTGTATTAGTAGATCAGGTTTGTGAACTTAGCTCCAGGACCAGCTAGATGAGGGGACTCAGTTCTTGGCATTGCAGGTCACGCCCTGACCTACTCTACCATTGAAAATAACAACTTACTATGGTCAGGACGTGACACGTAGAATGCCTTCTGTGCTTTCTCTCAGTTCATTCACTGTATCATTAAGCATTAAGGTATCCAGTTGAACTTAGTTTTAAACCTAAGTAATTGTAGTGTGTGCAGTACTCTATATATTGTGTACCAATTGAGAACTTTGATCTAATTACCTGAAATCTGGATCTTCTCTGGAAAATCCTTATTTAGTCTTTCTGGGGTTTACTGCCAGGGCCCAGGTCTGGCAGTACTACTCTAGCAGGTCCAGGCTCTGCTGTAGGCCACGTGCTGTGGGTGACAGCAGGCATAGGTCCTCTGCGAAGAGCAGGCATTTAACCTATGAATTGTGGAGACTAACACCAGGGGCTGAGGATTTTTCTAGAATAGTGGCCAATTCGTTGATGTAAATATTGAAGAGTGCAGGGCACAGGTTGCAACCCTGGCGAAGGCCCCGCACATGGTTAAAGAATTCTGTTCTTTTCTTGCCAATTTTGATGCTGCACAAATTGATTTAATTATGTCATGTTTTACTTCCTACACCAGTGGTTCCCAAACTTTTTATAGTCCCGTTCCCCTTCAAACATTCAACCTCCAGCTGCGTACCCTCTCAAATATTGTTTTTTTGCCATCACTGTAAGCCACACACACTAGTGTGCCACACACACTATATGATACATTTATTACACATAAGATTGAGTGTGAGTTTGTCACAACCCTAGCTCGTGGGAAGTGACAAAGAGCACTTATAGGACCAGGGTACAAATAATAATATTATAATAATCAATAATTTTGCTCTTTAACCATCATAAATATAAAACGTTATTTGGTCATCAAAAATTGTGTATAACTCACCACAGGTTAATAAGAAGGGTGTGCTTGAAAGGATACACATAACTCTGCAATGATGGGTTGTATTGGAGAGAGTCTCAGTATTAAATAATTTTCCTACCCACAGTCTGTATTTAGTTTTCATGTCAGTGAGGTCTGAGAATCCACTCTCACATAGGTACGTGGTTGCAAAGGGCATCAGTGTCTTAACGGCGCGATTTGCCAAGGCAGGATACTCTGAGCGCAGCCCAATCCAGAAATCTGGCAGTAGCTTCTGATTAATTTACATATTCACAGAACCGCTTGTTGCAATTTCGATGAGGCTCTCTTGTTCAGATATCGGTAAGTGGACCGGAGGCAGGGCATGAAAGGGATAATGAATCCAGTTGTTTGTGTCATCCGTTTGGGAAAGTACCTGCGTAATTGCGCACATCGAACTCACTCAGGTGCTTCGCTATATCACATTTAACATTGTCCGTAAGCTTGAGTTCATTTGCACACAAAACAATCATACAATGACGGAAAGAACTGTGTGTTGTCCTTGTTAATGCAGACAGAGAAGATTTCCAACTTCTTAATCATAGCCTCAATTTTGTCCAGCACATTGAATATTGTTGCGGATAGTCCCTGTAATCCTAGATTCAGATCATTCAGGCAGCAGGAAAAATTAAGTCCTCCACAATAGTATGGGGCTTGCCTGATCTAGCCACTCCGTAGCTCACCATATAAGAAGCTTCTAGCCCCTTCTTATTAATGGTATCTGTTGCTTTTATACGTCTTACTACTCCAAAGTCGTCTTAATTCTTGCTCAAAAAACACCTGTGGCTTATTTTTCAAATTGGCATGTGGCTGAGGAAAGGCACTACCCCCAATATAAGTGAACCTCAAATCAATGTTGTTCTCATCATATTTGCGCCTCTTTGATGGTCCAACGTCCCTGTCTGTTCGGTGCTTTCCCGGGTAAGGGGGCAGTAGCTCTTCGGCAGCATCAGATTCACAACTGTCAGTGTCCATTCTTACTGGGCTAACAACAACTGTAGAATTACTGATGCTAGCATTGGATGTGCTCGTGGAAGCAGAACAACTTGTGTTGTCAACAGTTGCAGGTGTAGTACTGCTGGTAGTAGCAGTACTACCAGTAGAGCTGGTATGTGTCTCTAACCATTTATTCATTTTCGAGCAAATGGAATGAGCAGCAGCTACGTTTGGTTACATACGGACCGTTAGTGGAATTCCCGTGAGAGAGTAACGGTTAATGTGATTGGATGTTCATTATTTGACTAGGCTATATGTATTTGACATTGTGTTGTTATTTCAATGAACACTAGATGGTTTAATTTTATTTTTGTCAGTGAAACAAGGCTACTCAGGCGAGAAAAAAACTTCACCCAAATGTATAACCCCGTTAGAAATAGAAATGGACTGTTTGAAAATGTGACATTTAAAAAAAAAAATATTACTGTATTTGGTGTACCCCCAAAGGCATTGCGCGTACCCCAGTTTGGGAATACCTGCCCTACACCACTTTCAATAACTTTGTAGAACAGTCCTGTATACCAAATTGAATCAAATGCTTTTTGGAAGTTGATAAAGCAAGCGTACATTTTGGTATTATTTTGGTGGACACGTTTATCTATCAGGGTGTGTAGGGTGTAAATGTGATCGGTCATGCGATGTTTTGGTAGAAATCCAATTTGGCTTTTACTCAAGACATTGTGCTTATTAAGGAAGTTTAGAAGTCTTTCATTTATAATACTACAGAAAACCTTCCCCAGGTTACTGTTCACACAAATGCCTCTGTAATTGTTAGGGTCAAATATGTCTCCGTTCTTAAAGATTGGGTTTATCAGTCCTTGATTCCAGATGTCAGGGAAATAACCTACACTCAGGATCAAATTAAAGTTTTGATATAGCCAATTGACATTTTGCACTAGTGAGTTTGAGCATCTCATTTAGGATGCCATCAGATCCTCATACTTTTTTAAATTTGAGGGCCTGAAGTTTCTTATAGAGCTCCTGGTCAGTAATTGGGGAGTCCAATGGATTTTCATTGTCATTTATAGCTTTTTCTAATCCATTCAACTTCTCATGAATTTGGCATTGTTCTGCGTTTGTATCACTTTGAACGGTGTTGTAGAGTGTTTTAACGTGGGTTGTCCATATGTCACCATTTTGTATTGCAAATTCCTCTTGTTTTAGATTTTTTTAAGTTTTTTCCAATTTTGCCATAAGTTGTTTGTGTTAGTGTCAGCTGCTTGCTGTTGTACTGTGCTTTTTTGGATCTGAGTGAATGTTTATAGAGTTTTAAAGTCACACAGTAATGGAGGCGTAATTCACCATTATTTGGTTCCCTGTGCTTTTGATTTGATAGTGTTCTACGTTTTTTCCTTATAATTTTACAATCTGCATCAAACCAGTTGTCATCTGTGGTCTTCTTGGGGTTTTTTTAAAATCAATTTCAGTTGTGCTTCTTTTGCCGTTTGCCTGAATATATTGTTGATGTTTTTCTACTGCTAGATTGATGCCTTCTTTACTGTGAGTGAATGTTGTATCCAGAAAGTTATCTAAGAGTGTTTGGGTATTTTGGTTACCGGATGCTTTCTGGTATTCTTCTGTGCTGTTTTGGGCCCATCTGTATGAATTTATGATGTTGTACAGCTTGGGCTGTGAATGTGTGGTTGTTTCCTTGTCTGTTCTTTTGAGGAACAATGTAATATGGCTATGATCAGACAGAGGTGTTAGCGGCTTGATGGTGAATGAGCTGAGAGAGAAAGGGTCAATGTCTGTAATCATATAGTCTACTGTGCTGTGGCCAAGATGTGAGCATTAGGTGAATCTCGTAAGGAGTCCCCCCGTAACCTACCATTGACAATGTACAGGCCCAGGCTTCGACAGAGCTGTAACTGTAATCGGCCTGTGTGTAGGAGTCAGGCGCAGGACAGCAGAAATGAGTAAGGAACGTAATTTACTCAAGGAATCAATAAATACAACACAATAAACTAGCCCACAATAACGGACCGTATACATACAAACAATCACTCACAAAAAACCATGGGGGAACAGAGGGTTAAATAATGAACAAGTAATTGGGGAATTGAAACCAGGTGTGTAAAACAAAGACAAAACAAATGGAAAATGAAAAGTGGATCGGCGATGGCTAGAAGGCCGGTGACGTCGACCGCCGAACGCCGCCCGAACAAGGAGAGGGACCGACTTTGGCGGAAGTCGTGACAGTAACAGATCACTTCCGTTTTTGTTGACGGTGCGGTCACTGTTGTTTCTATGGGGGAGATGAAGATAGTTAGAAACAGTATGGCCTGTAATAAAGCTGTCCCCTTGTGTGGTTGTTAGATCAGGTTGTCACGGCTGTTCAAAGAATCGGACCAAAATGCAGCGTGTTCGTAGTTCCACATATTTATCTATTCCGTGAAACTAAATGCAATACACTAAATACTTGAAACACAAAAACAACAAACCGTGACGCAGAGAGGAAAACACACTACTCAAAAGATAATCACCCACAAAAAACAGGTGGGACAAACATCAACATAAATATGACCTCCAATTAGAGGCAACGAGGATCAGCTGCCTCCATTTGGAGATCAACCCAAACAACCCCAACATAGAAATAGACAAACTAGAACTTAAACATAGAAATAGACAACATAGAAAAACCACCCAAAACACCCCCTGTCACGCCCTGACCACTCTACATTAGAAAATGACCTCTTGTGACGGCACAATTACCTCTCTGTAGCCTGTGGGACAGTGAGTGACAATATCTGCCTTACACCATGTCTCCTGCAGAGTGACGACGTCAACATCTTTAAGATTTTTGTTGAACTCCATTGCTAAACTCTTCAGTCCAAAGGTTGATGAGTTTAGGCCCTGAATGTTCCACATGCTAACTGATAGTGATTTCATGTTGCAAAAAGAAAGAAATACAGTTACTACTAACTATTAAATTGTTAAGAGTGACATAAACAGGTTAAGAACAAACATTTGTTCTGTTATATTCCTATTCATTGAACAAGTAAACTTTCAGTCCAATAGGTGTGTGTGTGTGTGCGTCCGTGTGTGTGTGTGCGAGTTTAGTGCAGTTTAGTGCAGATGTATTGGAGGAGCTGTTTAATCTCACTCAATCCTACAGGGTTCTCCTGTCCTCTGAGGACCTCCGCGTAGCTGCGCTGGTCCTGCTGTTGGGCAATATGGAGTGGCGGGGGGCCAGGTCTGGGCTGGGGGGCTTCCTCTCTGGTCTGGTAGAGGTGGTGGTCTGGTGCGGGGTAGTAGGCTGGGCCCAGTCCGGTCTGGCTAAACCGATGGAAGTGGTGATGCTCTGGGGGTGCGTGGGGCCTGTGGGGTGCGCTTGATCTGGTGGGGCGTATAGGGGGCCTGGGGCTCCTTGGTGGTGCAGTGGTCTGGTAGAGGTCTCTGGGTGCTCCTCTGTCCAGAACAGCATGGGGTGTTTGTCTACCAAGTGCTACGTCCTTTAGAGACTTGGCAAACATCCCTACTGTCAGCTTCCTCAGGTGGGAGTGGTCGTGCAGATGCTCTGGGGTGATTGTTGGGTGGTGAGCAATGTGCATGTTCGGGAGTAGGCCACACCATCTGGTGATGTCAGCGTTGACTTTCTGAATGGTACGGGGATGAAAGTCTTTGCGGGGCAGCAGAGTGGAGATGGTGATGTGGGAGTTGGGGAACCACTCAGAGGCCCTCTCTGCTACTCTGTTGACCAGGCTGCAAGTCAAAATGAAATCAAATGTATTTATATAGCCCTTCTTACATCAGCTGATATATCAAAGTGCTGTACAGAAACCCAGCCTAAAACCCAGAAGCTAGCAATGCAGGTGTAGAAGCACGGTGGCTAGGAAAAACTCCCTAGAAAGGCCAAACCTAGGAAGAAACCTAGAGAGGAACCAGACTATGAGGGGTGCCAGTCCTCTTCTGGCTGTGCCGGGTGGAGATTATAACAGACATGGCCAAGATGTTCAAATGTTCATAAATGACCAGCATGGTCAAATAATAGTAATCACAGTGAACAGGTCAGGGTTCCATAGCCGCAGGCAGAACAGTTGAAACTGGAGCAGCAGCACGGCCAGGTGGACTGGGGACAACAAGGAGTCATCATGCCAGGTAGTCCTGAGGCATGGTCCTAGGGCTCAGGTCCTCCGAGAGAGAGAAAGAAAGAAAGAGAGAGATTAGAGAGAGCATACTTAAATTCACACAGGACACCGGATAAGACAGGAGAAATACTCCAGATATAACAGACTGATCCTAGCCCCCCGACACATAAACTACTGCAGCATAAATACTGGAGGCTGAGACAGGAGGGGTCAGGAGACATTGTGGCCCCATCCGATGATACCCCCGGACAGGGCAAAACAGTCAGGATATAACCCCACCCACTTTGCCAAAGCACAGCCCCCACACCACTAGAGGGATAACTTCAACCACCAACTTACCATCCTGAGACAAGGCCGAATATAGCCCACAAAGATCTCCGCCACGGCCCAACCCAAGGGGGGGTGCCAACCCAGACAGGATGACCACGTCAGTGACTCAACCCACTCAAGTGACGCACCCCTCCTAGGGACGGCATGGAAGAGCACCAGTAAGCCAGTGACTCAGCCCCTGTAATAGGGTTAGAGGCAGAGAATCCCAGTGGAGAGAGGGGAACCGTCTAGGCAGAGACAGCAAGGGTGGTTCGTTGCTCCAGTGCCTTTCCGTTCACCTTCACAGTCCTGGGCCAGACTACACTCAATCATAGGACCTACTGAAGAGATGAGTCTTCAATAAAGACTTAAAGGTTGAGACCGAGTCTGCGTCTCTCACATGGGTAGGCAGACCATTCCATAAAAATGGAGCTCTATAGGAGAAAGCCCTGCCTCCAGCTGTTTGCTTAGAAATTCTAGGGACAATTAGGAGGCCTGCGTCTTGTGACCGTAGCGTACGTAGGTATGTACGGCAGGACCAAATCGGAAAGATAGGTAGGAGCAAACCCATGTAATGCTTTGTAGGTTAGCAGTAAAACCTTGAAATCAGCCCTTGCCTTAACAGGAAGCCAGTGTAGGGAGGCTAACAGCCTACTCTCTCCTGCTCCTCTCGCAGGTTGTTGGTGCCGGTGTGAATAAAATGTGGCCTGGTGTGCCAAAGTCAGGCATCCTGCATTTTTGGGCACCATATTTTGGACACCTTGTGGTGGGGGAAGAGTTTATCCTCTTGGATGAATTTCCCATTTGAGTTACTGAGGATGGCCACCTCAGTGGGTTTTACCAGAGTAGTGGGTTTATGGTCTGGGGCTGGAGTACACAGGGCCTGTGTACAAGGAGAGGTGTGTGGGGGTGTGTCAGGGGGGGCCAGAGAGCTTCTCTCTGTTGTAGGTGTCCCATGTGAACCTCCTTGTTGAATGGGGGTTGTTGACTAGGGGGGTTGTGGGTAAAGGTGGGTCAGTGGGGGTGTTAGGGGTGGTGAGGGGCTGCAGCTTCTCTCTAGGAGTCTCTACAGTTTGCTCTCTGTGCTGCAGTACCCTCTTGATGACAGGCAACTCCTTTGCCATCTCCTCCTTTACCTGCACTAGCTCTCTCCTCATGGTGGCCTTTACCTCCTCCAGCGCTGTGGTAAGGCTCTCTCTCAGCTCCTGAACAGAGTTCTTCAGCTGAGTCCTGCACTGGTTGATTTGGTCCTGTAGAAGCTTTGTGTCCGGGCTGGTGGTGGTGTAGCTGGGAGGAAGTACTTCACAAAGGAGCTGGGTGCAGCCTCACTGCCCTTGGCCATGACAGCGCCGTTCTGGTACATGTTTACCATCACAAACCTGTTTTCCTGGTCCTTCTCACTGTCCTTCCCTTGCAGATTCCTTTCTTTGTCATATAGCTGAAATGCCTTGTTACAGCTGTATGCCAGGCATTAGTGTGGTCTGTGTAAAATAACGGGTTTGTAAGAGTCCTGTTGTGTGAGCAGTCAATTTGATTTCTGCTTGAAATTCAAAAAAGGGGGGGAAATCTCTCCGTCGCTGCTGCTGATGGTGCTGCTAGCGCTGCTTCAGTGGCCATGTTGCTGTGGTTACCACCAGTAAACAGGTGGAGCTAGACGGTAAACTAGCTGACAAATTTTTATTTGGCTAGCTAGCACGATTAAGATTGGTATTTTAACTCACTCTGTCAATCTTTTCTTCCTATGTTGATCTTCAGTTGTATAATTTGATTACCCATACATTTTTTTGCTAATTTAATCTTGTTAATCTCACTCTTAACAACCAGAAAGGTATAACAAGTCAGGAGCTCTCTCTCTCTCTCTCTCTCTCTCTCTCTCTCTCTCTCTCTCTCTCTCTCTCGATGTGACGTGACCTGCCTGTTTCTCAGTGTGATGATTTATACTAGCCTAGTACACACCGTTCACTCACAACACGAGTTAACTAACCTGGCTGCCAGCATCTGAACACCTCACAGTACAGAAGCAATGCCTGGAACACTGCTGGTCCTATTCTTCCAGCTCTCTCTCTCGGTCCTCTCCTGTTACAGTCAGTGTCATGTATTTACCTGGTATTATCAAGTGTTGTTTATTATTACCAGATTGGTTCTTTACGGCTCGAAAGACTAGACAAGTAGGCTGACTGTCTTTGACAGAATTGCACTTCCTCTGCAGTATATGCCCTATCAGTTTTAGCTCAGTGTTGAATAGATTATATTGTATCTCTATGGTCTTTGCTCAAAGCTTATGTAACCCTGTCAATGCTGTCTGCTGGTTTATAGAGGACATATAATGCCTTTTGACTGGGCAGTCTGCACTGTCTGTAGTGGGTTGCTCTGTACTGTAATTGATTTGGACATTGCATATCAAGAGGGTTATTGGTAGTCGAGGTAGAATAACAATACGCTCTACAGTACAAACAGTAATTCTACAGAGAAACTATTTGACTTTCTCCTCACTCCTCTTTCTCCTCTGTTTATCTTCCTGTGTTATAATCAGATGCCCCTGGTTGTCACCTCATATGTTTTAGTGTTTTTCCAGTGTTTCTCTCCCTTATGCCATCTCATGCTGTTATGGTTGATGTTTCCCAGGCTTAATAAAGGAGTGTTTACTTAAGCAATAAGGCACTAGAGGAGGAATACAGATAGTCACTGATAAATGCTGTTGTTCGGCCCAACGCAATAGCTAAACCAAACACAATTCAATATTGTTAAAGAATAGGTCTAAATTAAATCAAACTTTATTTAAAGTGGACTTAAAGTTTGATTTGATTTAGTCATATTCTTTAACTTAGATATTTGGTTGAAATGGAGACATGAATCTAACAAATAAATTATTAATTGTGTTGTTAACACATTTAACACACAAGTTGTTAACACATTCATATTTCAAGTAAAACAAAAATTTGGTTGTGCTTTTAGATGGTTGAAAGCATAGTGATACATTGGAAATTCACCAAACTTCTGGCTGTCTTTTTGAGTGGGTGAATAAAGGCTAAAATCTCATTTTATCAATGTCTCCACCAAAATTTAACAAAACGTCCACGTTGAAATGACATGATGTGCCCATTTTGTTTGAGCTTTTCTTCTATTGGCATTAAATAGGATATATCCATGATGATGATGATGATGCATGATTTTGCCTGGCATAGAAAAAGTTGTCTTGTCTGTGCAGTGCGCATTGTTCACTCTCTCTCTACAGGGGAGTTTGCATTTCAAAAGTGAAACAAATCTTCCGGGGTCAGGCAGGCAGACGGCTTATATTAACCCCCGCTGTACCAAAATGAATGCTAGGCTGGAAGCAAGGTAAATAATGTGCGAGAGATAAATACAAGAGATGATTCAGACAACCATAAGAACATGATATTCTGATGGAGCTGCAGTGATCATTTTCAGATGGAACTGTTAGCAGGCATAGTGTGTCTGTGATACAATACAGCACGGCTTCGAACACTGCTCATCCAATCAGCATCCAGGATACAAACAACACGTTTTATAATTCCGATTATGTATTATTATCTCTGAAATACAGCCTATGCTCTGTAGGAGGGGAGAGAAGAGGGGGGGATGGTCGCCGCTGTGGTGATAGAGTACAAAGGATGACTCTTAATATTTATCTGCCTTATTCTGGTCGTCTATACTGTGCAGTAGATGAAAGGACTGGTTCTCTCTGACTTTAGTATGTAATTGACATCGAGGAGAGGAAGGGAGGAGTGGAGCGCGTAGGAGAGAGGATAGAAGAGGAGAGGAGATGAGAGAGCCTCTGAAGGACTGAACACTCAGTGAGCACAGAGAGAGAAAGAGGCCTCGGCCTCAGAATGACAGCAAAACAGCCGAAGAAGACTAAACCAAGGTAACACAACCCAATGCAACCGTCCATACAACCCCTGTCTCTACTGTGTTCATTTCTCCTATTATTCTCTCTATCCAATTCAAAGTGATTAGAATAGAACACAGATAACTCACCATAAACTCTCAGTGAATTGTTAGGCATTTGTTAATGGACAGTATTTTGAAGCACGATTTAAACCCCTTCTCTACCACTTCAGGAATCCTGACAGTATCAGGACAGTTTCACAAAGCATGTAAAAGGTTTACCTCAGTAACCTGCAGTGTATAACACCTGTGTCCATCCCAGTAGAATAAAGAGACCTCTCCCTGAACTGTCAGAGATATTGTTGGGTTTCACAATAGAATGGCACTATTACAGTGTGGTTACATCGCAGACCCCTTGCTCAACAAAGCAGTCTTGTTTTGCATCAGAACATACAATACCTTTAAATATAATGTATTTACATTTATTTTACCAGTTTAGTCTCATTGAGATTAACAATATCTTTTACAAGAGAGACCTGGCCAAAATAGCAGCACACAAAGTTGCAGACACATTGACAATTTATATACATACATTTACACATTGAACAGCAAGATGTTTTGTGAACGTGTGGTGTAGCTAGAGGTCAAAACATTGACAGCCCCCCACTTCATTTTCCACCATAGTGTTTAACCAAGCTTTAAACTCATTTAAAGGGACGAGCTCCTGTCATTTCAGGACCTTTTTAAGCTTGCTCGATACAGAAGGGGCAAAGAACTGTAAAACGTTTTCCCCCCTGCTCTGTATTAGATTAGGCACCATCAACAAAACACAGTCATGTGAGCATAGGCGATAGTTTTAATTTGTCTGCTGGACAATGCAATTAGGTAGATGTCTCAATGTGGCCTTATAAATAAAAACATACGAAGGATTTAGCCAGCCCACTCGCATACAGAGGGCACAGTGATGTGTGAGAGCTTTGGAGTTGGTAACAAACCTCAGCGCCCCATGGTACACACTGTCCAGTATTTGTAATGACGTCACAGGGCATACATGGTCCTGGAAATGAAATGACGCCAGAACCATCATCCTCTCCTCCTCCCGTCATCCTCTCTTCTATCTCTGTTCTGCGGTTACCAGAGCAGCCCTGGCCCAATCTAAAACACAGGAGTAAAATCGATAGCCAATCACCCAGCAGAGCTGTATGTGGTTTAACCTGAGGGTGAAATGTTTCCACTCATTGATAAAAAAGAAACAAAGTAATTTAGTAAAGATGCTTTCAGGTAGATTGTGTGTGTGTGTGTGTGTGTGTGTGTGTGTGTGTGTGTGTGTGTGTGTGTGTGTGTGTGTGTGTGTGTGTGTGTGTGTGTGTGTGTGTGTGTGTGTGTGTGTGTGTGTGTGTGTGTGTGTGTGTGCACTTTCACAGAAGTCTAATAAAAGCCCATGAGAGGGACCTCAGTGAGGTTGACTGTATAATATAATAGGGATCCTGTCACGGCACGCTGCGACATGATCAGAAGACTACTTTGACTTTTATGCCAGCTATGTAAAAGCACATTGAAAGCTTCTCTCTGCTCCCAGACACTGGACTGGGGTTTGTATGTAGATAAAAGGAGAGAGCTAAATAAAATAAGAACATAGGCAGTAACATACAGAGAGGGCCTATACTTCCACTTATCCTCTAGGCTTGAGATGGATCACTCATGAACTGCCAATGCGGGAGGCATCCAAAGCATGACCAAACTAAAGTCAACTTGTGTGTGTGTGTGTTGGTGTCTACCATTTAGTGTATTATCCCCACGTAAACAGAACATCTGAATCTTAATACAAAGTCTTTCCTCAGGTGGCTCCCCAGGCTTAGTCATTAAACGGAACAAGCTATGTGTGATTAATATTCTGGATGATGTGATGTGAGAAAGGTAGCCTTCTTAAAGTGGTCTGTAATGGGCCATGATAACTGTTGCTGCATGATAACAACGCTGAGAGGGAGAGGGAGACAGAATAATAAACCATGTCTGGTTGGCACCTCGATGGCTTTGAATGTCTTCTCTCTGTGCATAGTCTCTTTAGACAGGACCCAGAGAAGGGAAACGGGCAATAGAGACAACCAGTGTTAGTCATAGCCTTCTAATCACCTCCTAGGCACCAGGGATTGGGCTAGCCACGAGGCTACTCCGTTTCCATCTAGTTTAGCCAATGTTCCTGACACTTCATAGACAACAGCTCACATCTGAGTATTTTAATTCTCCTGCCCTGTGGCTCGGAGTAATGAGATTTCCGATAGAATTGACTGTGTGTGTGTGTGTGTGCGCACGTGCATGCATGCATATTAGCACTGATTGACATAGCTCTGTGGGACACCTTCCTCTATCTATCCCTCCCTCCCTTCCCCTGGTTCATCTTCCTAATAGCTTGTCAGGTTAACACGACATCCAGCAATTAAAGGGGATTTGAGACAGAAATCAATATGGACATGTTCATTTCAGATTCATGGCTGTTAGCACTCCTTCATTTTATTATCTGGGATCAGAGTGCTGCTGGACTAATGCTTTAGCAAACAAACGTACGTGTTTGTGTGTGTGTGTGTGTGTGTGTGTGTGTGTGTGTGTGTGTGTGTGTGTGTGTGTGTGTGTGTGTGTGTGTGTGTGTGTGTGTGTGTGTGTGTGTGTGTGTGTGTGTGTGTGTGTGTGTGTGTGTAGTGTATGGAGGTGCATGATAAAGCCAATGTTGCATGGTAGGAGATGACCGTTAGAACAGGATTACATGAGACAAATAAAAACCTTCACCACTAGATGTAATACAGACTCTCTAGTCTCTCTCGCACTCGCTATCTCTCTCTTGCTCTCTCTCTCTCGCTCGCTCTCTCTATGGATGGATGGATTTTAAGAACCAGTTTTTTTTATGTATTGTTTAGGTACACACCATTGTGGGCATTTACACACTCACACATGCACACACTACATCCACATCATAATGCCATAATTCACTATACTCATCATTTGTATGCGTTAACTCAAACTTTATTACAGGTTGTATTACAAGTGCAGTCAGACACTGTGAATCATTAACCCTTCACCAACTGTATAGGAGTTAAACCTAATGATTTGAGTCTCACTAAGCGCATTGCGTATCTAATGGACTAAAATAGGCTGATGAGGGAAATTGACATTGGTCAGCATTAAACCTCTTACATCTAGGCGTTCCGCCAGCGGAACCCCTAGCCAGCAGCCAATGGGATCGCATGGCGCGAAATACTAAAACCTCAAAAATCCAATAATTTCAATTTTTCAAACATACGACTATTTTACACCATTTGAAAGATAAACCTCTCCTGAAACCAACCACGTTGTCCGATTTCAAAAAGGCTTTACAGCAAAAGCAAAACATTAGATTATGTTAGGAGAGTACATAGACCAAAATAACCACACAGCCATTTTCCAAGCAAGAATATATGTCAATAAAACCCAAAACACAGCTAAATGAAGCACTAACCTTTGATGATCTTCATCAGATGACACTCCTAGGACATTATGTTATACAATACATGTATGTTTTGTTCAATCAAGTTCATATTTATATCCAAAAACAGCTTTTTACATTGGCGCGTGATGTTCAGAAAATGTATTCCCACCAAAAACTTCCGGTGAATTTACAAAAATACTCATCATAAACGTTGACAAAATACATAACAATTATTTTAAGAATTATAGATACAGAACTCCTTTATGCAATCGCTGTGTCAGATTTTTCTGCGAAAGCACATTTTTCAATATTCTGAGTACATAGCTCACCATCATGGCGAGCTATTCAGACACCCGCCAAATTCGGGGCAACCTAAACTCAGAATTAGTATTAGAAATATTGTATTACCTTTGCTGATCTTCGTCAGAATGCACTCCCAGGACTGCTACTTTCACAAGAAATGTTGTTTTTGTTCGAAATAATCCATAGTTATGTCCAAATACCTCCGTTTTGTTCGTGCGTTCAGGTCACTATCCAAAGGGTAACGCACAAGCACAATTCGAGACGTAAAAAGTCAAAATGTTCCATTACCGCACTTAGAAGCATGTCAAACGCTGTTTAAAATATTTTTTTATGGTATTTGTAACGTAGAATTGCGATAATATTCCAACCGGACAATAGTGTATTCATTCAAGGAGGAAAAGAAAAAACAGCGTGCTCGCGGGAACACGCATATCCAATCTCTTTGTCCTCAGGCAGACCACTCAGTAACTGAGCTCCTATACTCTGCCCAGAGACAGGAGAAGGCTCAATCCACTTTCTGAAGGCTTTAGACAGCCAATAGAAGCCTTAGAAAGTGCAACGTAATAGCACAGATACTGTAGTTTCGAAAGGGACTAGAAAGAAGAACTACATTTCTCAGATCCTACACTTCCTGATTCAATTTTTCTCAGGTTTTTGCCTGCCATATGAGTTCTGTTATACTCACAGACACCATTCAAACAGTTTTAGAAACTTCAGAGTATTTTCTATCCAAATCTACTAATAATATGCATATTGTCGTTTCTGGGAAAGAGTACTAACCAGTTTAAATCTGGTAAGTTTTTTTATCCGGCCGTGAAAATACTGCCCCCTATCCATATCAGGTATATTTTTAACCACCTGTGTATTGGTGAAGCATCACTGTATAGTTTAATGGCAGTTTGGAGCCTGTCTAAATTCATGAGTGTCGGCAGTAGAAGCACAGCTCTCTCTCCTTGGATGATCTCAGAGGTCCTGTCCACTACCACAGACAGGAAAGGGTTGCATCCATTGTCCTCCCCTCCTGGCTTCGTTCTCCAAGACAAGCACATTTCCTCTGCATCTTTCAAAGTGTCTGAAATACCTTATTTTTCGTCATCACCGTTTCCTATTGGCCTCCAGCTCTGCTGACAGGGTACCTTGTGTGTCTGATGATTGCCTTTAATGGTTTGTGAGAGTGAAACATTGTTAAGGTCTCTCCCCTCCATTCCCTTCATCCCTCTCCCAGTAGCTCAGGGGCACCGCCTGTTGACCCGCTCTGTCCACAAAAGGGAAGAACTGAAAAACAAAGAAACAGAAAGAGAGAGAAACACAGAGAGAAAGAGAGAGAGAGAGGGGGAAACAGAGAGGAGAGAGATGGAGAGAGAGAGAGACAGAGGAAAGCAGAGAGAGCATCACGTGTCAAACTCATTCCATGGAGGGCCGTATGTCTGCTGGTTTTTGCTCCTCCCTTGAACTTGATTGATGAATTAAGGTCACTAATTAGTAAGGAACTCCCCTCACCTGGTTGCCTAGGTCTTATTAATTGAAAGGAAAAACCCAAAACCAGCAGACACTCTGGCCTCCAAGGAATGACTTTTACACCCCTACTCTAAAGGGTTTTGAAGGCCAGTCGATGCAGTGGGTACAGAAGAGTACACAAACCTTTTGAATTCCACACAATCTGTCCCCTTGCTTTTTCCTCTCTGTCAAATAACATCCAACTCAGAGAAGCCCAACCCAGTGCTGCTAGACATTGACATGTGGGCTCTGTTACAATCACAATTCCTGGAAGAATGGGATCATTACTACAATAACGGTACGTTAACGTTCACCTTAATATTGGCTACCTACACTAGCTATTTAGCCACTGCTGGACAGTAGTCAGCAAGTGGGAACGAAGGACACAGTGCCCCGGTGTTTGCTACAGGCTTGCTGTGCATGCCCCCCTCTCCCCATGAGTTAGACTGTATCACGGTGACATTCAGATGGTTACCAACATAGCAAGTAATTTATCGTGTAGACTGCTATCCTACAACAAAAAAATATGTCTTGGAAGGAAGAAAATTGACCACGTTAGCTACTGGCGGTGACATGTGAATCAGCGTGTCGTCGTGCTTCCCGAGGGCAGTAAGGTTAGCTAATATTGGCATGTCACGGTGACATCCAGATGGTGACCAATATTACAACTTATTTCTCACTCTCCCATCGAAATTAACATTACTTTATTTATTTTAAAATGATCAGCTATCGGTTGGTTAGGCTTGTTCACAGAGAGACTGTGACGTCACTTTGACATTACCTGTAATCCCTTCTAGCCATACCTATGTAGGATTGACTGCATCTCAAATCACATTTTATTTGTCACAGGCGCCGAATACAATAGACCTTACCAACCATGCTTTAAGAAGTTAATAAAAAATATAAAAAATGGTTAAGTAGAAAATGGAAAATAAAAGGAACAAATAATTAAACAGCAGTAGTAAAATAACAAACAAGGTTATATACAGGGGGAGAGAGAGTACAGAGTCAATGTGCAGGGGGCACCTGTTTGTTGAGGTAATTGAGGTAATATGTACAGTGAGGGAAAAAAGTATTTGATCCCCTGCTGATTTTGTACGTTTGCCCACTGACAAAGAAATGATCAGTCTATAATTTTAATGGTAGGTTTATGTGAACAGTGAGAGACAGAATAACAACAAAAAAATCCAGAAAAACGCATGTCAAAAATGTTATAAAATGATTTGCATTTTAATGAGGGAAATCCACTGAGCAGTCATTTAGGCAGGTTACCTTAGTGTTCTTGGGCACAGGGACTAAATGTCAGTGAAGACACTTGCCAGTTGGTCAGTCCATGTTTGGGGTACTGTGGCCCTGTGGCCTTGTGAATGTTGACCTGTTTAAAGGTCTTACTCACATCGGCTACAGAGAGTGTGATCACACAGTCGTTCGGAAAGGCTGGTGCTCTCATGCGTGTCTCAGTGTTACTTGCCTCGAAGCGAGCATAAAAGTAATTTAGCTTGTCTAGTAGGTTCGTGCAAATGGGCAGCTTGTGGCTGTGTTTCTCTATGTAGTCTGAAGTAGTTTTCAAGGCCTGTCACATCCGACGAGCGTCGGAGCCGGTGCAGGATGATTCGATCTTAGTCCTGTATTGACGCTTTGCCTGTTTGATGGTTCTCGAAGGGTATAGTGGGATTTCTTATAGGCTTCCGGATTAGAGTCCCGCTCCTTGAAAGCGGCAGCTCTACCCTTTAGCTCTGTGCGTATGTTGCCTAAAATCCATGGCTTCTTGTTGGGGTGTGTATGTATGGTCACTGTGGGGATTACATCATCAATGCACTTATTGATGAAGCCAGTGACTGATTTGGTGTACTCCTTAATGCCATCAGAAAAATCGCGGAACATATTCCAGTCTGTTGTAGCAAAGCAGTCCTGTAGCTTAGCATCTGCTTCATCTGACCACTTTCTTATTGACCGAGTCGCTGGTGCTTCCTGCTTTAGTTTCTGCTTGTAAGCAGGAATCAGGAGGATAGAATTATGGTCAGATTTGCCAAATGGAGGGCGAGGGAGAGCTTTGTACCCATCTCTGTGTGTGGAGTAAAGGTAATCTAGAGTTGTTTTCCCTCTGGTTGCACGTTTAACATGCTGATAGAAATGAGGTAAAACTGATTTGAGTTTCCCTGCATTAAAGTCCTTGGCCACTAGGAGCGCCACCTCTGGATGAGCGTTTTCCTGTTAGCTTATGGCCGTATACAGCTCATAGAGTGTGGTCTTAGTGCCAGCATCGGGCTGCGGTGGTATATAGACAGCTACAAAAAAATATAGATGTAAACTCTCTTGCTGTGGCCTACAGCTTATCATGAGATACTCTACCTCAGGCGAGCAAAACCTCAAGACTTCCTTAGATGTCGTGCACCAGCTGTTTACAAATATGCATAGGCCGCCTCCCCTTGTCTTACCAGAGGTCGCTGTTCTGTCCTGCCGAAAAAGCTTAAAACCTGCCAGCTGTATGTTAATCATGTCGTCGTTCAGCCACGATTCAGTGAAACATAATATATTACGGTTTTTAATGTCCTGTTGGTAGGATATACGTGCTCGTAGTTTGTCTATTTTATTATCGATTGATTGTAAGTTGGCTAATAGGATTGATGTTGAAGGTAGATAACCCTCGGATCCTTATCAGGTACCTGGACCTTCGTCCTCGATATCTCCATCTTTTCCTCCTGCTAATGACAGGGATGAGGGCCTTGTCGAGTGTCTGGAGTAAATCCTTCCCTTCCGACTCGTTGAAGAAGAACAATTCCTCCAGTACGGCGTGAGTAATCGCTGCCCTGATATCAAGAAGCTCTTTTCGGTCACAAGGCACTGTGACGGAAACATTATGAACAAAATAAGTTACAAATAACGCGAAAAAACATGCACTGTTGGTTACGGGATCGTAAAACTGCGGTCATCTCCTTTGGCGCCAGCTGTCAGATAGGTATGGCTAGAAGGGATTAGCTTTGTGAATAGTTGATAGTTTCCTTATCAATGTAACATTTTATTTTAATGCAGCTACAATGCAATCCTCGTAGTTCAGCACACACTGAACAATAAATCCAAATGTGACTGTGTTTGTGATTTTCTGTACTGAAAAATGCTTTTTCTGTTATCTTTTTCATTCTTTCTATAGATGAAAGGAGTTTTGCCATTGGGTGTGAAGTCAGCGTATGTAATCAGTGGAGGTGCCGTTGAGGTTAGAGACAGCAGGATGTCACAGACCAGTTCTCTGGTCTCTGTCACACAACCACAAAGACTGGCCCAGGGGCTGGAGAAGTGCAACAGAGAAGAAAACCAGTGTGCTAAATGGCACCCTATGGGCGCTGGTCAAATGTAGTGCACTATATAGGGACTAGAGTACCATCTGGGCCGCATACAGTGTAAGATCCTATAGACCAAGGCCACAGAATGAATCACAGACAAACCCAACAAACAACAAATACAATAATATTTCTAACTGCACTAAGATCAAAATATCTGTTGTCAGGTAAAACATAGGGGTATCTTTAATGATAACAAATAAAATAGTATTATGCTCAGTCATCAACATATAACAGACACACATGCAATCTTAAGCACTAACACACTCACGCTACCAGACCCACGTGCAACATACCCACTGGCTGAAGCCCTACAATTGTTGTTTCATACTGCTCCTTACCATTCTGCTGTAGATCGTGTGGTGAGGAGGGTTTAGCAGGCTTCAACCTGTCCTGTCAATATCTCAGCTTGAACACTAGGCACTGGGCTGCCCACATAAAAGGTGTCAATAGCCTGGGGGGGGGGGACCCTAACCCAAATGGGACCCTAACCCCTATATAGTGCACTACTTTTAACCAGAACCCTATGGATCCTGGTCAAAAATAGTGCACTAAATAGGGAACCGTGTGCAATTTTGGACACAGCCAAGGAGTCAATAGCCTGAGGGGCTGTTAGTCCAGCATATCACAAACAGTCAATTTATTATTTTCCTGCTTTTGATTAGATGAAAATGAATTGGAATTAAAGGGAAATGGCAGGGAGGGAGAGATGTTTCTTAGAAGTGTTTGTTCTCAAGGAATTGCTCTCCGAATGGATTACTGATAAAAATTACATAATGGATAACAAAAACAAAAGTTTTCATTAAAAGTTCTCAAAGAAACATACTGTAGGTCAACTTGTTGGTGTATTACAACTCAGCGACTCATTCAAAATCATAAAAACCTGTTCTGTTGACAAAATGTAGTTGTTTACGATTGGGTTAAACCATAACTGTTCTCATCCCCAAAGCTAAAAAGACCAAAAAGCCCCATCCCTGTGTATCACCTGCGACAAACCTCCAATAAAATCTGACTGGAATAGCAATTGGAAAATGCCATCTGTGTCAGAGTGCTGGATTTAATGTGTTTTAGGCTCATTCCCTCAGTATCCAATTACATTACCAAGCAGCTCCACTCCTCCAGGTCTGCCTCAGTATATCAGTCTGTTTTCAGACACGCGTGGGGAATTAGGCCCGTTAGCTAATCAACTTGGCCACATTGATCAACAACATTCACACACACGCCGACACACACGCATGCACGCATACAGAAACACACAGACTCTCATGAGATTTCACACCTTGCCATTTAAACCACTCAGTTACTCCTGTTAAGGATAATGTATCCTTTGAGCTGTTACATTCCCCTGGAACCACTGTCAACAAGCAAGAAAAGGAAAACAGACTATGTTCATAAAATAATATTGCTGCTCATAATCAGTTTACCACTGTAATATAAATCTAGAGGCATGGCTGTTTCAGAGATACAGACAAGGCTAAACATCTGTCCCTGAAAATGTACCAAAACAGACAATTCTAGCTATGGCGCAGAAGATTGTGCGCTGAAGGCCTAATGGAAGAACATAGTAGAAAATGGGGCCCTGACATGTGAAGATGTATGGAAAAGTAAGTTTGATATGGTGTTGTCGAAGTCACGCACGCACACACACACGCTCGTCAAAACTCTTCTTCCAATGCTCCCAGACTAATCACTTGTCATGTTTATAGGATTATATTTTATATCTTTTGCAACCCTAATATCCATCGTCTGCTGTGTGGGCAATAGTATCTGTCTGCAAGAGGGTTTAAAAGCCCCATAAATAATTACTGGTGTCACACATTTGAACATCTGCAACATGTCTTACAGATTAGAAAAGATGATGATGGTAAACATTACACAACCCATAAAGTTGTGTGAGGGTCAACTTGGTGTGATGCATAAACATATAGTGCATTCGGAACGTATTCAGACCCCTTTACTTTTTCCAAATTTTGTTACATTAAAACCTTATTCTAAAGTGGATAAAAAAAAACGTCATCAATCTACACACAATACCAGAAAATTTCAACGCAAAAACAGGTTTTTAGACATGTTTTAAGACATTTTTGCAAATGTATTAAAAATCAGCATTCTTAAATGGAAGAAGCTTGGAACAACCAAGACTCTTCCTAGAGCTGGCCGCCAGGCCAAACTGAGCAATCGAGGAGAAGGGCCTTGGTCAGGGAGGTGAACAAGAACCAGATGGTCAATCTGACAGAGCTCCAGAGCTTCCTCTGTGGAGATGGGAGTACCTTCCAGAAGGACAACCATCTCTGCAGCACACCACCAATCAGGCCTTTATGGTAGGGGGGGGGGGGGAATAATTTAACCCATTTTAGAATAAGGCTGGAACGTAACAACATTTTGAAAAAGTAAAATGGTCTGAATACTTTACGAATGCACTGTAAAATAAATATGTCAATAAATATGGACATATATATATATATATATATATATATATATATATATATATATATATATATATATATATATATATTATTTATTTCTTTCTTTCACCTTTATTTAACCAGGTAGGCAAGTTGAGAACAAGTTCTCATTTACAATTGCGACCTGGCCAAGATAAAGCAAAGCAGTTCGACAACATACAAAAACACAGAGGTACACATGGAGTAAAACAACATACAATCAATGATGCAGTAGAAAAAAATAAGACTATATACAATATGAGCAAATGATGTGAGATAAGGGAGGTAAAGGCAAAAAAGGCCATGGTGGCAAAGTAAATAAAGTATAGCAAGTAAAACACTGGAATGGTAGATTTGTAGTTTGAAGAAAGTTCAAAGTTAAAATATAAATAATATGGTGCAAAGGAGCAAAATAAATAAAATAAATAAATACAGTAGGGGAAGAGGTAGTAGTTTGGGCTAAATTATAGATGGGCTATGTACAGGTGCAGTGATCTGGGAGCTGCTCTGATAGCTGGTGCTTAAAGCTAGTGAGGGAGATGTGTTTCCAGTTTCAGAGATTTTTGTAGTTCGTTCCAGTCATTGGCAGCAGAGAACTGGAAGGAGAGACGACCAAAGGAGGAGTTGGCTTTAGGGGTGACCAGAGAGATATACCTGCTGGAGCGCGTGCTACAGGTGGGTGCTGCTATGGTGACCAGTGAGCGGAGATAAGGGGGGACTTTACCTAGCAGGGTCTTGTAGATGACCTGGAGCCAATGTGTTTGGCGACGATTATGAAGCGAAGGCCAGCCAACGAGAGCGTACAGGTCGCAGTGGTGGGTAGTATATGGGGCTTTGGTGACAAAACGGATGGCACTGTGATAGACTGCATCCAGCTTGTTGTGTAGGGTATTGGAGGCTATTTTGTAAATGACATCGCCGAAGTCGAGGATTGGTAGGATGGTCAGTTTACGAGGGTATGTTTGGCAGCATGAGTGAAGGATGCTTTGTTGCGAAATAGGAAGCCAATTCTAGATTTAACTTTGGATTGGAGATGATTGATGTGAGTCTGGAAGGAGAGTTTACAGTCTAACCAGACACCTAGGTATTTGTAGTTGTCCACAAATTCTAAGTTAGAACCGTCCAGAGAAGTGATGCTGGACAGGCGGGCAGGTGCAGGCAGCGATTGGTTGAAGAGCATGCATTTAGTTTTACTTGTGTTTAGGAGCAGTTGGAGACCACGGAAGGAGAGTTGAATGGCATTGAAGCTCGTCTGGAGGGTTGTTAACACAGTGTCCAAAGAAGGGCCAGAAGTATACAGAATGGTGTCGTCTGCGTAGAGGTGGATCAGCGATTCACCAGCAGCAAGAGCGACATCATTGATGTATACAGAGAAAAGAGTTGGCCCAAGAATTGAACCCTGTGGTACCCCCATAGAGACTGCCAGAGGTCCGGACAGCAGGCCCTCCGATTTGACACACTGAACTCTGAACTCGCGGCTTACTTATGTTGAAAATATATATTTTTTTTTAATTCAGTGGGTGCGGCTTATATTCAGGTGTGCTTAATAGTCCGGAAATTACGGTACTCAGTGTACATCAGCAAAGACTAAGAATGATAAGTATGTCTCATAAGTGAGAGGCACTTCTATAACTTCTGTAGATGTTCTTACCCTCAATATGTTTTCATGTATACAATTACTTTAGAAGAAATCCCCCATTGTCCAATCTTCCTCTGTGTTTCTTTACAACACCTCAACCTCCCTGAGAATGTACCTAAAGGTAACAATATGATGGTGAAAATGCATACAGTTGAAGTCGGAAGTTTACGTACACTTAGGTCGGAGTCATTAAAACTAGTTTTTCAACAACTCCACAAATGTCTTGTTAACAAACTATAGTTTTGGCAAGTCGGTTAGGACATCTACTTTGTGCATGACACAAGTAATTTTTCCAACAACTGTTTACAAACAGATTATTTCACTTATATTTCACTGTATCACAATTCCAGTGGGTCAGAAGTTTACATACACTAAGTTGACTGTGCCTTTAAACAGCTTTGAAAATTCCAGAAAAGGATGTCATGGCTTTAGAAGCTTCTGATAAGCTAATTGACATCATTTGAGTCAATTGGAGGTGTAACTGTGGATGTATTTCAAGGCCTACCTTCAAACTCAGTGCCTCTCTGCTTGACATCATGGGAAAATCAAAAGAAATCATCTAAGACCTCAGAAAAAAATTGTAGACCTCCACAAGTCTGGTTCATCCTTGGGAGCAATTTCCAAACGCCTGGAGGTACCACGTCCAACTGTACAAACAATAGTATATAAGTATAAACACCATGGGACCACGCAGCCGCCATACCGCTCAGGAAGGAGACGCGCTCTCTCTCCTAGAGATGAACGTACTTTGGTGCGGAAAGTGCAAATCAATCCCAGAACAACGTCAAAGGACCTTGTGAAGATGCTGGAGGAAACAGGTACAAAAGTATCTATATCCACAGTAAAACGAGTCTTATATTGACATAACCTGAAAGGCCGCTCAGTAAGGAAGAAACCACTGCTGCAAAACCGCCATAAAAAAGGCAGACTACTGTTTGCAACTGCACATGGGGACAAAGATCATACTTTTTGGAGAAATGTCCTCTGGTCTGATGAAAGAAAAATAGAACTGTTTGGCCATAATGACCATCATTATGTTTGGAGGAAAAAGGGGGAGGCTTGCAAGCCGAAGATCACCATCCCAACCGTGAAACACAGGGGTGGCAGCAGCATGTTGTGGGGGTGCTTTGCAGCAGGAGGGACTAGTGCACGTGCACTTCACAAATTAGATGGCATGACGAGAAAGGATAATTATGTGGATATATTGAAGCAACATCTCAAGACATCAGTCAGGAAGTTAAAGCATGGTCGCAAATGGGTCTTCCAAATGGACAATGACCCAAAGCATACTTCCAAAGTTGTGGCAAAATGGCGTAACAAGGTATTGGAGTGGCCATCACAAAGCCCTGACCTCAATCCTATAGAAAATTTGTGAGCAGAACTGAAAAAGTGTGTGCGAGCAAGGAGTCCTACAAACCGGACTCATTTTCACCAGCTCTGTCAGGAGGAATATGCCAAAATTCACCCAACTTATTGTGGGAAGCTTGTGGAAGGCTACCCAAAACGTTTGACCCAAGTTAAACAATTTAAAGGCAATGCTATCAAATACTAATTCAGTGTATGTAAACTTCTGACCCACTGGGAATGTGATGAAAGAAATAAAAGCTGAAATAAATCATTCTCTCTACTACTATTCTGACATTTCACATTCTTAAAATAAAGTGATGATCCTAACTGACCTAAGACAGGACATTTTTACTAGGATTAAATGTCAGGAATTGTGAAAAACTGAGTTTAAATATATTTGGCTAAGGTATATGTAAACTTCTGACTTCAACTGTATATCTCTCTCTCCACTCTTACCTTGGTAAGGGGACAACAATGACAGGTAGCAGTCAGCCATGCAGGCAGAAATCCATAGCCTTCGCTTGAGAAATACTGGAGAAAACTTGCTTTAAAAGTTTGATACTATGAAATCACACATTATTTTGTTTCTTTTTTATTTAGTTATTTTTGAAGTCTTTTTGAAATTAGGTGAAGAATGCTGAAGGGAGGGAGTACAGAAATATTGTTTACAGAGTAAGCCTACAAAAGATTCAGTGTCCCTTTCAAATCGCTTAATGAACAAATGATATGGAATTTTTTTATTCTATTGTACATCTTTGCTTGGCACCATGGTTACCACAAACACAGGCTGTGGATTTAATCAAACACTCATTAATGAAACATATATTCTGCCTTCAAATCAATGGTTGAATGTGTTGAAGAAGAATATTTTTGTTGACACTACCTAACCCCCCAACACACCACACACATGACAGGCTGGGAGCAGCAGAAGATCAGCCGCAGAGCATTGACTTGAAGCAGTTTAGAGGGTTAGGTGCCTTGCTAAAGCCTACAAGAGCAGTAGGTGAACCCTGAGATATTGATGCATCAGACTTTCAACTGTGCAGTTGATGAGTTTACCTAGTGTCAATGTCATCCAATACAAACAAACACTGTGCAGAGGACATATGTCTGTAATATAAAATCCCACTGACTGGCATGAGAAATAAGGATATGTTTTCAGCCCTCTGAGCCCTCTCGTTTTCTCATTTTTCTCCTTGTCGTCATTCAGCTGTGATTTATTAAAGTGGTTGGAGAATGTACAAACAGAACATCATTATCAGAATTCAAACAAGCTTTTGACAAATTAGAATGCAATTTATTTTCAGCTGGCTCGAAACTCATTTTGATGCTCTAAACAAGAGCAATACTAATCAGGGGGAGATAGATTGGCTTTTCAGACTCCTATTCATCGGGCTAAGTCTTTGAAATATGTCTCAGCTACAAAGTGATCAGCCGAAGATGAGAACGACACCTTTTAAATCAGTTATAAAGGATTGCTGGCACAAAAGATCTAAGGTGGACATTTCTCAAGCGTATACCATGTGTATATCTCTTTTCAGGATCTTTAATAGAGAAATAGTTTTATACAGTTTTTGCACAACAAATACGAGAGAGATTTTTTTTGTCTGATGTCCCCATTTTTCACGTAAATGTGTGCTTGTCTGTTCACCCTAAGCAGCTCAATAATTTGTAATACTGGGAAACAGTCTCATTCCTAATTGCCTTGCTATAGTTTACATCCATATCTAGAAATGATTGAAACCCAATGCCTATTTTAAATGACAGCTAATTTCAAATAATTATATTCCCTGTAGTCGTCCATCATTTCTATCATTGCCTTTTAATTAAACTAAGAGGGGATTGGTGTCGTGAATTCTGACTTTTTCTCATTTAAAACAAGAGGAAAATCACTCTAAGTGAAAATGATGTGTGAATATTACTTTTGGGGGGCTTTTTAATAGTGATTTCCTACTGTACAACAATAATTAGTGCAGCTTACAACTGCTTAGTATTTTCTAATTCTACACCTCAATGGAAATATATAATGTAGTCTCCTAGCAAATTGAAATCACACACTGACACTATAAGACTGTGCATGGATATTGATTTCATTATCTTGATCTTCAACTTTGTAGTGACAACTGGGGTGCAATTTCTGTATTTTATTAATTATACCCCTTGATTCCATGTCATGGCAAACATTTTTCTAAAATACAAACACGCTCCAATGTTAATTCCCTTTGGAGAGGAACCAGCTCATCATATCCTCTCTCAATAATAACATGGGTTATTGCTAGCCTGGTCCCAGATCCCAGAACCAGGTTAGGTTATCATTTTAATGGCACCTCATACACCCCCCTTTCTTTCCTCTTTCTCTTCCCTTTGGCTGTAGTCCTCTGCTGTTTTCCTCTCTACTCATCAAACACATTGATTCCTGTCATGAGTGATTAGTTATATCAGGTGATTTGAAGGTCATGGTGATTCAAACTGGATTAGCATGATTTCCTGGGCTTGTCTCTTTTCCCTGCTGTGGGCAGTATTGACTTGCTCCAACTCAATCAATCTGTACAAGCAGCTAGCCGAGACTATAAATGATGGGAACAGCTTGGTGGCTGAGAAAAGCTGATAGCACATTGAAGAAAACTCACTAAAACACCTCACATCATATGATGTAATATATGAGGTTGTGGATTGCTAGGGGAAGTTCATGCAACTAGCGGTAGTTCTCTGTGCACTGATGACAAAGAACAATACTGTATTGTTCATCATTATGTGCTTGACACTGACTAAAAATGTAGCTAAAATTTCCAGGGATAGAACATAACAGCTAGTCTGACATAGAGACCCCTTGAACAGTGCAGCCTTCCAGGAGGACTATTTGTATTTATTAATGATCCCCAAAGCAGCAGCTACTCTTCCTGCAGTCAGGCAAAATTAAGGCAGTTTAAACAAATTTTAAAACATTACAATACATTCACAGATTTCACAACACACTGTGTGCCCTCAGGCCCTTACTCCACCACTACCACATATCTACAGTACTAAATCCATGTGTATGTATAGTGTATATGTTATCGTGTGTGTGTGTCTGTGCCAATGTTTGTGTTTTTTAATCTGTTTTTTAAATCTAATTTTACTGCTTGCGCCAGTTACTTGATGTGGAATAGAGTTCCATGTAGTCATGGCTCTATGTAGTACTGTGTGCCTCCCATAGTCTGTTCTGGACTTGGGGACTGTGAAGAGACCTGGCATGTGGCATGTTTTGTGGGGTATGCATGGGTGTATGTGCTGTGTGTCAGTAGTCTAGAAAGACAGCTCGGTGCATTCAACATGTCAATACCTCTCATAAATAAAAGTAGTGATGAAGTCAATATCTCCTCCACTTTAAGCCAGGAGAGATTGACATGCACATTATTAATATTAGCTCTGTGTCTACATCCAAGGGCCAGCCGTGCTGCCCTGTTCTGAGCCAATTGAAATTTTCCTAAGTCCTTTTATGTGGCACCTGACCACACGACTGAACAGTAGTCAAGGTGGGACAAAACTAGGGCCTGTAGGACCTGCCTTGTTGATAGTGTCGTTAAGAAGGCAGAGCATCGCTTTATTATAGACAGACTTCTCCCCATCTTAGCTACTACTGCATCAATATGTTTTGACCATGACAGTTTACAATCTAGGGTTACTCCAAGCGGTTTAGTCATCTCAACTTGCTCAATTTCCACTTTATTTATTAAAAGATTTATTTGGGGTTTAGGGTTTAGTGAGTGTTTTGTTCCAAATACAATGCTTTTAGTTTTAGAAATATTTAGGGCTAACTTATTCCTTGCCACCCACTCTGAAGCTAACTGTTGTTCTTTGTTGAGTGTTGCAGTCATTTCAGTCACTGTAGTAGCTGACGTGTATAGTGTTGAGTCATCCGCATACATAGACACTCTGGCTTTACTCAAAGTCAGTGGCATGTCATTAATAAAACTTTTAAAAAGCAAGGGGCCTAATCAGCTACCCTGGGGAATTCCTGATTCTAACTGGATTATATTTGAGAGGCTTCCACTAAAGAACACCCTCTGTGTTCTGTTAGACAAGTAACTCTTTATCCACATTATAGCAGGGGGTGTGAAGCCATAACACATACGTTTTTCCAGCAGCAGACTATGATCGATAATGTCAAAAGCTGCACTGAAGTCTAACAAGACAGCCCCCACAATCATTTTATCATCAATTTCTCTCAGCCAATCTTCAGTCAGGCCAATCAGCCTAATATTACATTACATGCTAGTAACCTCTTTAATGGCTAAGGTTGAAGGCTAACAACCGGAGAGAGAAGATCCCTGAACAGGTGAGGGATTATCAAAGGAGTGATAGCAGAGTCTGAGATTGTCACACGTGATGGGGGAGGCTGAGAGTCCTTGAGCGCTGAGGCACTTGGTTAAAGGTGAACCTAATCTCTCACACACACACACACACACACACACACACACACACACACACACACACACACACACACACACACACACTTCCTATGACTCTCTCTCTGGGTTGCTCTCTCTCTTGGTCTC
Source organism: Salmo salar (assembly GCF_965601325.2). NCBI lineage: Eukaryota > Metazoa > Chordata > Actinopteri > Salmoniformes > Salmonidae > Salmo > Salmo salar. The sequence continues at coordinate 80,745,282 of NC_138304.1, read as the reverse complement.
TTTCGCTCTTTCAGGTTGCCTTGTCTCTATCTCTTTCTCTTTCTGCCTCTCACGGCCAATCCAGCAGCGGTATGACCCAAGTTGATCAGTATTCCTTGACTTATTCATCTGTAATGCAAATGGCGTAGTCGAATATACAGTAGTGTATATATACAGCAAGAAACAACAACAAATATAGTCTGCATGAGTATGACCTTCTTTGTGTCTTCCCCTCCTGTAGATTAATATCACCTGGGATTGCATGGTTCATAAAGAAACAATAAACAATTTCCTTGCTAAATTGCCATGGTGACGAGTCATCAAGGAGATGGTGTCTGAGCGCGGTGATGACACAGATTCAGATGGGCCCGGTTACTGGAACAGAATAGAGAGCAGCTCAGGGTACAGAAGTGGCTCCCCATCCTGCCCCCAATTTGCTACTCTGTACAGACCCAATTTTAAGTTTGAGTCTGTATTGTGTTTGCTCTCTCGCTCACTCGCTCTCTCTCTCTGGCTCTATCTTTCTCCCACTCTCTCTCTGATGCAATGTCATTGAGATTCATAAAGCACAACAACACTAACCTCATCCAACTGTTGTGACTGATTTCCATGTTGCAGGCATGACATTATCAAGGTGAAACTGTGCCTCAGTGATTAATGAACAGAGAGCCTTGTAGACACGGAGGAGGAGAGAACGAGACTGGGTTGTTCATTTACTGCTTATATTGGTCACACTGCTGAGAGAAACTCTTAACCCTGACCCTTTTGAAGACTCATTAAATAACAGTACCAACATCTCTTACTTACTGCAGAGAGAGAGAGAGAGAGAGAGAGAGAGAGAGAGAGAGAGAGAGAGAGAGAGAGAGAGAGAGAGAGAGAGAGAGAGAGAGAGAGAGAGAGAGAGAGAGAGAGAGAGAGAGAGAGAGAGAGAGAGAGAGAGAGAGAGAGAGAGAGAGAGAGAGAGAGAGAGAGAGAGAGAGAGAGAGAGAGAGAGAGAGAGAGAGAGAGAGAGAGAGAGAGAGAGAGAGAGAGAGAGAGAGAGAGAGAGAGAGAGAGAGAGAGGAGAGAGAGAGGAGAGAGAGAGAGAGAGAGAGACCAACAACACACTGCTTACTTCTAAACTGCTTATACAGCTAGCTAGTTTAGCCTACTCATACAGAGATGGATGCTATGTTAGCTTGCTGGTCATAGACAGCTGATGTATGTGTTGTGCACTGAAGTCCACAAGCGAAGGGAAAAGATGAGAGGAGGAGAACGCATAGATAGTTGCGAAAAGGAATTATATATACAACGAGCAAAGTGATCATTCTGTTTTTATGTGGCTGCTATGAAAGTGAACTGTTTGTGTGTGTATTCATTCCACAGATTCTGTTGAAAAAAGTTTTTTAAATGGAAGGAAACGGAACGAAACGGGGATAAACATACCTGAATTTGCAAATGTTGGACTAATGATTACACTCTATATCAGCTAGATGCAGACAAGCGTGTGCAAGGCGGTACCGAATGTGTCACAGTCTGCCACCTTGATTACTTAAAATTCTCTCGACTCGTGCATCTACACTGTAAACTTTCATTCATAGGCTAGGCTGTAGAAACCTCATGATGGGTATAGGGAAAATTTGAGAATCATGTAGTAGCCAAAACCTATCGATGTTACATTTAGCTGGGCGAATGGAATATGAATGACAGTCATCCAATATGCTGTAATAGAAGTAAGACCATTTTCAAAAATAAAAATAAAAAAACGGCACCAACCCCCACTGCTATGGGTTCTGGTCAAAAGTAGTGCACTATAAAGCGAATACGGTGCCATTTGGGACGCACTCAGAGTTATTTCTTAAGGTGAAACGGGGGACACTAGCTGTAGAATGAGGACAGGAAAGGGACATAGTCTGAGACAGTTTGCTAATAACTGCCTTGTTTTCTCCCTGGGGGATAGAGTTCATACACGTTTAACTGAAAAGACTACATTTTATGATATTTTACATTGCATGGGATATAAAGGAGTATTCTGTGTCAGGGATATAGGCATACTGTTATGATGTATTATGACAAATCCTTGCAAAAGGGACAATCTCCTACATATTTGGTACTTTGGTATTTTACAACTTTGACATAAGTAGTTATAGTACCATGTTATGCACATTGATTTGTAATGCAACACAGTTTCAGTATATTTGTCCCTGAGCTAAAACTGAAAAAAGTACTTTGCTTTGCCATGTATCTTTATCCCTGAGTTCCTTTGAATTAGGACTTTGCTGTGCCATATCTGTGACATGTCTCAGAAGTATCAAGATATTTTCTTTATCAGAGTTCATTCCTCAGTTTTCAGTTAAAGGGAAGCAGTACTTTTAGCTGTACAACTGAGTGTCTGACTGGTGACAGATGATATATTAAGTTATATTCTAAGCATCAAAGTGTAAATGAAAGTGATAGCTTTTCTCTGCTTCAGGAGGAGCAACAACTGCTCAGCCACGAAATGGTAGGCCACACAAGCACACAGAATGGGACCGCTGAGTGCTGAAGTGCGTAGTGTGTAAAATCACCTGTCCTGAGATGCAACACTCACTACCGAGTTCCAAACTGCCTCTGGAAGAAACAAACTTGAAGATCGCATTCCTAAGATTGCAATGCCAAGTGTCGGCTTGAGTGTTGTAAAGTTCGCTGCCATTTGACTCTGGATCAGTGGAAACAGGTTCTCTGGAGTGATGAATCATGCTTCACCATTTGGCAGTCCGACAGACAAATCTGGGTTTGGCGGATGACATGAGAACTTTACCTGCCTCAATGCATTATGCCAACTGTAAAGTTTGGTGGAGGAGGAATAATGGTCTGGGGCTGTTTTTCATGGTTTGGGCTAGGCTTCTTAATTCCAATAAAGGGAAATATTAATGCTAAAGCATACTCACTAGACTACAGCCCTAGGTTCGAACCATAAGGACTATGTCCCAAATAGCACCCTATTCCCTATACAGTGCACTACTTCTGACATAAGATCCATAGGTCCTGGTCAAAAGTAGTGCACTACATAGGGAATAGGGTGCTATTTGGGATGCAAGTCAAGCAGAACGGTCAGTGTGGAGAGGAGAGGTAAGAGACACAGAATGAATGACTCTTTCAATTTGTCTGATTGAAATACAATAAATGGCTGTCTGCCATCTTCTGAAATATTTTATAGTTGAGCTTGTGCTAGGCAATTTAAAAAGACTCATTATTGTGATGTAAACCGTACGGAGAGAACTCCATGTTCCCGTTTTCAGATTTAATGAGGTAAGGGGCATGGCGGAGACAAAGAAATCGCTTTCTCTTTTCAGGTGCTTTGATGAGTTCAACCAAGGTGATCGTAGAAAGCACAGAAACAAGATAATTAATGACATAGTTTAATTGCTCTTTATCGTTCATTGAGACATCTATATCTTCCGTGTACAAAATGAAAAACGGAGCCGCAGACAAATGGAGAGTTTAACAGACCGGAGAGGTGCATGTCTGTCTACCTAATAGGTTAAAGATAACTGAAAGGCTGGGTGTTGAGAAGGGTTTGGTGCACAGACAGTCAAGGTATCAGTGACAGTCAGATGATGATCCCTGTCAGACAAAAGCCAGCGCGCGCACACACATGGAGTTGGATAATTTCAAGTGCCGTCAGTCACATGGGGCTATTGTTACAGGTGGGTTGTGTTTTCAGTTCACACCGTGTCCCTGACACACTTTAGTGAGGCTATAATTGAACATTCAGAGGTAAGACCTCCACATCCATGAATCAGATGTTTCCTCTCTAAATCCCTCTATCCATTCAACAGCCTTCCGAGGAAACTCACCACCCCTCCCCCTCTCTCTCTCTCTCTCTCTCTCCTACTCTCTCCCACTCCTTCACTTTGTCTCGCTCCCTCTCTATCTCAAAACAGCACAAAGTATCTCACTGCCTCCGGGGGTGTGGAATAGCTGCTTGTCTTGTCATGGTATGAGTTGTTTTAGAAGTAGGCGGAGACGAGGTGAATTCAAGATGATTATTGTTGACATCTGAGGTGTGTGAAACAAACATCATTATTCCAGTGTAACTGATCAACTACATCAACAAAACAAAATGTTAATACTCAACTTTAATAAGGGTTAGCTAAGAGGTAGCTATGCGCTAATGCTGGTTCACTTGATAATGGCACTCTATAGCTGTTGCTTATGGAGTGATGACAGCATGATACAAAATAAGATGGCAAGCCTTTTGGTCATAGATAATGTATCGGGGCATTTTGGTGCATATCCATCCATTCACCACTAACATACACTTAACAAAAATAGAAACGCAACATGCAAAGTGTTGGTCCAGTCATGAGCTGAAATAAAAGATCCTGGAAATGTTCCATACACACAAAAAGCTTATTTCTCTTAAATTGTGTGCACAAGTTTGTTTTACATTCCTGTTAGTGAGCATTTTTCCTTTTACCAGGTTAGCTAGTAAAGAACAAGTTCTCAATTACAACTGAGACCTGGCCAAAATAAAGCAAAGCAGTGCAAACAACAACATAGAGTTACACATGGAATAAACAAGCGTACAGTCAATAACACAATAGAAAAAAAGAAAGTCTATGTACAGTGTGTGCAAATGGCATGAGGAGGTAAGGCAATAAATAGGCCATAGTAGCGAAGTAATTACAATTTACCAGATTAACACTGGAGTGATAGATGAGCAGATGATGATATGCAAGTAGTGATACTGGTGTGCAAAAGAGCAGAAAAGTAAATAAAAACAATATGGGGATGAGGTAGGTAGATTGGGTGGGCTATTTACAGATGGACTATGTATAGCTGCAGCCATCGGTTAGCTGCTCAGATAGCTGATGTTTAAAGTTAGTGATGGAAATGTAAGTCTCCAGCTTCAGCGATTTTTGCAATTTGTTCCAGTCACTGGCAGCAGAGAACTGGAAGGAAAGGCGGCCAAAGGAGGTGCTGGCTTTGGGGATGACCAGTGAGATATACCTGTTGGAGCGCGTGCTACGGGTGGGTGTTGTTATCGTGACCAGTGAGCTGAGGTAAGGCGAGCTTTACCTAGCATAGACTTTTATAGATGACCTGGAGCCAGTGGGTCTGGCGACAAATATGTATCGAGGGCCAGCCGACTAGAGCATACAGGTCGCAGTGGTGGGTGGTATAAGTGGCTTTGGTAACAAAACGGATGGCACAGTGACAGATTGCATCCAGTTTGCTCAGTAGAGTATTGGAAGCTATTTTTTAGATGACATTGCCGAAGTCGAGGATTGGTAGGATAGTCAGTTTTACTAGGGTAAGTTTGGCGGCATGAGTGAAGGAGGCTTTGTTGCGAAATAGAAAGCCAATTCTAGATTTGATTTTGGATTGGAGATACTTAATGTGAGTCTGGAAGGAGAGTTTACAGTCTAGCCAGACACCTAGGTATTTGTAGTTGTCCACATATTCTCGGTCAGAACCGTCCAAAGTAGTGATGCTGGTCGGGCGGCCGGGTGCCTGATTTTACTAGCATTTAAGAGCAGTTGGAGGCCACGGAAGGAGTGTTGTATGGCATTGAAGCTCGTTTGGAGGTTAGTTAACACAGTGTCCAAAGAAGGGCCAGATGTATACAGAATGGTGTCGTCTGCGTAGAGGTGGATCAGGGAATCACCCGCAGCAAGAGCGACATCGTTGATATATACAGAGAAAAGAGTCGGCCCGAGAATTGAACCCTGTGGGACCCCCATAGAGACTGCCAGAGGTCCGGACAACAGGCCCTCCGATTTGACACCCTGAACTCTGTCTGCGAAGTAGTTGGTGAACCAAGCGAGGCAGTCATTTGAGAAACCAAGGTTATTGAGTCTGCCGATAAGAATATGGTGATTGACAGAGTCAAAAGCCTTGGCCAGGTTTATGAAGACGGCTGCACAGTACTGTCTTTTATCGATGGCGGTTATGACATCGTTTAGGACCTTGAGCGTGGCTGAGATGCACCCATGACCAGCTCGGAAACCGGATTGCACAGCGGAGAAGGTACGGTGGGATTCTTAGATAGGCAGGGCAGGATGGATATAGGTCTATAACAGTTTGGGTCTAGAGTGTCACCCCCTTTGAAGAGGGGGATGACCGCGGCAGCTTTCCAATCTTTATGGATCTCGGACGATACGAAAGAGAGGTTGAACAGACTGGTAATAGGGGTTGCAACAATGGCGGTGGATAGTTTTAGAAAGACAGGGTCCAGATTGTCAAGCCCAGCTGATTTGTACAGGTCCAGGTTTTGCAGCTCTTTCAGAACATATGCTATCTGGATTTGGGTGAAGGAGAAGCTGGGAGGCTCGGGCAAGTAGCTGCGGGGGGTGCGGAGCTGTTGGCCGGGCTTGGGGTAGCCAGGAGGAAAGCATGGCCAGCCGTAGAGAAATGCTTATTGAAATTTTGGATTATTGTGGATTTATCGGTGGTGACCGTGTTACCTAGCCTCAGTGCAGTGGGCAGCTGGGAGGAGGTGCTCTTGTTCTCCATGGACTTTACAGTGTCCCAAAACGTTTTGGTCTTAGAGCTACAGGATGCAGATTTCTGTTTGAAAAAGCTAGCCTTTGCTTTCCTGACTGACTGCGTGTATTGGTTCCTGACTTCCCTGAACAGTTGCATATGGCGGGGACTATTCGATGCTATTGCAGTCCGCCACAGGATGTTTTTGTGCTGGTCAAGGGCAGTCAGGTCTGGAGTGAACCAAGGGCTATATCTGTTCTTAGTTCAATTTCTTTTGAAAGGGGCATGCTTATTTAAGATGGTGAGGAAATTACTTTTAAAGAACGACCGGGCATCCTCGACTGACGGGATGACGTCAATATCCTTCCAGGATACCCGAGCCAGGTTGATTAGAAAGGCCTGCTCGCAGAAGTGTTTTAGGGAGCGTTTGACAGTGATGAGGGGTGGTCGTTTGACCGCGGACCCATAGCGGATGCAGGCAATGAGGCAGTGATCGCTGAGATCCTGATTGAAAACAGCAGAGGTGTATTTAGAGGGCAAGTTGGTCAGAATAATATTTATGAGGGAGCCCATGTTTACGGATTTAGGGTTGTACCTGGTGGTATCCTTGATCATTTGTGTGAGAGTGAGGGCATCTAGCTTACATTGTAGGACTGCTGGGGTGTTAAGCATATCCCAGTTTAGGTCACCTAACAGAACGAACTCTGAAGATAGATGGGGCAATCAATTCACATATGGTGTCCAGGGCACAGCTGGGAGCTGAGGGGGGTCTATAACAGGAAGCAACAGTGAGAGACTTATTTCTGGAGAGATTAATTTTTAAAATTAGAAGCTCAAACTGTTTGGGCATAGACCTGGAAAGTATGACAGAACTTTACAAGCTATCTCTGCAGTAGATTGAAACTCCTCCCCTTTTGGCAGTTCTATCTTGACGGAAAATGTAGTTGGGTATGGAAATCTCCGAATTTTTGGTGGCCTTCCTAAGCCAGGATTCAGACACGGCAAGGACATCAGGGTTGGTGGAGTGTGCTAAAGCAGTGAGTAAAACAAACTTAGGGAGGAGGCTTCTGATGTTAATTACAGAAGTAAACAATTGAGAGTGCCTGGGGACACGCAGGGCCTGGGTTAACCTCCACATCACCCGAGGAACAGAGGAGGAGTAGGATGAGGGTACGGCTAAAGATTAGCAAAACTGGTTCTCTAGTGCGTTGGAGACAGATAATAAAAGGAGCAGATTTCTGGGCATGGTAGAATAGATTCAGGGCATAATGTGCAGACAGGGGTATGGTGGGGTGCGGGTACATTGGAGGTCTGAGTGATGATAAGAGAGGTTGCATCTCTGGACAGGCTGGTTATACTGGGTGAGAACACCGCATATGTGGGAGGTGGGACAAAGGAGGTATCTGAGGCATGTAGAGTGGGACTAGGGTCTCCGCAGTAAACTAAAACAATGATAACTATCCTAAACAACAGTATACAAGGCATATTGACATTTGAGAGAGACAAAAAGCGAGGCATAAAGCAATCACAGGTGTTGATTGGGAGAGCTAGCTAAGACAACAACGGGTAAGACAACAACAGCTAATCAGCTAAGACAACAACAACAGGTAAAAATGGTAATTCGCTGGTTAGCCTCTGATGGCTAGCTTCTGATAGAGGTTTTGGCTATAAGGTCTAAAAGAAAATAGCGGATCCGTGTCACATTGAGTGAGGCGGGTTACCGGAAGGTATATTTAATTTAAAATAGAAAAGAGATTGAAAAATAAATTGAAATATATACAAAAATTACAAAAAATACAAAAAGTAAACGAGAGTACGACAAACCACGTCTGCACTGCTACGCCATCTTGGAAAAATAAATAAATAAACCATCCACCTGACAGGTATGATATATCAAGAAGATGATTAAACAGCATGATCCTTACACAGGTGCACCTTGTGCTGGGGACAATAAAAGGCCACTCTAAAATGTGCAGTTTTGTCATACAGAACAATGTCACAGATGTCTCCTGTTTTGAGGGAGCGTGCAATTGGCATGCGAACTGCAGCAATGTCCACCAGAGCTGTTGCCAGAGAATTGAATGTTAATTACTCTACCATAAGCCCCCTCCAACATCGTTTTAGAGAATTTGGCATTACGTCCAACCGGCCTCACAACTGCAGACCATGTGTAACCAGGCCAGCCCAGGACCTCCACATGGGAGGGTTATGGTATGCGCAGGCATAAGCTATGGACAACGAACACAATTGCATTTTATCGATGGCAATTTCAATGCATAGAGATACCCTGATGAGATCATGAGGACCATTGTCGTGCCATTCATCCGCTGCCATCACCTCTTGTTTCAGCATGATAATGCCCGGCCCCATGTCAACGTGTACAACAGCATGTTCAAGTTCCCGCCAACATCCAGCAACTTCACACAGCCACTAAACAGGAGTGGAAAAACATTCCACAAGCCACAATCAACAGCTCGATCAACTCTATGCGAAGGAGATGTGTCGTGCTGCATGAGGCAAATGTTGGTCACACCAGATACTGACTGGTTTTCTGAGCCACGCCCCTACCTTTTTTTTAAGGGATCTGTGACCAACAGATGCATATCTGCATTCCCAGTCATGTGAAATCCATAGATTAGGGCCTAATTAATTTATTTCAATTGACTGATTTCCTTATATGAACAGTAAGTTCAGGATTGGGTATAAAAGTTGTATGCCTTGTTTTAAAGTTCAAGCTTGTTTTAAAGCTCATTACCACCTTTAGCTTACCTTGACCTTTAAACACTATGTTTGTGTCCCAAATGGTACCCTATTCCCTATATAGTGCACTACTTTTGACCAAGGCCAATAAGGCTCTGCTCAAAAGTAGAGCACTATGTAGGGAATAGGGTGCCATTTGGGACATAACCCAAGTAAGAAAAACTAATCTCCAAACTCCCCATGCCATTCGAACACATCTCTCTATATGAACTGTGATCAACAGCTATTACTGAGTTGTATAAGGCTGGTCGGGTGAGTCGTAGATGACGACGACAGCCAATGAATAGGAGATGAGACAGTCCTAATAGACCTCATCACCACATCATGACAAACCAATCTGGAGGGGTGAGTGCCCTCGGAAGTCTAAGAGAGACGGGAAAAAGAGGGAGAAAGAGGCAGGGTGAGTGCAGGTAGCCTAGTGGTTAAGATTGTTGGGCCAGTGACGGAAAGGTCGCAGGTTTGAATCCCCGAGCTGACTAGGTGAAGAGTCTTTTGATGTGCCTTTGAGCAAGGGCTCTGGATAACAGCATCTGCTAAAGGACTAAAATGTAAAATGAGAGAGATGGAGGGATGAGCGCCCTTGTATGGTTGTTGAATAGATAGAGGTATAGAGAGCTTTCTAATACCAATGAAATGTTCTCTGCTCATCCATTTCTCTAGATAATTGCAACTTTGGTGTTCAATCAATGTCTTATTTCTTTCACTGTTGAAGCGAAGAGCGCCCAGCCCCCTTTGCCATCAAAAGTAATTTGGGGGGGGGGGTAATTTAGTGGAATAGTATGGAGCTGGCAGGATGAGATTTCTGAGCTGACTAAATTATTCCATTGTGGTTTGGAGATGGCAGGTTCCCACCTGCGATTTGGGAGACTTCAGATTGATTTCTTTGCTGTTTTTTTAATCATGGGATAAGGGCATGTCAGATATTGTCTATAAATGCATGGAGGGAAAGATTTCAATGCAAGTTGTTAAAAATAAAGTGAAGAACATCATAACAAACAATTCTCAATATGATGACTATGACGACTCGTCTGCCAAAATAAAGACCTGACTTATTTTCAACAACAAATGGAAATACATTTTTGTTTTTAAGAGTTCCTTGAAAAACAGAGAGAAAGAGAAGGAGAGAAAGACAGAGCGATGCAAATGGGTATGCTGAGGATGGGGAGAAGGAACGCCATTTCAGAACACGCTTTTTCGGGGTTCTGTAGAAGTAAGATTGAGGCCTAAACAATATGTCAGTCAGTCTATCAACAACTGTACAGATGGTGCTCATGACAGAAAATTCTGTCATAGTTTAGTCGTTGGGGAGAAAGGATTTTCCCTCATGTCTTTCCCCGACAGAAACAAAAACACATTTTCAGTTTGAAGTATCTGTGAGGTGTGACAAACAATTACTGGATGCTGAGGGATGAGAGACTGGTAGAATCTTGCTCTGCCTGTCTAGGGATATCCTCAAGGTGTTTTTCCTCTCTCCCATTTGTATTCCCCCCTCCTTCCATCTCATCCTCCCTCCTCCAAGATTTTCTTCCCAGTGATTGTACAGTACAGCTCTGCCTGGAGGCTACATATAGGTTATTATCAATAAACGTCATAATAAGGTGCTGAGCTTTCAATTAGCCTTCTTGGGGGCAAGGAGTCCTCCAACTCCACTAAAATCATTGACAAATGCTCTTCTCAAGGGATTCTCAAATAAAATATTACAATTATGTGGATGTAGTACGATCACCTCTTGAAGAGCACATCAGAACTTCTAGTAATTTCCGATTATTCCATGCAAAACAATGGTGTACTTTTAGCTCTGTATTATATTTGTACAGAAAGTAACTGTATGCTTCTTCTGATCAGTAAACATCATGTAATTTCAGATAGGCTACGTAAGGGTAGCATATCCATTCAGCATGTAGCTAAGCAAACAACTTATGTAATTTAGCTTCTTTCATCAGAGAAGGTTTTTGTAAAGAGCTTGATATCAGCAAGTTGCCTATATTTTGTTCCAAAAGCCCCGTAAGGTCTAAGGACCTGGGGCTGGGTTTCTACTAAGCTAACATATGGAATTGTTTTAAGATGGTTACACCAATGATCATTTAGATACTTGATTTAGAATTTTAGGACCCCTGTAAGTATGTTTTTTTTTATGAAACATTGAATTTGTCCTTGCTGCTATTAGCCCATAGAAACGTGTTGAATAACGTATTCATACATGAAAAAACAAATAAAAATGGAAGTTTGTTTGGAAGTTTCTGTCCTATATCTGAGAGATATAAGAAAGCTCATTTGCATTGATTTTTACCTATATTTAACCCCAAAAAATTGGGGCACTAAAGAACTTTCATATATACTTCCATGAATTTGTTGCACTGGTACCGGGCTACCTTCAGATGAGGTTTGTGAGGCTTGAGAACAAAACAATCGACATGTACGTGTTCGTGAGAGTCTCACCTTTCAATGGTGGGGTCATGAGTGTATAAAGCCCAAACTGTTCTACAGACAAAAGTGGGCAGATTGGTGGTACCACCTTCAGATGAGTCCCGTGACGCTTGTGGGGTAGTAGAGCGAAACGTAGATCTCCATTATGTTCGTGGATTTAGATGCAGCCCATGCATACAAAAATCTATATACACTGCTCAAAAAAATAAAGGGAACACTTAAACAACACATCCTAGATCTGAATGAAAGAAATAATCTTATTAAATACTTTTTTCTTTACATAGTTGAATGTGCTGACAACAAAATCACACAAAAATAATCAATGGAAATCCAATTTATCAACCCATGGAGGTCTGGATTTGGAGTCACACTCAAAATTAAAGTGGAAAACCACACTACAGGCTGATCCAACTTTTATGTAATGTCCTTAAAACAAGTCAAAATGAGGCTCAGTAGTGTGTGTGGCCTCCACGTGCCTGTATGACCTCCCAACAACGCCTGGGCATGCTCCTGATGAGGTGGCGGATGGTCTCCTGAGAGATCTCCTCCCAGACCTGGACTAAAGCATCCGCCAACTCCTGGACAGTCTATGGTGTGGCTCCTGGACGGTCCCCCGTGTGGCTCAGTTGGTAGAGCATGGTGTTTGCAACGCCAGGGTTGTGGGTTCGAATCCCACGGGGGACCAGTACGGGAAAAAATTGTTAAAAAATAAAAATGTATGAAATGTATGCATTCACTACTGTAAGTCGCTCTGGATAAGAGCGTCTGCTAAATGACTAAAATGTAAATGTAATGGTGCAACGTGGCGTTGGTGGATGGAGCGAGACATGATGTCCCAGATGTGCTCAATTGGATTCAGGTCTGGGGAACGGGCGGGCCAGTCCATAGCATCAATGCCTTCCTCTTGCAGGAACTACTGACACACTCCAGCCACATGAGGTCTAGCATTGTCTTGCATTAGGAGGAACCCAGGGCCAACCACACCAGCATATGGTTTCACAAGGGGTCTGAGGATCTCATCTCGGTACCTAATGGCGTAAAAATTGATTTTAAACAGCGGTTGACATGCTTCGAAGTACGGTAATGGAATATTTAGAATTTTATTGTCACGAATTGCGCCATGCGCGCGACACTTCTTTACCATTTCGGATAGTGTCTGGAACGCACGAACAAAACGCCGCTATTCGGATATAACGATGGATTATTTTGGACCAAACCAACATTTGTTATTGAAGTAGCAGTCCTGGGTGTGCATTCTGACGAAGACAACAAAAGGTAATCAAACTTTTATAATAGTAAATATGATTATGGTGAGTGCTAAACTTGCCGGGTGTCTAAATAGCGAGCCCGTGATGCCTGGGCTATGTACTTAGAATATTGCAAAATGTGCTTTCACCAAAAAGCTATTTTAAAATCGGACATATCGAGTGCATAGAGGAGGTCTGTATCTATAATTCTTAAAATAATTGTTATGCTTTTTGTGAACGTTTATCGTGAGTAATTTAGTAAAATGTTAGCGAATTCCCCGGAAGTTTGCGGGGGGTATGCTAGTTCTGAACGTCACATGCTAATGTAAAAAGCTGGTTTTTGATATAAATATGAACTTGATTGAACAAAACATGCATGTATTGTATAACATAATGTCCTAGGGTTGTCATCTGATGAAGATCATCAAAGGTGAGTGCTGCATTTAGCTGTCTTCTGGGTTTTGGTGACATTATATGCTGGCTTGAAAAATGGGTGTCTGATTATTTCTGGCTTGGTACTCTGCTGACATAAGCGTCCCACCTAGCCCATAGAGGATAAATGTTCCCTTTATTTTTTTGAGCAGTATATTTCTCTAGCTTTAATAGATGGATTTTGATGGAGATTTATTACGTTTTCGCCGGGCGCAGACATCAACTCTAGGGGACACTCGGTCTGTCTAACTACTGTCATCACTACTATAGGCTTAGCTGGCAAGCAAATCAAACAATATTTAGAGATTTTCCACTGAAAGCTAGCTGTTAGATAGCCAAATTGTCAATGTAAATAGTTCGGTTGGCCATTTGAGTAATTGTTCAGCAGTCTTATGGCTTGGGGGTAGAAGCTGTTAAGGAGCCTTTTGTACCTAGACTTGGTATTCTGGTACCGCTTGTCGTGCGATAGCAGAGAGAACAGTCTATGACTTGGGTGACTGGAGTCTTTGACAATTTTTTGGGCCTTCCTATGACACCGCCAAGCTTCCTGGATGGCATCCAGTAATGTACTGGGCCGTACGCACTGCCCTCTGTACCACCTTATGGTCGGATGCCAAGCAGTTGCCATACCGGGCAGTGATGCAACCAGCCAGGGTGCTCTCGATGGTGCAGCTGTAGAACCTTTTGAATATCTGGGGACCAATGTCAAATCTTTTCAGTCTCCTATGGGGGAAAATGTGTTGTCCTGCCCTCTTCACAACTGTCTTGGACCATGACAGTTTGTTGATGATGTGGACACCAAGGAACTTGAAACTCTCAACCCACTCTATTACAGCCCCGTCAATGTTAATGGGGGCCTGTTCGGCCCTCCTTTTCCTGTAGTCCCCAATCAGTTCCTTTGTCTTGTTCACACTGAGGGAGAAGACTTTGTCCTGGCACCACACTGCCAGGTCTTTGACATGTTCCCTATAGACTGTCTCATCGTTGTCAGTGATCAGGCCTACCACTGTTTGTCGTCAGCAAACTTAATGATGGTGTTGGAGTTGTGCTTGGCCACCACGCAGTCATGGGTGAACAGGGAATATAGGAGGGGACTGAGCACGCACCCCTGAGTGGCCCCTGTGTTGAGGATCAGCGTGGCAGATGTGTTGTTGCCTACCCTTACCACCTGGGGGCGGCCCGTCAGGAAGTCCAGGATCCAGTTGCAGAGGGAGGTGTTTAGTCCCAGGGTCCTTAGCTTAGTGATGAGCTTTGTGCGCACTATGGTGTTGAATGCTGCGCTGTAGTCAATGAACTAACAAACCCCCAAACTAGCTTCAATGCCATACAACACTCCTTCCGTGGCCTCCAACTGCTCTTAAACGCTTGTAAAACCTAGCTAGCATCACCACCCTGGACGGTTCCGACCTAGAATATGTGGACAACTAGAAATACCTAGGTGTCTGGTTAGACTGTAAACTCTCCATCCAGACTCATATTAAACATCTCCAATCCAAAATCAAATCTAGAATTGGATTTCTATTTCGCAACAAAGCCTCCTTCACTCACGCCGCCAAACTTACCCTAGTAAAACTGACTATCCTACCGATCCTCGACTTCGGCGATGTCATCTACAAAATAGCTTCCGTTACTCTACTCAAATCACCTTATCCACCAAATCACCTTATATCACCCACCACTGCGACCTGTATGCTGTAGTCGGCTGGCCCTCGCTACATATTTGGCGCCAGACCCACTGGCTCCAGGTCATCTATATGTCTATGCTAGGTAAAGCTCTGCCTTATCTCAGTTCACTGGTCACGATAACAACACCCACCCGTAGCACACATTCCAGCAGGTATATCTCACTGATCATCCCCAAAGCCAACACCTCATTTGGCCGCCTTTCCTTACAGTTCTCTGCTGCCAGTGATTGGAACGAATTGAAAAAAATCGCTGAAGTTGGAGACTTTTATTTCCCTCACCAACTTTAAACATCAGCTATCTGAGCTGCTAACCGATCGCTGCAGCAGTACAAAGTCCATTTGTAAATAGCCCACCCAATCTACCTACCTCATCCCCATACTGTTTTTATTTTATTTACTTTTCTGCTCTTTTGCACACCAGTATTTCTACTTGCACATCATCATATGCTCAATTATCACTCCAGTGTTAATCTGCTAAATTGTAATTATTCGCTCCTATGGCCGACCTCATGCCTTTTGCACCCATTGTATATAGACTTCCTTTTTTTCTGCTGTGTCATTGACTTGTTTATTGTGTTATTGGCTTGTTTATTGTTTACTCCATGTGTAACTCTATGTTTTTGTCTGTGTCACACTGCTTTGCTTCATCTTGGCCAGTTTGCAGTTGTAAATGAGAACTTGTTCTCAACTAGCCTACCTGGTTAAATAAAGGTGAAAAAGAAAACACAAAAACCCCCACCTTTCTCACATAGGTGTTCATTTTGTCCAGGTGGGAAAGAGCAGTGTTGATTGCAATAGAGATTGCATCATCTGTGGATCTGTTTGGGCGGTATGCAAATTGGAGTGGGTCTAGGGTTTCTGGGATAATGGTGTTGATGTGAGCCATTGCCAACCTTTCAAAGCACTTCATGGCTATGGACGTGACTGCTACGGGTTTGTAGACATTTAGGCAGGTTGCCTTTGTGTTCTTGGGCACAGGGACTATGGTGGTCTGCTTGAAACATGTTGGCTCTTTCCCACCTGGACAAAAGGAACACTTATGTGAGAATGCTATTCATTGACTACAGCTCAGCGTTCAACACCATAGTACCTTCAAAGCACATCATTAAGCTAAGGATCCTGGGACTAAACACCTCCCTCTGCAACTGGATCCTGGTCTTCCTGACGGGCCTCCCCCAGGTGGTGAGGGTAGGTAGCAACACCTGTCACGCTGATCCTCATCACTGGAGCTCTCCAGGGGTGCGTGCTCAGTCCCCTCCTGTACTCCCTGTTCACCCAAGACTGCATGACCAGGCATGACTCCAACACCATCAGTTTGCAGACGACACAACAGTGGTAAGCCTGATCACTGACAACGACGAGACAGCCTGTAGGGAGGAGGTCAGAGACCTGGCTGGGTGGTGCCAGAATAACAACCTATCCCTCAACGTAACCATGACTAAGGATATGATTGTGGACTACAGGAAAAGGAGGACCGAGCACGCCCCCATTCTCATTGATGGGGCTGTAGTGGAGCAGGTTGAGAGCTTCAAGTTCCTTGGTGTCCACATCAACAACAAACTAGAATGGTCCAAACACACCAAAACGGTCGTGAAGAGGGCACGGCAAAGCCTATTCACCCTCAGGAAACCAAAAAGATTTGGCATTGGTCCTGAGATCCTCAAAAGGTTCTACAGCTGCAACATCGAGAGCATCCTGACTGGTTGCATCACTGCCTGGTACGGCAATTGCTCGGCGTCTGACCGCAATGCACTACAGAGGGTAGTGCATACGGCCCAGTACATCATTGGGGCTAAGCTGCCTGCCATCCAGGACCTCTACACCAGGCGGTGTCAGAGGAAGGCCCTAAAAATTGGCAAAGACCCCAGCCACCCCAGTCATGAACTGTTCTCTCTACTACCACATGGCAAGCGGTTCCGGAGTGGCAAGTCTAGGACATAAAGGTTCTCAACCGTTTTTACCCCCAAGCCATAAGACTCCTGAACAGGTAATCAAATGGCTACCCGGACTATTTGCATTGTGTGCCCACCCCAACCCCTCTTTTTACGCTGCTGCTACTCTCTGTTTATCATATATGCATAGTCACTTTAATTATACATTCATGTACATACTACCTCAATTGGGCCGACCAACCAGTGCTCCCGGACATTGGTTAACCGGGCAATCTGCATTGTGACCACCCGCCAACCCCTTTTTACGCGACTGCTACTCTCTGTTTATCTTATATGCATAGTCACTTTAATCATATCTACATGTACATACTACCTCAATCAACCTGACTAACCAGTGTCTGTCTGTAGCCTCGCTACTTTTATAGCCTCGCTACTGTATATAGCCTGTCTTTTTACTGTTGTTTAATTTCTTTACTTACCTATTGTTCACCTAATACCTTTTTTGCACTATTGGTTAGAGCCTGTAAGTAAGTATTTCACTGTTGTATTCGGCGCACGTGACAAATAAACTTTGATTTGATTTAATTTGGTGGTGCCAGCATCCGTTTGTGTTGGTAAATAGACAGCTACAAATAACATAGATGAAAACACTCTTTGTAGATAGTGTGGTCTACAGCTTATCATGTGGTACCCTACCTCAAGCGACCAATACCTCAAGACTTCTTTAGTATTAGACATTGCGCACCAGCTGTTACTGACAAATAGACACTCACCCCCACCCCTCGTCTTACCAGACGTAGCTGCTCTGTCCTGCCGATGCATGGAAAACCCAGCCAGCTCTATATTATTCATGTTGTCGTTCAGCCACAACTCGTGAAACATAAGATATTACAGTTTTTAACCTGTTGGGGGTAGGGGGCAGTATTGACACGGCCGGATAAAAAACGTACCCGATTTAATCTGGTTACTACTCCTGCCCAGTAACGAGAATATGCATATAATTATTGGCTTTGGATAGAAAACACCCTAAAGTTTCTAAAACGGTTTGAATGGTGTCTGTGAGTATAACAGAACTCATATGGCATGCAAAAACCTGAGAAGATTCTGAACAGGAAGTGGCCTGTCTGACAAGTTGTTGTTCATCTTGGCTCTTTTTATTGAAGACTGAGGATCTTTGCTGTAACGTGACACTTCCTACGGCTCCCATAGGCTCTCAGAGCCCCGGAAAAAGCTGAATGATATCGAGGCAGCCCCAGGCTGAAACACATTTACGCTTTTGGCAAGTGGCCGATCAGAGGACAATGGGCTTAGGCGCGTGCACGAGTCGACCCCGTGCTTTATTTTCTTTCCTCTTTTTACCTAAACGCAGATTCCCGGTCGGAATATTATCGCTTTTTTACGAGAAAAATGGCATAAAAATTGATTTTAAACAGCGGTTGACATGCTTCGAAGTACGGTAATGGAATATTTAGAATTTTTTTGTCACGAAATGCGCCGTGCTCGTCACCCTTCTTTACCCTTTCGGATAGTGTCTTGAATGCACGAACAAAACGCCGCTGTTTGGATATAACAATGGATTATTTGGGACCAAACCAACATTTGTTATTGAAGTAGAAGTCCTGGGAGTGCATTCTGACGAAGAACACCAAAGGTAATAACATTTTTCTTATAGTAAATCTGACTTTGGTGAGTGCTAAACTTGCTGGCTGTCTAAATAGCTAGCCCTGTGATGCCGGGCTATCTACTGAGAATATTGCAAAATGTGCTTTCACCGAAAAGCTATTTTAAAATCGGACATATCGAGTGCATAGAGGAGTTCTGTATCTATAATTCTTAAAATAATTGTTATGTTTTTTGTGAACGTTTATCGTGAGTAATTTAGTAAATTCACCGGAGGTTTGCGGGGGGTATGCTAGTTCTGAACGTCACATGCTAATGTAAAAAGATGGTTTTTGATATAAATATGAACTTGATTGAACAAAACATGCATGTATTGTATAACATAATGTCCTAGGTGTGTCATCTGATGAAGATCATCAAAGGTTAGTGCTGCATTTAGCTGTCTTCTGGGTTTTTGTGACATTATATGCTAGCTTGAAAAATGGGTGTCTGATTATTTCTGGCAGGGTACTCTGCTGACATAATCTAATGTTTTGCTTTCGTTGTAAAGCCTTTTTGAAATCGGACAGTGTGGTTAGATTAACGAGAGTCTTGTCTTTAAAATGCTGTAAAATAGTCATATGTTTGAGAAATTGAAGTAATAGCATTTCTAAGGTATTTGAATAACGCGCCACAGGATTCCACTGGCTGTTACGTAGGTGGGACGATTTCGTCCCGCCGGCCCTAGAGAGGTTAATGGCCCTTTGGTAGTATAGTCTTGAACATAGATCATCCAGTTTATTTTCCAGTGATTGCACGTTGGCCAATAGTACGGATGGTAGAGGCGGTTTACCCACTCACTGACGAATTCTCACTAGGCACCCCAACATCCGCCGCCTGCATTTCCGTCTTTTCTTCACATGAATGACGGGGATTTGGTCCTCGTCTCGGGGAAGCAGTATATCCTTCACGACTCATGAAATTAAAAATCTTTGTCCAGTTCGAGGTGAGTAATCACTGTTCTGATGTCTAGAAGCGCTATTCGGTCACAAGAGATGGTAGCAGCAACATTATGTACAAAATAAGTTACAAACAATGCGAATGAACAAACAAAATAGCACAGTTGGTTAGGAGCCCGGAAAACAGCAGCTATCCCCTCCGGCGCCATTGAACTGCGTACAGGGGCAAATGTGTCTTTCTGCTACTTGACAAAGGGCCCACAATGGTTGGAAATTGTACCTAAACTACAGATACAGGTAAAGTATACTCATATCCCTCAAATATCCAATTAAACTGTGGCCAATATTGAGAGAAATAGCGTAAACTGTGTTTCTGCACTGTAATGCATTGGAGCGGGCTGTGCTTGCCCCCCAGCTGGGAATGGAATGTTTTAATATTAAGTTATTGATTAGTAGGACCAACATGTTGTCCTGCAGGCAGTCAATATCACAGTGGAGAGAGAGGGTGATTAGGAGGCAGCATGCAGCTATGCCTGTTGTTGCTACAATGACAAATCTACCGCCAGCCTCTTATAATTAGTCTAGGCGACATCCTCTGTCATGTCACCGAATGCCACTCTATTGTCAATATAGTGCACTATTTTTGTGCACTACCCTACGGCTCTCCTCAAAATCAGCGTACTATAAAGGGAATAGGCTGCCATAGGAAGCCATTTCAGAAGGTCATACTTTGAATTTTTTTTGTTTTCTCATTTTCTTTGAGTTCTAGATCCATTTGAGTTTGATGCTCTCTTGTCCAGGATGGTTTCATCTGACCAGAATGTATACAATGTTTTAAGACTCATGTATACTAAAATGAGAAAGATAGAGATAGATAGAAGGGGGTGAAACACACCCACATGCACACACCCACACATGCATGTGCACACACATGTCTGTGATTGCTGTATAATTTTACAGTAACAAGAAAATCCTGAAATATGTGTGCTGGAACAGAATAAAATGTAACATAATATGGTGTCTCTATTCCTGCTGTATGCCAGACAGAAAGTGTTGGAATAAAATAAAATACAGCATCTGAATATTCCTCTGATCACCTAGTAACTCAACTCATTTCTGCTGAGTCATTCAACCAACATTGATTTAAACAGTGACATGGATTTGTGAAGGAGTTTACAAGGTTTTTTATAACATGAAACAATCCCATTTTATCCTATTAACTTATTAACAATGAACAATTGTTATCCTGTCTGTGTGTATGATATAACTCCAATCGGTGCATCTCAAATGGCACCCTATTCTCTTTATGGTGCACTACTTTTGATCAGGGCATATAGGACTCTGGTCCAAAGTAGTGCACTATATAGGGAATAGGCTGCCATTTGAGGTGCAACCCATGTTTGCTTCCATTGAGACAGTGAGGCCTATATGTCATTTCGTTGAAGGGCTCAACACAGATAAATTGCCTGTTGTACCCTTCACCCAGAGAAGATGAGAGTTGATGAGTGGCCTGTGTGTTTTAGTAGTAATAGCTCTAACATCCTGGGAAGTGTCCCAAATGCCACCCTATTCCCTACATAGTGCACTACTTTGGACCAGAGTCCTATTTGCTCTGACCAAAAGTAGTGCACTATATATAGGGAATAGGGTGACATTTGGGCAGTAACACTACAAACGAGTCTTGCTTTATAAGTGGATGACGCCAGACACATTTATTATTGGGGACGGGGATGTCTGTCATTGTTGGCTAAGAAGCAAACTATTCAAAATGACTGCATTGTCATAACAAGAATCGTGTCTGTCATTGCTAAACAATTGAAATGTCACTTTACCTCAAACATTCAGAGACACTGAAAATGTGTGTGTAATTACAGTACATACAGTATGTCCTTTAGCAGTTTTTTTTACATAAGAAGAAGAAGAAACCGCAGCAGCAGCTTTGGCCAGACATTTCCAAACTCACCACTGTTGACCAGGGGCCGGATTCACAAAACCTTCCTAAGAAGACATTTTTTCTTAACTGGCATTTATTCCTTAACTATAGACTTAAGAAGAAAGTTAAGCTAAATTGCTATTCCTCAAAAAGGCTATTTGACATTTTCTTGAGCTATTTCTTATGCTTCTCCTTAAGTTAAGAAAAAATGTGATTCTTGAAAATAAAGTTTTTGGAAATGTTCTTAATTCCAAGATAGCTAAACTCTTGTCTTAAACTCAGGGCAGTGAGAGAAAAAGGTAATGAAAGCAATGGAACATGTTTAATTCACACACAAACTTCATCTGAAAGTTTCAGTATTGATTATTTTAACCCAAGAACATGTTTTAGAACAGTAATCTTAGTAAGAAATATGCTAACATGATTTCCATTGTTAGCTAGATAGCTAGCTAAAACAGTTGCCTTGCAACAAACATCTTAAGAACATTTGTAAGAAGATATTTGAGAAGTTCGTAAGAAAATCATAAAATCTTAAGATATTGTAGAGGAATTGCACTTACGAACTATCTTATGAACTTCTTATGAACTTCTTAAAAAGCTTAAGTTTTTGCGTAAGAAGTGTTTTCTGAATCTGGGCCCAGTAGACTAACTCTAATAAAATGAAAAAGACATGGATCCCTGTCGTTTTCCCTCCAGTTAAATACGAAGGTCGAATTAAATGGTGGCGGAGCTCTCATTAAAAAGCTCAGCTCAAATATGATGCCAACACAAGGCCTCAGGGTAAAGGGAGAATAGAGGCACATGAAAGACTACTAAACTAAAAGCTCCTGTGAGTTGAGGTGGGCAAGATGGCGGACTGAACACAGCAGTGTAGATCACCTCAAGATAGAAACGTAATATTCAATATCGGTAAGTTAGACTAAATATTAGCACTTCACAAACTGGAGGGTAATAACCTTCAATCTGGATAATAACACAAAACAAATCATAAGGCTAAAGAAATGTATCAACAAATATTATGTAAACAAGCAACAGCCAAACATGACGGAGAGTAAAAAAGGAGAACCCCGAAAAGAAAATGTGACTCTTCGATGGACACAGATGATTTAAGCTTTTCACCACCGGCAATGGTAAGGGTGGAAACCGACATGTTAAATCGATAAATGACAAACTGGGCATACTTGAATTAGTCAGTAAGGATATAAAGAAGTTGAAGGCAAGCCTCGAGATGAGTGACGAAAAAGCAACGACATTGGAGAAAGAAACAAGCAAGCTAAAAGGGACAGTCAATAAGATTGAAAAACAACGTTAATGAACTTAAAAAGGAGAACATCTTTCTGAGAGAAGCCTTACTTGACATACAGAATAGATCCATGAGATAAAATCTGGTACCTGCTGGTATCCAAGAGAAAGATGGAGAAGTTCCTGACGGTGTAGTTAGGGAGTTCCTCCTTACAGAGCTTCAGATCCCACGCGACACTGTCAACAAAATCCAACTCGAACGTGTACACCGTTGCAGACAGACAGAACAGAGATATGAGTGCCAAATCACTGCCAAATTTGCTTTCTTTAAAGATAAAATAATGGTTATAAGCCTGGGTAAAAGACTTGCTGGCACGAAAACAGGCATGAATGATTAGTTCCCAAAGGAAATTGCAGAACGGCAGAAGTTCTGTACCCAATCTTCAAGGAAAATAGATTAAAAGGGAAACATGTACAGTTGCTCTCGTAGTTGATAAACTGTATATTGATAATGAAATGTTCAGAGACAACAAGACTACTCCATAGCTATTCTAAATATTACATAGTTCCCATAGAGGAGTCGAATAATGGAACACCCAATACTAGCCACGGTAGGGATTGTAATAAAAAAATACATATAGAAAAGCAATAAAATACAACAATTGTTAAAGAAATAAACCACAACTACGTTATACCATTCTAGATAGGGAATTTGGAAAATCATTCGTTATAGAATTGATAAGACAGTATTAGAAGAAAGGATAATTAGCTAAATAATACATCTTCAAATATAAAGAACTGGAACACAAAAGTACTCAATCAACATGGTAGAGATAAAACACAGAGGACATAGTATTCACAGCATGTGGGTATGTGCGGATGTATTGTGATGGAAGGTGGTATGTGTGTTTTTGTGTTTGGAAAAGTGTGGAGTTAAGTGTGTGAATAAGGAAAGGGGTTGCAAAGCAGGGGATGTGAGTAGGGGATGTGAGAGAGCTTTCAATTTTGTACAGATATGGAATATACATTTTTAAATAAATTATAAATATAGTTTATTTATCTATTGTCCTATCATGATGGAATGGTCCCCAACCCTATACCCTAGACACCCACCTGAGCGACCCATACACTAAGGAGAATTCCTTATCTGTTTTATGGACCTACTGTAAGTAGCCTATACGCAGCCAAATCAGAAAGATGAATGTGGTCAGAGACCTACTAAAGCAGCATTGCCCCCTCAAGATTCTGAGCCTGCCTGGCAGGGTTGGTCCTACAAAGCCAAAGCCCCCTGATGGGAGAGCATAATATACAAGGAAATTCTCAAAGCTGCTAATGACGACCTTGTACCTAGCCGGTGGGGATTCCGGTGGGGTGCCCCCACCCAGGCAGTGGCAGTGCTGGCAACACTAGCTGCAGTAAGCCATGGGGAGGGGGTCACACTCTTACATTCATAGAGGGGGCATACTATTGTGGCCCTGGTGGCACAAAATAATCAAAGGTCTGACTGCACAGAGATGCTTGGGAATATGGTCACAACAGGAGACCAGCGTGTGGGTGTTTCAGGGGAAGAGGGTGTATCTGATCTCCATCACCATCAGTTTTGCATGCCTTCTCATACAGCTGCAGCTGTATATGCATTCGTAAAAATCAACGCCTTTCTTGAGTTGGGCTCTGGGATGAAACTGTTGAGCATCTGAGTTTATGGTTGTTTGTGGGGGAAAGGGGTTTAGTGTGTATGAGTGTCTGTGTGTGTGTGTGTATATATATATATATATATATATATATATATATATATATATATATATATATATATATATATATATAATATATATATGCATTTTTTAATAGCTACAGTTGAAGTCGGAAGTTTACATACACTTAGGTTGGAGTCATTAAAACTCGTTTTTCCACCACTCCACAAATTTCTTGTTAACAAACTATAGTTTTGGCAAGTCAGTTAGGACATCTACTTTGTGCATGACACAAGTAGTTTTTGCAACAATTGATTACAGACAGATTATTTCACTTATAATTCACTATATCACAATTCCAGTGAGTCAGAAGTTTACGTACACTAAGTTGACTGTGCATTTAAACAGCTTGGAAAAGTCCAGAAAATGATGTCATGGCTTTAGAAGCTTCTGTTAAGCTAATTGACATAATTTGAGTCAATTGGAGGTACTTGTGGATGTATTTCAAGGCCTACCTTCAAACTCATTGTCTCTTTGCTTGACATCACAGGAAAATCTAAAGAAATCAGCCAAGACCTCAGAAAAAAAATTGTAGACCTCCACAAGTCTGGTTCATCCTTGGGAGCAATTTCCAAACACCTGAAGGTACCACGTTCATCTGTACAAACAATAGTACGCAAGTATAAACGCCATGGGACCACGCAGCCGTCATACCGCTCAGGAAGGAGATGCGTTCTGTCTCCTAGAGATGAACATGCTTTGGTGCGAAAAGTGCAAATCAATCCCAGAACAACAGCAAAGGACCTTGTGAAGATGCTGGAGGAAACAGGTACAAAAGTACCTGTATCCACAGTGAAACGAGTCCTATATCGACATAACCTGAAAGGCCGCTCAGCAAGGAAGAAGCCACTGCTCCAAAAACACCAATAAAAAGCCAGACTACGGTTTGCAACTGCACATGGGGACAAAGATTGTACTTTTTGGAGAAATGTCCTCTGGTCTGATGAAACAAAAATAGAACTGTTTGGCCATAATGACAATCATTATGTTTGGAGGAAAAAGGGAGAGGCTTGCAAGCCAAAGAACACCATCCCAACCGTGAAGCATGGGGGTGGCAGCATCATGTTGTGGGGGTGCTTTGCTGCAGGAGAGACTGGTGCATTTCACAAAATATATGGCATCATGAGGATGGAAAATGATGTGGATATATTGAAGCAACATCTCAAGACATCAGTCAGGAAGTTAAAGCATGGTCGCAAATGGGTCTTCCAAATGGACAATGACCCAAAGCATACTTCCAAAGTTGTGGCAAAATGGCTTATTGGAGTGGCCATCACAAAGCCCTGACCTCAATCCCATAGACAACTTGTGGGCTGAACTGAAAAATCATGTGCAAGCAAGTAGGCCTACAAACCTGACTCAGTTACACCAGCTCTGTGTCACGTCCTGACCAGTATAGGGGTTATTTGTTATTGTAGTTTGGTCAGGACGTGGCAGGGGGTATTTGTTTTATATGGTTCGGGCTGTGTATGTATGTAGAGGGGTGTTTCGTTTATGTATTCCGTTTTTTTTGTAATTGTTCTATGTTAGTATATTTCTATGTTCTGTCTAGTCTATTGTAGTTCTATGTTTAGTTTATTGGGGTTGGACCTTCAATTGGAGGCAGCTGGGTATTGTTGCTTCTGATTGAAGGTCCTATAATTAGGAGTTTGTTTTCATGGGGTTTTGTGGGAGGTTTTTCGTTGCATAGCTGTGTGTTGCATGCAAGACTGTTTGTCGTTCGTTCGTTTTTTCTTGTTTTGTCCGTATGTGTTCTAATAAAGTTAATATGAGCACTCAACCCGCTGCGTCTTGGTCCATCCACCACGACGACCGTTACAGAACCTCCCACCAAACCCAGACGAAGCAGCGGGCCCAGGAGGAGGAAGGATCCTGGACCAGGGAGAAAAGTGAGTGGAGGACATCGTGGACATGGGAGGAGATAATGGCAGGGGACAAGACCCTGCCATGGAAACAGGTTGAGAAAGCAAGAGAGGAACGGAAAAAGTGAAACAAAGACCGGAACATTTACATGGGTACACGGTTGGCATTTAAGACGGAGAGGCAGCCCCAAGAATTTTTTGGGGGTGCACACGGGTAGTTTGGCGAGGCCTGGATTGAGCCGCAAGCCAACTCCCGTGCTTATTTGGGCCAGACTATTACTGGTCAGGTCCCGTGCGTTGGAGTAATGCACACGGCGTCGAGGCCATGCATTTATAGGCCGGTGTGCGCGGTACCAGCGCCCCGTATATGCCAGGGGAAAGCGGGCATCCAGCCAGGAAGGGTGGAGCCAGTACCGTGCTCGAGACCGCCAGTGCGCCTTCACGGTCCAGTTTATCCTGTTCCCGCTCCTCGCACTAGCCGTGAAGTGCGTGTCTCCAGTCTGGTACCTCCACTACCAGCACCACGCATCAGGCTTCCAGTTCATCAGCCCAGTCCAGTATGTCCTGTTCCCGCTCCTCGCACTAGCCTTGAAGTGCGTGTCTCCAGTCTGATACCTCCAGTACCAGCACCACGCACTAGGCTTCCAGTGCATCAGCCCAGTCCAGTATGTCCTGTTCCTGCTCCTCGCACTAGCCTTGGGGTGCGTGTCTCCAGTCTGATACTTCCAGTACCAGCACCATGCACCAGGCTCCAGTGCGTCAGCCCAGTCCAGCTCGTCATGTCCCTACTCCTCGTACTAGCCCTGTGGTGCGTGTCATTAGTCTGGCGCGTCCTAAGCCAGCCCCACGCACCAGGCCTTCCGGCAACAGTGCCTCGTCCAGAACTTCCGGCAACAGTGCCTCGTCCAGAACTTCCGGCAACAGTGCCTCGTCCAGAGTGTCCGGAAACAGTGCCCCGTCCAGAGTGTCCGACGACAGTGCTCCGTCAAGAGTATCCGGCAACAGTACCCGTCCAGAGTATCCGGCAACAGCCTACAGTCCGGAACCGTGTGAGACGGTCCACTGTCTGGAACCGAGTGAGACGGCCCACTGTCTGGAACCGAGGGAGACGGCCCACTGTCTGGAACCGAGGGAGATGGCCCACTGTCCAGAACTGAGTGAGACGGCCCACTGTCCAGAACCGAGTGAGACGGCCTACAGTCCTGAACCGAGTGAGTCTGCCTGCAGTCCGGAACCGAGTGAGTCTGCCTACAGTCCAGAGCTCCTAGAGTAGCTCTACAGTCCGGGGTCGACGGAGAGGCACATCGCTGTGGAGACATTGTGTGAGTGGAGTGAGCCAGGGGTGGAGCGGGGTCTGCGTCTAGCTCCTGAGCCACCTCCTGAGGGGGGAGTATTGGGGAAAGGGGGAGTGTTGTAGGAGCACCGTCGGTGACGGTGGCCACCCTCTCTTCCCTCCCATGTAATTTTGGGATTTATTTTGTTTTGGGGGGTTATTTTGGGGTTTTTGTTTGAGGTGCACCCGGGGTCTGCACCTTTGGGGGGGGGGGGGGGGGGGGGGTACTGTCATGTCCTGACCAGTATAGGGGTTATTTGTTATTGTAGTTTGGTCAGGACGTGACAGGGGGTATTTGTTTTATATGGTTCGGGCTGTGTGTGTATGTAGAGGGGTGTTTGGTTTATGTATTCCGTTTTTTTTGTAATTGTTCTATGTTAGTATATTTCTATGTTCTGTCTAGTCTATTGTAGTTCTATGTTTAGTTTATTGGGGTTGGACCTTCAATTGGAGGCAGCTGGGTATCGTTGCTTCTGATTGAAGGTCCTATAATTAGGAGTTTGTTTTCATGGGGTTTTGTGGGAGGTTGTTCGTTGCATAGCTGTGTGTTGCATGCAAGACTGTTTGTCGTTCGTTCGTTTTTTCTTGTTTTGTTCGTATGTGTTCTAATAAAGTTAATATGAGCACTCAACCCGCTGCGTCTTGGTCCATCCACCACGACGACCGTTACAGAACCTCCCACCAAACCCGGACGAAGCAGCGGGCCCAGGAGGAGGAAGGATCCTGGACCAGGGAGAAAAGTGAGTGGAGGACATCGTGGACATGGGAGGAGATAATGGCAGGAGACAAGACCCTGCCATGGAAACAGGTTAGGAAAGCAAGAGAGGAACGGAAAAAGTGAAACAAAGACCGGAACATTTACATGGGTACACGGTTGGCATTTAAGCCGGAGAGGCAGCCCCAAGAATTTTTTTGGGGTGCACACGGGTAGTTTGGCGAGGCCTGGATTGAGCCGCAAGCCAACTCCCATGCTTATTTGGGCCAGACTATTACTGGTCAGGTCCCGTGCGTTGGAGTAATGCACACGGCGTCGAGGCCATGCATTTATAGGCCGGTGTGCGCGGTACCAGCGCCCCGTATATGCCAGGGGAAAGCGGGCATCCAGCCAGGAAGGGTGGAGCCAGTACCGCGCTCGAGACCGCCAGTGCGCCTTCACGGTCCAGTTTATCCTGTTCCCGCTCCTCGCACTAGCCGTGAAGTGCGTGTCTCCAGTCTGGTACGTCCACTACCAGCACCACGCATCAGGCTTCCAGTTCATCAGCCCAGTCCAGTATGTCCTGTTCCCGCTCCTCGCACTAGCCTTGAAGTGCGTGTCTCCAGTCTGATACCTCCAGTACCAGCACCACGCTCTAGGCTTCCAGTGCATCAGCCCAGTCCACTATGTTCTGTTCCTGCTCCTCGCACTAGCCTTTGGGTGCGTGTCTCCAGTCTGATACTTCCAGTACCAGCACCATGCACCAGGCTCCAGTGCGTCAGCACAGTCCAGCTCGTCATGTCCCTACTCCTCGTACTAGCCCTGTGGTGCGTGTCATTAGTCTGGCGCGTCCTAAGCCAGCCCCACGCACCAGGCCTTCCGGCAACAGTGCCTCGTCCAGAACTTCCGGCAACAGTGCCTCGTCCAGAACTTCCGGCAACAGTGCCTCGTCCAGAACTTCCGGCAACAGTGCCCCGTCCAGAGTGTCCGACGACAGTGCTCCGTCAAGAGTATCTGGCAACAGTACCCCGTCCAGAGTATCCGGCAACAGCCTACAGTCCGGAACCGTGTGAGACGGCCCACTGTCTGGAACCGAGTGAGATGGCCCACTGTCTGGAACCGAGGGAGACGGCCCACTGTCTGGAACCGAGGGAGATGGCCCACTGTCCAGAACTGAGTGAGACGGCCCACTGTCCAGAACCGAGTGAGACGGCCTACAGTCCTGAACCGAGTGAGTCTGCCTGCAGTCCGGAACCGAGTGAGTCTGCCTACAGTCCAGAGTTCCTAGAGTCGCTCTACAGTCCGGGGTCGACGAAGAGGGACATCGCTGTAGAGACATTGTGTGAGTGGAGTGAGCCAGGGGTGGAGCGGGGTCTGCGTCCAGCTCCTGAGCCACCTCCTGAGGGGGGAGTATTGGGGAAAGGGGGAGTGTTGTAGGAGCACCGTCGGTGACGGTGGCCACCCTCTCTTCCCTCCCATGTAATTTGGGGATTTATTTTGTTTTGGGGGGTTATTTTGGGGTTTTTGTGTGAGGTGCATCCGGGGTATGCACCTTTGGGGGGTGGGGGGGGGGGGGGGGGGGTGGGTACTGTCACGTCCTGACCAGTATAGGGGTTATTTGTTATTGTAGTTTGGTCAGGACGTGACAGGGGGTATTTGTTTTATATGGTTCGGGCTGTGTGTGTATGTAGAGGGGTGTTTGGTTTATGTATTCCGTTTTTTTTGTAATTGTTCTATGTTAGTATATTTCTATGTTCTGTCTAGTCTATTGTAGTTCTATGTTTAGTTTATTGGGGTTGGACCTTCAATTGGAGGCAGCTGGGTATCGTTGCTTCTGATTGAAGGTCCTATAATTAGGAGTTTGTTTTCATGGGGTTTTGTGGGAGGTTGTTCGTTGCATAGCTATGTGTTGCATGCAAGACTGTTTGTCGTTCGTTCGTTTTTTCTTGTTTTGTTCGTATGTGTTCTAATAAAGTTAATATGAGCACTCAACCCGCTGCGCCTTTGTCCATCCACCACGACGACCGTTACAATCTGTCAGGAGGAATGGGTCAAAATTCACCCAACTTATTGTGGGGAGCTTGTGGAAGGCTACCCGAAACGTTTGACCCAAGTTAAACAATTTAAAGGCAATGCTACCAAATAGTGATTGAGTGTATGTAAACTTCTGACCCACTGGGAATGTGATGTAAGAAATATAAGATGAAATAAATCATTCTCTCTACTATTATTCTGACATTTCACATTCTTAAAATAAAGTGGTGATCCTAACTGACCTAAGACAGGGAATTTTTACAAGGATTAAATGTCAGGAATTGTGAAAAACTGAGTTTAAATGTATTTGGCTAAGGTGTATGTTAACCTCCGACTTCAACTGTATATATAATCCCTAATGAAATATGTGTATGAATAGCAAACAAGGCACTCGAAAGCCACAACATGACAAAGTCAACATACAATACACATTGGGTTCGCATCCAGGCTGGTTCGAATCCAGGCTGCTTCACATCCAGCCATGATTGGGAGTCCCATAGGGCGGTCCAGGGTTGTCCGGGTTTGGCCGGGGTAGGCATCATTGTAAGTAAGAATTTGTACTGACTTGCCTAGTTAAATAAAGGTTAATTAAAAAAACATTAAAAAAATTATTGGTACACACACATCACCACAGTGTTCTCCACTCTATATAATATATATTTATAGATGTGTTGTTTATTTGATGTTTTGCTAAAATAAAGGTTCAATAAAAAAAGTAATAATCTTGAGTTCTTACAGATTTAAAAAAAATCTTCAATAGTGGTAAAGATTGACTTTGAAGAGATCCCATTCAAGTCCTCCATCCCCCACTTAGTCTGACTGCTGCTCTCTCTGGCTCCACAACAAACCCCCGCCCGGCCATCTAGAGGTGTGAATACCCAGCCAGCCTACAAGTAGAGGATGGTAAGTGCTTTCCAGCTGAAAGAGACTTGGGACTTGGGACCAGCAGCACAATCTTGTGTAGAGAGTGTTCTAAATACTGTAATTGTAAATAGTGTGTACATTTTTTATTTTTTACTTTCTGTGTGTGGTTTGTGGTGTGTTCACTTATGACATTAGATCAGTGTTGGCTGCTAACTTGGCCCTTATCTTAAATATTTCACTTCTGTGTTTGGAGACATTGGATCAGCATTCTTGTCGCGTCTCCTGTTAGTACATTTTATGTAAGGAAGCTAATAAACCATAATGTATGACCTTCCTGGGTATCAATTTACCAATTCGGCCACTTGGGTACATTCCGGCAAATCGTGAAGGACACCTGGGTGACTTCATACTAAATGCCATGTAGCTTGCTCATTCTTGAAGTTATCAGTCTGAAACTTTGCACATACCTCGCTGAATGTGTTGCTTTTCTCTTGCATTTCAAAGATGATAGTACAAAAAAAAATACAAAAAACGATTTTTTTTTTTTTGTATTTTCTTTTACCAGATCTAATGTGTTACATTCTCATGCATTAATTTCAGGCTACTGCCTGGGAAGGTCTCCCACTCAAAAGTACAAGATGGGGAGGGGGGTGGGGGTAGGTTGACCTAAGATCTCCTCACTGGAAGCCCGAGGTAGGGGGAGCGGAGGAATCTATCAAATAGCGCACCTTCAACTTCGTACAGTACTAATGCAATTAGTAAAATCAGTCACACTACGAAATGCTACCAAATAAACCATAATTCATTCATAATAATCTGAATATATAGTTGTTGCATTTTTTTCTAATTTATGTGAAATCATTAAGAAAAATATAAAACCAGTCTGCACACCACCAAGGTGAATTGGTTTAGTCTTGATTCTAGGTTGACAGTGTTGAGGGATGGGTAATGTATTGATGCTCGAGTGTCACGACTTCTGCCGAAGTCGGTCCCTCTCCTTGTTCGGACGACGTTCGGCGGTCGACATCACCGGTCTTCTAGCCATCGCCGCTCCACCTTTCATTTTCCATTTGTTTTGTCTTGTTTTCCTGCACACCTGGTTTACATCTCATCATAATTACTATGTGTATTTAGCCCTCTGTTCCCTCCATGTGTCTGTGGGGTATTGTTTTTGTCAAGGTTGGCACGCTTCCGGCTGGTTTGCGCCGGGTTTTGTTTTATACCCGTGCTTTGTGGCAGCCGGTACTTTGTACTTGGGTTTTGTACTTTGTGCTACCTCACTTGTTCTTTGGGCATTTGTTTTGTGACGCGGTTGTGTTCTGTTCAAATGATTGCCTAAGTAAAGTGCTTTGTCCACTCATCTCTGCTCTCCTGCGCCTGACTTCCATGCACCAGCTACACCCACCGTTGACATCGAGTGCCAAATCAACATCAATGGATAAGAAAAGGTCTAAGCCATCTGGTGCCCAGTTTAAGAAAAAGAGGAAAGAAGAAGAGAAGAAATGCGCAAAAGATAAAGGTATGCAGCTATGTCATCTCTTTATGAGTATAATATCATGCATGTAATGAAATAGGGTGGAATAACACTTATGTTTGTTAGCCTATGTTTCTATGTTGCTTGCTATGATATTACACATAGGGCAACAATATTCCGTTTTCTGTCCAACTAGCTTACATAACATTGGATATAATTTCACACAGTTTCATCATGATAATGTGTGTAGCCTGCAGCAGAACGATTTCAACCTAACTAGCACATTATTGATTTGGTTAACTTTCATTGAGGTGACTTCATGAAGGTTTTCTGTGATTGTATTGACTAGGTCCTGAGCTCAGTAAGGGGAATTTGAAATGCTGTAGGCTAACTTACAAGACGTCTTTACATTATGCAGATAATTTGTGATATTTTGAGTATTTTGGGGTGTCTTATGCCTAGAATTAGCCAAGGAGGTTGTTTGGTTCATTTGGTTCCTATTCTGAAAGTTCGATAAATTGTGCATAATGGCATGTATATTTAATTGTGCAACAAATGTATTTAGGGTGTCAGACTCATATATTGTATTTCAATGCAATTATGAAACATTTTAGAGCACCCTCTGGCACTGGCCAGGATGAGGAGCCATCTACCTCCTCAGCCATGCAGGCCTCTTCAGAAATGATCTCGGAGCCTCAGAATGTGGAGCCATCCACCTCCTCAGCCACACAGGTGTCTTCACAAATGTCTGAGCCTGACGATGAAGACCCATTTGCTTCCACTTTTCCCCAGCAGGATTATTCAGGTGTGTTTGTGTGCACTCACACGTGTGTGTGTGTGTGTGTGTGTGTGTGTGTGTGTGTGTGTGTGTGTGTGTGTGTGTGTGTGTGTGTGTGTGTGTGTGTGTGTGTGTGTGTGTGTGTGTGTGTGTGTGTGGGTACACGCACATGTGTTTATGTGTGCATCCCTGCATAACATAAACAAAATAAATAATTTACCTTTTGCAAAGTTTTAAGTTTCTGTATTGTAGGTAACAATGATGATTTTATTATTACTGGGTATGTATGTGGGATGTTCCATCACTTTAAATGCTGTGAATAACATGTGTAAACTAATGCCCATGTGCTCTCCATTAGAAATGCCTGTAGCAGCATCCCCACCAAATCCTGCTGCTGAGGATGAACCACTGTCTACAGACCCTGTCTACAGACCCTGCTGACTGGCCTTCAGTTCTGACTGACAGAATTCGAACACAACCAGTTTGCAGAGGACCAAGTGAGGTACCAGCTAACTTTGTTTTCTCAAGGAATGAGAGTGATGGAAGAAGTTGCCACCACCAGTATTTCAGGAAGACCTTGGTGAGTGGTGAAAAAAATCCCTAGAAGTTGGTTGGTGTATTCTGAAAGAAACAATAGCCTCTTCTGCTTCTGGTGCAAACTCTTTTCTAAGAAGAAAATGTTTTTAGCAAACTCAGGACTGACTTACTGGAAACATGCAAGTTCTTTGCTGACTTCACACGACAGCAGTCCAGAACACCAAAACTGCATGAAAACATGGAAAGAACTGGCAATGAGGATCAAAAAAGGGGAAACAATTGATAAGCATGAGATGGCACTTATGGAGGCTGAGAGGATAAGATGGAGAGAAGTGTTGACACGTCTGACTGCTATTGTGCAGTGTCATGACGTTGGCCTCTTTGAGTACAGGGAGGACAGTTGACCCCCTCCCCCTTTGCACCATCCCCCAACCTACCTTCCCCCACACAGTCCCTGTGTGAAGGAGTGGTAAAATTCCAGAGAAGAGTCTCTGGCCACATGGCCCATAGAGAGACACAGAAAATTCTTCCAACTCACAGAATTGGGGAACCGAGTGACATTTGTGTTCTGGAGAAGGTATGGAAGATTGGTGAAGAATCCAGCTACGAACTGGTCCGCTTGGTACAATTTTGTGATACTCAGAAGAGACAATATAGCCATATTACCATAAAACGGTTTATATAATAGACTCAGCCTTGAGACTTGCATACACATGGTTGTATATAATGTATTAATAAGGATAAAGCTTTTGTAATACATTGAGTTGCTATGTACTGATGTTAACCTCTATGGGCTAGGTGGGACGCTAGCGTGCCACCCGTGGTGCACTCCATCAACAGCAGGTGCATTTCAAGAGCGGCAAATTTGAATCCAAATAAATGTCAAAATTAAAATTTTTCAAACATACAACTATTTTACACCCTTTGAAAGATAAACATCTCCTTAATCTAACCACGTTTTACGATTTCAAAAAGGTTTTACGGCGAAAGCATAAATTTAGAGTATGTTAGGACAGTACATTTACAAGAGTTGTGTGTAATGTTTTGTCAATTCAAAGACAGGGTCACCAAAACCATAAAACCAGCTAAAATGATGCACTAACCTTTTACAATCTCCATCAGATGACACTCCTAGGACATTATGTTAGACAATGCATGCATTTTTAGTTCTATCAAGTTCATATTTATATCCAAAAACAGCGTTTTACTATGGCATTGATGTTGAGGAAATCGTTTCCCTCCAATAACCGGCAGTCAAGTCAGCGTCACAAATTAAATAATTAAAATTAGAAAACATTGGTAAAATATTATATTGTCATTTAAAGAATTATAGATTTACATCTCTTGAACGCAATCAACTTGCCAGATTTAAAAATAACCTTACTGGGAAATCACACTTTGCAATAATCTGAGCACTGCGCCCAGAAAAATACGCGTTGCGATACAGACTAGACGTCATGTTGGGGAGATCTAAAATCGAAAATACTATGTAAATAATCCATTACCTTTGATTCTCTTCATCAGATGTCACTTCCAGGTATCACAGGTCCATAACAAATGTAGTTTTGTTCAAAAAAGCTCATCATTTATGTCCAAAAATCTCCGTCTTGTTAGCACATGATCTAAGCCAGCCGGACTTCTCGTCATGAACGAGGGGAAAAAATATATTTACGTTCGTTCAAACATGTCAAACGTTGTATAGCATAAATCATTAGGGCCTTTTTTAACCAGAACATGAATAATATTCAAGGTGGACGAATGCATACTCTTTTATAACGTATTGGAACGAGGGTACCCAACATGAACTCGCGCGCCAGGTGTCTAATGGGACATCATCGTTCCATGGCTCTTGTTCGGTCAGATCTCCCTCCAGAAGACTCAAAACACTTTGTAAAGGCTGGTGACATCTAGTGGAAGCAATAGGAAGTGCCAAAATATTCCTCAGCCCCTGTGTTTTTCAATGGGATAGGTTTAAAGGTAATACAACACAACAGGTATCCACTTCCTGTCAGAAAATGTCTCAGGGTTTTGCCTGCCAAATGAGTTCTGTTATACTCACAGACACCATTCAAACAGTTTTAGAAACTTTAGAGTGTTTTCTATCCATATATAATAAGTATATGCATATTCTAGTTACTGGGTAGGATTAGTAACCAGATTAAATCGGGTACATTTTTTTTATCCAGACGTGCAAATGCTGCCCCCTAGCCCTAACAGGTTAATGTGATAGAATTGTATTTCTGTACCAAGTCTAACTCAGTCATCGGCACGCCCCCAGGGACACAGACAGGACCAGGTGTCATGTGACATGTTCACTATAAAACCATAGCCTGATCTACTTTCTTCAGACCAGGCCTCCACTCCATTGCGAGAAGTTGGCCAATAGTTTTCACAATCCAATCCATCTACTGAAAGTGAACCATACCATGTGGTTAACTTTTAGACTATCGATACCGACAGAATAAGAACAAGTCTTTGATATTAATTATTAGTCTGCAGCTAAGTAAATTATATCATTTGAACGCCGAAGACTCAACGAAACATCCATTCTATGACGACATTAATGAATGTCGCTTTGAAAGATCCATTCTAACCGAGAGAGAGAGAGAGAGAGAGAGAGAGAGAGAGAGAGAGAGAGAGAGAGAGAGAGAGAGAGAGAGAGAGAGAGAGAGAGAGAGAGAGAGAGAGAGAGAGAGAGAGAGAGAGAGAGAGAGAGAGAGAGAGAGAGAGAGAGAGAGAGAGAGAGAGAGAGAGAGAGAGAGAGAGAGAGAGAGAGAGAGAGAGAGAGAGAGAGAGAGAGAGAGAGAGAGAGAGAGAGAGAGAGAGAGAGAGAGAGAGAGAGAGAGAGAGAGAGGAGACTTTTTGACTTTTTGTCTTTCTTTACTGAAACATTCTCATTTCATTTAAAACTCACCACCCAACCTCCCCCTTAAAAATAAAACCAAAAATACATCCTGTAATGCATACATGTACCATACTCACCTTTCCAGCAACCACATGATACAAGCCAACATCACAATACTCAAGACAATACCCACTCCTACAACCGTATATCCAAAACATCTTCCCCAGCTATACAGACAGCCCCCCCAACACACCATATCTCCTGAAACATCTCCACACTTTTTATCATTTTATAGAACTCAAACTCAACCCTAAGGCGCGCAGAGACCATCCCATTAAACAATAATAAAGGGTCTGTTATCCCCCCACCTTTGACCCTGTTCCTCCTTGTTAGCCAAATAGCTAACTTTGCCTGAGCAAACAGAAAATTCAACAAAACACATTTTTCCTTCTCCTTACTTGAATACCTGTATCCCATTATGAACACCCCAACAGTAAAGACCACCCCCAACCTCTCACACAGACATTCCAACAGAGACATTAATGGCATTAATCTGGTGCACACAGAAAACACATGAATCACAGTTTCTTTCATTTTACAGAAATGACACTCCTGCCCGACTCCCGGTTCAACCCGTGCCAACCAGCTGTTAGTGGCCAGGGCTCCATGTAGAACCCTCCACTGGAGGTCCCCTGACCTCTTTGGTACTGGGGGTTTGTAGAGCCCCCTCCATCTAAAACCCACCATACTCTCCACCCCACATACCCCCTGCCACTGATGTGCCTTCACTCCTGTTAGGCTCCTAATGTTCCTCACCTTAACACAGAGGTTGTAGAGGGCTTTACCTCCCACCCCTTCAAACTCCCCCAGGCTCGGAGTGTTAAAATCTAACAAGTCCTCCAGACCACCTTGCCAGTCTCCAGTCTCTGCCGTCACCTGCAGTGGCGGAAACATTGGTGGCCCCTCTCCCTTTGGCTGCTCAAACATCCCCCTTACCGGCTCAGACAGTGCCTCCTGGACCTCCTCCAGGAATCTCTCCAGCAGCCTAAGAGACGTTATTCCTGTTTGCTGTGCCAAGACTTCCGGGCTTTTCCACCCCTCCTCTCCCAGGAGTCTCAAGTCACCCAGCCTTTTTACACCCCCTGCCATCAGTTGCCTCTGCAGGGTGGCCGACTGGACCGATCTCAAAGGGATGGCTGGGTTGTGGAAGATAGGCTCCTCCCACACCCACAGCCCAGGCTCCACACCCCCTTCTCGTGTGTGCCTTAGCAGCTGCCAGGCCCTCAGCACCGCAGAGTAAAAATCGGAGAGACCTGCTGTACTCAGCCTCTCCAGCTTCATGAGGAACAGCTGCCGGTCCAACCCTAAATCTCCAGCTCTCCTCAGCAGCGCGCATGCTGGTTCCCTCCAGCCAACATCAGTATGGTACAGCAGTCTCTGTGCCGCCTTTAGCCGGAAAGCAGCCATCCTGCTCTCCAGTTCCACCAGGCCCTGTCCTCCTTCGTGGACGGTCATATACAACACCGCCGCCCTCAGCCAGTGATGGCCCGACCAGAAGAAGTCCACCAGCTTGCGTTGCAGGTCTGCGAGCAGACCGGCGGGGGGGTTGAGGACAGCCAGTTTATGCCACAGGGAGGATGCCACCAGGTTGTTAATTATCAGCACCCTCCCTCTATATGACACTTGGGACAGGAGCCACCTCCACCTGGCCAGTCTTGACACCACTGCCTGTGACAGCCCCTCCCAGTTCTTCCTGACCCACCTCTCCGAGCCCAGGTACACCCCCAACACTTTAAGCCCTTCACAACCCCACTGCAAACCCCCTGGAAGCAGAGGAGGAGCCCTATCCCCCCATGCCCCACATAACAGAGCTTTGCTCTTGCCCCAGTTTACCTTAGCTGATGAAGCTCCCTCGTACACCTTCAGACTGGTCTCCAGTGCCTGCATATCTTGACCATCCCTGACCATCACAGAGACATCATCTGCATATGCTGACACTGCTATGCCTGTCACCACACCCATACCTGTCCAGCACACTCCCTGCAGTCTCCTGCGTAGCAGGCCTAAAAAAGGCTCAATGGCTAATGTGTATAACTGCCCAGATAGAGGGCATCCTTGTCTAATGCCCCGTCTCACCCAGACTGGCCTACTGAGCCCCCCTCCCACCTTAACCATACATGATGCCCCAGCATACAACAGCTTCACACAGGTCAAAAAACTCCTCCCAAACCCAAACACAGACATCACATTAAACAGATATTCATGGTCCACTCTGTCAAAAGCCTTCTCTTGATCTAAAGAGACCAGTCCAAAGTTCACATTAGAACCTCTCGACAAGTCCAACATGTCCCTAATTAAGAACAGGTTGTCCGTGATTGAGCGTCCCGGTACACAATATGTTTGGTCCTTATGTACTATCGAGTCCAAGTGGGACTTCAGTCTGTTAGAGAGGACCTTGGCAAATATCTTGTAGTCCGCACAGAGCAATGCCACAGGCCTCCAGTTCTTAAGTTCACACAAGTCCCCTTTTTTGGGCAGGAGAGTCAGAGCCGCCCGACGGCAGCTCATCGGCAACTCTCCTACCCCGATGCATTCACGCAACACGCAAAAGAAGTCCTGTCCAATTATTCCCCAGAATTTTTTATAAAACTCCACTGGGAGTCCATCGACCCCCGGTGCACGACCGGGGGACATCTGGGTTACGGCCTCTGCCAGTTCATGGGACAACAGAGGAACGTCCAAATCGTCCCTCTGTGCCAGAGAGAGTTTAGGGAGTTCTGTGAACAAGACCTGAGCACACAAAGGATCACACTCTTCTGCCCTATACAATTCAGTATAAAACTCCACAGTCCGCTCCCGCATCTCACCCACCACAGAGGTCACCCGCCCATCAGACAGCCGTAGACAATGCATACCCTTGGCTTCACTGCTCTGTCTTTCCAAACCAAAGAAGAAGGAGCTGGGAGCATCCATCTCCTTGAGCATGGAGAATCTAGCTCTTACAAGTGCTCCCTTTGCTTTAACCTGGAAAAAACTGCCCAGGTCCCTGCGTAATTCAGCTAAATTAGCCTGGAGGCCTACATTGCCTTGCCCCACCATCTCTACCTCCATCTCACTAATACACCGCTCTAGTTCCCCCAATACTCTCCTAGCCTCTGAGGATGAGAGAGCTGTGTATTGTTGACAGAAAAGCCGAATTTGGATTTTCCCCACATCCCACCATTGGCTCAGAGACTCATACTCCTCTATTTGCTGCCTCCACCTTTCCCAGAAGGTCTGGAAACCTGCGCAAAAAGTGGCATCTTGTAAGAGCTTTACATTGAATTTCCAATAGGATGCCTGCCGGGGCCCTGGTGAAATAGACAGCCGAGCCATGGTTATGTGATGATCGGAAAACCCCACCGGGAGAATGGTAGCGCCCAACAGCCTATTGCTCCGATTCCTAGACATATAAAACCGATCAAGTCGGGCTGCACTCACCCTAGCCCCAAAAACCTTCACCCATGTGTACTGTCTTGTGTTCGGATGTTTAGTTCTCCAAACATCCACTAAGTCGAACTGATTAATAATGTCCCTTAACACTCCCACTGACACTGAATGAGGCTCTTCCCCATTTCTGTCTTTTGTAAAATCCATTGTGCAGTTCCAGTCCCCTCCGACCACCAGTGTCTCCTCAGGCGCTACCTGTGAGAGTTCCTGTCTAAGACTCCCAAATAGAACCCCTCTTTCTCTCCCTGTGTTAGGCGCATACACATTTATAAAGACAAAACCCATGTTGTTAATTTCTGCTTTAACAACAAGGAGCCTACCCCTACACACCTCCTTTGAGGAGCACATTTTTACAGACAGACCCGGTGCAAAAAGGACTGCCACTCCTGCACTAAGATTTGTCCCATGGCTCAACACACTTGCCCCTTTCCACCAGAGCCCCCAATCGACTTCATTCAACACATCACTATGTGTCTCCTGCAGAAACAACACCTGTACTTTTTTTTGTTTTACATATTCACCCAACACACTCATCTTTCCCGCATCTCTGGCGCCATTTATATTGAGCGAGCCTACCCGTAGAGTCTCCATAAGAAGTGGGAGAAAAGCCAGCAGAGAAAAAAGACCAATAGCAAAGCTCAAAAGTCCCAGTGTCAGAAAGAAAGTATACATCTAAACAGTGTCCGAAGGTAAACCCTTACGCACTGTTGTGACCCACTTCCTCAACCTAAACCGTTTCCTGGGTGAGAGGACACCATGCCCCTCATTTTTCACAGCATGTTGTACTGATCGTACAAACTTTCTTGAATCAGGGAAAAAAGCCTCAAGATTAACTTTTTTTCCCTTGGTCTCATTCAGGAACCTTGTCAGTTCTCTCAATGTGTACTTAGACCCCTCTGCTTGACTGGCTGTCAGCTCCGGGCCTATTGAAGAGGAGTCTGAAAAAAATATCTCCTCATCCTCTTCCTCAGACTCACTTTCCTCCTCATCTCTATCTCCCACCCTGACCACCTGCTCTTCCTCTCTGGTCATGGCATCTCCCACAGCAACAGGCAAAATTTCCATTGTGCCTTTAACCACACCCTTTTTCCTTTTCCGCTTGGCACCCTCCTCCTCCCCCCCTAGTCTCTTACACTTCCCCACTATACTCTCCTCATCCACTAGCATAACCTGACTAGACCTAGCATCCTCTACACCACCCTCCATAGCATGACTAGGCCCAGCATCATTCACACCATCCTCCATATCATAGCTAAGCCCAGCCTCAGCTACCCCACCATCTCTAGCCTGACTAGGCTTAGCCTCCACTACCCCACCATCTCTAGCCTGACTAGACCCAGCCTCCGCTACACCACCATCTCTAGCCTGACTAGACCCAGCCTCCACTACACCACCATCTCTAGTCTGACTAGACCCAGCCTCCTCTACCCCACCATCTCTAGTCTGACTAGACCCAGCCTCCGCTACCCCACCA
Organism: Salmo salar; assembly: GCF_965601325.2. Classification (NCBI taxonomy): domain Eukaryota; kingdom Metazoa; phylum Chordata; class Actinopteri; order Salmoniformes; family Salmonidae; genus Salmo; species Salmo salar. The sequence continues at coordinate 80,703,542 of NC_138304.1, read as the reverse complement.
TCTCTAGCCTGACTATGCTTAGCCTCCACTACCCCACCATCTCTAGCCTGACTAGACCCAGCCTCCGCTACACCACCATCTCTAGCCTGACTAGACCCAGCCTCCACTACACCACCATCTCTAGTCTGACTAGACCCAGCCTCCTCTACCCCACCATCTCTTGCCTTACTAGACCCAGCCTCAGCTACCCCACCATCCCTGGTATGACTAGGCCCAGCCTCTGCTGTCTGCATCTCATTTCCCCCTGCACTTTGACCTCGATTTCCCCCACCGGCGCTTGTACCCTCACTTTGTCTACGGCCTTTATGTGGGCACGCAAAGCTCTTATGCCCCAAATCCCCACACTCAAAACACCGTAGACTGTCTGTGCTGGCAAACCCTGCATAGAGCCCCTCCCCATGCCTCACTTTAAAATGCACATTTAGCTGTTGCTCATTGTTGTTCAGGAACATAAACACTTGCCTCCGGAACGAAACAACGTGCTTAACAGCAGCTGCCTGAAAACCTGCCGACAGTACACGAAACCCGCTAGCAAACTTACCAAAACGACTCAGCTCTTTCCTGATTTGATCGTCCGTAATAAACGGAGGTAAATTTGCAACAACTACTCTTGTCGAAGGGGTAGAAAGAGGTAAAACTGGCACCAACACATCCCTTACAAATATTCCGCTAGCAATTAGCCTACCAACCAAATTTTCTCTTTTCATGAACACCACCACCGCTTTGTTCATTCTAGAAGCAGAATGTATAAATTCAGCTCCTACCTGTTCGCTGACCGCGAGCAGAACCTCCTCCACCTTAACTCCATTCTCAGGAACACACCTGAATCCATGCCGTATCGACAGCGTCTCCTCCGCGCTAGGCTGAGAAGCCATCGCGCATACCACACCTTGCAAACCCCAGAAACCTTACTCTGTCTTCTTCCACCCTAACTCTGAAAAAAAACGGTGGATACCGCTAAAACAAATATTGCATTAACCCTCCACCATAGAAAAAAAAATGTAAGAAAAAGATCAAGAAAAGAGTCTAGAAAGTTAGTTAGGACAGAGTCCTCCGCACCAAACACTCAAACTCCAAAAAACTCCCAGCATGCAGAGAGAGAGAGAGAGAGAGAGAGAGAGAGAACTCTCCAACGGAACGATGCTCCAACAAGGATCCCGACGACACACTGAGCGTAAATATATATTGATTGCAATTGTTCTCGAATGAGTGAGCGTTCATGTGAAATTGATTAGCATGTCAATTGTTAATATTAATGAACTCTGTAGGGTCTTCTCAGCTGCCCTTTATGACCCATTGTCTAACAGACCAGCCATGCCTGTTTTAGACCACTAGGGCACATTGCTCTACCAATTCTTTGTGACGATAATTACTGTTTGTATACTTTCTGTGACTTAATTAGTTTAGTAAATAAATGATTTTAAGACAATTGATGTATGGAGGATTTTAGTAAAGACTGGTTTCGTGCAGATACAACAATTTACGACGTTTGGAATGAGACTGGACGCGAGGTAACATACACCATTTAAACCAGAAGATAATCGGCCTATACTATAATAGAATATAATGTATAATGTTATAATGTAGGAAAGTTATATTAGGAAAATTATAACTTTGTAATCTGAATATTTTCCTTGGTGCCCCGATCTCCTTGTTAATTACAATTAAACGATTAATCAGTTTAATCGCGTGATATTAATTACACGGAGTTAATTGATAAACATGTCTTCTAATGGTACCCCAAAGACACGACAGCAGTGTCTGGCAATTACAATTCTGGCACTAAGGGAACACACAGAAACACTGTACTCTCCATCAAATGGAAATTTCCTCAAAGAGGTTGAACTGATGACACAATTTGATCCACTCATGAAAGAGCACCTTAACCGTGTCCAAAAAGGGACCTCTAGTCACACCACCAGCTACCTTGGCCCCCAAATACAGAATGAACTCATTGATTTGTTGAGAAGCAAGGTCATTTCAATAATGGTGAGTGACATCAAGCTGGCAAAATTCTTCTCTATCATTCTAGATTGCACCTCAGATGTCAGCCACACTGAACAGTTGTCAGATGTGATTAGAATTGTGTCACTGAAGGAGGAGCCCCACATAAAGGAACATTTTTTGGGGTTTTTGGAGGCAGAGGAGTCCACGGGCCTCATTTGGAATCCATGATTCTCAAAAGACTAGAGGAGCTAAAAATTCATTTTGAGGACTGCAGAGGACAGTCTTATGATAATGGGGCCAACATGACAGGCAGAAACTAAGGTGTGCAAGCCAGACACCTGGAAATGAATCCATTTGTGCCATGTGGGGCTCACACATTGAACCTGGTTGTGGCTGATGCTGCTAAAAGTTCTGTCGATGCCACAGGTTACTTTGGCATCTTACACAAACTGCACACCTTGTTCTCAGTCTCCACACAGCAATGGGTCATCCTGAAAAAAAATGTGAACGTCACTTTCAATATGTGGACTGAGACATAAATATAAGGTGCGAGAGTAAAGTTAAGAGTGTCGAGCCACTGAGGTATCAGGCAGTAGGCACTGATTGAAGCGAGGGATCAAACCAAAGACCCTGTGATAAAGATTGAGGCCCTAGTCCTTGTCAGAGGAGGTGGGATCATACTGTTTCAGCGTCTGTACAGTGGTGTGGTGTGACATCTTGAGCCAGATCCAACATGTGAGCAAGCTGATGCAGTCTCCCAGTATGCATGTGGATGTTGCAGTCAGTCTTCTCAGAAAGACAGAGAGGTCTCATCAACTACAGGGAAACAGGCTTTATGACTGCACAAACGTCAGCCAAGGATATTTGCGAGGGTATGAATGTTGAGGCCGTTCTACAACAAAAAAAGACTGAGGTCCACAAAGCGGCACTTTTCATACGAATCATTTGATGAGCCTTTGAGGGATGCCCTGAAGAAGCTGGAAGTGACATTTTTCAATGTCGTTGTTGATGCTGCAACCTCAGCCCTTCAGGAAAGATTTTCCACATTGGAAAATGTGGGAGAGAAGTTTGGAGTGCTGTCAACCTTCCAAAGTCTCTCAAATGAGGAGCTGACAGAACAATGTGAGGCCCTTAGTATGACACCGCACTAGAAAGAACACCCATACTTGGATGGCAGAGAGCGGGGGGGGACTAACAACGACAAGATAAAACATTTCAAATGTACTGTGTCTGTAAAATGTATATAGGTTCAGAACTTTTGTGAAATAGCACAGTTAAATATATATGGCAAATATAAATTAAACTGGATGGACATCAGAAATAGAGGAAGGCCAGAACTAAAAACAAACAAATATAACTATTGTAAAATAGATTGTGTCTGTGAAATGTATATAGTATGTATAAGCTGGAAGTAGAAGCCTAAGTGACGTTGTTTATTAGTTCACTCCAAATAGGGGAGGGATGGTAAGGTTTGCGGGAAATAATAAAGGAAAAGATATGTGTATATACAGTTGAAGTAGGAAGTTTACATAAACTTAGGTTGGCGTCATTAAAACTAATTTTTCAACCACTCCACAAATTTCTTGTTAACAAACTATAGTTTTGGCAAGTCAGTTAGGACATCTACTTTGTGCATGACACAAGTAGTTTTTGCAACAATTGATTACAGACAGATTATTTCACTTATAATTCACTGTTCCAGTGGGTCAGAAGTTTACACTAAGTTGACTGTGCATTTAAACAGCTTGAAAAATTCCAGAAAAGGATTTCATGGCTTTAGAAGCTTCTGATAAGCTAATTGACATAATTTGAGTCAATTGGAGGTGTACCTGTGGGTGTAGTTCAAGGTCTACCTTCAAACTCAGTGCCTCTTTGCTTGACATCATGGGAAAATCTAAAGAAATCAGCCAAGACCTCAGAAAAAAAATTGTAGACCTCCACAAGTCTGGTTCATCCTTGGGAGCAATTTCCAAATTCCTGAAGGTACCACGTCGATCTGTACAAACAATAGTACGCAAGTATAAACACCATGGGACCACGCAGCCATCATACCGCTCAGGAAGGAGATGCATTCTGTCTCCTAGAGATGAACGTACTTTCAAAGTGCAAATCAATCCCAGAACAACAGCAAAAGACCTTGTGAAGATGCTGGAGGAAACTGGTACAAAAGTATTTATATCCACAGTAAAACAAGTCCTATATCGACATAACCTGAAAGGTTACTCAGCAAGGAAGAAGCCACTGCTCCAAAACCGCCATAAAAAGCCAGACTACGGTTTGCAACTGCACATGGGGACAAAGATTGTACTTTTTGGAGAAATGTCCTCTGGTCTGATGAAACAAAAATAGAACTGTTTGGCCATAATGACCATCGTTATGTGTGGAGGGAAAAGGGGGATGCTTGCAAGCTGAGGAACACCATCCCAACCGTGAAGCACAGGGGTGGCAGCATCATGTTGTGTGGGTGCTTTGCAGGAGGGACTAGTGCACTTCACAAAATAGATAGCATCATGAGGTGCGAAAATTATGTAGATATATTGAAGAAACATCTCAAGACATCATTCAGGAACTTAAAGCTTTGTCGCAAATGGGTCTTCCAAATGGACAATGACCCAAAGCATACTTCCAAAGTTGTGGCAAAATGTCTTAAGGACAACAAAGTCAAGGTTTTGGAGTGGCCATCACAAAGCCCTGACCTCAAACGTATAGAAAATGTATGGACAGAACTGAAAAAGCGTGTACGAGCAAGGAGGCCTACAAACCTGACTCAGTTACACCAGCTCTGTCAGGAGGAATGGGCCAAAATTCACCCAACTTATTGTGGGGAGCTTGTGGAAGGCTACCCGAAACATTTGAGCCAAGTTAAACAATTTAAAGGCAATGCTACCAAATACTAATTGAGTGTATGTAAACTTCTGACCCACTGGGAATGTGATGAAAGAAATAAAAGCTGAAATAAATCATTCTCTCTATTATTATTCTGACATTTCACATTCCTAAAATAAAGTGGTGATTCCGACTTCAACTTTGTCTATATATATATATATATATATATATATATATATATATATATATATATATATATATATAATCACTAATGAAACATGTGTATGAATAGCAAACAAGGCACTCGAAAGCCACAACATGACAATGTATATATGTGTGTGTGTGTGTGTGTGTGTGTGTGTGTGTGTGTGTGTGTGTGTGTGTGTGTGTATATATATCCTGTTAGGGCTAGGGGGCAGTATTGACACGGCTGGATAAAAAACGTACCCGATTTAATCTGGTTACTACTCTTGCCCAGTAACTAGAATATGCATATAATTATTGGCTTTGGATAGAAAACACTCCAAAGTTTCTAAAACTGTTTGAATGGTGTCTGTGAGTATAACAGAACTCAAATGGCAGGTCAAAACCTGAGAAGATTCTGTACAGGAAGTACCCTGTCTGACCATTTCTTCCCCTTCTTGATTATCTCTATCCATTACAAAGGATCTCTGCTGTTACGTGACACTTCCTACGGCTCACATGGGCTCTCAGAAGGTGGCAAAAAGCTGAATCGTGGCTTTGCAGGCTCTGGCTGAAACAAAGTAGCGCGTTTGGGTAGTGGCTGGTTACAGTACTGTGAGACTCAGGCTCGTGCCCGCATCGACCGAAAGCTTTGTTTTCTTTCCTTTGTTTACCTAAAAGGAGATTCCCGGTCGGAATATTATCGCTTTTTTACGAGAAAAATGGCATAAAAATGGATTTTAAACAGCGGTTGACATGCTTCGAAGTACGGTAATGGAATATTTAGATTTTTTTGTCACGAAATGCGCCATGCTTGCGACCCTGATTTACCATTTCGGATAGTGTCTGGAACGCACGAACAAAACGCCCCTATTTGGATATAACGATGGATTATTTTGGACTAAACCAACATTTGTTATTGAAGTAGCAGTCCTGGAAGTGCATTCTGACGAAGACAACAAAGGTAATCAAACTTTTGTAATTGTAAATCTGATTTTGGTGAAGGCTAAACTTGCTGGGTGTCTAAATAGCTAGCCCGTGATGGCTGGGCTATGTACTTAGAATATTGCAAAATGTGCTTTCACCAAAAAGCCATTTTAAAATCGGACATATCGAGTGCATAGAGGAGTTCTGTATCTATAATTCATAAAATAATTGTTATGCTTTTTTTGAACGTTTATCGTGAGTAATTTAGTAAATTGTTAGTCAATTCCCCGGAAGTTTGCGGGGGGTATGCTAGTTCTGATGTTTTGCTTTCGTTGTAAAGCCTTTTTGAAATCGGACAGTGTGGTTAGATTAACGAGAGTCTTGTCTTTAAAATGCTGTAAAATAGTCATATGTTTGAGAAATTGAAGTAATAGTATTTCTAAGGTATTTGAAAATCGCGCCACGGGATTCAACTGGCTGTTGCGTAGGTGGGACGAATTCGTCCCGCCTAGCCCAGAGAGGATATATATATGCATGTGTATTTGTATGTATGTATATTTATATGTATGTATATTTATAAGTATGTATATTTATAAGTATGTATGTATGTATGTATGTATGTATGTATGTATGTATGTATGTATGTATGTATGTATGTATGTATGTATGTATGTACCCCAAAAATATATGGGGGATTGGAAATGATGCAGTCAATTACATTGACGGAAGCTACAATCTATCCGCAATATTAAAACTGATCTACCCCGTAAGATTTGTTTTTTTAATAACAAACTCCTGTGAAGATGGGACTTATTCTTAATGAGCAGAATGGCTTCCAGAGAGTACCCTCTAGAGTCTATCGAATCCACTCACAGTTAGTACAGTATCACAGATCATGAATATGCTTACTACTAACCCTTTAATTTCATAACAACGGTCCTCAAAATGGTCAAAATATAAAGTCTCTCCAACCACCTCTTTCTAAGGTACTGCCCCAAAGAGAATTTGTAACCACCATCCTTCGCCCATGCTCTCTCTCTCTCTCTCTCTCTCTCTCTCTCTCTCTCTCTCTCTCTCTCTCTCTCTCCTCTCTCTCTCTCTCTCTCTCTCTCTCTCTCTCTCTCTCTCTCTCTCTCTCTCTCTCTCTCTCTCTCTCTCTCTCTCTCTCTCTCTCTCTCTCTCTCTCTCTCTCTCTCTCTCTCTCTCTCTCTCTCTCTCTCTCTCTCTCTCTCTCTCTCTCTCTCTCTCTCCTCTCTCTCTCTCTAGGATGACTTATGTTTGTCTATAGTTAACATATCACGTAACTGAATTAGAGTACCTGTGATATGTTCACCAAAAGGTACCTTTGAAATACAAAGTGGCGGTCTGTTTCTATTACCGCTGGACTAAGACCACTATGCCCATTCTCCTCCAAACAACACAGACATGCCTCCAGGACAGTGTCGTTGTTACTCTTCATTATAGGGATAACCACAGTCCGACCAAACAAGTGGATATTTCCATTTTGTGTGGTTCACCAAATGAAATCAGTAAGCTTTTAAACATCCCTTTGTAACCAGCTTAAGCCAGTCAATAGCTCCTGCAATTCTTTTTAATGGACCGGCTTTTTAGAAACACACAAAAGCTCCAAACTGGGGTATTATTCTTTATCAGACGTTTTGTAACCATCAATTTGGTGGCTTTCTCTGGATTAACTGACGGTGGGCTTTTATCAAAATGAAACCCTTAAGACACCTGATAGGAAGAGCGGAAATCACCCTTTATTATGGTATTTTACCTTCCAACAGTATAAAGATGAAATAAAAAGGCATTTTGATTTCTGTACATGCAGTAATTCAACTTTGGACCACATTGTTGGTCGGCCTCAACAAGTAGTGTCTGTCAAAATGTTGTTTTTGCCTACCTGTTACTTAACCCTAACCAATAGGGTACATGTTTTTTTGTAATGATTCTACATTAGGTTTAGAGTTAGGAAGAAAAATATCATAAAAGAAGGTCTAGGCTAGTTCTGTGTTTTACCTGCCTTTGTTGAACCCCATGTAGTCAAATCCTTACAAGCGTGCGCCAGTAGAATTTTGTCTCATTCTATCTGACAATGTTACCATCAACACCTGTTCCAAGCAGGCAGAGCCCAACTGTGTTAATCCAGCAGACACATGGCAAACACCCACACACACACACACAGCATAGCCCACCTGCTCTACAGCTAAGAGTCAACTGTTCTATTCCTAACAACACAGAATACTTGTATTTCTATTCAAACACACATCTCTTTTCATGGGGTGCTGGGATTAATAAATCTTGTAATTGTAAAGTTGGACCCGAACACTAAACTACTCCAAAACATACTGTTCCTTTGAATGACTTGTAGAGACATTGTTGCTCTCACTGATGTAACCCAACTTTATATTATATTATGTTGAGGTGAACTCCATGCGGACCTATATCTACAACTAATTTCTTGCAGTGAACACAAATGCGGGCCAAACATTGTGTGGGTTATTTCTTCCATATGTGAAGCAGAGGATAAGCAGAGGGGGAAAAAAACATTACTGGGATATAAAGTGTGTGATGTTAAGGCCAAGCACACTAAAAATGTCCACTCCACTCCTCCACTCTGTGGCTATGAAGAGTGAAGTGGAGCTGTTTAACGTGAAAGCTGAAGTGTCATAACTGTCCCTGAGAGGCTGTAATGATGGCTGGAACCATACTGCAGGCTGAATCATCTGGCAGGAATGTTCTAGAATACTAAACACCTGTTCTGGAATAATAAACACCTAGATACCAGAGAACTTCGATGCTTTTTGACAGGTAGCTGCAGAATAAGTAGGTTGTGATTTGTCAAATCAAAAAAGTTGCAGTGCTCCTGAGGAAATGTTGAGATCACTTTCAACTGTTAATGTGAGAATTTAAGAGACAGTTGCCTTGGGTAGTCGATATAGTCTGCCAATGAAAACTCAGGGACACTAGTGCTGACTGCTAAAAGACATAAAAGACAGCAAAAGGAAAGGTGTTTTTGTGGAGGAAGAAGAATGGTCTGAGGGAAATAACAGAAGCACCGACCAAACAATACAAGGCTGACTCAAGGCTCACCTCAGTTACTGCTAGCAGAGCAGTAGAGATGGAGAGTTATTCTCCCCTCAGACCAAAACTTGAACATCACCCTGGCCTATACTGTGGCATGTCAACTGTGAAGGAGTACACAGCCTGCACTAAGCCTTGGAGGTCATGAGAGTTCCTGGGGCCTCATTTATAAACCTTACAAATTATACCGCAAAATGTGCACGTGCCAGTTTTCACGCAAAAGTTGGGATTTATAAAAACAAATATTGATGTATATTGATGAAAAAAATGTAAACAGGAAAACATATTAACAAGAATGCAACCATTTGCCATCATGAGAAGAGTGAAAATCTCTGTTTTATTTTTAGAATCCAAAATAATTAGACATTGGAATCTTACAATTAGACATAGACATCTTTTTTTTATGTCATTGCAGATCATTGCAGATCATATAGACAGGCTATATGCATTTAAAGTTGTGCAATATAATAGTCTACAATACCAGTATACAGTCTAATTGAACAGCTGATATTTTACACTGAAGTAGGCCTATCTATCAAATGTCATGTTTTTATTGTCATATGCACAAGTATAGTGAAATGCCTTTCTTGCATAGCCCGAAGCGCCACTTGGGAGCCCATGCAGTAATTAATATCAGTAGTACTGTTAAACATTTTAATTGAAGTAGAACAAAAACACACAAGAAATAAGTACTGCAATTGCATTTTCTGAGTAGCCTGCCCTACAATGTTTCAGAATTCGTTGGGCAGTCCATCCCATTTAGGTTTGGGGGAAAGTTAATATAAAACATTGTTGAATTCAAACGTTCTACTGACAGCTCCACGACAATTTGCCATTGTTTTCTCGTTCAGAAAGGGACAAAGTAATTTTCCAGATACAGCATAAATTTCTGCCAAAGATTAAGACATTCTGCCAACACTGTAACCGGTAGTTTATGAAAAATATCTGACATTATGGGTAGGCTAGAGTATTGCTGTTCGTGCAATAGGAGTTTTTTACAACAATTCGTCTTTTGCATGCCGTGACCAAATAATGCCAATAGTTCCAAATTATACAGCAAGTAAACGGCGTTATTGTTACCATAAAAGCTGAAAGGAGGAGTTTTCCAGTCTGAGTTTTAGTGCTCATTCACACGCCCACACACACATACACACGCCCACACACACACACACACACACACACACACACACACACACACACACACACACACACACACACACACACACACACACACACACACACACACACACACACACACACACACACACACACACAGATCTGATTTATAACGGGAATCATGTATGTTTATTGTGACCTTTACACAACTGTCATAAATGAGGCAACTGGCCTTGCAGTTCTGATTTAAAAAAAGTACATGTTCATAATGTTTAGATGTATTCTCAGAACGTCAAACAAGGCTATTGACATTCTGGAACCCACTTCTTTGTTGCAACCAGAATGAGCATTGATTGGAATTACCCTTGCTGAGAGGGTGATTGAAATTGCAAGGTCAAGAGATGCAAGGTCATTATTCTGACATCATGCTCTTTCTGTTATGTGAAGCAGTGTTGTTTGTTGCCCATTATTACTTATTTGAATGGTCAATGCACCTTTTTTTTGTTTGTTCCCGACATTTAGCTGGTGGGGGAAATCTCTAAAAAATCAAAGGGTTTTTATCGAGGGGAACCCTTTGCACCTTTTCATTTTGCTCTTGGTTATTTATTTATTTATTTATTTATTGCTAGTATAACAGTATTGTCTACCTTCATTTGAATGTCTTCATAAGAATGTTCTCATATGAAGGTTATGACAGACAAAAGAGCAATGTCAAAAAAAATCTAGAAATAATCAATCTTTTATTATGAATGGCCAAGAGTTGTGGCTCAACCCTCTGAGAAGTTTCTCTTCATAGCAGAGTTCAAATTGCTTCAGCTACTTAACTTCTGCTGTACTTCTATCAAACAAGTCCTAACTACAGTAATACCACCACACCTCCATAGGTGGAAATAATAAAGCAGTGTTACCACTGGGGAGTGAGTAAAACTTTTAAAGCGTCTGCCATTATTCTCATCAATTGAACATGGTTCTTTCAACCGTCAAATACCAAGCCAAACCCAAAGTGCAGAATACCCCACTTATCCCGAATTTCAAGTTTTGGGGATAAATACTTTGTAGGCTTACTTTGTGTAAATAAACTGAATAGGGGGGTAAATAGTGTGGTTGTTTGCCAGAAAGAGTAATTCCAGCGTTACCCTGGGGGTTCTCAGCGTCAGTCCACTAGCAGCTGAGCCTGACCGATAAGCTCCTAGCCAGAGACAGAGAGAGAAAACAGAGAAGACGAGAAGACGAGAAATAAAGAGGATGAGAGGGGGAGCCAGGCAATGGAGCTGTGTGATAAAGAGAGGAAGAGAGGCTCCATTTCACACAAAAAATAGACAGAAGGGTAAAATGGGAGGACGGGAGGAGGTCGAAATAAGTGGACACAATATAACATTTAAATAATATGCCCTGTGGGAACTGTTTTGGGGGGCAGACATGTGAGAAAGTTGGGTGACTGGACCTCTTAGTAGTGCACTGCAGGTAAGGATAGTTTGGTTCTGTCTAATCGTGTTGACTGCCACTCCAGAATTAAACTGCAGCCGTTTTTATCTCAATATCAAATAATTTGTGGGTAACAATGAATTACCTTACCTTACTTATTCATTGAGCAATTAGAGCAATTTCTCAAGCAAGAATTTATCTAGGACTGTCTGGGAGTGGTCTGAGTAAGGACAGGAAAACTGAAAACTAGCTGTAACAGTTTTTCTCAAATGCTAAAACACTAAAACCCATTGGCTGAACAAAGTTCTCAGTTGCCTGGACTCATTTAGCTAATTATGCAGTCTGTTGTCAATACCTTAAACCATTTCACATGGTAAAACACAATTTGCAGATCTCACTTAGACTTTTCAGCAAAACTCTAAACACATTCTCATTCTCAAAACACATTCTGCACTCTAATGCACATGTCATCCATACTGGTAAACACAAGTGGCAACAATCAAATACAAATAGAGAACACATGTCATTGATTGAACACAACCACTCAAAATTGATTTAACCTGTTTCAAATGATGCGACACAATCAATATAAGCCAGTTCAGAGAGCAAACAGGTTGTTGAAGGTGGGAAGGAGAAAGTCTGAGAATATAGAAGATAGAAGAAACAATGTGAGAGGACGAGGACGAGTGCGTATGCGAGGTGGGTGACGAGGAGGAAGAGGAGGAGGAGGGCAACAAAGAGGAAGAGGAGGATGAAGAGGAAGACAAAGAGTGGCAATATCTGATGAAATTCGAGCAACAGTTATAGACCATGTTCTTGTCCATGGACTGACAATGAGAGAAGCAGGACTTAGAGTGCAACCCAATTTGAGCCGATTTTCTGTGTCCACCATAGTAAGGACATTCAGAGAAGAGAACAGGTACAGTAAACTACTGTATTTTTGTAATTTCAAATTTACTGTACTACACTATATGCAGCTGTTTCAATAGACATTTGTAAAGTTAATCACTGTATGTATTGTACTGCATGAATATGTTTTGTAAATGCACAACTACTTTTTGTAGAATTGCAAGGCTGCCACATGCAGGTGGAAGGACAGCTATATTCACTCGGGAGCAAGAGGCCGTTATAGTTGGCATGGTCCTTCAAGATAATGCAATACGACTCAGAGAAATCCAGGAACGAGTGATACAAGACAACACACACTTCCAGGGAATCGACAGTGTGAGCATTTCCACAATTGACCGTGTCCTCCATCGTACCAGGATGCGAATGAAACAAGTATACAGAGTACCTTTTGAGCGCAACTCACCAAGGGTGAAAGAACTGCGAGCTCAGTATGTGCAAGTAAGTGTACATTCAGAAACATTTACTGTAATCCAGATTGTCTACAGTACTAACACATACTATGTGAATGACATTACTCTTCAGTACATACAATGTATGTGAATCAGAAGTGCATACAGTAGGCCTAATTGTACTCTACAGTATAGCACTGTCTCTGTACGACTTACAAAATCCTACATACAGTATATTGAATTTCTACACACACAATATTTGACGTGGAATCCTTGGACAGAGCCCATGAGTTCATCTTTGTCGATGAAGCAGGCTTCAATCTAACAAAGAGGAGAAGGAGAGGCCGAAACATGATTGGACAGCGGGCCATTGTTGAAGTCCCTGGTCAACGAGGTGGCAATGTCACAATCTGTGCTGCTATCAGAAACCATAGTGTTCTACATCACCATGTTACACATAACACCCAGCAACTTCTAAGCTTTATTGCCAATCTAAGAGATATTTTATTTGAGCAACAGGTTCAAGAGCAGCAGGGTCAAGAGCTAAATGAGAATCCCATTCCCACCTATGTGATAGTGTGGGACAATGTCAGTTTCCACCGAGCTGCTCAGGTAAGGGAATGGTTTAACATCAATGGGCAGTTTATGAACTTGTACCTCCCTCCATACTCGCCTTTCCTGAATCCGATTGAGGAGTTTTTCTCCTCTTGGAGATGGAAAGTGTATGATAGACAACCTTACACCAGAGTAAATCTGCTGCAAGCCATGGATTTAGCCTGTGGTGATATAGGTGAGGAATCATGTCAGGGCTGGATACGGCACACAAGAGGCTTCTTCCCCCGTTGCCTCAGGAGGGACAATATTGCTTGCGATGTCGACGAAGTGCTCTGGCCTGACCCAGCCCAAAGACAAGAAGAAGCACATTGATCACATGTTTACTCCTTTGATTTTTGTCCCTTTTAGTATTGTATACTGTAGTACAGTGCATTGTAGGCTGTATACTGTACAATAGACAAATTGTATGGCCCTGAACATTGTGCTTTCCATTTATTAACAGTACTGACTGGTCAATAGATTTTGACTGGTTGCAGGTTCATATCAACAAAGAACAAGAATTACAGTATCACAGAGACAAAGGACAAGTTTGTGAGATGCAGGGTACAGTACTGTAAAAATAGGGGTACAAGGAGGAGGAAGAACAAAAAACAAAATTGCAAAGAGCAAAGCAGAGTAATAATTTCTGATAAATTTTGAGCTACTATGATAGAACATGTTTTCGTTCATCAAAAGACAATGATGGAAAAATATGAATATTTTTTTAGATTAAAAATGTACTTCTTCCTGAGAATTGTATGTTTTGAACAATGTGTTTTCTATTTTTCGGTGGATTGTTAACTGACTGCTTGAGAGTGTATATCATTTTGATCACATTGTTTATGATTTGAGAGCAGTGTTTGATTTTGAACACAGGTAGAACTGTTTTGAGGCAAATGTTTCATTTTGCGAGAGGAGTCAGTGGTTATGTAAATAGTGCTTGAAGATGAGGTTTTGTGTTTAATGTTTTCAGGAAATGGAGCAAGGTTTCAGAAATTGTGTTTTAGCAATTGAGAAAAACTGTAATGGCAGAGAGGTTTGGAACTCTCTTTCTTATTGGTCTATTAACTATTTTACCGGCGGGTGATGTCACCAGGCAGGCCAAAACTCCAACCTACCAAAACAGAAATTTCAGACTGTCTTTTCAAACAACTCTTAGACTAAAAAGGTATTATCATCATTTTCACAATTTCAAAGATTTATTCCAACCTCATAGTGTGAAAATATATACTGCTCAAAAAAATAAAGGGAACACTAAAATAACACATCCTAGATCTGAATGAATTAAATAATCTTATTACATACTTTTTTCTTTACATAGTTGAATGTGCTGACAACAAAATCACACAAAAATAATCAATGGAAATCCAATTTATCAACCCATGGAGGTCTGGATTTGGAGTCACACTCAAAATTAAAGTGGAAAACCACACTACAGGCTGATCCAACTTTGACGTAATGTCCTTAAAACAAGTCAAAATGAGGCTCAGTAGTGTGTGTGGCCTCCACGTGCATGTATGACCTCCCTACAACGCCTGGGCATGCTCCTGATGAGGTGGTGGATGGTCTCCTGAGGGATCTCCTCCCATACCTGGACTAAAGCATCCGCCAACTCCTGGACAGTCTGTGGTGCAACGTGGCGTTGGTGGATGGAGCGAGACATGATGTCCCGGATGTGCTCAATTGGATTCAGGTCTGGGGAATGGGCGGGCCAGTCCATAGCATCAATGCCTTCCTCTTGCAGGAACTGCTGACACACTCCAGCCACATGAGGTCTAGCATTGTCTTGCATTAGGAGGAACCCAGGGCCAACCGCACCAGCATATGGTCTCACAAGGGGTCTGAGGATCTCATCTCGGTACCTAATGGCAGTCAGGCTACCTCTGGCGAGCACATGGAGGGCTGTGCGGCCCCCCAAAGAAATGCCACCCCACACCATGACTGACCCACCGCCAAACCGGTCATGCTGGAGGATGTTGCAGGCAGCAGAACGTTCTCCACGGCGTCTCCAGACTGTCACGTCTGTCACATGTGCTCAGTGTGAACCTGCTTTCATCTGTGAAGAGCACAGGGCGCCAGTGGCGAATTTGCCAATCTTGGTGTTCTCTGGCAAATGCCAAACGTCCTGCACGGTGTCGGGCTGTAATCACAACCCCCACCTGTGGACATCAGGCCCTCATACCACCCTCATGGAGTCTGTTTCTGACCGTTTGAGCAGACACATGCACATTTGTGGCCTGCTGGAGGTCATTTTGCAGGGCTCTGGCAGTGCTCCTCCTTGCACAAAGGCGGAGGTTGCGGTCCTGCTGCTGGGTTGTTGCCCTCCTACGGCCTCCTCCTCCTACGGCCTTCCCTGTAGCTCAGTTGGTAGAGCATGGTGTTTGCAACACCAGGGTTGTGGGTTCGATTCCCACGGGGGGCCAGCAAAGAAAAAAAAAAAAAAAAGAAAAAAAAAAAAAAATGTATGAGTTGTATGAAATGTATGCATTCACTACTGTAAGTCGCTCTGGATAAGAGCGTCTGCTAAATGACTAAAATGTAAATGTAAATGTCTCCTGATGTACTGGCCTGTCTCCTGGTAGTGCCTCCATGCTCTGGACACTACGCTGACAGACACAGCAAACCTTCTTGCCACAGCTCGCATTGATGTGCCATCCTGGATGAGCTGCATTACCTGAGCCACTTGTGTGGGTTGTAGACTCCGTCTCATGCTACCACTAGAGTGAAAGCACCGCCAGCATTCAAAAGTGACCAAAACATCAGCCAGGAAGCATAGGAACTGAGAAGTGGTCTGTGGTTACCACCTGCAGAACCAGTCCTTTATTGGGGGTGTCTTGCTAATTGCCTATAATTTCCACCTGTTGTCTATTCCATTTGCACAACAGCATGTGAAATTTATTGTCAATCAGTGTTGCTTCCTAAGTGGACAGTTTGATTTCACAGAAGTGTGATTGACTTGGAGTTACATTGTGTTGTTTAAGTGTTCCCTTTATTTTTTTGAGCAGTGTATATAAAACACAGGAAATCACACTTTGACCACACTGGGCCTTTAATGCCTCACACTGCATCTCATATCCTCACTTTAACTCAAAGCTGTGTTTCATTTGCCTGCGGTTCGATGACTATCTGTTTAAGTGTTCTGACAATGTGTCATTAAACAGCATTATGTTGGTGTAATGTTCTGAAAACAAAAGCAGACGGACAATCAGGAAGCTCTGTTGAGGAATGCAGAGACAATTTCACCTCAAGGCAAACCTGATGAAATGTAAGAGCGGGTTGTACTGCCTCATCACGCACACACACACACACACACACACACACACACACACACACACACACACACACACACACACACACACACACACACACACACACACACACACACACACACACACACACACACACACACACACACACACACACACACACACACACACACACACACACACACACACACAAAATGCTCTTTCTGACTTCTGAATGAGTAGAAGGGGTTTGGTTGTACACACACACACACACACACACACAAAATGCTCTTTCTGACTTCTGAATGAGTAGAAGGGGTTTGGTTGTACACATTTCCTGCCTGGCATTAGAATCATCAGCAGTGCTGTTGGGGAATTGCAACTGCAGGAGGATTATGATACTGACGCTAAACTAATAAACAACTGGTTTATTACTAAACCAAAAGTGGCCGAGTGGATTAGAATAGCAAATTAATTGAGTCTTTCATGTCTTCCAAAGTGTATTGTCACCTGTAAGGTTTAAAACCTTCAGCCTCTTAAGCATGTGGACATTGATACAGCAGCTACATCCAGGACTGCACATGCAACGTTTAGCAGTGAAGAATAAAATGGGAAATGTTTGTTTGGTAGATGTGTTGTTTGTATTACAGTAATAACACCAAGGCGCAGTCGTCAACATGATGGTGTTCAGAATCAGATCTGACGACTTGTCAATACATTACAAACACTATTAAATGTGTTTCTACAATATGGAGTCCTGTTCCCTTGTGGCTCTGCAGCACTGAATAAGACATCTTGTTGGTGACAGTCAAAGTGTGTGTGTGTGTGTGTGTGTGTGTGTGTGTGTGTGTGTGTGTGTGTGTGGGTGTGTGTGTGTGTGTGTGTGTGTGTGTGTGTGTGTGAATGAGATGAAGGCATAAGGCATCAAAGGTGCTGAATTGTCTCTGTTAATGTTAGATGTGGCACACATTTGTGAGTGTCATTTTTTTATTTTTAAAATTTTTATTTCACCTTTATTTAACCAGGTAGGTTAATTGAGAACAAGTTCTCATTTGCAACTGCGACCTGGCCAAGATAAAGCACAGCAGTTCGACACATACAACAACACAGAGTTATACATGGAATAAACAAACATACAGTCAATAATACAGTAGAAAAAAAGAAAAGTCTATATACAGTGAGTGCAAATGAGGTAGGATAAGGGAGGTAAGGCAATAAATAGGCCATGGTGGCGAAGTAATTACCATATAGCAATTAAACACTGGAATGGTAGATGTGCAGAAGATGAATGTGCAAGTAGAGATACTGGGGTGCAAAGGAGAAAGATAAATAAATAAATACAGTATGGGGATGAGGTAGTTGGATGGGCTGTTTACAGATGGGCTATGTACAGGTGCAATGATCTGTGAGCTGCTCTGACAGCTGGTGCTTAAAGCTAGTGAGGGAGATAAGAGTCAGCAGAGAACTGGAAGGAAAGGCGGCCAAAGGAGGAATTGGCATTGGGGGTGACCAGTGAGATATACCTGCTGGAGCGCATGCTACGGGTGGGTGCTGCTATGGTGACCAGTGAGTTGAGATAAGGCGGGGCTTTACCTAGCAGAGACTTGTAGATGACCTGGAGCCAGTGGGTTTGGCGACGAGTATGAAGCGATGGCCAGCCAACGAGAGCGTATAGGTCGCAGTGGTGGGTAATATATGGGGCTTTGGTGGCAAACGGATGGCACTGTGACAGACTGCATCCAATTTGTTGAGTAGAGTGTTGGAGGCTATTTTATAAATGACATCACCGAAGTCGAGGATCGGTAGGATGGTCAGTTTTATGAGGGTATGTTTGGCAGCATGAGTGAAGGATGCTTTGTTGCGAAATAGGAAGCCGATTCTAGATTTAATTTTGGATTGGAGATGCTTAATGTGGGTCTGGAAGGAGAGTTTACAGTCTAGCCAGACACCTAGATATTTGTAGTTGTCCACATATTCAGAACCGTCCAAGTCAGAAACGTCCAGAGTAGTGATGCGGGCAGTGATCGGTTGAAGAGCATGCATTTAGTTTTACTTGCATCTAAGAGCAGTTGGAAGCCACGGAAGGAGAGTTGCATGGCATTGAAGCTCGTCTGGAGGTTAGTTAACACTGAGTCCAAAGAAGGGCCAGAATGTGAACACTGTCACTTTGTTATGTAATAAGACAGGCATGATTTCTCACTAAAATGACAGTGTACTGTATCAGTTTTGCATGCCATTATTGATAAACAGTTTTCCCCACGCACACCAGCACGCGCACACCACAAAACAACTGTTGGGATTGTGTCGTTCAGATTGCTCCCTGGTCCAACTAGCTAGCGTAAACACAATTAGCCAAATGTAGCCTCTTCTTGACAATATTTAAAAAGCTCTTGTTGAAACAAACATTGCCCGTTCCAGCAAACAAAGGAGTCTTTCTCACTGTGCATATCCAAATGTAAATTAGCTGTGCGTGGCCTCACAACGCCCAATCAATCATTGAACATCTTCAGTGGTGCCTGAGAAACACTGGGATTGCATCACAGGTGGCACCCTAATCCCTATATAGTGCACTACTTTTGACCAAGGTCAATAGGGAATAGAGTGCTGTTTGGAACGCACACAGGGATATCAGCAGGCCATAACAGTACATTCCGTTTAAGCCATAGAAAATGTATTGGAGCACGATTTTACAAAACAAAAGGACTAGTTTAATTATGTGTCATGAGGTGATAATTGCAGTGGGTGGTTAAGGCGCCACATAGGAACTAGTCTGCCTTCCACTGCAATGATGATATGGAATGGTGTCAGAGCTGTGGTGTGATCATCAGAACAAATTACAGGGGAGAAGAGAGGAGTCTAGGATAGTTACAATCTCTCTCTTTTCCGTAAATTCTTTGCAGAGGCACCTTTACAATAACGTTTTCCTTTAGCTCTTTCTACTCTGTAATGTTGTTGTTTTTGTCAGTATCACTTTCTTTACCTCCATCTCCAGGAGTGTCTTTCTGAATGTGTTTTACCATGCAGAGAGAGAGGGTGGTTGTAATA
The DNA here is from genome assembly GCF_965601325.2 of Salmo salar. NCBI lineage: Eukaryota > Metazoa > Chordata > Actinopteri > Salmoniformes > Salmonidae > Salmo > Salmo salar. Next base: position 80,683,852 of record NC_138304.1, on the reverse strand, counting down.
TGTGTGAAATGACTGGTTGCTGTCCTTTAACTAGTCCCTATAGTCTGACAGACAGAGTTGTAGAGGAAGGTATGTTTACGCCTGGAGTGATAGAAATGAGAAAATTCTAAACATTCTCTCACTGCTCTTAATTCCAGGTCCATAATCAAATCATAGTCACATGCGCCGAATACGACAGGTTCATACACCTTACAGTGAAATGATTACTTACGAGCCCCTAACCAACAACGCAGTTAAAAAAAGAAAAAAAGAATAAGAAATAAAAAGTAACAAGTAATTTGAGAGCAACAGTAAAATAACAATAGCGAGATTATATACAGGGGAGTACCGGTACAGAGTCAATGTGCGGGGGCACCGGTTAGTTGAGGTAATTGAGGTAATATGTACATGTAGGTAGAGTTATTAAAGTGACTATGCATAGATGATAACAACAGAGAGTAGCAGCGGTGTAAAAAAAGGAGAGGTAGCAATGCAAATAGTCTGGGTAGCTTTTTGACTAGATTTTCAGGAGTCTTATGGCTTGGGGGTAGAAGCTGTTTAGCAGCCTCTTAGACCTAGACTTCTTGGCCCCAGTGATGTACTGGGCCAAACGACCTACCCTCTGTAGTGCCTTTCGGTCGGAGGCCGAGGAAGTGATGCAACCAGACAGGATGCTCTCGATGGTGCAGCTGTAGAACCGTTTGAGGATCTGAGGACCCATGCCAAATCTTTTCAGTCTCCTGAGAGGGAATAGGTTTTGTCGTGCCCTCTTCACGAATGTCTTGGTGTCCTTGGACCATGTTAGTTTGTTGGTGATGTGGACACCAAGGAACTTGAAGCTCTCAACCTTCTCCGCTACAGCCCCGTCGATGAGAATGGGGGCGTGCTCTTGTCCTCTTTTTCCTGTACACAATCATCTCCTTTGTCTTGATCACGTTGTTGGAGAAGTTGTTGTACTGGTACCACACGGCCAGGTCTCTGACCTCCTCCCTATAAGCGGTCTCGTCGTTGTCGGTGATCAGGCCTACCGCTGTGGTGTCATCGGTAAACTTAATGATTGTGTTGGAGTCATGTCTGGAAGTGCAGTCATGAATAAACAGGGAGTACAGGAGGGGAGTGAACACGCACCCCTGAGGGGCCCCTGTGATGAGCATCAGTATGGCAGATGTGTTGTTATCTACCCTTACCACCTGAGGGCACACTGTCAGGAAAACCAGGATCCAGTTGCAGAGGGAGGTGTTTAATCCAAGGGTCCTTAGCTTATTGATGAGCTTTGAGGGCACTATGGTGTTGAACGCTGAGCTGTCGTCAATGAATAGCATTCTCACATAGGTGCAATTTTTGTCCAGGTGGGAAAGGGCAGTGTGGGGCAGTGTGGGGCGGTACGCAAATTGGAGAGGGTCTAGGGTTTCTGGGATAATGGTGTTAATGTGACCATGACCAGCCTTTCAAAGCACTTCATGGCTACAGACGTGAGTGCTACGGGTCGGTAGTCATTTAGGCAGGTTATCTGAGTGTTCTTGGGCACAGGGACTATGGTGGTCTGCTTAAAACATGTTGGTATTACAGACTCGGACAGGGAGAGGCTGAAAATTTCAGTGAAGACACTTGCCAGTTGGTCAGCGCATGCTCGGAGTACACGTCCTGGTAATCCGTCTGGCCCTGCGGCCTTGTGAATATTGACCTGTTTAAAGTTGCTACTCACATTGGCTGCAGAGAGCGTGATCACACAGTCATCCGGAAAGGCTGGAGCTCTCATGCGTGTTTCAGTGTTATTTGCATCGAAACGAGCATAGAAGTTGTTTAGCTCATCTGGTAGGCTCGTGTCACTGGGCAATTCTTGGCTGTGCTTCCCTTTGTAGTGTGTAATGGTTTGCAAGCCCTACTACGTCCAACGAGCATCTGAGCCGGTGTAGTACGATTCGATCTTAGTCCTGTATTGACGCTTTGCCTGTCGGAGGGCATAGCGGAATTTCTTATAGTCCCGCACCTTGAAAGCGGCAGCTCTAACCATTAGCTCAGTGTGGATGTTGCCTGTAATCCATGGCTTCTGGTTGGGGTATGTGCGTACGGTCACTGTGGGGACGACATCCTTGATACACTTATTGATGAAGCCAATAACTGATGTGGTGTTCTCCTCAATGCCATCGGAGGAATCCCGGAACATATTCCAGTCTGTGCTAGCAAAAGAGTCCTGTAGCTTAGCATCTGCTTCATCTGAACACTTTTTTATTGATCGTGTTGCTGGTGCTTCCTGCTTTAACTTCAGCTTGTAAGCGGGAATCAGGAACATAGAATTATGGTCAAATTTGCCAAATGGAGGGCGGGGGAGAGCTTTGTATGCATCTCTGTGAATGGAGTAAAGGTGGTCCAGAGTTGTTTTCCCTCTGGTTGCACATTTAACCTGTTGGGTCTAGGGGGCAGCATTTGCACGTCTGGATAAAAAAAATCTACCCGATTTAATCTGGTTACTAATCCTACCCAGTAACTAGAATATGCATATACTTATTATATATGGATAGAAAACACTCTAAAGTTTCTAAAACTGTTTGAATGGTGTCTGTGAGTATAACAGAACTCATTTGGCAGGCAAAACCCTGAGACATTTTCTGACAGGAAGTGGATACCTGATGTGTTGTATTGACTTTAAACCTATCCCATTGAAAAACACAGGGGTTTAGGAATATTTTGGCACTTCCTATTGCTTCCACTAGATGTCACCAGCCTTTACAAAGTGTTTTGAGTCTTCTGGAGGGAGATCTGACCGAACAAGAGCCATGGAACGATGATGTCCCATTAGACGCCTGGCGCGCGAGTTCATGTTGGGTACCCTCGTTCCAATACGTTATAAAAGAGTATGCATTCGTCCACCTTGAATATTATTCATGTTCTGGTTAAAAAAGGCCCTAACGATTTATGCTATACAACGTTTGACATGTTTGAACGAACGGAAATATATTTTTTCCCCTCGTTCATGACGAGAAGTCCGGCTGGCTTACATCATGTGCTAACGAGACGGAGATTTTTGGACATAAATGATGAGCTTTTTTGAACAAAACTACATTCGTTATGGACCTGTGATACCTGGAAGTGACATCTGATGAAGAGAATCAAAGGTAATGGATTATTTACATAGTATTTTCGATTTTAGATCTCCCCAACATGACGTCTAGTCTGTATCGCAACGCGTATTTTTCTGGGCGCAGTGCTCAGATTATTGCAAAGTGTGATTTCCCAGTAAGGTTATTTTTAAATCTGGCAAGTTGATTGCGTTCAAGAGATGTAAATCTATAATTCTTTAAATGACAATATAATATTTTACCAATGTTTTCTAATTTTAATTATTTAATTTGTGACGCTGACTTGACTGCCGGTTATTGGAGGGAAACGATTTCCTCAACATCAATGCCATAGTAAAACGCTGTTTTTGGATATAAATATGAACTTGATAGAACTAAAAATGCATACATTGTCTAACATAATGTCCTAGGAGTGTCATCTGATGGAGATTGTAAAAGGTTAGTGCATCATTTTAGCTGGTTTTATGGTTTTGGTGACCGTGTCTTTGACTTGACAAAACATTACACACAACTCTTGTAAATGTACTGTCCTAACATACTCTAAATTTATGCTTTCGCCGTAAAACCTTTTTGAAATCGTAAAACGTGGTTAGATTAAGGAGATGTTTATCTTTCAAATGGTGTAAAATAGTTGTATTTTTGAAAAATTTGAATTTTGACATTTATTTGGATTCAAATTTGCCGCTCTTGAAATGCACCTGCTGTTGATGGAGTGCACCACGGTTGGCACGCTAGCGTCCCACCTAGCCCCAAGAGGTTTTAACATGCTGATAGAAATCTGTTAAACCTGTTGTGGATAGGGGGCAGTATTTTCACGGCCGGGTGAAAAAAACGTACCCGATTTAATCTGGTTACTACTCTTGCCCAGAAACTAGAATATGCAAAACAAGACAGCTACCTACAGATGAGAAAAAAAATGTCAAAAGGAGCCTGCAAACTGCATTCTGTGAAAAAGTTTTCGACCACCGAACAATTTTTCCTACTCAGTACTTAGTAGAGTTGAATATTTTCCTGATATTTTACAAATGTTCCATCCCGAGAATAAATCTCTTTTTTCCAGGATAACCCGCTATTTCCCACCAAAACCGTAAGTGTAATTCAAAAGCATTGGAAAGCCTATGTCTGGATTTGATTAGAGCTTTGACTGAAAATGCAAGCCTGATGCTACCTGAGCCATACATTAAATACATGTTATGAGCCCTACAATAAAGACATTTAACAAATTTGGGATAGGGGGCAGTATTTTCACGGCCGGATAAAAAACGTACCCGATTTAATCTGGTTACTACTCCTGCCCAGAAACTAGAATATGCATATAATTAGTAGATTTGGATAGAGAACACTCTACAGTTTCTAAAACTGTTTGAATGGTGTCTGTGAGTATAACAGAACTCATATGGCAGGCACAAATCTGAGAAGATTCCAAGCAGGAAGTGGCCTGTCTAACAATTTGTAGTCCTTCTGTTGCATCTCTATCGAAATTACAGTATCTGAGCTGTTACGTTACACTTTCTAAGGCTTCCATTGGCTCTCTAAAGCCTTCAGAAACCGGATTGAGGTGTCTCCTGTCTCTGGGCAGATAACAGCAGCACAGTTTGTCAGTGGACTGCCTGGTGACAGAAAGACTGGAGATGCGCGTTCACGAGACCTCGCCATTTTTTCTTTTCCTCTTTGAATGAATACAACATTGTCCGGTTGGAATATTATCGCTATTTTACGAGAAAAATAGCATAAAAATTGATTTTAACAGCGTTTGACATGCTTCTAAGTACGGTAATAGAACATTTTGATTTTTTTTGTCACGAAATGCGCTCGCGCGTTACCCTTTGGATAGTGACCTGAACGCACGAACAAAACGGAGGTATTTGGATATAACTATGGATTATTTGAAACAAAAACAACATTTGTTGTTGAAGTAGAAGTCCTAGGAGTGCATTCTGACGAAGAACAGCAAATAGTAATTCTAAGTTTAGTGAGCCCCGAAGTTGGCGGGTGTCTGAATAGCTAGCCTGTGATGGCTGAGCTATGTACTCAGAATATTGTAAAATGTGCTTTCGCCAAAAAGCTATTTTAAAATCTGACATAGCGATTGCATAAAGGAGTTCTGTATCTATAAGTCTTAAAATAATTTGTATGTATTTTGTCAACGTTTATGATGAGTAATTTAGTAAATTCACCGGAAGTTTTGGGTGGGAATGCTAGTTCTGAACATCACATGCTAATTTAAAAAGCTGTTTTTTTATATAAATATGAACTTGATTGAACAAAACATACATGTATTGTATAACATAATGTCCTAGGAGTGTCATCTGATGAAGATCATCAAAGGTTAGTGCTGCATTTAGCTGTGGTTTGGGTTTTTGTGACATATATGCTTGCTTTGAAAATGGCTGTGTGATTATTTTTGGCAAGGTACTCTCCTGACATAATCTAATGTTTTGCTTTCGCTGTAAAGCCTTTTTGAAAACGGACAATCTGGTTGGATTAACGAGAGTCTTATCTTTGAAATGGTGTAAAATAGTCATATGTTTGAGAAATTGAAGTTATAGCATTTTTAAGGTTTTTGTATTTCGCGCCACGCTCTACCATTGGATATTGGTGAGGCGTTCCGCTAGCGTTCCGCAAGTTTCCCTGATTTAAGTTTCCTCAGAATGGAAGGCAGTGGGGGTTTCTTCGATTGCCTACGAATTCTCAGAAGGCAGCCCGCCCTCCGGCCCCTTTTTCCCTGCCTTCTCCTCACGCAAATGACGGGGATCTGGGCCTCTTCCCGGGAAAGCATTATGTCATTCACGTCATGCTCATTGGACTCGTGGTGAGTAATCGCAGATCTGATGTCCGGAAGTTATTTTCGGTCATAAGAGATGGTAGCAGCAACGTTATGTATAAAATAAATAAAAAAATAAGTTACGAACAAAAAAACACAATTGGATAGGAACATGTAAAATGTCAGCCTTCTTCTCCGGCGCCATCTTTATCACCTGGTAAGAACTGGTATGTAGCCTATCTATTTTATATGTTTTAATGCCACAGAATGCCACGTAAATATCTCAAATGTTTTTTCATATGTTGATAATGTTTACGTGCCAGCCAACTTATTGTAATGTGTTATCCTTTATTTACATTAAAACCTTCTTGTGAGGAAAACTATAGTGCTCTTGCCCATGTGAGTTTAGTCTATGTTATTCCAAGGGCATGTTTGCATAATCTTAATGTAACGGCACATGTACTGTACTGTACACATGAACGCCGGTTACGCAATTAATATTTACAATAAGTTTTCAGCCTTGAGGCCATTCTAACAGAACAGCAACAAACTCTGCTCTCTCTCTCTGTCTCGCTGTCTTTCTCCCTCTCTCATCTCTTTCTCTCTCTCTCACATGCTCTCTCTGCTCTCTCCCTCAATCTCTCTCTTTTTGCTTCTGCCTCTCTCTCCTACGCATCAGCAACACCAATCAGTTTTATTCACACTACTCTATGGATATACTGGATAGATCCGCTGAGACTCCTTGGCCAGCTGAATATGGCATTGGAGCCCCGTCCAGCTCACCCAACCACAACACTCCATAATATTCTCTCCAAGGGTTACTTCAAGCGATACCCGGCCTTGCTAGCTCAGTCCAGCTGCAACATCTTCTCTGTGTGTGCGTGCGTGCGTGCGTGCGCACGTGCGTGTGTGTGTTTGAGTGTGAGAAAGAGAGAGAGAGAGAGAAACTCCAAGAGAACATTTTGAAGGCTATATAGTTTCCATGCCCAAAGCAGTAAATTAAACTATTGACCCTCAGAGACGCTGAGGGTGAGTTCTATTCCCTACACCATTTCACTAGCTACTCACTACATATCAATTATTGAAGGACATGGACGACAGACGTGTGTGCATGTGTGTCCATCATGTTCCTTCCTGCCCACAGCTAGCCAGCTACACATTTTAGTGAAAGGCTGAGGAATATTCCTAACATTAATATGTTAGAGGGGCAGAAGTGTGTGAATTTGTTAGGAATATGACGATTTTTTGATAACGTAAAAGAAAACGAACCCTAATTAGAATGTGCTCTAGCTGACCAGTAAAATAGTTTCTGAAATAAGACAAAATTAATACATGTGGAAAATTGTATAATTTCCTATTTTTTAAAGCGTTTGAGAAATGGTGGGTTAGGTTAACTTATTACTGTATTATCACTATCATTACTATTAATGGATAGACAATTGGTTATTGGAATTTTTGGTCTGTGTAATTTACATACTTTCCCTAACTCTTAGAGAATACTGCTAATGTTAAGGAGCATGAGGTTGCTGCCTGCAACCCCATTGAAATCCCACTATAAAAAACAATGAACGTGTTTTGGGTTTGGATAGAAGCAACTGTCAAACAACAAGAAAATAATTTGCTGTCTTCTTGCATCTTGAGAGCTCTGTTTCATTCATTTTTCTTAAAAAAAAATGTTTTCTTCCTCTCACTTGTTTGACAAAATTGCAGATCTATGGCAGGCTTTAGACAACTGTAAATGTGATTTAAACAAATCCCTCTGTCCCAGTGATGTATTTTTAGACAAAGTGTTTTGATATGAAGAGGAAACCCCTAACAGCTATGAATACAGATGACAGATAGCAATGCTTATATCTGTGGGTCCTGTGTAGCCTGGTTAAACCAGACTGAATCCATTGAATAAAATAGTGATTACAGGGTTCAGTCTGGTTTACCCAGGCTAGGTCATGTGTCTCTTAGTTGGTGATAGCCTGGCGCTAGCAATGTCAAAGTTGTGGGTTCAATTTCTGCGGGAATCACATACACATACAAACTGAATGCTTTCCACTCACTGTACTGTACTTGCTTTGAATAAAATTGTCTGCAAGAAGTGTCTACCAGAAGTGTCTGCTAAAAGTCTGTGTTAAAGGTGTCTGCTAAAAGTGTCTGCTAAAGGTGTCTGCAAAAAGTGTCTGCAAAAAGTGTCTGCAAAAAGTGTCTGCTAAAAGTGTCTGCTAAAAGTGTCTGCTAAAAGTCTCTGTTAAAGGTGTCTGCTAAAAGTCTCTGTTAAAGGTGTCTGCTAAAAGTCTCCGTTAAAGGTGTCTGCTAAAAGTCTCTGTTAACGGTGTCTGCTAAAAGTCTCTGTTAAAGGTGTCTGCTAATGCCATCCTTCCTTCACCTCATGAATACAGCCTACAAATGTCCAGTGCCCAGTGCAACAAAATCAGTGCCTGGTATACCATCTATATACCATCAAATGTGTCCCAGGGAAGTTTCAATAAAGTTCATTGTGCATCACCAACAGCCGTTGTTTACAATCAATCTGTTTTACTAAGCATCAAATCACCCAGACTCTTCTGTGTGTGTGTGCAATGCGTGCGTGTGTGTGTGTGTGTGCGTGTGTGCGTGGGCACATTTGCGTGTGTGTGTGAATGCATAGGCCATATTGTCTGAGAAGCTGCAGCAGCACTTTTGCAGAGCCTTATTGTTCTCTGTCTTGATGTCTATAGAGACTGGAGACGATCTAGTGGTAAACAGAGGAGACCAAGCTACAAAAGGTTCCTCAGAGTATCCATCCATATTGATTTAATGTAAATTCCCTTAGTTTACTCTGGAAAGGTCCAGCAGTTGAGCTACTGTTGATAATTGCTGAATGATTGCACAAGGTATAGAAACGGACTAGCCATAGGGCAGTTTGGGCAAATGCCAGTGGGCCTGTCGAAAAAAAGAAAACAAATGATGTTATCATTATTTGCTATTTTTCTGATTATTCAGGTAAAATTCATGGTACAGACATTAAGGGCTAGATTCAATCAGACGTACATCCGCATAGCATTGTTTTGTTGGTGTCGGAGGTGTAACTGTGTTAGAGCTGTAAAATCCACAAGCAGCTTACTGCGTTACCTTATTGCGGACACTGCCATTGGATGCAATGAAACCACACCCGACTATAATCTTATGCAGCCAAGTTAGAAGTTCATGCAGCAGCATTACAAATTACAAGTCTAATTCAAACACTTGAATTAGACTGATAGGCATAAATCCCCCCCATCCAAATGAAGGGCTCTATTAAATCCGTATTCCGGAAATTCAGCATTACAACGTGATTGAAATTTAAAGGCAATGTTCCTGCGTTAGTGGAGACTGCATTAACGGTAAACGCTGCGTATGTCGGCTCAATCAGAAATTATCTTCACATTTCTAGTGCGCAATCTTTAACGCTTCAGTGATCCAGATTGAATAGAGGTCTGACATGAAAACATGCATTATCCTAACATCATTGGTTTGACATTTGAGTCATTATTTCTACCATCAATAGAGCCTACACTTTCTAGTGCCATTTTGAACCTCTAATGCTGTAGGGATAATAAGGAAGGGAGTGGTTAGTGACACAAATCGTAAATGCCAATGCCTGCCGATGTGCCCTTGAGCAAGGCACTTAAGTCTCCACTACAACGGCTCCACCGGCGCCCAGTAAGGCAGCCCCCTGCTGCAACCTCGCAAACCTGTATATGTCTTTCTGAGGGGTTGGGATAAAACAGAGGTCACATTTCAGTTGGGCCTTGTGTACAATTGATGAATAAAGTTATCTAAATCTTCATCTTAAAGTAATTGTCCAGTGTTTCCAGATTTTAATGAAATGTGAACTATAATTAATGACAATATCAGTGAAATAGTTTCTTTCCAAAAAAAAGGTAAATAAAAAAATGTAATCTACCTATCAATTTTAAGATTTTGTATTTTTTCATGAAAATGTATATTTTCTTTAGTTTATCATACTGCCATCATCAACATTTTATTAATTTGAACCACTTTAAAATGGACATACATCAATCATTTCAAAGCTCACTACATTAAATTACACATAATTTAAAAGACCATTTCATAGAAAAATGTAAAACTGTACCATATTTAGTAACTTGGGTCTAAATAGGTGTTTCAGTGTACTTGTCTTTAACGGATAAATCATTTTTCTCAGAAGAATCTGCAATCGCCAAATTCGGTGTGATTATCCTTTGATATATTCTTCAAAATTGTTGATATTTTGTCAAATTTTATTCTAAAAATGCACCAAAAATGCATTTTACGTACATGTCTTTAGTATTTTACAGATAGAAAGATAAAAAAACGATTTATCTTCTCTGGACAAGCCTGGTCCTGGAGTGTCTTAACAAAATGAAACCACAATCTGTAGCTCATTGCAATGAAAGACTTCGGAGAAACCCCAATCTGATGATGACTCTGTTCAATTTATTGAATGGAGTAGAGTGATGGAGCTCTAAAAAATCTAAATACCCTACATGACCAACAGTATGTGGACACCTGCTCGTTCAACATCTCATTCTGAAATTATGGGCATTAATATGGAGTTGGTCCCCCCTTTGCTGCTATAACAGCCTCCACTCTTCTGGGAAAGCTTTCCACAAGATGATGGAACATTGTTGCAGAGACTTGCTTCCATTCAGCCACAAGAACATTAGTGAGGTTGAGCACTGATGTTGGACAATTAGGCCTGGCTCACAGTCAGCGTTCCAATTCATTCCAACGGTGTTCGATAGGGTTGAGGTCAGGGCACTGTGCAGGCCAATCAAGTTCTTCCACACTGATCTCAACAAACCATTTCTGTATGGACCTCGCTTTGTGCAAGGAGGCATTGTCATGCTGAAAGAGGAAAGGGCCTTCCCAAACTGTTGCCACAAAGTTGGAAGCACAGAATCGTCTAGAATGTCATTGTATGCTGTAGTGTTAAGATTTCCTTTCACTGGAACTAAGGGGCCTAGGCCGAACCATGAAAAACAGCCCCAGGCCATTATTCCTCCTCCACCAAACTTTACAGTTGACATTATGCATTGGGGCAGGTAGCATTCTCCTGGCATCCGCCAAACCCAGATTTATCTGTCGGACTGCCAGATGGAGAAGCGTGATTCATCACTCCAGTGAACGTGTTTCCACTGCTCCAGAGTCCAATGGTGGCAAGCTTTACACCACTCCAGCCGACGCTTGGCATTGCATATGGTGATCTTAGGCTTGTGTGCAGCTGCTCGACCATGGAAACCCATGTTATGAAGCTCCCGATGAACAGTTATTGTTCTGATGTTGCTTCCAGAGGCCGTTTATAACTTGTTAGTGAGTGTTGCAAAAGAGGACAGACAATTTTTACGCGCTACGAACTTCAGCACTCTGCGGTCCCATTCTGTGAGCTTGTGTGGCCTACCACTTCACGGCTGAGCCGTTGCTGCTCCTAGCTGTTTCCACTTCACAATAACAGCATTTATTACATTACATTGAAAGTCACTGAGCTCTTCAGTAAGGCCATTCTACTGACAATGTTTGTCTATGGAGATTGCATGGCTGTGTGCTCGATTTTATACACCTGTCACCAAATAGCCAAATCCATTCATTTGAAAGGGGTGTCCACATATTTTTGTTTATATCGTGTATGTAGATAAAGTGAAGGATTAAATTTAAACTTTAGCTGGAGGAAACACCAACACGGTTGGTGAGGTGAAGGAGGTGAAGCCTAAGTGGGGAGGAAACTCAATCTGTGGCTCATTTATGAGCTGAATGGCACGGTGAAAACTTTGGTTGAAGCCTTAGCTGGAGGAATAGTTGCATTTCCGTTTTCGTTGCACTTGCATTCAGTAGCTTGTATGAATCACAGTATTATTATGAATAAGGAGAACCTGGATGGGACATGGATGGTCCCTAATTTTGTTAGACTCTCGCTAGTGTTTACAGAACAACTGAATCTGATACTAAGATCAGGACCTGCAATTGTAGCAGTGAGCAACTGTAGTGTAGCCTTCAATATGAGTATGTGTTTTATGTATTGATAAGGCATAAGAATATGAAAGTGTGTATTCTTGTTTTAAATGTATTCAGGTCTGTACTTGTCTATTAATACTATGTATTGTATTTTTGTTGGAAGGGTGTGGGCGTACCCCAACAACAGAATGGTGTGGGCATATACTGGTCATAAAAAAATATTAATGCGAGTAGCCCGCTGATTGGCCAGCTCATCCTCGTCAGGAGGATGAGGTCATCATCTATAAGGAAATATCAAGCATTTTTTAAACGGTATGTTTGATATTCAAGTTTGATGTAGGGTTTATGAATATTTTTTTTTCTCCAATTTATGCTTTGGCCACAAATACAAGTATGGGATGAGTCAACAACATTATTTGGGTGTGAGTTAACAGAATATGAACTTTTAAAAGTGAGATTTCACTGGACATTTACTTTAAGGACAGCCACTCACCGATATGTCAGCTCATACCTCAGTTACACCTCCAACACCGTCAAACATCTGATATGAGGATGTCGGCCAACACTGGTTAACACTCTGATTGAATGAGGCCATAAGCAAAGAAGAAAATGCTCACCCAGAAGCGATGCTCCAAGTGGCCGGGGACATTAATGCAGGTAAACTTAAAACAGTTTTACCACATTTTTACCAGCATGTCACATGTGCAACCAGAGAAAAAAAAATCCAAGACCACCTTTACTCCGCACACAGAGATGCATACAAAGCTCTCCCCCGCCCTCCATTTGGCAAATCTGACCACAATTCCATCCTCCTGATTCCTGCTTACAAGCACAAAATAAAGCAGGAAGTAGCTGGGACTCGCTCAATACGGAGGTGGTCAGATGATGCGGATGCTACGCTACAGGACTGTTCTGCTAGCACAGACTGGAATATGTTCCGGGATTCATCCGATGGCATCGGCTTCATCAATAAGTGCATTGACGACGTCATCCCCACAGTGACTGTACGTACATATCCCAACCAGAAGCCATGGATTACAGGCAACATTTGCATTGAGCTAAAGGCTAGAGCTGCCGCTTTCAAGGAGCGGGAGACTAATCTAGAGGCTTATAAGAAATCCTGCTATGCTCTCAGATGAACCATCAAACAAGCAAAGCGTCAATACAGGATTAAGATTGAATCCTACTACACCGGCTCTGATGTTCGTCAGATATAGCAGGGCTTGAAAACTATTATGGACTACAAAGGGAAAACCAGCTGCCAAGTGACGCGAGCTGACCAGACGAGCTAAATGCCTTTTATGCTCGCTTCGAGGCAAGCATCACTGAAGCATACACGAGATCACCAGCTGTTCTGGATGACTGTGTGATAACGCTCTCAGAAGCCGATGTGAACAAAACCTTTAAACAGGTCAACATCCACTGGGCCAGACGGATTACAAGGACGTGTACGCAAAGCATGTGCGGACCAACTGTCAAGTGTCTTCACTGACATTTTCAACCTCTCCCTGACCGAGTCTGTAATACCTACATGTTTCAAGCAGACCACCATACTCCCTGTGCCCAAGGAAGTGAAGGTAACCTGCCTAAATGATTACCGCCCCATGGCACTCACGTCGGTAGTCATTGAAAGCTTTGAAAGGCCGGTCATGGCTCACATAAATAGCATCTCCCTTGACCCACTCCAATTCGCATACCGCCCCAACAGATCCACAGATGACGCAATCTCAATCGCACTCCACACTGCCCTTTCTCACCTGGACAAAATGAACACCTATGTGAGAATGCTGTACATTGACTACAGCTCAGTGTTTAACACCATAGTGCCCACGAAGCTCATCACTAAGCTAAGGACTCTGGGACTAAACACCTGCCTCTGCACCTGGATCCTGGACTTCCTGACGGGCCGCCCCCAGGTGGTAAGAGTAGGCAACAACACATCTGCCACGCTGATCCTTAACACTGGGGCCCCACACGGGTGTGTACTTAGTCCCTTCCTATATTCCTTGTTCACCCACGACTGCGTGGCCAAACACCATCATTAAGGTTGCTGACGACACAACAGTGGTGTGGTGCCAGGACAACCTCTCCCTCAATGTGAGCAAGACAAAGGAGATGATCGTGGACTACAGGAAAAGGTGGGCCGAACAGGCCCCCATTAACATCGACAGGGCTGTAGTGGAGTGGGTCGAGATTTTCAAGTTCCTTGGTGTCCACATCACCAACGAACTATCATGGTCCAAACATACCAAGACAGTCGTGAAGAGGGCACGACAAAACCTTTATCCCCTCAGGAGACTGAAAAGATTTGGCATGGGTCCCCAGATCCTCAAAAGGTCCTACAGCTGCACCATTGAGAGCATCGTGACCGGTTGCATCACTGCCTGGTATGGCAACTGCTCAACATCTGACCGTATGTAGCAACAGAGGGTAGTGCAACATTCCCTTTTCAGAACGAGCCCTTTCGTATTGACCAACCTTGAAGATCTCCCCTGTTTATTTCAACTGGTCAGAGGACTGGCTTCAGACGACCACCGCTTTGGAAACAAGTGTTTTAATTAATACTTTTAATTGCTATCCTCTGGTTTCACATTGTACATCATTTAGTTTATTTATTGTACACAAGTAAAGTCAATTCAAGGATGTTCCCTTTTCTGTTCCAGTTACTTAGGGCCCGATTCAGACCGAAGTTAAGCGTGCGTACAGTAAATGGAACGTAATGCCCATTTTATGCTTCTTTCTCTGTATGCGTATTTCTGACCTTGAATTTAAGCATAAGAATAGCATGCTATTTGTTTTGGGTGGAGATCGAATAAATGAAGGTGGGGCAGAGGTGTGTCTATAGATATATAGCCTCGTTATTGTTATTTTATAGTGTTACTTTTTATTACCTTTACTTTAGTTTATTTGGTAAATATTTTCTTAAGTCTTCTTGAACTGCACTGTTGGTTAAGGGCTTGTAAGTAAGCATTTCACAGTAAAGTCTACACTTGTTGTATTCGCACGTGTGACAAATAAAGTTTGATTTGATTTGACATGTAGGTAGGGGTAAAGTGACTATGCATAGATAATAAACAGTGAGTAGCAGCAGTGTAAAAACAAAGCTGCCTAGTTTAACCTGTTGGGGCTAGGGGGCAGTATTTTCACGGCCGGATAAAAAACGTACCCAATTTAAACTGGTTACTACTCTTGCCCAGAAACGAGAATATGCATATAATTAGTACATTTGGATAGAAAACACTCTAAAGTTTCTAAAACTGTTTGAATGGTGTCTGTGAGTATAACAGAACTCATATGGCAGGCAAAAATCTGAGAAGATTCCAGGCAGGAAGTGGCCTGTCTAACAATTTATAGTCCTTCTGTTGCATCTCTATCGAAATTACAGCATCTGTGCTGTTACGTGATACTTTCTAAGGCTTCCATTGGCTCTCTAAAGCCATCAGAAAGCGGCATGACGTGTCTCCTGTCTCTGGGCAAAGTACAGCAGCAGAGTTTGTAAGTGGCCTGCCTGGGGACAGTGACACTGGAGATGCGCGGTCACGAGACTTCGCAATTTTTTTCTTTCTCTCTTTGAATGAATACAACGTTGTCTGGTTGGAATATTATCGCTATTTTATGAGAAAAATAGCATAAAAATGTATTTTAAACAGCGTTTGACATGCTTCTAAATTTTGTGAGTAATTTAGTAAATTCACCGGCAGTGTTCGGTGGGAATGCTAGTCACATGCTAGTCACATGCTAATGTAAAAAGCTGGTTTTTGATATAAATATGAACTTGATTGAACAAAACATGCATGTATTGTATAACATAATGTCCTAGGATTGTCATCTGATGAAGATCATCAAAGGTTAGTGCTGCATTTAGCTGTGGTTTGGGTTTATGTGACATTATATGCTAGCTTGAAAAATGGGTGTCTGATTATTTCTGGCTGGGTACTCTGCTGACATAATCTAATGTTTTGCTTTCGTTGTAAAGCCTTTTTGAAATCGGACAGTGTGGTTAGATTAACGAGAGTCTTGTCTTTAAAATGCTGTAAAATAGTCATATGTTTGAAAAATTGAAGTTTTTGCATTTTAGAGCTTTTTGAATAACGCGCCACGGGATTACACTGGCTGTTACGTAGGTGGGATGATTTGGTGCCACCTATCCTAGAGAGGTTAAAGTCTGACATAGCGTTTGCATAAAGGAGTTCTGTATCTATAATTCTTAAAATAATTGTTATGTATTTTGTCAACGTTTATCATGAGTTATTTAGTAAATTCACCGGAAGTTTTGGTGGGTATGCTAGTTCTGAACATCACATGCTAATGTAAAAAGCTGGTTTTTGATATAAATATGAACTTGATTGAACAAAACATGCATGTATTGTATAACATAATGTCCTAGGAGTGTCATCTGATGAAGATCATCAAAGGTTAGTGCTGCATTTAGCTGTGGTTTTGGTTTTTGTGACATATATGCTTGCTTTGAAAATGGTTGTGTGATTATTTTTGGCAGGGTACTCTCCTGACATAATCTAATGTTTTGCTTTCGCTGTAAAGCCTTTTTGAAATCGGACAATGTGGTTGGATTAATGAGAGTCTTATCTTTCAAATGGTGTAAAATAGTCATATGTTTGAGAAATTGAAGTTATAGCATTTTTGAGGTATTTGTATTTCACGCCACGCGATTCCACTGGCTGTTGAATAGGGTGGGACGCTACGTCCCACTGGCCCAGAGAGGATAAATGGTACCCTACACATGCTGAATTCCCCAGGTGAGCGGTTCTGTTCATGCTGATATTACACAGACATTTACTACATTCACCCATTTCCAATTGATTAAAAAATACGTACTTCACATAAATCTAAAGTACAATATATTGCTGTATAATATAATACGATTTTAAATGGATCGCAGTGTGTGAGTGTGTAAATCTGTGGAGGCACGGTGTACAATCCAAGTGGCACCCTATTCCTGCTATAGTGCACTACCTTTGACAAGGGCCCTATGGCGTTGAAGTAGTGTCGGTTACCTGCAATGTGATTTCAAGATGATTGGAACTCTCTCTGGCAGGATGAATCACGGCCAGTAATGAATCTGTCCCTGTACCTGGGATTAAAAGACACACACATGGACACACGAACGGACGCACGCAACCTCAGTGAGTATCTGGGTCTCTGTTTCTCGAATAGGGATGCCCTGCAGTGGAATTAGACCACAGTACAGCGGTGCAAGGTCCACTCTTACACCTCAGGAGGCCGCACGCACACACACACATACACAGCCTCCGTGACCCTACCAGCACAGCAGCCCCAGCACTCCAACCATTCTCCACAGTTGAAGAATATGTCTTCAGTCTGACCTCACAACCTCACAGTCTGCAGACACAAATGCTTTCAAATTTCTTTTTTCCCTTTTTCATTTATTAAATTATTTTAGATTCTAAGGGCCCGATTCAGACATAGGATGTTACACCTTCCTTAACGCAAGCCTTTTCTATGCACTTCTCAGTAGTTGGTATTCAGACTTACGTAATGAAGGTGTGTAATTTAGTTTAAGCCATCCCTTTAAATAAGGTGTACCTTGAAGTTTGAATTCTGTCCACAGACTCAATAGAATATATCGAGAGAACGGGTTCAGAATATTAGGGATCAGTGAAAGAATTCCATCTAAATATATGCATATTTGTCTCCGTTTCAGCACCAATTGGTAGATTTCAAAATACTCTGATCTTGTAGATTATTTAGGTTTAGGAAATTATTTATTAATCATAAAAAACTGTTGTAGATTATTTAGGCTTAGGAAATAATTTATTAATCATAAAAACTGGTTTGGAGCAACTTTAAGCATGAAAGAAACAAAACGGTAGTTTGATTCATTCTGAAAATTGCCACATTCAGTTCATATAATTATATTAGGGAGAATAGTGTACAATAGCAGGCTATTCCTTTGTCTATTGCCTGCACTAACCATAGAACTGTATGATGACACAACCAAGTATTGCGCCATGCATCGGGTTCAAACTGTTACGGCTTGGTCTGCGCTTCGCTGCGTAATGATTTAATTAGATTACATGTCTTCTTTTCAAATATATTATCAACTGTTACTAATGATCCTGAGCAACAACTACATGGCCGTGACGGTGTTTACAGAGGAAGCAAATTAAGGTAAACAAAACAATGTGATTAAATGGAATGATAATATAGGCTATAACAACTAAAGGGAACTAACAGTAAATTGGCAGTGTGGTTCGTGTGGTTATTATGCCTACTGACGGTCGATACTGATAGTGACCTTGAATTTTTGGGTTAACCTACTGGAGAGCTCTTCTTTGTCTACACCCATTCAGCATCATTCACACCCTCTTAAGCTTTAGCTTCACCCATCTCTTTAAGGATTCATGTGAAGCTATGTACTAAACAACCAAATATTTCAAGACTAAAAGGCTGTTTTATACTATGGGTGTGTTCGTAAAGTTGATCTGGAGTGCCAGAGTGTGCACTGGGTGTTCATAAATTCAGAGCGTTGTCAGATTGTGCATTCGTAAATTCAGAGCGTTTTGCACTCAGAGTGTTCAGAGTGCACACTGGACGCTCTGGCCAAGGAATAGGGTTGATCCGAGCGTTCTGACCTAACAACAGCTGTCAAGTACCCAAGCTAACTGGCTAACATTGGCTAGCTTGCTAGCTACTTCTGGACACAAATGAGAGAACTGCTCACTCTGACCATTTTACTCACCCTAGCAGAGTTGGTTAGGCTGTTTTTATGTTATCCACAGCGTTGG
Source organism: Salmo salar (assembly GCF_965601325.2). Taxonomy (NCBI): domain Eukaryota; kingdom Metazoa; phylum Chordata; class Actinopteri; order Salmoniformes; family Salmonidae; genus Salmo; species Salmo salar. Next base: position 80,665,298 of record NC_138304.1, on the reverse strand, counting down.
TGACTGCAACTGTGCTGCTGGCAACAATTTAATTACACTTTTTTGCCAAAGTTTACTGACACTGGCCATATTCAACGGGTGTTGAGCATTTGTAAATTCATCAGTTATTCTGTACTCTGGTACACTCAGATGAGAGTGCTCTGAAATCGGAGTAGATAGCCAGAGAGAATTTACCAGCCACGTTTATTGACAGCTGTCGCAGTGACACCATGACCATTCTATTGAAATAGTTACTCACAGTTGAAGTTGGAAGTTTACATACACCTTAGTCAAATACATTTCAACTCAGTTTTTCACAATTCCTGACATTTAATCCTAGTAAAAATTCCCTGTTTTAGGTCAGTTAGGATCACCACTTTATTTTAAGAATGTGAAATGTCATATTAATAGTAGAAAGAATGATTTGTTTCAGCTTTTATTTCTTTCATCACATTCCCAGTGGGTCAGAAGTTTACAGACACTCAATAGTATTTGGTAGCATTGCCTTTAAATTGTTTAACTTGGAAAAATGTTTTGGGTAGCCTTCCACAAGCTTCTCACAATAAGTTGGGTGAATTTTGGCCCATTCCTTCTGACAAAGCTGGTGTAACTGAGTCAGGTTTGTAGGCCTCCATGCTCACACACTTTTTCAGTTCTGCCCACACATTTTCTATGGGATTGAGGTCAGGGCTTTGTGATGGCCACTCCAATACCTTGACTTTGTTGTCCTTAAGCCATTTTGCCACAACTTTGGAAGTATGCTTGTGGTCATTGTCCATTTGGAAGACCCATTTGCGACCCAGCTTTAACTTCGTGATTGATGTCTTGAGATGTTGCTTCAATATATCCACATAATTTTCTTTCCCCATGATGCCATCTATTTTGTAAAGTGCACTAGTCCCTCCTGCAGCAAAGCACCCCCACAACATGATGCTGCCACACCTGTGCTTCACGGTTGGAATGGTGTTTTTCGGCTTGCAAGCTTCCCCCTTTTCCCTCCTAACATAACGATGGTCATTATGGCCAAACAGTTCTATTTTTGTTTCATCAGACCAGAGGACATTTTTCCAAAAAGTACAATCAGTTGCAAGCTGTAGTCTGGCTTTTTTATGGCGGTTTTTGAGCAGTGGCTTCTTCCTTGCTGAGCGGACCTTCAGCTTATGCCTCGTTTTACTGTGGATACAAATACTTCTGTACCTGTTTCCTCCAGCATCTTCACAGGGTCCTTTGCTGTTGTTCTGGGATTGATATGCACTTTTCGCACCAAAGTATGATCATCTCTAGGAGACAGAAGGCATCTCCTTCCTGAGCGGTATGACGACTGCGTGGTCCCATGGTGTTTATACTTGCGTACTATTGTTTGTACAGATGAACGTGGTACCTTCAGGCATTTGGAAATTGCTCCCAAGGATGAACCAGATTTGTGGAGGTCAAAAAAGGAGGTCTTGGCTGATTTCTTTAGATTTTCCCATGATGTCAAGCAAGGACGCACTGAGTTTGAAGGTAGGCCTTGAAATACATCCACAGGTACACCTCCAATTGACTGAAATGATATCAATTAGCCCAACAGAAGCTTCTTAAGCCATTATATTTTTCAGGAATTTTCCAAGCTGTTTATAGGCACAGTCAACTTAGTGTATGTTAACTTCTGACCCACTGGAATTGTGATACAGTGAATTATAAGTGAAATAATCTGTCTGTAAACAATTGTTGGAAAAATGAATTCTGTCATGCACAAAGTAGAAGTCCTAACCAACTTGCCAAAACTATAGTTTGTTAACAAGAAATTTGTGGAGTGGTTGAAATACGAGTTTTAATGACTCCAACCTAAGTGTATGTAAATTTCCGACTTCAACTGTACATAGTGGAGTCTTTTTTAAGACATGTAGCCAGCTAGCTAAACAATGAACCATAATCCCAACTCATAACGTTAGTACCCTGCGTGAATCTGCAGGTAGCTAACCAACCAGGTTCAATGTTAGCTACCTAACAGTAGGCTATAACTAGCAATACAAATGGCTCTGAGATATGAGTTATATTACTACACAGATCATTCACGTAATGTTACCTAGCTAGCCAGTCAGCCAGCTAACGTTAGCTAGCTAGCTAGCAGTACACTTTAACTTGAAATGAAAACATCTTTCTGACAAAATTAGAAATGTGTTATATCTTAAAATGTAGCTGGCTAGACTCTCTTACCGTATACATGGATGGACGCTTCTCCCTCTGTCACGGATGCCATGATTGCCCTTAGTTTGAAGATGTAATCCGTATACAGGTGTTTTATACAACAACCTTCTGTGTGTTCTCTTTTTGACTCCGTCTGTATACTTGCAATCAAACCCCAGACCAATCAGATCTCATCTCTCGGCATGTCCAGCCCACTCATTATCTCAGCCAATTGTGGCTAGTGGGAAGGTTGGTGACTTTTTCCGTGGCTAAACCAACTAGGCTCGTAATTTAAGAATTGTATTCGTTTTTACAGATGGAATACTAGTTTGTAATTAAGGCATATGAAAGTTCACATTTTCCAGAAGTTATTTCTGCCCCCAAAAAAGTTTGTTCAAATGGCGCTCCTGTGATGTAGTGACGCGAGACATACACCTAGTTTCCTGAAACGAGTCACATTTGTCTCTTGCATGCTTCACAGGATGATGCCAAATTGATTTATAGAAAAGAGTGGCAAGTATCAATTAAAGTTATTGATGTAGTGACGCAAGGACGCACTAGACTTGTTTGTCTGTTTCAAAAAAGTAAACTGTTATGTTTCCATTGTTTGGTAAACCCATTCAACAAGTTGACAGAAAATCGGGCCACAGCTGGCGATGTATGAACAAAGTTTAAGGCAAAATAGATCTAAAACAAGTATCTTTTATATTTACAATTCCTTTATCCAAACAGATTACTAATTTACCTAACTCTTATCAATAGCTCAGTGTTATTTCTATCAAAAAATAAAGTAGATGCTTTTTCCACTTGGAACTGGTAGATTTTCTAGACCTTATTCATGGTTTCTCGCACGTAAACGTGGTAGAATTATTAGGGAATTAGGTCAAGGTCAGAATACGGCATATCTCAAATCAAATCAAACTTCATTTGTCACAGTCGCCGAATACAGCAACTGTAGACCTTACCGTGAAATGCTTACTTACAAGCCCTTCATTTCTTCGGGATCGGTGTCCCTTCTACAGGACGGTTGAGCTAACGTAGGCTAATGCGATTAGCATGAGGTTGTAAGTAACAACAACATTTCCCAGGACATAGACATATCTGATATTGGCAGAAAGCTTAAATTCTTGTTCATCTAACTGCACTGTCCAATTTACAGTAGCTATGACAGTGAAATAATACCAAGCTATTGTTTGAGGAGAGTGCACAGTTTTGAACATGAAAAGTTATTAATAAACAAATTAGGCACATTTGGGCAGTCTTGATACAACATTTTTGAACAGAAATGCAATGGTTCATTGGATCAGTCTAAAACTTTGCTCATACACTGCTGCCATCTAGTGGCCAACATCTAAATTGCATCTGGGCTGGAATAATACATGATGGCCTTTCTCTTGCATTTCAAAGATGATGGTACAAAAAAAGCTGCATGTTTTTTTTTTCTTTGTATTATCTTTTACCAGATCTGTTCTGTTATATTCTCCAACATTCCTTTCACATTTCCACAAACTTCAAAGTGTTTCCTTTCAAATGGTACCAAGAATATGCATATCCATGCTTCAGGGCCTGAGTTACAGGCAGTTAGATTTGGGTATGTCATTTTAGGCAAAAATGTAAAAAAAAAGGGGCGGATCCTGCAGTTCAAGAAGACTTAAGAAAATATTTACCAAATAAACTAAAGTAAAAATAATTAAAGGTTAGACAAGAAAATAACAATAATGAGGCTATATATCTGTAGACACACCTCCGCCCCACCTTCATTTATTCGATCTCCACCCAAAACGAATAGCATGCTATTCTTATGTTTACATTCAAGGTCTGTCACACCCTGATCTGTTTTACCTGTCCTCGTTATTGTCTCCACCCCCTCCAGGTGTCGCTTGTTTTCCGCTGTGTATTTATCCACGTGTTTCCTGTCTCTCTGTACCAGTTCGTCTTGTATGTTTCCAAGTCAACCAGTGTTTTCCCTGTTCTCCTGCTTTTTGCATTCTCCTTTTTCTAGTCCTCCCGGTTTTGACCCTTTCCTGTTTCTGGACTTTGTACCTGCCTGCCTGACCATTCTGCCTGCTTTGACCACGAGCCTGTCTGCCACTCTGTACCTCCTGGACTCTGATCTGGTTTTGACCTTTTTACCTGTCCACGACCATTCTCTTGCCTACCCCTTTGTATTAATAAACATTGTAAGACTCCAACCATCTGCCTCCTGTGTCTGCATCTGGGTCTCGCCTTGTGCCTTGATAAGGTCAGAATATGCATAAAGAGAAAAGTGCATAAAATGGGAATTACGTTCCATTTACGCACGCTTAACTTTGGTCGGAATCGGGCCCTAAGTAACTGGAACAGAAAAGGGAACATCCTTGAATTTAATTTATTTGTGTACAATATATAAACAACAGAATGTACAATGTAAAACCAGAAGATAGCACTTAAAAGTATAAACGCTTGTTTCCAAAGCGATACTCGTCTAAAGCCAGTCCTTGACCATTTGAAATAAACAGGGGAGGTTGGTCAACATGAAAGGGCTCATTCTGAAAAGTGAATGTTGTTTTAAAACATTGAACCTCAGCTCATGTAACAGTCAGTGCACTGTACATCCCTGGTGTCAGTTTGTTGTATCAACATGACCTTCTCCAGGTTCACGACCTCCAGGTGACCTGAACAGCATACACCACCTCCCTGTGACCTGGTGTGACCTCCCTGTACCTGGTGAGAGTGGCCACTCTCCCTGGGTGGCTGTCGCTTTACCTCCCAGTCAAACTACACTACAGTAGGTTCAACCCCCTAAGTTCCCCATGTCAGCCAGGGCAGAGTGAAGAGACCAGGGCGGGCACTAACGTAGAGGTAACAGGTGGGGCGTAACGCAAAGAAACACACAAATCCTGTGATTCATCCTAATTCATCATCACTTGAGGGGCTAGATATGGGCCGCAGAGTAGGTTTTGAAATAAAATGAGGTGGGTGTTTATATTTGTCCACTCTCACATGTACAACTGTGTATTAATATGCATGTGTGATTTGGAAATGTGTTTTTAGCATATCCCAACACCCTCGGAGAGTGGGGTCACGGCCAGGGTCTGCCATTATCAACAGCGAATGGAGCAATTAGTGTTAAGTGCCTTGCTCAAGGTCACATCAACAGATTGTTCACCTTGTCGGCTCAGGGATTCGAACTAGCAATTTTTCAGTTATTGGCCCAACACTCTAATTGCTAGGCTACCTACTGTAGATGAAGTAATATTAAACAACATCTACGTTACATGTGAGAAATCATAACTGACTCTTCAACTAAGTTTAAAATAGAAACTGACTCACATCAATTCAAACCAGACAGATGGAGAAAAAGATCAGACAGGCAAATCACGTCAGCTGAATAATACGGACCAGTAGAGTTGATTTCCCCTGGAGTACATTTACATTTTAGCAGACGCTCTTATCCAGAGCGACATACAGTTTGTGCATTCATCTTAAAATACTGTAGCTAGGTGAGACATAGGTGGCTGTCACATATCACTGTCGTAGTAAGTACATTTTTTATAAACAAATGAAGGGTTCTATCACACCGTCTCTAGTTAAACAGAGAGAGATCAGACTAACATTTCCCACATTATTTGTTTGGAGCTCAAACAGACTGACATAAGAATCCTGACCAAGAATGTGATGAACAAATTCCTCTGAAATGCCATATCCTGTCATTTGCATAGAATGCGGAATAGCGACACTGTTATGTAGATTCTGAGATGAGAACTAACATGAGAGTTAGGGTTACATGTTTCCATATTTGTCTTTTTTAGGACCACATTATGGAAATATCTCTGAAATGTTTGACGTTTTATATTCTATCCTCTAACCCAAATAGAGCTCTCTCATAACCCTGGAGGATAAATAAGTGTCATATCTCTAGATGGCTGATGAAATGCTATCAACTTTTAATTAAAGTGAATAGTAGGACTCTGATTTATATTTCAGAGCTAATTAGCATGGCGACTCAGGGGACTGGAATGATTAGACACGTAAAGACTCCCCACGGTAGCTGCAGGCTGCATCCTCTCATGCTCCAAAAGCTGCAGACTGCATCTTTACTGAGAAACTACAATACAAGCATAACGCAAGCATTCCGGGAGCATTCTTTTCGGCATGTAACACCAGAAGCTGCTAACGGAGGCAGTAAGCAACAGCAAGAGGTCCTTTTTTATTCCTTTTTTTACACTTCAGAAGAGCGAGTGTTTCACTACTGTGCACTACACTTACGTTACGTGTCTGGTGTAGTTTGGCAGATTCGCCATAGTTATTGTATGCTAGTTTCCATGTCAACATTTCTCCTCACACCTAATTTCCTTCCTTTTGTGTGGACTTTGTATCCATGGCAACCATATCTTTGCCAGTTAGAAGAAACATACTGATAAAATGGTTTTGGACAATAGCATTAGAGACAGATGCATCAGGTTGCCTGGACAGTATTTTATTTTTCTGTCCCTTGTATTATTCTCATTAGGATTTGGGTCACTGATAGCCACACATAGCACTCAGAAGAAGAAAGATGTAATGGACACAAATAACTATTTATGATGTAAGCTCACACAAATAGGGTGTAGCTTATTTAGTAGATAGTTTATGTACAGAAACATACACATAAATAATGATGTTATGAAAACAGTCTGGAGGACTGAGATTTTGTATTGGCAAGTGACATAGCCGCATACCATCTGTGGTTCATTAATGCCACATTTTAACGTTTGGCTTTAGGACAAGAAAGAACATATCACCACACAGCTGTTAAAACAAATCCAACCTTTTTCTACTGGAGATGAGCCCAGGCCAACGCGTGTAAGATAAATGGAGTATTAGAGGAATATTGTGTGCTCCCAATAACAGATGAGAGATGACTTCATTCATTGATTCAAAATAGAGGTATGGTTTTATTTATGAAATTGACATTGCCAATATCAGATGAATCTAAAAACGTAACCTCTTACATCTAGACGTTCCGCTAGCGGAACACCTGCTCCAATATCCAATGATGGGCGTGGCGCGAAATACAAACTCCTCTAAAACCCGAAAACTTCAATTTTTCAAACATATGCCTATTTTACAGCATTTTAAAGACAAGACTCTCGTTAATCTAACCACACTGTCCGATTTCAAAAAGGCTTTACAGCGAAAGCAAAACATTAGATTATGTCAGCAGAGTACCCAGCCAGAAATAATCAGACACCCATTTTTCAAGCTAGCATATAATGTCACAAAAAACAAAACCACAGCTAAATGCAGCACTAACCTTTGATGATCTTCATCAGATGACAACCCTAGGACATTATGTTATACAATGCATGCATGTTTTGTTCAATCAAGTTCATATTTATATCAAAAACCAGCTTTTTACATTAGCATGTGACGTTCAGAACTAGCATACCCCCCGCAAACATCCGGTGAATTTACTAAATTACTCACGATAAACGTTCACAAAAAACATAACAATTATTTTAAGAATTATAGATACAGAACTCCTCTATGCACTCGATATGTCCGATTTTAAAATAGCTTTTCGGTGAAAGCACATTTTGCAATATTCTCAGTAGATAGCCCAGCCATCACAGGGCTAGCCATTTAGACACCGACCAAGTTTAGCCCTGACCAAACTCCGATTTACTATTACAAAAGTTTGATTACCTTTGGTGTTCTTCGTCAGAATGCACTCCCAGGACTGCTACTTCAATAACAAATGTTGGTTTGGTTCAAAATAATCCATCGTTATATCCAAATAGCGGCGTTTTGTTCGTGCGTTCAAGACACTATCCGAAGTGTAAATAAGGGTCACGAGCATGGCGCAATTCGTGACAAAAGATTTCTAAATATTCCATTACCGTACTTCGAAGCATGTCAACCGCTGTTTAAAATCAATTTTTATGCCATTTTTCTCGTAAAAAAGCGATAATATTCCGACCGGGAATCTGCGTTTAGGTAAACAGACGAAAGAAAACAAAGCATGGGGTCGACGCGGGCACGAGCCTGAGTCTCACAGTACTGTAACCAGCCACTACCCAAACACGCTACTTTTTTTCAGCCAGAGCCTGCAAAGCCACGATTCAGCTTTTTGCCGCCTTCTGAGAGCCCATGGGAGCCGTAGGAAGTGTCACGTAACAGCAGAGATCCTCTGTAATGGATAGAGATAATCAAGAAGGGCAAGAAATTGTCAGACAGGGCACTTCCTGCATGGAATCTTCTCAGGTTTTGGCCTGCCAAATGAGTTCTGTTATACTCACAGACACCATTCAAACAGTTTTAGAAACTTTGGAGTGTTTTCTATCCAAAGCTAATAATTATATGCATATTCTAGTTTCTGGGCAGGAGTAATAATGAGATTAAATCGGGTACGTTTTTTATCCGGCTGTGAAAATACTGCCCCCTAGCCATAAAAGGTTAACAATGTGAACAAGTCTATGATGAGGAGACTCCTGTAGAGTTGAGTTGCTTTTCTACGTCAGTAAAGGTGGGCACAGGACATGGAGATGGAAATAGAGCTCTGGAATCACTGTTAAGTACAATAAATGGTATGGCAGGCTGACATTAAAGCTACAATTTGAGAAACAAGCTGATGCCTTTCCCTGAATAGGCTTTGATAGAGGACAATAACGTAGCTGTACATAGCTATTTCCCCTCTCCTTTAACATACTGGTACGTCAACTCCCCTTCTCTCCTCTCTGATCCCGGCTCTACTGCCTTCCTGCGATATACCATTCATTTCCCATATCATATTCCTCTAAAACACTGGAATAACATCTGAATAATACCCAATTTACAACCTATTGACGTGAGCATGGCTTGTCATTCTGCACTCGCATGACAGGAAACCTGGCACATAAAGCGGTTATGATTCATTTGGCCGATTTTTTTTTCTGACATCCACTCCCAGTTCCTTCTAACTCAGTATGGTGTGGGGGCTGAGTGGGGGCTGGTTAAATAGACACACCTGCAGAGAGGCAGATTTGGCGGCCTGCATCAGCCATGATGATAGATATTATTTCACTTCTATGATGTTTGATGTTTTTTCTAACGGCTTCACTAGCGGCTTTCTAGCGGTGGTAGATTGCTTCTATTGAGCGGCCCTATCATAAGGCAAGGCAGGTGTACTGCTTTAGCAAAGTAAGAAAGAATTAGAAGTTTTAGTCGTTAGGTAAAAAAACGTTAGCTCCTTATCATTATAGCGAGCTATTTCTGCAGGTCAGTCACTGACTCTGTTCCAAATGGCACCCTATTCCCTATATAGTGCACTACTTTTGACCAGACTCCACAGGACTCTGGACAAAAGTAGTGCACTATATACAGAATAAGGTGTCATTTGGGATGCACCCATAGTCTCACTCACAGTCAAAGATCAAAGACATAGATGTCGCCCCCAAAAAAGGAGCCCCATTTCAATTCATTTCAATTCATTCCGTGTCAATTATGTCCTAATGACTTGTCTTCTTAGTCTGTGTAAAGTGTAAAAGGCTATTTCAATTCTCAGAGCACCTGTTCAGTCATCTCAGCTGAGTTGGAGTCACTTAGAGCCCATCTCTATAACTCTAGGTAATTATAGCTAAATCAATTGACAAGACATATTACATTGCTCTTCATCTTGTGAATGTTGAGTACATCTACACAGTTCCACAGAGTTCAGTGAAATGTTTTTTTTTTGTTGATAAAGGCTTGGGCTGCATCTCAAATGGCACCTAATTCTATATACTGTAGGCCTATAGTGCACTACTATTGAGCGGGGCCATTTCAGACACAGCCTTGATGTAGCCTAGCTATGCTCCAAGGTACTGGATAAGGATGTAGGCCAATAGGTCAGTAAGACAGTAGCTGCGTGCTGGTGTGATAATACATGTTTGTGACTTGGTGCAGCTACTGCTTGCTATAGGCACTGGATGAGCAGGCATATGTGTCTAAAGCCCCCTATAGTTGATGTCCTCGCCCCACGGAAATATAATTAGCATAATAAATCCCCATCAAAATCTGTCGGTTTAAGCTAGAGATACAGTGTATTCGGAAAGTATTCAGACCCCTCGACCTTTTCCACATTTTGTTACAGCCTTACTCTAAAATGGATTTAATAGTTTTTTCCCCCTCTTCAATCTACACACAATATGTCACGTCCTGACCAGCAGAGGGTGTATTGTGTTAGTCTTGGTCAGGATGTGGCAGGTGGTTTGTGTTTGTTAAATGTTGTGTGGGTGATTGGGACTTCCAATTGAAGGCAGGTGTGTTGAGTTGCCTTTGATTGGAAGTCCTATATAGGTGTGTGTGTTTTTCTTTGGGGTTGTGGGTGGTTGTTTGTGTGCACTGCGTTGGTTTGAGCCTGCCACACTGTTACCATTGTAAGTACTGTTTATTGTTTTTTTGTTCAAGTGGATGCTTTACATGTTTCCTTGAATAAACATGAGTGTCCACAATCCCGCTGCGCCTTGGTCCTCTTCTCTACATGACAACTTTTGTGACACAATACCCCATAATGACAAAGCAATAACAAGTTTTTAGACATTTTTGAAAATGTATTAAAAATGTTAAACTGAAATATTACATTTACATAAGTCTTCAGACTCTTTACTCAGTACTTTGTTGAAGCACGTTTGACAGTGATTACAGCCTAGATTCTACTTGGGTATGACGCTACAATCTTGGCACGCCTGTATTTGGGTAGTTTCTCCCATTCTTCTCCACAGATCCTCTCAAGCTCTGTCAGGTTGGATGGGGAGCGTCGCTGCACAGGTCTCTCCAGAGATGTTAGATCTGGTTCAAGTCCAGGCTCTGGCTTGGACACTCAAGGACATTCAGAGACTTGTCTTGAAGCCACTCCTGCGTTGTCTTGGCTGTGTGCTTAGGGTTGTTGTCCTGCTGGAAGGTGAACCTATTCCCCAGTCTGAGGTCCGGAGCGCTCTGGAGCAGGTTTTCATCAAGGATCTCTGTGTACTTTGCTCGGTTCGTCTTTACCTTGATCCTGACTAGTCTCCCAATCCCTGCTGCTGAAAAACATCCCCACAACATGATGCTGCCACCACCACGCTTCACCATAGGGATGGTTCCAGGTTTCCTCCAGACGTGACGCTTGGCATTCAGGCCAAAGAGTTCAATATTGGTTTCATCAGACCAGAGAATCTTGTTTCTCATGGTCTGAGAGTCCCTTAGGTGCTTTTTGGCAAACTTCAAGATGGCTGTCATGTGCCTTTCACTGAGGAGTGGCTTCTGTCTGGCCGCTCTGCCAAGGCCTGATTGGTGGAGTGCTGCAGAGATGGTTGTCCTTCTGGAAGGTTCTCCCATCTCCATAGAGAAACACTGGAGCTCTGTCAGAGTGATCATCGGGTTCGTGATCACCTCCATGACCAAGGCCCTTCTCCCCTGATGGCTGGGTGGTCAGCTCTAAGAAGTGTATTGGTGGTTCCAAACTTTAAGAATGATTGAGGCCACTGTGTTCTTGGTGACCTTCAATGCTGCAGACATTTTTTGGTACCCTTCCCCAGATCTGTGCCTGGACACAATCCTGTCTCTGAACTCTATGGACAATTCCTTCGACCTCGTGGGTTGGTTTTTGCCCTGACTTGCACTGTCAACTGTGGGACCTTATATAGACAGGTTTGCGACCAAGCTTTAACTTCCTGATTGATGTCTTGATAGGTTGCTTCAATATATCCACATAATTTCCCTTCCTCATGATTCCATCTATTTTGTGAAGTACACCAGTCCCTCCTGCAGCAAAGCACCCCCACAACATGATGCTGCCCCCCCCATGCTTCACGGTTGGGATGGTGTTCTTTGGCTTGCAAGCCTCCCCATTCTTCCTGCAAACATAACGATGGTCATTATGGCCAAACAGTTCTATTATTGTTTCATCAGACCAGAGAACATTTCTCCAAAAAGTACGATCTTTGTCCCCATGTGCAGTTGCAAACCGTAGTCTAAATGATCCTTGGTATGACCATCTAAAAACAATTCCATATGTTAGCTTAGTAGAAACCCAGCCCCGGGCCCTTAGACCTTACGGGGCTTTTAGAAACAAAATGTAGGCTACTTGCTGATATCAAGCTCTTTACAAAAACCTTCTCTAATGAAGGAAGCTAAATTACAAAAGTTGTTTTCTTAGCTACATGCTGAATGGATATGCTACCCTCACGTAGCCTATCTGAAACATATCAGGCGGAGGGGACGGAGATGGGGAGGCTCTACGATGGTCACAGAGCATGAAAATGAATGACGCTTGAAGATTGAAGGTTTGGCAAAGCCATCATATTCGACATATTAAAAGGCCTGGACGAATGGCACTCTCCACCAGCTCTAGCTGTTTATGTTAAATACTCCCAAGAGAACAGCTACCAGTGACTATTTCATTAGACTGTTGAGGAGTTTGTGTCTGTCTGTGTGTGTGTGTGTGTGTGTGTGTGTGTGTGTGTGTGTGTGTGTGTGTGTGTGTGTGTGTGTGTGTGTGTGTGTGTGTGTGTGTGTGTGTGTGTGTGTGTGTGTGTGTGTGTGTGTGTGTAGGGACAGGGATGGGGTGGCTAATGATCTAAAGAGGAGAGAGATAACCATCCTAGCATAAAGATGGAACGTGCCAATGATGTGATAGGATAGACGACAGGATTCCCATTACAAAGAAACAGAAAATTCATATTTTTTTTATTGTTCCTTATGATCATTGCTTATGGAAATAAGACAGGGTCCCTCTAAGCATATACAGTATCATGCTTTCTAGATACACTAACTCCGCTAGTTACACTAACTCAGCTAGTCGTCTTGACTACTTTCTTACGCCATTCTCTCTGGCACCAAAAGTTTAAAAAGTGTTGATAGGGGACAGAATACGGTCGGATCATCACATAATTGGCATATATATCAGTCTTACAGATATTGGAAATTTAATCAAAGTCTACTAGATGATAAATAGTTTATAACTAGGACAGAAGAATTTATAACTGACTTTTTCAGACATAACATAGGTACAGCAGATCCCCTTATTGTATGGGACACTTTTAAGTGTGCCTTTAGAGGCCATGCAATTCAGTACTCATCTATAAAACAAAAGCAATTTATATCAAAAGAGTCCATATTAACAAAGGAACTTGAAGGATTAACAGTACAGTTAGATTGCAATAAAAATGGTACCATAGAGGCACAGAATAAGTTAGAGGAAAAACAAAAAGAAATGGAGGAACTTATTCAAGAAAGATCCAGTGTAATATATTATAAAAATAGAGCGAACTGGATGGACTATGGGGAAAAATGCACCAAATTCTTTTTCAGTCTTCAATATAGAAATGCTACCAAAAAAATGTACACTGCTCAAAAAAATAAAGGGAACACTTAAACAACACAATGTAACTCCAAGTCAATCACACTTCTGTGAAATCAAACTGTCCACTTAGGAAGCAACACTGATGGACAATAAATGTCACATGCTGTTGTGCAAATGGAATAGACAACAGGTGGAAATTATAGGCAATTACCAAGACACCCCCAATAAAGGAGTGGTTCTGCAGGTGGGGACCACAGACCACTTCTCAGTTCCTATGCTTCCTGGCTGATGTTTTGGTCACTTTTGAATGCTGGCGGTGCTTTCACTCTAGTGGTAGCATGAGACGGAGTCTACAACCCACACAAGTGGCTCAGGTAGTGCAGCTCATCCAGGATGGCACATCAATGCGAGCTGTGGCAAGAAGGTTTGCTGTGTCTGTCAGCGTAGTGTCCAGAGCATGGAGGCGCTACCAGGAGACAGGCCAGTACATCAGGAGACGTGGAGGAGGCCGTAGAAGGGCAACAACCCAGCAGCAGGACCGCTACCTCCGCCTTTGTGCAAGGAGGAGCAGGAGGAGCACTGCCAGAGCCCTGCAAAATGACCTCCAGCAGGCCACAAATGTGCATGTGTCTGCTCAAACGGTCAGAAACAGACTCCATGAGGGTGGTATGAGGGCCCGACGTCCACAGGTGGGGGTTGTGCTTACAGCCCAACACCGTGCAGGACGTTTGGCATTTTCCAGAGAACACCAAGATTGGCAAATTCGCCACTGGTGCCCTGTGCTCTTCACAGATGAAAGCAGGTTCACACTGAGCACGTGACAGACGTGACATAGTCTGGAGACGCCGTGGAGAACGTTCTGCTGCCTGCAACATCCTCCAGCATGACCGGTTTGGCGGTGGGTCAGTCATGGTGAGGGGTGGCATTTCTTTGGGGGGCCGCACAGCCCTCCTTGTGCTCGCCAGAGGTAGCCTGACTGCCATTAGGTACCGAGATGAGATCCTCAGACCCCTTGTGAGACCATATGCTGGTGCGTTTGGCCCTGGGTTCCTCCTAATGCAAGACAATGCTAGACCTCATGTGGCTGAAGGCATTGATGCTATGGACTGGCCCGCCCGTTCCCCAGACCTGAATCCAATTGAGCACATCTGGGACATCATGTCTCGCTCCATCCACCAACGCCACGTTGCACCACAGACTGTCCAGGAGTTGGCGGATGCTTTAGTCCAGGTCTGGGAGGAGATCCCTCAGGAGACCATCCGCCACCTCATCAGGAGCATGCCCAGGCGTTGTAGGGAGGTCATACAGGCACGTGGAGGCCACACACACTACTGAGCCTCATTTTGACTTGTTTTAAGGACATTACATCAAAGTTGGATCTGCCTGTAGTGTGGTTTTCCACTTTAATTTTGAGTGTGACTCCAAATCCAGACCTCCATGGGTTGATGAATTGGATTTCCATTGATTATTTTTGTGTGATTTTGTTGTCAGCACATTTAACTATGTAAAGAAAAAAGTGTTTAATAATATTATTTCTTTCATTCAGATCTAGGATGTGTTGTTTAAGTGTTCCCTTTATTTTTTTGAGCAGTATATTAAAACTAGTTACAAATGATGGAGTCACGCATGATTCACCAAATTATATTTTGAAAGAGGAAGTAAAGTACTTTAAGAATATGTTTTCGTTTCAGGCTCCTCCATCTCCACTAACTGAAACTAATTGTATGTTTTTTTCCTAATAATAAGGTAAAATTAACATCAGCACAGAAAGACTCATGTGAAGACCAAATTACAGAGGAGGAACTGCTTGATGCAATTGAGGCATTTCAGGATGGGAAAACTCCAGGCTGGATGGCATATCAGTGGAAGTATACAACACTTTTTTTGATATACTCAAAGGACCATTATTAGCATGTTTTAACCACTCCTATATAAATGGTAGATTATCAGACATGCAACAAGAAGGTCTGATATCCTTATTACTGAAACAGGACCCAAATGGTATATATAAAGATCCAGTCCATTTAAAAGATTGGAGACCTCTTACACTTCAGTGTTGTGTTTCAAAAATCCTAGCTTGGCGCATAGAATTAAAAAAGTATTGTCAGATATTATTCATCCTAATCAGATAGGTTTTTTACATGGACGATACATTGGAGATAATATAAGACAAGTACTGGAAACAATAGAATACTATGAAATATCGAGGACACCAGGCCTGGTTTTCATAGCTGATTTTGAAAAGGCTTTTGATAAAGTACGACTGGTGTTTATATATAAATGCCTAGAATATTTCCATTTTGGGGAATCTCTTATAAAATGGGTTAAAGTTATGTTTAGTAACCCTAGGTGTAAAATAGTAAATAATGGCTACATCTCAGAAAGTTTTAAACTATCTAGAGGAGTAAAACAAGGTTGTCCACTATCAGCATATTTATTTATTATTGCCATTGAAATGTTAGCTGTTAAGATTAGGTCAAACAATAATATTAAGGGATTAGAAATCCGTGGCTTAAAAACCAAGGTGTCATTGTACGCCGATTATTCATGTTTTCTTTTAAAACCACAATTAGAGTCTCTCCACAGCCTCATAGAGGATCTAGATACTTTTGCTATCCACTCTGGATTAAAACCAAATTATGATAAGTATTATGTATTGGATCACAAAAAAATGCAAATTTTACATTACCATGTAGTTTACCAATTAAATGGTCTGACGGAGATGTGGACATACTCGGTATACCAATCCCAAAAGAAGGAAATGATCTCACTCCAATAAATTTTTATAGAAATTTAGCAAAAATAGATAAGATCTTGCTACCATGGAAAGGAAAATACCTGTTTATTTGTGGAAAAATCACCCTGATTAACTCTTTAATTATATCACAGTTTACCTATTTGCTAATTGTTTTGCCTACACCTAGTGACCTGCTTTTTAAATTATATTAACAAAAAATATTAAATTTTATTTGGAATGGCAAGCCAGATAAAATTAAAAGGGCCTATTTATATAACGAATATGAATTCGGAGGGCAGAAATTATTAAATATTAAAGCATTAGACCTCTCACTAAAGGCATCAGTCATACCAAAGTTATACTTAAATCCAAACTGGTTTTCTAGTAAATTGGTACGAATGTCTCATCCTATGTTCAAGAAGGGCCTTTTTCCCTTTACTTGTATGTCGGCCCTGTATTAAAGAACATAAATGGTTAAAGAAAAGTGTGATAAATAAAAACATATACCAATTTCATTTAAGGACCAACAACTGATAGCTGTGCGATATAAATTGCAAAATAGTTGGGAAGAGATTTTCGATGAACCCATTCCATGGCACATGGTTTATGAATTGATACGCAAAACAACGCCGGATTCAAAACTTCGAATTTTTCAATTTAAATTACTATACAAAATTCTTGCAACTAATAGAATGTTATATATATGGGGGATACAATCTTCCCAGCTCTGCAGATTCTGCTGTGAGGAGGCAGAGTCATTAGATCATTTATTTTGATATTGTCCATATGTAGCTCATTTTTGGTCGCAGGTCCAGGAATGGCTGAAGAATTGCAACATTTGCCTAGAACTAACGCTGCAGATAGCAAAACTGGGTGATTTGAAAAACCATAGTCAATCAATCAATAATATAATAATTATTTTAGCAAAAATGTTTATTTTTAATTTACAATCTGTAGAAGCTATGAGAACAGAAAGGTTAAATCGTTTTGTGAAGCATCACAGCACAGTTGAAAAATATATGGCAAATAGAAATCCGAAATGGATGATGTTGAGAGATAGATGGGAGGGGTTGAATGGAGCTGAAGGGTGGGACTAATAACAAGATAAACAATGTAAAACATACGGGGTCTGTAAAATTTATATAGGTTCAGAACTTTTGTGATATAGCACAGTTACAAATAGAAATCAAACTGGATGGACATCAGAAATAGAGGAAGTACTAAAAACAAACAAAAAATAACTATTGTAAAATAGACTGTGTCTGTAAAATGTGTATAAGATGAATAACTTGAAGGTAAAAGCTGAAGTGTTTATTAGTTTACTCCAATTGGGGCGATCGGTGGTAGGGTTTGCGGGGAATAACAATAAAGGTATATTCTTTAAAAAAGTATGTATGTGTATGTATATATATGTATATGTATGCATGCGTGTATGGATATATATATTTACCCCAAAAATATATGGGGGATTGGAAATGATGCAGACAATTACATTGATGGAAGCAATATTCTTTCCGCAATATTAAGCTGATCCTCCCCTAAAGAAAAAAAAAGAAAAGAAAAAAGAAAAAACTCATGCATGCTGCGATGCTCTCCCATTTTGTCAAAAGAGTTATACCAAATGGAGTATCTAAAATGTATAATCCCACACTTGGAGAGGGAATCAGCACCTTGTAGGAGACTCTGCTGTGCAACAGGGCCTCTATCCCTTGTTTAGTTATAGTGAAAAATCAACCTGGACCTCTTATTCAAACTCCCACTACGAAAGGCCAGTGCTGACCAGTCAAACAACCGCTGTGTCGTGACAGCCATCTCGCACACATCTCACACACAGGCACACGCACGCATGCACACACACACACTCACACACACACACACACTGCTCTCCTATCAGCATGCTGCATCAGCGGTCCATTGGTCCTAAAGATATGTTGCTGTGTGTAGAATCATTCTACAGTCAATCACCCCTCCTGCTGTTTGCCTCTGCCCTGTCTCCCACCGGCTGTCTTCTCTTCTGTGTCACTGAGCAGGGTCTAAGGCCCGCTCTTACACTTCAGGAGGCCACACACACATGCTTGCACGCACGCATGCACAAACACATACACACTCCTCCATCGTCACCTCACTCTCTCAGCCACCCCAACTGTGTGTTCTGTGTTCCCGTCTGCTTTTTTCATGGATTGACAGGCCTATGGGCCAACTGGGAAGTGAAAGGAGGCAGGATTCACACACACACACACACACACACACACACACACTATATATTTCCCTGTCTCTCTTTCTCCCACCCTTCCCTCTTTTTTTAGCTGGAACATAATTGTTATCACCTCCTGTCACATGGAGATGGAACAGCACCGACGACTACATAAGGATGATTTTAGGAGGCTGATGGAAGTGCGTGAACTGTGTGTGTGTGTGTGTGTGTGTGTGTGTGTGTGTGTGTGTGTGTGTGTGTGTGTGTGTGTGTGTGTGTGTGTGTGTGTGTGTGTGTGTGTGTGTGTGTGTGTGTGCAGAGCCCCCAGTGGGACATCTTTTTGCTCAAGTCCTCAGTGGAATGGGATGATAAGGGACAGTTGAGTGGGTGGGAACTACATGGAGCTAGCTAGGAGCTGGGGGATGGGCTTGAAATGATTCACTGCAGGCTACTTAATTCAAAACGGTCACTCAGTGTTTGCCTACAATTTCACACTTTCTACTTGATATGCTGGCACACTGCTTTAGCATCACTCCAACAGAAAGAGAGAGAGAGAGAGAGAGAGAGGTGATGAGAGGGGGGAGAGAGCGAGCTGGATTCCAACATTCTATCATGGAATTTGGAAGGAGCCCAGGCTTCTAATAGAGAACAGCTGCTCCCATCCAACCCTCCTCTCAGACTTGCAGGCTAACAAACATGTGTCCAGATAAATCAATGGAATAGAATCAGCTCAGCCTCAAATCATACCCTTATGCAATGGCTCCTGTATTCTCACTCTGGCAAATTAACAATGTATAACAAAATATCCATAGATGAACACTAGGCTGGTTCATGTGAGAGGTAGAGCTATGATAAGCTTTAAAGCTGAGATCTGCGATAGGCGAAACAGTGAAACAGATAAATATTGTAGGTGTGAGTTCATTGTCTGAGGCTAACCCTGGTATTTTGGATATTTAGCAGAGTTCTTTTGGTTTGGATAGCTCCAGGCTTGTTCTCAATGTTGCCACCCTGAGACCTCAACACAAAACTACATTGACGCGAACGCTAAAGCACATTCATTCTTACTACAAAGAAACTACCATAGAAGGTCCTTGGTTTGGTTCTCCAGGAAAACAAAAATGGCAATGTTTTTCTTAATTGATTTTGGAGGACTCCAACAAGGCAATACAAAAACCTTAAAAGTACAATCCTTAAAACTACCGGCTAAACTGTCATTTCATTCACTATGACCATTGCAAAGTCCATTCAGAACATTGACCATGGAGACAGTGTCCAAAATGGCACCCTATTCCCTATTCAGTGCACTACTTTTGACCAGGCCCTATAGGTCTTTGGCCAAAGTAGTCCACAAAATAGGGAATAGGGTGCCATTTGGGACACATGGAGAGAGTGGGCTATAGCTGGCTAGCACAATGAAATGAATGACGTAAGTCTTTTCTGAGTGCATTACAACCCCATAATCTGTAAGAAAAGTGGAGCCATTTTCCTTTGATCGTCACTGGAGTCTGAGCCTCATGTATGTTGGCACTCTCTTCCTTCTCTTTCTTCCTTTCTTTTTCTCTTTCCTTAGTGACTCCATGTTGTGTGTGTGTGTGTGTGTGTGTGTGTGTGTGTGTGTGTGTGTGTGTGTGTGTACTATCATATGAGATGTTTTGATAAAAAAGTTTCCTCTGATAAAACCAGCTTCTTCAGTTTCCTTAAATAACGAACAGCAGATGAACAAGACCAGATGAACCGTGTCCTGTATAATTGTTGCCCTATTTATGATTCTTCTGGATTGTTCTACTGCAGCGTGACTACGAATGAACCTCAGATCTCTTCTGTAACACCTGCAGGTTCTGTAGAAGACTAACTAGCCAAAATACACACACACTTCTCTGACATCCTCAGGTACTGTAAGTGGGGAGGTCTGTGGTGAGAGTATCATTAAGCTTAGTTTCAATGAAGCACTGTTATAATTAACTAGTGTTCCACCTGGATTAAGAGGACAAAACCCCTGTGCTTTACAGACGCACACACACACAAATACATGCAGGCCCACGCACACACACACACACACACACACACACACACACACACACACACACACACACACACACACACACACACACACACACACACACACACACACTATACTGCAGGATTAGGACAAAAACCCATTGTTATATAACATGACTGCTGCTCTAAGGGTCTGATGGACTAAAGTGGGACTTTTTTTCTGTGTTTCCTATGACCAGAATCAGCCAGACTGACGATTTCAACAAATCAAGTGTCACCTCCATCCATCCGGGACACCCTAGCCTGGTCCCAGATCTGTTTGTGCGGTCATGCCAACACCTAGCAAGACAGCACAAACCGATCTGTGGCCAGACTAGGGACACCCTGCTGTGCAAATATAAATATATATTGTATTTAACAATTGAATCCCAACCGCCATATTACAGTATCTCTTGGAGAGATGGAAGACCCTACGTAGGTCATACAGTAGCAATAAAGAGAACAAGTTCAATATGAGGAAAGTCAACATCTCAAATTCAATCTCTATGTCCTACAATATATTGTTAGTTCCCACTAGAAAATAGTATCTGGATAATTGCTTGATCTTATTCTGTGGGATAGATATATAAATATTATCTTATCTAAAGGACATGGTATTTTACTGAGGAAATTGCTGGGAAGAACTCTTATTGCTGTGAGGGTGAGATACAGTACAGGAAGACCTTTTAGTTTGAACAAATACTTTGGACTCATGTAATATGTGTCACTCAGTGGTGTAAAGTAATTACGTAAAAATGCTTTACAGTACTAATAATGTAGTTTTTTGGGGGTATCTGTATTTTACTTCACTATTGTTATTTTTGACTACTTTTACTTCACTACATTCCTAAAGAAAATAATGTACTTTTTACTCCATACATTTTCCCTGACACCCAAAAGTACTTGTTACATTTTGAATTCTTAGCAGGACAGGAAAATGATCCAATTCACAGACTACCGAAACACAAATGCTTCATTTGTAAATTATGTCTGAGTGTTCGAGTGTGCCCCGGCTATCTGTAAATTTAAAAAACAAGAAAATCGTGCCGTCTGGTTTGCATAATATAAGGAATATGAAATGATTTATACTTTTACTTTTGATACTTAAGTACATTTTCCCACTTATATCTACATTTGATACTTAAGTATATTTAAAACCAAATACTTTTAGACTTTTACTCAAGTAGAATTTTCTGGGTGACTTTTACTTGATTCGTTTTCTATTAAGGCATCTTTACTTTTACTCAAGTAGCATTTTACTGGGTGACTTTTACTTTTACTTGATTCGTTTTCTATTAAGGCATCTTTACTTTTACTCAAGTATGACAATTGGGTACTTTTTCCACCACTGGTGTCACTTCTTTAGTTCAAATAGGAAGGTGTGACATGGAGATGTTGTTATTGGCAATATTGTGCCTGGAATAAATCTTATCAAGCGTCTTTATTTTCACTCTGAAATTCCATATCACAGACTTTTGATAGTGTCCAACAAAAACCGTTAACCTGACAAAAATGAATTTTTCAGCTCTCTACCTGAGACAAGATAGACCAAGACCCAGAACTGACACAACAAAACAGCAGAGACAGCCACCTTCAGACCTCCAGCCTCTTCATAGAGTATGACACCCTGTCAGAGATATGCAGACCAGGCATATGTTTTTTCTATTCTATTTAGCGATTAGATAATAAGATTGATGGTCAGGCAGAAACAGAGCGACAGAGCAAAGCAAACAGAGAAGAATGTAAGACAGATAGACACTGATCGAACGACAGGTAAACAGATAAACATTTATTAATAAATTGTCTCTGACATATTCATATATTCTGACATTTTCATATATTTCTTAGGGTGATTATTGCTCTGCCCTGCATGGGAAGCCAGACAGATGTATGCTGTTATCACCTCCTGTCAGGTCAAAAAATTAATCTGACACTGCAAAAAAATAAAAAAGTTCCACAAGTTCTTTCACTTTGTTTTTCCAAGGTACACATACAGTACCAGTCAAAAGTTTTGACACACCTACTCATTCAAGGGTTTTTCTTTATTTTTACTATTTTCTACATTGTAGATGTATAGTGAAAACATCAACATTATGAAATAACATATATGGAATCATGTAGTAACCAATTTTTTTTTCAACAAATCTAAATATATTTTATATTTGAGATTCTTCAAAGTAGCCACCCTTTGCCTTGATGACAGCTTTGCATACTCTTGGCATTCTCTCAACTAGCTTCATGAGGTACTCACCTGGAATGCATTTCAATTAACAGGTGTGCCTTGTTAAAAGTTCATTTGTGGAATTTCTTTCTTTCTTAATGCATTTGAGCCAATCAGTTGTGTTGTGACACGGTATTGATGGTATACAGAAGATAGCCCTATTTGGTAAAAGACCAAGTCCATATTATGGCAAGAACAGCTCAAATAAGCAAAGAGAAACAGCAGTCCATCATTACTCTAAGACATGAAGGTCAGTCAATGCGGAAATTTCAAGAACTTATAAAGTTTCTTCAAGTGCAGTCACAAAAAGCATCCAGTGCTATGGTGAAACTGGCTCTCATGAGGACCGCCACAGGAAAGGAAGACCCAGAGTTACCTCTGCTGCAGAGGATAAGTTCATTAGAGTTACCAGCCTCAGAAATTGCAGCCCAAATAAATGCTTCACAGAGTTCAAGTAACAGACACATTTCAACATCAACTGTTCAGAGGAGACTGTGTAAATCAGGCCTTCATGGTCAAATTGCTGCAAAGAAACCACTACTAAAGGACATCAATAATAAGATACTTTCTTAGGCCAAGAAACACAAGCAATGGAAATCTGGTCTTTATTCTGATGTGTCCAAATTTGAGATTTTGGTTCCAACCGCCGTGTCTTTGTGAGACGCAAAGTAAGTGAACGGATGATCTCCGCATGTGTGATTCCCACCATGAAGTATGGAGGAGGAAGAGGTGTGATGGTGCTTTGCTGGTGATACTGTCTGTGATTTATCTAGAATTCAAGGCACACTTAACCAGCATGGCTACCACAGCATTCTGTAGCGATACGGCATCCCATCTGGTTTGCGCTCAGTGGGACTATCATTTGTTTTTCAACAGGACAATGACCCAACACCCCTCCAGGCTCTCTAAGGGCTATTAACCAAGAAGGAGAGTGATGGAGTGCTGGATCAGATGACCTAGCCTCCACAATCACCCGACCTCAACTCAATTGAGATGGTTTGGGATGAGTTGGACCGCAGACTGAAGGAAAAGCAGCCAACAAGTGCTCAGCATACTCAAAAGCATTCCAGGTGAATCTGGTTGAGAGAATTCCAAAAGTGTGCAAAGCTGTCATCAAGACAAAGGGTGGGTACTTTGAAGAATCTCAAATAGAAATGAAATGTTGATTTGTTTAACACCTTTTTGGTTACTACGTGATTCCATATGTGTTGTTTCATAGTTTTGCTGTTTTCACTGTTATTCTACAATGTAGAAAATAGTAAGAAGTTAAGAAAACCCCTTGAATGAGTAGTTGTGTTCAAACTTTTGACTGGTACTGTACATCTTTTTAACTTTACTTCTCCCTCTTCCCCCTTGTCTCCCAACCTTAATAGGGGGTAGAGAACATATAAGAGAGAGGAGGAGAGGGGGAGAGAGAGGGAGAATGTGGGGGTGAGGAAGAGAGAGTGTGGTCATGAGAGAAGACGATATGAGGGAGAGAGCGAGTGTCGGGGAGAAGATATATATGTTGGGGAGAGAGAGTGTGTGAGGGGAGAGAGAGAACAGATATGGGGACAGAGACTGGGTTAGGTAGAGAAAGTGAAATTGAAATTTGGAACAGCTACAAAAACAGAGTGCTCCTCCGTGGGTCCATAGGTCACACCAGTAGTAGTAACTTCATTATACAGAACTTTCCCCATGACTTTAGTGTAGACAGCTACTTAGACAGCTACTTAACAAGGAAGTTAACCTTCAGGAAGGAAAAAGGAGACTTCAGTTTGACCACATGGCTAATTAGTGCTGTCAGGTGTGCATACTTCCACCTCCACTTTTAGCTCCACATCCCAGTGTGTGATCTCAGTTTTACTCTCTGTAAGCGTCCTACTTCTGAAAAAGTCACATAGTCTACATTGCTGTAAACCTTTTCAGAAATTGACAGGATGAGGCAATGATTGCATGTCAGTGGTTTTGGAATACAAAAAATTTAAAATTATGTCTTGGCCTGTCCTTCCTAGATGGTCCTAACAGTATATATGGAGGCAGTCTGGGGCCTGAAAAACAATGGCATCATTTCAACCCTTACAGCACCAAACAAAGCACTAAGCAATCAATAAAGGGTTGTCATCTCTCCTTCACAAACAAATACAGGTCCTGTCAGAACCAAAGGGCCTGCTCATCGATTCAAATATCCCTCCTTTTCATTCTTCCATCCATCCTTTTTCTAGCTGAGCCAACAGCAGGGTGAATTGAAGTGATTCTGGACACACACACACACACACACACACACACACACACACACACACCTACCTACCTGCTGGTCACTGGAGAAATGTATCAAGACATACCATCACTTATTCTGTGGTAATGTGATTTATGGAGTGACAAGCGGGCACATATAGTTGGGGGGGTAATAACAGATTAATAATCCAAATTGACAGGTGGCCTGACTGGGTAAGAAGGAAGGGAGCGAAGTGATCAGGACCCCCTGTATGGTTGATGGAGATTATTAATCAACACTGTAATCAAGAGGCCTTGGACGGATATAGTTATACTAGTGTGCAATCTCATGATCCGTCATAAAGAGGAGAGGAGAAGACAGAGAGGGGGGAGAGTGAGAGGGAGAGAAAGGACAGGAGGTCAATGCTACTGATCCACTCCTACTCCATCATGGAGCCAGTAGACGTGGTGGGTAATGAGGGGGTCAGGACTGGATGGTCATCCCTCAGCAGCCAGCAGGCCATCAGGTTGACAGGGGGGCTGCAGTCACACACTGCCTTGCCCATCCATCTCAGTATCTATCAGTCAACTCCCACAGGCAACAGCCAGGGCAGGGTAGTCACAGACTGAATGGGAGAGGAGGGATTCAAACCAGCGACCTTTCAGTTAACCGCTAGGCTACCTGCCACCAGAATGAACATTCAGTGGAGAAGGAATCCTGAAGAAGGCACTGTGTGTTGAAAGGATGGTTTCGTCACGTCATAACAAATAACTAGGAATACTATAGTGTGGGACTGTATTTTTTCTTATTTTATGGTCCATTAGTGATAAAAACAAAACAGCAACTGATGTAGACCTACATGATGATATGCAGTTGAAGTCGGAAGTTTACATACACTTAGGTTGGAATCATTAAAACTCGTTTTTCAACCACTCCACACATTTCTTGTTAACAAACTATAGTTTTTGCAAGTCGGTTAGGACATCTACTTTGTGCATGAAACAAGTCATCTTTACAACAATTGTTTACAGACAGATTATTTCACTTATAATTCACTATATCACAATTCCAGAGGGTCAGAAGTTTACATACACTAAGTTGACTGTGCCTTTAAACAGCTTGGAAAATTCCAGAAAATGATGTCATGCTTTAGAAGCTTCTGATAGGCTAATTGACATAATTTGAGTCAATTGGAGGTGTACCTGTGGATGTATTGCAAGGCCTACCTTCAAACTCAGTGCCTCTTCACTTGACATCATGGGAAAATCAAAGGAAATCAGCCAAGACCCCAGAAGAAAAATGGTAGACCTCCACAAGTCTGGTTCATCCTTGTCAGCAATTTGCAAATGCTTGAAGGTACCACGTTCATCTGTACAAAGAATAGTACGCAAGTATGAACACCATAGGACCACGCAGCTGTCAGACCGCTCAGGAAGGAGACGCGTTCTGACTCCTAGAGATGAAAGTACTTTGGTGCGAAAAGTGTGAATCAATCCCAGAACAACAGCAAAGGACCTTGTGAAGATGCTGGAGAAATCAGGTACAAAAGTATCTATATCCACAGTAAAACAAGTCCTATATCGACATAACCTGAAAGGCCGCATAAAAAAGACAGACTACGGTTTGCAACTGCCCATGGGGACAAAGATCGAACTTTTTGGAGATATGTCCTCTGGTCTGATGAAACCGTTTCGCCATAATGAATATTGTTATGTTTGGAGGAAAAAGGGGGAGGCTTTGCAAGCCGAAGAACACCATCTCAACCGTGAAGCACGGGGGTGGCAGCATCATGTTGTGGGGGTGCTTTGCTGCAGGAGGGACTGGTGCACTTCACAAAATAGATAGCAGGAAATTATGTGGATATATTGAAGCAACATCTCAAGATATCAGTCAGGAAGTTAAAGCTTGGTCGCAAATGGGTCTTCCAAATGGATAATGACCACAAGCATACTTCCAAAGTTGTGGGAAAATGGCTTAACCTGTTTAGGATAGGGGGCAGTATTTTCACGGCCGGATAAAAAACGTACCCGATTTAATCTGGTTATTACTCCTGCCCAGAAACTAGAATATGCATATAATTTGATTTGGATAGAAAACACACTAAAGTTTCTAAAACTCTTTGAATGGTGTCTGTGAGTATAACAGAACTCATATGGCAGGCCAAAACCTGAGAAGATTCTAAACAGGAAGCGCCCTCTCTGACCATTTCTTGGCCTTCTATACCCTCTTTATCGAAAACAGAGGATCTCTGCTGTAACGTGACATATTCTAAGACTCCCATAGGCTCTCAGAAGGCGCCAGAACGTTGAATGATGACTCTGCAGTCCCTGGCTGAAAAACAGTAGCGCATTTGGATAGTGGTCGATCTGAGAACAATGAAACGGGTGCGCGCATGCACGTGAAGAGTCCATTTTACATTTTCAGTCTATGAACGAAAACGACGTTGCCCGGTCGGAATATTATCGCTATTTTACGAGAAAAATCGCATAAAAATTGATTTTAAACAGCGTTTGACATGCTTCGAAGTACGGTAATGGAATATTTTGAAATTCTTTGTCACGATACGCGCCGGCGCGTCACCCTTCGGATAGTGTCTTGAACGCAAGAACAAACGCAGCTATTTGGATATAACTATGGATTATTTGGAACCAAACCAACATTTGTTGTTGAAGTAGAAGTCCTGGGAGTGCATTCTGACGAAGAACAGCAAAGGTAATCCAATTTTTCTTATAGTAAATCTGAGTTTGGTGAGTGCCAAACTTGGTGGGTCTCAAAATAACTAGCCGTGATGGCCGGGCTATCTACTCAGAATATTGCAAAATGTGTTTCACCGAAAAGTTATTTTAAAATCGGACATAGCGATTGCATAAAGGAGTTCTGTATCTATAATTCTTAAAATAATTGTTATGTTTTTTGTGAACGTTTATCGTGAGTAATTTAGTAAATTCACCGGAAGTTCTGGTGGGTATGCTAGTTCTGAACGTCACATGCTAATGTAAAAAGCTGTTTTTTTTTATATAAATATGAACTTGATTGAACAAAACATGCATGTATTGTATAACATAATGTCCTAGGAATGTCATCTGATGAAGATCATCAAAGGTTAGTGCTGCATTTAGCTGTGGTTTTGGTTTTTGTGACATTATATGCTAGCTTGAAAAATGGGTGTGTGATTATTTCTGGCTGGGTACTCTCCTGACATAATCTAATGTTTTGCTTTCGTTGTAAAGCCTTTTTGAAATCGGACAATGTGGTTAGATAAAGGAGAGTCTTGTCTTTAAAATGGTGTAAAATAGTCATATGTTTGAAAAATTGAAGTTTTGGGATTTTTGAGGAATTTGTAATTCGCGCCACGCCCTATCATTGGATATTGGAGCGGTGTTCCACTAGCGGAACATCTAGATGTAAGTTAAGGACAACAAAGCCAAGGTATTGGAGTGGCCATCACAAAGCCCTGACCTCGATCCTATAGAAAATGTGTGGGGAGAACTGAAAAAGCGTGAGTGAGCAAGGAGGCCTACAAACCTGACTCAGTTACACCAGCTCTGTCAGGAGGAATGGGTCAAAATTCACCCAACTTATTGTGGGAAGCTTGTGGAAGGCTACCCAAAACATTTGACCCAAGTTAAACAATTTAAAGGCAATGCTACCAAATACTAATTGAGTGTATGTAAACTTCTGACCCACTGGGAATGTGCTTAAATAAATAAAAACTCAAATAAACCATTCTCTCTGTTATAATTCTGACATTTCACATTCTTAAAATAAAGTGGTGATCCTAACTGACCTAAGACTGGGATTTTTACACGGATTAAATGTCAGGAATTGAGAAACTGAGTTTAAATGTATTTGGCTAAGGTGTATGTAAACATCTGGCTTGAACTGTAGCCACCAAGAGAAAAGTGGTTTAAAAACCCTGTTGTCGGCCTAAACAGTGAGGAAATCTCCCAAGAGAAAAGTTATTCAAAAATAAAAACCTGACCAAGGACCAAACAATAAGGAAATCTCCCCTACTGTTAAAGGGATAGGTCACCAATATTACGAGAAATGATAATATCTGGGATGTTGACTTGCACTGGATTTGTGCCACAAATGCTAAAAATTTAGCATTTGGCCTGGTAAACAACACCAAAGCATGGATTGGATTCTATGGACTGCTTACAGGGTAAGGCTCCCGAGTGGTGCAGCGGTCTAAGGCACTGCATCTCAGTGCTTGAGGTGTCACTACAGACACCCTGGTTCAAATCTAGGCTGTATCACAACCAGCTGGGATTGGGAGTCCCATAAGGCGGTGCACAAGTGGCCCGGTGTAGGCCGTCATTGTAAATAAGAATTTGTTCTTAACTGACTTGCCTAGTTAAATTATAAAAAAATACAAAAAAGGCAACCAATGCAATTTTATAATTTGGATGAACTGTCCCTTTAAGCTTTAGAGGAAATGAAGTGTATTTGAAATGAGAGTAGACATTATACAATGGTGAGATGATAGTGATGAAAATGTATTGATCTGCTGTCAGTTCGACCTGATTAAATCTAAAGGTTGAATATGAAATTATCAACACCCTCTACACTTCTTTCACATGAGCAGGAAATCAATAGCCATTTCAGGGAAACAACACTTGTTAACATTTTCAGAGATTTTTTTTCTCTGCTGATATGATTTCTCTAAAGGATTTACCAAGTACTTTGTTATAAGCTTGGATGTTTGTGCTTTTCCTTTCAAGCCTTGAAAAAGATGAAATGTTGAGAAATAAATTCCCCCATGTTGAAGGATTTTAAGTTAGCCACTATTTGCATGATACATTCTTTAAGTTGTTTCTACTTTATTAACATCTTTCACAAGTAATTTCCAGAGACATTTTTGTGTAGTTGAGTATTAAAATGTGTTATTTGAAAGTCATAAAACTATAAATAATTGATATGTGTCTTTGTATTGTTCCTGTGTTTCAGGTAGCCTCTTGAAACCACAGCAATGGTATTGAAACCTCTCCAATATGTCTCAAAGAGAATTGGTTAATATCCAAAAGGATGGTATGCAGGTAAGGATGATGAATCAAAGTGACCCCATCAGTCAGTCTCTTAATGCAAAAAGTTTTAGTTCTACTCTAGGGAGAAAAACACATTTCCATGTAGGATATTGTCTGGTACAGTATCAGCACACACAGCAGGAGTAGAAATATAAAGAAATGCCTTCTGGATTGGATAAAACACACATTTTCATTCTCTGCTAAAAATTAATTAATAAAGTATCGGAAAATTGAATAAAGTCTTATTTATTCTTCAACTGAAGCCATCATTTTAGAGTCACTGAGGGGATAAGTCAGTGTTTGTGTAAACAGATCTGTCTCTTACTATGCATAGGGGGCACTTTGACTGTTTAGGAGGTTCTAATGCAGTCAGTCCCCCAGGACCCAGTTTGTTATTGCATTCTCAGAACGAGCTGTTGTTGTCGGATCATCACTCCAATCATAGCCCATTTGGCTGTGGTCAAAAGTAGTGCACTATATATGATGTGATTGTGGATGCACCCTCAGACTCAGCCTTGATAGAAGAGATGAGACTGGGGCTAACCATCCAGAACATTGAAAAAGACGGACAGAAAATATGTGTTGTGTTGTTTGTCGCGGCATGCGGTATGCTGCTGCTCAGCAATTTGTTTATGCAAGTCATTTAAAAAATCGATTACGTTACTCATTTCTAACAAAATGGGGGGAAATTTGGAAATGGAAAACATACTGAGGCTGTCAAATAGCTTCAGATGATGTCAGTCGAATGTTAAATAATGTTTTGCATTCTGAATGCCTTGCTGATGAGACTGAAAACGAGAATTATTATAGAATTTTTCTTCAGATTTTCACCCATGCAGCAGATCTCAACATTCAAATGACATAGCTTTATCGTCATCCCTTTGTTATACCATTATTGATTGGTTTATTGTCATATATATATATATATATATATATATATACTGCTCAAAAAAATAAAGGGAACACTTAAACAACACATCCTAGATCTGAATGAAAGAAATAATCTTTCTTTACATAGTTGAATGTGCTGACAACAAAATCACACAAAAATAATCAATGGAAATCCAATTTATCAACCCATGGAGGTCTGGATTTGGAGTCACACTCAAAATTAAAGTGGAAAACCACACTACAGGCTGATTCAACTTTGATGTAATGTCCTTAAAACAAGTCAAAATGAGGCTCAGTAGTGTGTGTGGCCTCCACGTGCCTGTATGACCTCCCTACAACGACTGGGCATGCTCCTGATGAGGTGGCGGATGGTCTCCTGAGGGATCTCCTCCCAGACCTGAACTAAAGCATCCGCCAACTCCTGTACAGTCTGTGGTGCAACGTGGCGTTGGTGGATGGAGCGAGACATGATGTCCCAGATGTGCTCAGTTGGATTCAGGTCTGGGGAACGGGCGGGCCAGTCCATAGCATCAATGCCTTCCTCTTGCAGGAACTGCTGACACACTCCAGCCACATGAGGTCTAGCATTGTCTTGCATTAGGAGGAACCCAGGGCCATCTCGGTACCTAATGGCAGTCAGGCTACCTCTGGCGAGCACATGGAGGGCTGTGCGGCCCCCCAAAGAAATGCCACCCCACACCAAGACTGACCCACCGCCAAACCGGTCATGCTGGAGGATGTTGCAGGCAGCAGAACGTTCTCCACGGCGTCTCCAGACTCTGTCACGTCTGTCACATGTGCTCAGTGTGAACCTGCTTTCATCTGTGAAGAGCACAGGGCGCCAGTGGCGAATTTGCCAATCTTGGTGTTCTCTGGCAAATGCCAAACGTCCTGCACGGTGTTGGGCTGTAAGCACAACCCCTACCTGTGGACGTCGGGCACCCTCATGGAGTCTGTTTCTGACCGTTTGAGCAGACACATGCACATTTGTGGCCTGCTGGAGGTCATTTTGCAGGGCTCTGGCAGTGCTCCTCCTGCTCCTCCTTGCACAAAGGCGGAGGTAGCGGTCCTGCTGCTGGGTTGTTGCCCTCCTACGGCCTCCTCCACGTCTCCTGATGTACTGGCCTGTCTCCTGGTAGCGCCTCCATGCTCTGGACACTACTCTGACAGAGACAACAAACCTTCTTGCCACAGCTCGCATTGATGTGCCATCCTGGATGAGCTGCACTACCTGAGCCACTTGTGTGGGTTGTAGACTCCGTCTCATGCTACCACTAGAGTGAAAGTACCGCCAGCATTCAAAAGTGACCAAAACATCAGCCAGGAAGCATAGGAACTGAGAAGTGGTCTGTGGTCACCAACTGCAGAACCACTCCTTTAATGGGAATGTCTTGCTAATTGCCTATAATTTCCACCTGTTGTCTATTCCATTTGCACAACAGCATGTGAAATGTATTGTCAATCAGTGTTGCTTCCTAAGTGGACAGTTTGATTTCACAGAAGTGTGATTGAATAGGAGTTACATTGTGTTGTTTAAGTGTTCCATTTATTTTTTTGAGCAGTGTCTATATACTGAGACTACCATTCAAAAGTTTGGGGTCACTTAGAAATGTCTTTGTTTTTGAAAGAAAAACTATTTTTTTTGTCTATTAAAATAACATCAAATTAATCCGAAATACAGTGTAGACATTGTTAATGTTGTAAATGACTACTGTAGCTGGAAACTGATGATTTTTTAGGAAATATCTACATAGGCGTACAGAGGCCCATTTTCAGCAACCATCACTCCTGTGTTCCAATGGCACGTTCTGTTAGCTAATCCATGTTAATCATTTTAAAAAGCTAATTGATCATTGGAAAACCCTTTTGCAATTATGCTAGCACTGCTGAAAACTGGCCTTCTTTAGACTAGTTGAGTATCTGGAGCATCAGCATCTGTGGGTTCGATTACAGGCTCAAAAGTGCCAGAAACTAAGACCTTTCTTCTGAAACTTGTCAGTCTATTCTTGTTCTGAGAAATGAAGGCTATTCCATGTGAGAAATTGCCAAGAAACTGAAGATCTCATACAACGCTGTGTACTACTCCCTTCACAGAACAGTGCAAACTGGCTCTAACCAGAATAGAAAAAGGAGTGGGAGGCCCCGGTGCACAACTGAGCAAGAGGACAAGTGCATTAGAGTGTCTAGTTTGAGAAACAGATGCCTCACAAGTCCTCAACTGGCAGCTTCATTAAATTATAAACGCAAAACACCAGTCTCAACGTCAACAGTTAAGAGGTGACTCCGGGATGCTGGCCTTCTAGGCGGAGTTGCAAAAAAAAGCCATATCTCAGACTGGCCAATAAAAAGAACACAGACACTGGACAGAGGTCCTCAGTCCAGTCTGAGCACTGATGAAGGGATTGTGTGTTCCTGGTGTAACTCGGGCAGTTGTTGTTTCCCGCAGGTGTGATGTTCGGATGTACGGATCCTGTGCAGGTGTTGTTATACGTGGTCTGCCACTGCAAGGAGGATCAGCTGTCCATCCTGTCTCCCTGTAGCACTGTCTTAGGCGTCTCACAGTACGGACATTGCAATTTATTGCCCTGGCCACATCTACAGTCCTCATGCCTCCTTGCAGCATGCCTAAGGCACATTCACGCAGATGAGCATGGACCCTGGGCATCATTCTTTTGGTGTTTTTCAGAGTCAGTAGAAAGGCCTCGAAAGTGTCCTAAAATGTCATAACTGTGACCTTAATTGCCTACCGTCTGTAAGCTGTTAGTGTCTTAACGACCTTTCCACAGGTGCGAGTTCATTAATTGTTTATGGTTCATTGAACAAGCAAGGGAAACAGTGTTTAAGCCCTTTACAATGACGATCTGTGAAGTTATTTGGATTTTTACGAATTATCTTTGAAAGACAGAGACGTTTTTTTTGTTGCTAAGATTGTATACAGTTGAAGTCGGAAGTTGACATACACCTTAGCCAAATACATTTAAACTCAGTTTTTCACAATTCCTGACATTTAAACCAAATAACAATTCCCTGTTTTAGGTTAGTTAGGATCACCACTTTATTTTAAGAATGTGAAATGTCAGAATAATAGTAGAGAGAATAATTTATTTCAGCTTATATTTCTTTCATCACATTCCCAATTGGTCAGAAGTTTACCTACACTCAATTAGTATTTGGTAGCATTACCTTTAAATTGTTTAACTTGGGTGAAACAATTTGGGTAGCCTTCCACAAGCTTCCCACAGTAAGTTGGGTGAATTTTGGCCCATTCCTCCTGACAGAGCTGGTGTAACTGAATCAGGTTTGTTAGCCTCCTTGCTCGCACACGCTTTTTCAGTTCTGCCCACAAATGTTCGATAGGATTGAGGTCAGGGCTTTGTGATGGCCACTCCAATACCTTGACTTTGTTGTCCTTAAGCCATTTTGCCACAACTTTGGAGGTATGCTTGGGGTCGTTGTCCATTTGGAAAACCCGTTTGCGACCAAGCTTTAACTTCCTGACTGATGTCCTGAGATGTTGCTTCAATATTTCCACATAATTTTCCTGCCTCATGATGCCATCTATTTTGTGAAGTGCACCAGTCCCTCATGCAGCAAAGCACCCCCACAACATGACGCTGCCACCCCCGTGCTTCATTGTTGGGATGGTGTTCTTCGGCTTGCAAGCCTCCCCCTTTTTCCTCCAAACATAATGATTGGCATTATGGCCAAACAGTTCTATTTTTGTTTCATCAGACCAGAGGACATTTCTCCAAAAAGTACGATCTTTGTCCCTATGTGCAGTTGCAAACCATAGTCTGGCTTTTTTATGGCGGTTTTGGAGCAGTGGCTTCTTCCTTGCTCAGCGGCCATTCAGGTTATGTCGATATAGGACTCGTTTTACTGTGGATATAGATACTTTTGTACCTGTTTCCACCAGCATCTTCACAAGGTCCTTTGCTGTTGTTCTGGGATTGATTTGTACTTTTCGCACCAAAGTACATTCTTCTCTAGGAGTCAGAACGCGTCTCTTTCCTGAGCGGTATGACGGCTGCGTGGTCCCATGGTGTTTATACTTGCGTACTATTGTTTGTACAGATGAACGCGGTACCTTCAGGCATTTGGAAATTGCTCCCAAGGATGATCCAGACTTGTGGAGGTCTAAAATGTATTTTCTGATTTCCTTTGATTTTCCCATGATGTCAAGCAAAGCGGCAATGAGTTTGAAGGTAGGCCTTGAAATAGATCCACAGGTACACCTCCAATTGACTCAAATTATGTCAATTAGCATATCAGAAGCTTCTAAAGCCATGACATAATTTTCTTGAATTTTCCAAGCTGTTTAAAGGCACAGTTAACTTAGTGTATGTGAACTTCTGACCCACTGGAATTGTGATACAGTGAGTTTTAAGTGAAATAATCTGTCTGTAAACAATTGCTGGAAAAATTACTTGTGTTATGCACAAAGTAATGTCCTAACCGACTTGCCAAAACTATAGTTTGTTAACAAGAAATTTGTGGAGTGGTGGAAAAACAAGTTTTAATGACTCCAACCTAAGTGTATGTAAACTTCCGACTTCAACTGTATATATATATATATATATATATATATATATATATATATATATATATATAATATATATATATATATACACACACACAATGCATTCAGCGTTTTAACCACTGCTTACATCATCAACGTGTGACTGCCTTCCATCAGGCCTACTGTTGACAGATTCACTCTCAGTGAGACAGACAGTGGTCTCGTCAAGCCACGAGCAACGATATCAATCTGACAGAGCTGTCTCTCTGTACTCGTTGTGTCAGGCCTGGAGGTGCCCTGGCTTGTCACCTAGAAACGCTTACACACACACACTCACACACACACACACACAACCATCACACGTTATGTCACCTTTCCCTTTTACAGTGGCTCTGCGGCACATAGCTGGGCTCTCAGAACACAGCCTTCTGGCTCTGGCAGCCCACTTCACAGGATCTAAACAATGTAATTATCAAAGTCATTACTTTCCTTTGTATCGTAATGAAGCTAATGCTGTGTAAAACTGGAGGGAACGCCGGCTTTCCTTGAGATGCTTATCATAGGAGCAACACTGTGGTGGGGAAATACTGTTTGTGTGTCGCTCTGTTCTCTCTCTATCTCTCTCACTCTCAATCTCCGTTTATCTCTATTCTCTATTCCTCTTTCACTCTCTCTTTCACTCTCTCTCCCTCTTTCACTTCTCTCTCTGCCCCTTCTCTGTTGCTTTCTCTCTCTCTCTCTCGCTCCTCTCACCCTCCCCCTTCTCTCACCCTCCCTTGCTTTCTCTGCCTCTCTCACCCTTTTTTTGCTCTCTCTTGCTCTCTTTTGCTCTCTCTTTAACTCTCTGCCTCTCTCTCTCCTCTTGCCCTACCCCTTCTCTCACTCTCACTGCATCTCTCGCTCTCTCTGCCTCTCTCGCTCTGCCTCTCTCTCTCCCTCTGTTCTTCTCCTTCCATGGTTTTGATCTTCTTTGATGTGAGGCGACTGCTATCTTTTTATCTTATTAGTCTCTCCTCCTATATTCATGCTTGGCTCATAACTCATGATTGCAATGTTACTTCAAGACATCCAGGGGGGTCTCTTCTTACCCTGCTATTTGTTCTAACTACTTAGAACAGACATTTTTGCCAGTTATTTTACGATTTCTGTTGAGGAAAAACACGTATGACGTAGGTTTTTTTTAGGTTAGATTGAGTGGTCTTTATTCTTAAACCACTGTGAGGAAATTCTGATTTATGATCTAAAAAAAGTAACTTTAATAATGTTTACATATTGCTTTACTCTTTTCATATGTATATACTATATTCTACTGTTAGTCAATACCACTCTGACATCTCTCTTCCTAATATTTACTGTATATATTTCTTAATTCCATTCTTTTACTATTAGATTTGTGTGTATTGTTGTGAATTGTTAGATAATGCTGCACTGTTGGAGCTAGGAACACAAGCATTTTGCTACACCCGCAATAACATCTGCTAAAGATGGGTTTGTAACAAATACAATTTGATTTGAATACACTGAACAAAAATATAAAATGCAACATGTAACAATTTCAAAGATGTTACTGAGTTACAGTTCATATAAAGAAATCAGTCAATAGAAATACATTCATTAGGTCCTGCTCTATGGATTTCATAGGCCTACCCACTGGGGAGCCAGGCCCAGCCAATCATAATACCTTTTTTCCCACATAAATGGCTTTATTACAGACAGACAGAAATACTCTTCAGCACCCCCTCCTTCAGACAATCCCGCAGGTGAAGAAGCCGGATGTGGAGGTCCTGGGGTGGCATGGTTGTGAGGCCGGTTGAACGTATTGCTAATTACTCTAAAATGACTTATGGGAGAGAAATGAACATAAAATTCTTTGACAACAGTTCTGGTGGACATTCCTGGAGTCAGCATGGCAATTGCACGCTCCCTCAAAACTTGAGTCATCTGTGGCATGAGACAAAACTGCACATTTTAGAGAGGCCTTTCCTTACACCCAGCACACCTTTGTAATGATCATGATATTTACATTGACAACATTTTACAGACTCTCTTATCCAGAGTAACTGCATACAGTTTTTCTTACTGGTCCCACATGAGAATCTACCCCACAACCGTGGTGTTGTAAGCCCCATGCTCTATCAACTGAGCCACACAGGATAGGCCATATCTGTCAGGTAAATTATCTTGGCAAAGGAGAAATGCTCACTAAAGGGATGTAAACAAATTTGTGCACATTATTTGAGAGAAAAAAGCTTTTTGTGCGTATGGAACATTTCTGGGATCTTTTATTTCAGCTCATGAAACCAACACTTTACATTTTGCATTTATATTTTTGTTCAGTGTTGTATTTGATATTGCTAGAGTATCTTATATATTTGATATACTAACTGATATTCAGAAGCTGGCCTGAGGCTACTGCCAGAACCCTTAGGCTATGAGTCAGAACCTGCAGGGTATAGGGAGCACACGGTGGAGCTTGTCCTAATGCATTAGAATAGATTAGCAACATGTGTAGAGACAAGGGTTATAGACAACACCCATTCAAAACGGTGTTTCAAAGTGAATGTTTTTGTTTTGTTTTTGGGACATTTATGATGGGCATGGAGAAAATGATTGGATGCCTCTTCCCTGCTGGTCGGCCAAACAAAGAAACTGCAGACACATAAATAAACTCCGCCAGACAATTGATTTTTTTCACGACACAATATTGCTCTGAACCTCCTGTCTTTGTGGATGTGTTATTTTTCTCTGTGTTTCATTTTCTTCAATCTGTATTGGTCTACCTATTTACAGCCTATTCTGGGGATGGGTTTTTGACAGCAGGATAGACAGGGGATTTTTCAGCTCGTCTATGGATGGATGGATGAGGATAGGAGTTGAGGGGATGAGTGTGAATGATAAACGCATGATGGCCCACCAACGTACAGACACAAAGTCAATATGGGTATGGAGACACCAGTATGCATAGTTTGCCCAGAGGGTGGCAATTTATTTCATAAAGTGTATGCTATTATTCCCCTCCACAAATAATTCAGACACCATAAAGCCACACAAATAGTGATTGATGGCATTATCTGCATTATGTTTTTCCATTATCTTTTACTAAAGTATCCTGATCATGATCCTATGCAATTTTTTTCTTAGCAAAGAAAATATATATTTTATTGCTCATGCACGTGTTAGTTATTAAAAAATCATGGAATGCATGTCTTGTCATTTCTATATGCATAAATTGGGGTGGCAGGTAGCCTAGTGGTTCGTAATCGAAAGGTTGCAAGATCGAATCCCCGGGCTGACAAGGTAAAAATCTGTCATTCTGCCCCTGAAGAAGGCAGTTAGCCCACTGCACCTAGGCTGTCATTGAAAAAAAGAATTTGTTCTTAACTGACTTGCCTGGTTAAATAAAGGTTAAAAAAAAAAAAACTAAAATATTCATAATAGGCCATGTCTGAAACAATGCTGTACATCCTAAGCCAATGTTGAGGCTTTACTGAAGAGAACCAAAACTGTGTTAGAAAAGGACAACAATGTCACGGCTGTCGAAAGGAGCAGACCAAAGTGCAGCGTGGTTGTAGTTCCACATTTTATTTAATCCGTGAAACTTTGCAATACATAAATAACTGAATTGACAAAACAACAAACCGTGACGCAGAGAGAAACACACTACTCAAAATATAATAACCCACAAAACCCAGGAAGAAAAATCCCTACTTAAATATGATCTCCAATTAGAGACAACGTGGACCAGCTGTCTCCAATTGGAGATCAACCCAAAAAACAACAACATTGAAATAGAAAACAAGAACTAAACATAGATATAGAAAACGGAAAAAAACACAAAACACCCCCTGTCATGCCCTGACCTACTCTACCATAGAAAAGAACATATTACTATGGTCAGGACCTGACAAACAATCTCTCTTGCTGTGGTGAAGGTTTATTTTCTGCCACTTCTTACAGTAAAATAAAAACAAAAGCATTTCCAGAAGTGGTGGAAAAAGTATTAATGGTCACACTTGTGTAAAAGTAAAGATACCTTATTACAAAAAGGTAGTTTGGCCCCTGGATGCTGATTAGCTGAAAGCTGTGGTATATCAGAACATACACCGTGGGTATGACAAATAAATACTTTTTTACTGTTCTAATTACGTTGGTAACCAGTTTATAATAGCAATTGTGAGGATCAGGTGATGAGTGGCTAATCTGCCTTTGCCATCAGTACTGCTAGCCAACGTACAATCGCTGGAAAATAAATGGGACAAGCTAAAAGCACGTATATCCTACCAACGGGACATTAAAACTGTAATATCTTATGTTTCACTGAGTCGTAGCTGAACGACGACATTAATAACATACAGCTGGTGGGTTATACACTCTATCGGCAGGATAGAACAGCAGCCTCTGGTAAGACAAGGGGTAGCGGTCTATGTATATTTGTAAACAACAGCTGGTGCACGATATCTAAGGAAGTCTCAAGGTTTTGCTCACATGAGGTAGAGTATCTCATGATAAGCTGTAGACCCCACTATCTACCTAGAGAGTTAATCTGTATTTTTCATAGCTGTCTACATACCACCACAGACCGGTGCTGGCACTAAGTCCGCACTCAATGAGCTGTATAACACAAACAGGAAAACACTCATCCAGAGGCGGCTCTCCTAGTGGCCGGGGACTTTAATGCAGGGAAACTTAAATCAGTTTTACCTCATTTCTATCAACATGTTAAATGTGCAACCAGAGAGAAAAAAAACTCTAGACCACCTTTACCGCACACACAGAGACATGTACAAACCTCTCCCTTGCCCTCCATTTGGTAAATCTTACCATAATTCTATCCGCCTGATTCCTGCTTACATGCGAAAATGAGAGCAGGAAGCACGAGTGACTCGGTCAATAAAAAAGTGGTCATGAAGCAGATGCTAAACTACAGGACTGCTTTGCCAACACAGACTGGAATATGTCCTGGGATTCTTCCGATGGCATTGAGGAGTATACCACGTCAGTCACTGGCTTCTTCAATAAGTGCATCGATGACGTCATCCCCACAGTGACTGTACGTACATACCCCAACCAGAAGCCATGGATTACAGGCAACATCCTCACTGAGCTAAAGGGTAGAGGTGCTGCTTTCAAGGAGTGGGACTCTAACCCAGACGCTTATAAGAAAACAGGCAAAGTGTCAATACGGGACTAAGATTAAATTGTACTACACCGTCTCCGATGCTCGTCGGATGTGGTAGGGCTTGCAAACCATTACAGACCACAAAAGGAAGCACAGCCGAGAGTTGCCCAGTGACATGAGCCTACCAGACAAACTAAATAACTTCTATGCTCGCATCAAGGCAAGTAACACTGAAACATGCATGAGAGCATCAGCTGTTCTGGACGACTGTGTGGTCACGCTCTCCGCAGAAGTTGTGAGTAAGACTTTTAAACAGGTCAACATTCACAAGGCCGCAGGGCCAGACAGATTACCAGGACGTGTGCTCCGAGCATGCGCTGACCAAATGGGAAGTATCTTCACTGACATTTTCAACCTCTCCCTGTCTGAGTCTGTAATACCAACATGTTTCAAGCAGACCACCATAGTCCCTGTGACCAAGAACACTAAGGTAACCTGCCTAATTGACTACCGACCCCTAGCACTCACATCTGTAGCCATGAAGTGCTTTGAAAGGCTGGTCATGGCTCACATCAACGCCATAATCCCAGAAACCCTAGACCCACTCCAATTTGTATACCGCCTCAACAGATCCACAGATGACGCAATCTCTATTGCACTCAACACTGCCCTTTCACACCTGGACAAAAGGAACAAGTATGTGAGACTGCTATTAATTGACTACAGCTCAGCGTTCAACACCATAGTGCCCTCAAAGCTCATCAATAAGCTAAGGACCCTGGGACTAAACACCTCCCTATGCAACTGGATCCTGGCCTTCCTGACGGCCCGACCCCAGGTGGTAAGGGTAGGTAACAACAAATCCGCCCCGATGATCCTCAACACGGGGCCCCTCAGGCGTGCGTGCTCAGTCCCCTCCTGTACTCCCTGTTCAGAGGCGGGTGGACAAACAAAAAAACACAAGTTCTGACACACTAAGATTATGCAATAATGGACTGCCATCAGTCAGGATGTGGCTCAGAAGTTAATTGACAGCATGCCAGGGTGGATTGCAGAGGTCTTGAAAAAGAAGGGTCAACACTGCAAATATTGACTTTTTGCATCAACTTCATGTTATTGTCAATAAAAGCCTTTGACACTTGTAATTCATTATGAAATGCTTGTAATTATACTTCAGTATTCCATAGTAACATCTGACAAAAATATCTAAAGACACTGAAGCAGCAAACTTTGTGGAAATTAATATTTGTGTCATTCTCAAAGCTTTTTGCCACAACTGTACATATTACCTCAATTAACGCAACTAACTGGTGCCCCCGCACACTGACTCTGTACCGGTACTCCCTGTATATTTTGCCTTGCTATTGTTATTTTACTGATGCTCTTTAATTGTTTGTTACTTTTATTTCTAACTTTTTTTAAAGGTATTTTCTTAAAACTGCATTGTTTGTTAATGTCTTGTAAGTAAGTATTTCACTGTAAGGTCTACACATGTTGTATTCGGCGCATGTGACAAATAACATTTGATTTGATAAGTCACCTTGGGGGTTGTGGAATATGGCCAATATACCACAGCTAGGTGTTGTATCTAATAACAGCCATTAGCCGTGGTATATTGGCCATATACCACACCCCGTTGAGCCTTATTGCTTAAATAGAAAATGACACAAGCAGAAGTGAAAGTCACCCAATAAAATAGTACTTGAGTCAAAGTCTAAAAGTATTTGGTTTTAAACATACTTAAGTGTCAAAGGTAAATGTAACTGCTCAAATATACTTAAGTATCAAAAGTAAGAGTATAAATGACCAGGGATGTTCTCTTGATAAGTGTGTGAATTGGACAAGTACTTTTGGGTGTGAGGGAAAATGTATAGATTAAAAAGTACCTTGTATTCTTTAGGAATGTAGTGGAGTAAAAGTAAAAGTTGTCAGAAATATAAATAGTAAAGTACAGATACCCTAAAACACTACTTAAGTAATACATGCTGAGTCACATGACCATTGTTCAACTCTCCTCATCTTCCTCCTATGTCCTCCCTAATTACTCAGTTGCTAGTATTTAGGAAGAAAAGGGCAAAACACACCCAAGCTCTAACACTGTTATTGGATGTAATTCGACTTAATTAGAGTTAGAGAACAAATACCCGTCCCTGTGTCCTCGTGCGGAGAGAAGCGATTAAGACACACACACATACACTCACAAACACGTACAATTAAATCGCTGGCTTTGTTTAAACACAATCCTATCTATCACTGCGTCTCTTTTTCTGAACAGCTAATCAGCATTTCATTGTTCAGCAATCACAATTTCCCCCAAAATAAGATGGCGGATTAGAGATAATGAACTGCTCCCTACCACTTATACTGATTTACATTCTGTATTTGGAGAGTGGTTTGTGATTCATGGGACAAACGGATCAACGCTTCATCTTAAAAGATGATGATGCGTGAAGTCAGAATCAGAATTAGGTTGCTTTTTTTTAAATGGCTGTGCAGTCTATGGATCATTTTTTCTCTCTACATGTTATTTTGCCATTAATCTAACCCTCCCATGCACACAAACAAATGCAAGCATGCACCCATGCAAGCACGCACACACACACGCAAACACACATGCACACACACAGTTTAGCAGTTCAGTCTCATTCCAGCTCTTCTTCTCACTCTACTAAGATTCCACACCAGCAGAATATTAATAATAAGTTCTATACCTTTAATCATTAAACCCTCACTGAACCCTCTCTCTGGCTAGGACATATAGACAAACTCTGTGTGACAACTGTGTAAAAACTGTGTAAAAAACTGTGTAAAAACTGTGTAAAAACA
This sequence comes from Salmo salar, assembly GCF_965601325.2. NCBI lineage: Eukaryota > Metazoa > Chordata > Actinopteri > Salmoniformes > Salmonidae > Salmo > Salmo salar. Next base: position 80,622,119 of record NC_138304.1, on the reverse strand, counting down.
CTGAGAAGTATTACTTAAGTTGTTTTTAGGGGTATCTGTTTATATTTTTGACTACTTTTACTTTTACTTCACCACATTCCTAAAGAAAAGCATGTCGTTTTTACTCCATACATTTTCCCTGACACCCAAAATAAATTGTTACATTTTGAATGCTTAGCAGGACAGGAAAATGGTCCAATTCATGTACTTAACACGAAAACATCCCTGGTCATTCCTACTGCCTCTGATCTGGCAGACTCACTAAACACAAATGCTTCGTTTGTAAATTATGTCTGAGTGTTGGAGTGCCCCGGCTATCTCTATATTTTTAAAATATACCTTTGCTTAATATAAGGAATTAGAAATTATTCATAATTTCACTTTTTTTCCACCCATTTACTTTTGATACTTAAGTATATTTAAAATCAAATCCTTTTAGATTTTTACTCAGGTAGTATTTTACTGGGTGACTTTAACTTTTACTTGAGTCATTTTCTATCTTTACTTTTTCTCAAATCTGACAATTGGGTATCTTTTCCACCTCTGCTTTTTAGCTGCAGTGGAAAAGGCCAATTCACACCTATGAGTTTGGGACCAGGTTGCCAGGGATCAGAGTCAGCTGACCTGATCAGCCAATCAGTGGCCTAGCCTGGGCGCAGCCAAACCCCACTCTGCCTCTCAACTCCTCAGTTATTTCCAGGAGGATGAATGGTCCCTTCATTAGTGTTATGTAACCCAAGACGGCTATCAACTAGTCCTTGTTACTCACCTAAAATGGCTGACTGGTGAAGACAGAACACCCGTCCCTTCCTCATATGGCCCTAGCCACAACCAAGATGACTGCTGTTCATTTATTAGCATTGTTAGCCATAGCATGCTAACCCACTAGGAGGGGTTTACAGATTTTTTAGAAAAACTGGATGATTACTTCGAGGATTACTTTTAAATTCAGAAAGGATGTTTTCGGAAAAAAAATCTTTGACATTTTTCTCAATGACATTCAAATCAGCATTGAAAAAAGTTGCGAGTTTAAGTTTGTTCCACCTGAGCGAGTCTGACAAGTCAGAGACCACTATGATGACACACCAAATGTGTTTGATGGATCGTGGGAAAAGAGCAGAAATAGACTTTTGTAGGCTACAGTCCAAGCTACAGTGCATGCGAAATTATTCACCCCCTTGGCATTTTTCCTATTTTGTTGCCTTTCAACCTGGAATTAAAATAGATTTTTTTGGTGTTTGTATCATTTGATTTACACAACATGCCTACCACTTTGAAGATGCAAAATATTTTTTATTGTGAAACAAACAAGAAATAAGACAAAAAAATTGAAAACTTGAGCGTGTATTCACCCCCCCAAAGTCAATACTTTGAAGAGCCACCTTTTGCAACAATTACAGCTGAAAGTCTCTTGGGGTATGTCTCTATAAGCTTGGCACATCTAGCCACTGGGATTTTTGCCCATTCTTCAAGGCAAAACTGCTCCAGCAGCTTCAAGTTGGATGGGTTCCGCTGGTGTACAGCAATCTTTAAGTCATAGCACAGATTCTCAATTGGATTGAGATCTGGGCTTTGACTAGGCCATTCCAAGACATTTAAATGTTTCCCCTAAAACCACTCGAGTGTTGCTTTAGCAGTATGCTTAGGGTCATTGTACTGCTGGAAGGTGAACCTCCGTCCCAGTCTCAAATCTCTGGAAGACTGAAACAGGTTTCCCTCAAGAATTTCCCTGTATTTAGCGTCATCCATCATTCCTTCAATTCTGACCAGTTTCAAAGTCCCTGCCGATGAAAAACATCCTCACAGCATGATGCTGCCACCACCATGCTTCACTGTGGGGATGGTGCTCTCGGGGTGATGAGAGATGTTTGGTTTGCGCCAGACATAGCGTTTTCCTTGATGGCCAAAAAGCTACATTTTAGTCTCATCTGACCAGAGTACCTTCTTCCATATGTTTGGGGACTCTCCCACATGCCTTTTGGCGAACACCAAACGTGTTTGCTTATTTTTTTCTATAAGCAATGGCTTTTTTTCTGGCCACTCTTCCGTAAAGCCCAGCTCTGAGGAGTGTACGGCCTAAAGTGGTCCTATGGACAGATACTCCAATCTCCGCTGTGGAGCTTTGCAGCTCCTTCAGTGTTATCTTTGGTCTCTTTGTTGCCTCTCTGATTAATGCCCTCCTTGCCTAGTTCTTGAGTTTTGGTGGGCGGCCCTCTTTTGGGAGGTTTATTGTGGTGCCATATTCTTTCCATGTTTTAATAATGGATTTAATGGTGCTCTGTGGGATGTTCAAAGTTTGGGATATTTTTTTATAACAAAACCCTGATCTGTACTTCTCCACAACTTTGTCCCTTACCTGTTTGGAGAGCTCCTTGGTCTTCATGGTGCCGCTTGCTTGGAAAATAGGAAAAACGCCATGGGGGATGAAGACTTTTGCAAGGCACTGTATGTCTTCCAATGCTGCAACTGTTGTTGGCATCCAAAGATTATCCAACTTGAATAAATGCTTGGAGGTAAGGATGACAGCAATTGTGTAGTTTACGGCTATACGGATATCACTTATTATTGATATCTACATAGCGCATTGATGTGAATCACACTGCTGCTCTCTCATTTAGCTGTTTGCGCCTTACGAATTTTGATTGTTTTGGATGGCTGCTCACAAATCTAAATGTGTATTGAACCGAATAATGGTTGAATTCAAGAACTTTAAGCTGCCTATCAATCATTGTTTTTGAAACCAGTGGACAGCCAGTGAAAAATGCACTCTTGCAACAGCTGCATAATGCGGATCCCAGCCTTTGGAATAAAAGTGGGGCTTTTATTGCTCAATCTAATTCATGCTAATAAAAAAATATCCATAGGCCTAATGGACACATGCTCAAACTAGCACACTTTTGATAGACATAAAGGGTCAATCTGTAGTTGCTACATCCATTTTTGGACTTCATTCAAGGGTTTTTCTTTATTTTTTCTATTTTTTACATTGTATATAATAGTGAAGACATCAAAACTATGAAATAACACTAATGGAATCATGTAGTAACCAAAAGTGTTAAACAAATCAAAATATATTTTCAATTTTGGATTCTTCTAAGCAGACACCCTTTGCCTTGATGACAGCTTTGCACACTCTTGGCATTCTCTCAACCAGCTTCATGAGGTAGTTACCTGGAATGCATTTCAATTAACAGGTGTGCCTTGTTAAAAGTTAATTTGAGGAATTTCTTTCCTTATTAATGCATTTGAGCCAATCAGTTGTGTTGTGACAAGGTAGGGGTGGTATGCAGAAGACCAAGTCCATATTACAGAAAGAACAGCTCAAATGGGCAAAGACAAACAACAGCCCATCATTACTTTAAGACATGAAAGTCAGTCAATGCAGAACATTTGAAGAACTTTGATAGTTTATTCAAGTGCAGTCGCAAAAACCATCACGTGCTATGATGAAACTGGCACTCATGAGGACCGCCACAGCAAAGGAAGACTCAGAGTTACCTCTGCTGCAGAGGATAAGTTCATTAGAGTTACCAGCTTCAGAAATTGCAGCCCAAATAAATGCTCCACAGAGTTCAAGTAACAGACACATCTCAACATCAACTTTTCAGAGGAGATTGCATGAATCAGGCCTTCATGGTCGAATTTCTTTAAAGAAACCACTGCTAAAGGACACCAATTAGAAGAAGAGACTTGCTTGGGCCAAGAAACACGAGCAATGGACATTAGAGTGGTGGAAATATGTCCTTTGGTCTGATGAGTCCAAATGTGAGATCTTTGGTTCCAACCGCCATGTCTTTGGGAAACACAAAGTCGGTGAACGGATGATTTCAGCATGTGTGGTTCCCACCATGAAGCATGGAGGAGGTGTGATGGTGTTGGGGGTGCTTTGCTGGTGACACTGTCAGGGATTTATTTAGAAGTCAAGGCACACTTAAACAGCATGGCTACCACAGCATTCTGCAGCAAAACACCATCCCATCTGGTTTGCACTTAGTGGGACTGTCAACAGGACAATGACTCAACACACCTCCAGGCTGTGTAAAGGCTATTTGACCAATAATGAGAGTGATGGAGTGCTGCATCAGATGACCTGGCCTCCACAATCACCCGACCTCAACCCAATTGAGATTGTTTGGGATGAGTTGGACCACAGAGTGAAGGAAAAGCAGCCAACAAGTGCTCAGCATATGTGGGAACTCCTTCAAGATTGTTGGAAAAGCATTCCAGGTGAAGCTGGTTGAGGTAATGCCAAGAGCATGCAAAGCAGTCATCAAGGCAAAGGGTGGCTACTTTGAAGATTCTAAAATATAAAATATAACAGTTTTTTGGTTACTACATGATTCCATATGTGTTATTTCATAGTTTTGATGTCCTCAGTATTATTCTACAATGTAGAAAATAGTAAAAAAAATAAGAAAAACCCTTGAATGAGTAGGTGTGTCCAAACTTTTGACTGATACTGTATATCCATCGATTCTTGAAGAATAGAACTTATAAATGCCTCATGAGCTTAGTTCATTTGGCACACTCCATCAGGACCCAAAATATAAACTTGTTTTTCTCCAATGTTTGTAAACGTTGTAAATGTTAGCAAACACTATATTGCCTCATAACATGGTTAAAACAATAATGTTGATATCATAGATGGTCAGTCTTTGCATCCATAGCTATGTCTATTAATCTGAGAGTTGTTACATTTCTCCAGGCCCGTCCCTCAGCTTTTTACCAAAACAGAGGCAGGGCGACCGTTTTGTTATTGTTTCATCTGTAGATTTGCCCTTTAAACAGTTGCATATTATCAAGATATCAAAGTGTAACCAACAAAAAGGTAAACAATAGGCCTACAGCAAATGCAGCATATGGCATTAATTGTTCACATGTAAATAGCACTTTACAGTAGTGCTCAAAGCATGCCATTCCATGAGCGCAGCATTTATTTTTCAACTCGAATCAATGAGCTCAATCAGTCCTCCATGACAACAAAATCATAAACAACACAATAATAATAAGTCCTTAGCTCTGGGGATATGCTCAGGTAAAACAATTTGGCTAATCTAAACTTCCATATTTCCAAGTCTTATTCTTGAAGATCAATGGGTGTAACATGTATTGGAATGACTGGAATTTATATTAAAAACGTTGGTTTTAATGTAAAGATATAATTTAATCGTATTATTATAGGTAGTACAAAATTATGGGTTAGAAGAAGCCTACATAACCAACACATAAAGTAAAATGTAACATTCATATATGGCCAGCTATGTAAACTTTAACATTGGTTTATCCTGCAATAGATGTCGTTCAATTGGTAACATACATTTTTGTCTTCTTCTAATGCCTCTTAAGGGGAAAGTAATCTAAAAGTAGCTGTATGTAATCAGATTACATTACTGAGTTTGTGTCCAAAAAGTTACGTTACTGATTACAATTTTGGACAGGTAACTAGTAATTGTAACGGATTACATTTAGAAAGTAACCTACCCAACCCTGCCCACTAGCCACTAACCATATTGCTAAAGTTGCTATGCTAGCCTATAGCCTGAGGCCTACTAGCCTGTAGCCTAGTGTGCTAGCCTCCAGTTATTGCCTGTTTACTGTATGCCAACCCACAGCCTGTGGCCTGCTAGCCTAGTATGCTAGCGTCTCGTGTATATATTGTATAGCATGGTAGCTGCTAATTGTATTCCCTACATAGTAAACTACTGTTACTGCTATGTAGCATGTTAGTCTAATATTATATCTGTATCTTTAGCTTCTGTATATACCATTTTGAGCTATATTAGCTTACCTATATTAGCAGACTATGTATATCGTATATGCCAATTCCGGCCTCTGTTGTATACAATATTTTTACTATATTCTACACAGCTATTATACAGTTATTAGCCTGTAATTCCTATTATTTAATACTTGCTCTCTATTTCTGTTTTATTCCAGTAAACCACTCTTCCACCAGTCTTCTTCCTATCGCTGTATGTGTGCCTGTCTTGTCACTGTGGTAATAAAGTGTGGACTATATCGCTGTCTCCTATTGGTCATTTACGTTCTCGGACCGGAATGCCGGAGCAGTTGCACCTATAATTGAAACCGGCACCTCTTTTGGAGACCACCACATGGTGGCACTATTTTTCAATAAGGATAATAACAATAATTGCACCACATGACATTGGTTCTCGTCAAAACACTTTCTGAAAACAACATCCCATGTTCTCTGAAGACTATAAAGCTGATGCACATTTTATGTCTAGACAATGGAGTTCTGTGTTAATCAGTAAATTAGGGCTACAAAATGGCAGAAACAACACACACAGACACACACAATTACATAGCAGTTAGCCAGAGATGAGAGAGAAGGGGAGTGTAAACTGTGAGAATGTGTTAGTTTGTTTCCCCTACTGAGTTTATCAACTGACTTATTCCACCACGGGGCCTTCTGGGCACAGTCCATTCTGGTAATTCCTAGTGTTCATCTTCTACTTACGGAAAGAGTTCTAAACATAATTTTGACACACTGGGGAACAGTTCTTGGTTGACTTTTTATATGATTTGTGAAAAAACACCTGTTTCAATACCCTGACATATCGTCAGTCAGTGAATGTTGCACAATGATTGATATCTTACTCCAATAACATAATAGTTATTGATAAGCTTTCCTGTGGATCAGAAGTGGCCACCCACATCTAATATAATAGCTTCAGCAGCACTTGACTTAATTTCACCACAGTAGACAATCTGGTGTGTGAAGAGAGCTGCATCTGAGTGACAGACAGGGAATACTTGTCCTTTTACTGCATGTTTAAAGTCACACATCACTTGCAGTAAACTAACGCTTGTTCCTCAATTCCTTGCATTCTATTTCCTAACATCCTTCTCAAAATGCATTGGAAAAGAAGGGCTGAAGGGAGGGACCTTGGACCTTCTTTTCCTATATGTTTTATGAGGAGGCAATGTGATAGGATGCGAGGAATCAAGGAAAGATGAGGACCAGACCAGTAGCATTATCCTTTTGCAGGCCCATAACGTGCTGTGAGATGTTCACACGTCACTGGTCATTATATTAGCCAAAGAGCCCTGGTTTGAAGGACGGATCGGAGGTTCTGTCCTTAGTACCAGCCAGGATTTCTTCAAGGACCAGTTCTCCTTCCTTCGGAGCTGCTGGGCAAACCTCCAACCAGGGGGCTTGAAAACAAATGGAGGAATTGATGGCTTTGTAGGTGTAAATGCCACTATAGCAGTTGTCTCATTGAAATAACAGCAGCAAAGTGATGTTCACACACACTCTCACACTCTCTCTCTCTCTCTGAGAGGTGACATTTAGTTGAATTTTTTTAATCATTATTGCTCTCCCACTCATTCCATCTTTCCTTTTGCCTCCCTTTGCTGCACCGTCTCTCACCCTTTCTCCCAAGCGCTTTATTGGCATGGGAAACATATGTGACTCGTTTCAGGAAACTAGGCGTATGTCGTGGGTCACTACTTCACAGGAGCACCATTTGAACGTAAACTTTTTTTTAAATCAAAATGTGTTTTTGGGAAGAAATGCCTTCTGGCACGTGAACTTTCATGTGCTCTAATAACGAACATGTACGCCATCTGTAAATACAAATAAAATTGTTAAAATTGCAAGCCTAGTTGGTTTAGCTATGGAAAAAGACTGGAACCTTCCCGCTAGCCATGATTGGCTGAGATAATGGATAGGCTGGACATGCCGAGAGACGAGTTCGGATTGGTTTGCCATGTAGCTGCTTCTGTCTATAGCATGAGCTGGTCGGTATGTGTAGGTACTCCTTTCTAATGTGCGGTTTTTAAACGATATCACGTAGGAGAACTGCAAAATTGTTGCCATCCCACTTTCTGGAGGACCGAGTTTTAAAATCTGTGGAATTCCCAGTGGAATTAGAGTATGATAGCTTAGGAGTTGGAGAAAATTATTGCGTTTGATTGCAAATATGCAGAGGGTGTCGAAAAGAGAACACACAGAAGGCCATTACATAAAACACCTATCTCTGGAGAAGCGTCTATCCATGTATACGGGTAAAATGTCTAGCTAGTTACATTTTCAGATATTACGCGTTTCTAATTTTGTCAGAAAGTCGATTTCATTTCAAGTTAAAGTGTACTGTTAGCTATCTAGCTAACATTAGCTGGCTGGCTCGCTAGCTAACATTACGTGTACAATCTGTGTAGTAATATTATTCGTATCTCAGTGTTAGCTAGCTAACATTGAACGTGGTTGGTTAGCTACCTGCCGATTCATGCAGGGTAGTAACGTTATGAGTTGGGATGATGGTTCATTGTTTAGTTAGCTAGCTACATGTCTAAACAAAAGACTCTACTATGCAAGTAACTATATTAATGAATGTTCATGATATGCAGTAACTGCAACAACCGTCGATAGATGTAGCTGGTAAATATGCTCTGGCTATTTACTCCGATTTCAGAGCACAGTCATCTGAATGTCCCAGCTAGCAATGAGGAATCTGCCCAGAAGTGGCCGGAACAGATTGAATTGGCCCGGAATCAGGTGTCGGACTCGGCCCGGAAGCAAAATGAATGACTGCCCAGAATCGGCCCTTTCCGTCTACCCGGAATTCAGCTGACTTGGCCGGCATCTTACCAGAAACTCCCAGAAGCGGCCCGATGCAAATTTAAATAAATGTATACAAAATTACCCGATTTAGTCATTTTAAATATTACTATTTTGTACATACAAATTATACTCATCCACAAAAAATACATTTAGTGTCGGTGAAAACACCACACACCTGGTGACAGTGTCAGCATGCATGCGCCTGGCCCGCCACAGAAGTCGCTAGAGTGTGATGGGACAAGGACATCCCGGCCGGCTAAAGCCTCCCCTGACACAGACGATGCTGGACCAATTGTGCGTTGCCTCATGGGTCTCCCGGTCATGGCCGGCAATGGTCTCGAACCAGCATCTGTAGCAATGCAGTTTGCACTGCGACGCAGTGTTTTAGACCGCTGCCTCACTGGGGAATCTCCATCCACAAAGTTTTTAATGCTTATCAATTGCCTTGCACAAGGTATGAAAATACAAAAATACTATGCAGGATTCTTAAATAATTTAATTTAAATGTTAATTGTATTTTTTTTATCACAGAAACATTGAGAAAATATAGAAAAATAAATAACGAAATGTTAATTATTTAAAGCAGCCCGTGTAATCATCTGCCAGAAAGTAGCCCCAATCGGCCCGAGCCCCAAGTGATACATTTGGGCCAGATAACTCACACCGGAATCGGCCCGAGCTCAATCCCCACATCCTAGCCATAAGTAATACTGCCGAAGGCGGCCCAGACTCAGGCCACATGACAGCGGCCGAGTCTGACTCTCAGCCGGATTCGGTCCGGGTCCACTGTGCTAGCAGGGGTGCCAGAGTGCAGAATTACTGACAAGCTTACAAATGCTCAACACCTGTCGCCAATGCTCTGGATAACATAAAATCAGCCTAACCAGCTCTGTTAGGGCGAGTGAAATGGTCAGAGTGAGCTGTTCTCTCATTTGTGTCTGGAAGTAGCTAGCAAGCTAGCCAACATTAGCCAGTTAGCTTGGGTGCTTGACTGCTGTTGTTAGGTCAGAACGCTTGGATCAACCCTACTCCTTGGCCAGAGCGTCCAGTGTGACGGAGCGTCCAACGAAACACTCTGTTTCAATGCTCTTGAGTTTGTGAATGCCCACACCTACACCTGTAGTATAAACCAGCCTTTAGTCTTGAAATCTTTGGTTGTTTAGTACATGGCTTCACATGTGAATCCTTGAAGAGATGGGTGGGGCTAATGCTTAAGACGGTGTGCTGAATAGGTGCTGAATGGGTGTAGACAAAGAAGAGCTCTCCAGTAGGTTTACCAAAATATTCAAGTTCCATTTTCTCAAAAGTGAGGTTACAAGTGTATCAACTTTCAAAGCAGAATGACTTTCTCATTGTTCCTCAACTGTAGTGTATGATATACCATTTTCTAGCTCTGAGTCTCTAATTGTATCCAATGTAAAAAACACCATTTCAAATTTTGCTACATAAGACCGAATCGAGCCGGTCAGTCACATTTGTTTAATTTGCCAAAGCAAGTGAAATAGATAAACAAAAGTTAAATAAACAATGAAACATGTACTGTTAACATTACACTCCCAAAAGTTTCAAAGGAATAGAGACATTTCAAATATCATTATGGCTATGTACGGTGTTGTAACGATGTGCAAATAGTTCAAGTACAAAATGGAAAATAAATTAACGGAAATATGTGTTGTATATCCAATGGTGTTTGTTCTTCACTGGTTGCCCTTTTCTTGTCGCAACAGGTCACACATATTGCTGCTGTGATCGCACACTGTGGTATTTCACCTAATAGATATGGGAGTTTATCAACACTGGATTTGTTTTCGAATTCTTTGTGGGTCTGTGTAATCTGAGGGAAGTATGTGTCTCTAATATGGTCATACATTTGTTAGGAGGTTAGGAAGTGCAGCTCAGTTTCCACCTCATTTTGTGGGCAGTGTGCACAGAGCCTCTTGAAAGTCTGTAAATAGTCAAAGCTTTCATTACTTTTGGGACAGTCACAGTGGTCAGGTATTCTGCCACTGTGTACTCTCCGTTTAGCATTCCAGTTTGCTTTGTTTTTTGGTTAATTCTTTCCAATTTGTCAATGAATTATGTTTTTGTTTTCTCATGATTTGGTTGGGTCTAATTGTGTTGCTGTCCTGAGGCTCTGTGGGGTCTGTGTTTGTGAACAGAGCCCTAGGACCAGCTTGCTTAGCTTAGGGGACTCTTCTCTAGGTTCATCTCTCTGTAGGTGATGGCTTTGTTTTGGAAGGTTTGGGAATCGCTTCCTTTTAGGTAGTTGTAGAAATTAACGTCTCTTTTCTGGATTTTGATCATCAGTGGATATCGTCCAAATTCTTCTCAGCATGCATTATTTGTTGTTTTACCTTGTGCACATAGAATGTTTTTGCAGAATTCTGCACGCAGTCTGAATCTGGTGTTTGTCCCATTTTGTGAATTCTTGGTTGGTGAGCAGACCGCAAGACCTCACAACCATAAAGGGCAATGGGTTCTATAACTGATTGAAGTATAAATTGGGATGTCAAATTTGATGTTCCTTTTCATTGCGTAGAAGGCCCTTCCTGCCTTGTATCTCAGATCGTTCACAGCTTTGTGGAAGTTATCTGTGGTGCTGATGTTTAGGCCGAGGTATGTATACATACAGTGTTTCTATTTGTGGTTCTGGCAACTGGGCCTTTTTTGGAACACCACCTTTTTTGTCTTACTGAGATTTACTGTCAGGGCCCAGGTCTGACAGAATCGGTGCAGAAGATCTAGGTGCTGCTGTAGGCCCTCCTTGGTTGAGGACAGAAGCACCAGATCATCAGCAAACAGTAGACATTTGACTTCAGATTCTAGTAGGGTGAGGCCGGGTGCTGCAGACTGTTCTAGTGCTCTCTCTCCCTAACTCTCTCTCCCTCTTCACTACCACTCTGTATTGCACTGTTGAGCAGATAAGTGGAGACAAGACACCAATGACTACACCCCCATTTACCCTCCACTACTATAGCACTCATTCATCCCTTTGAACAGATCTTATACTTTCCTTGTGAACCAGATGCTACACAGAAATCAAGAATTTATATGTGAGAAGGTCAAGAGATGCATTTAATCCATTGTTGACATTGTTGTCAGGGCCAGCATCAGTCTTTGAGGGTATGCACAATTGCGGAGTGTGGCTATAAAACACAAACATGTATTAATCCTTGCAGTCCGCCCACCATCTATAATTCACTGGCAATGTATAATTCCCAGCCTCTTTTCTAAAACCAAAGGGAATAAAAAAAAATAAAAACTGTGGATGAGCAGAGAATGTTTCAGAAACTGACTTGGTAGTGCAGAGAATGTCAAACAGGCATTCTCTGTGTTTTAGTATGGATTTATTGAGTCCTAAAGTAAACATGTTGCATCACACATTATAGCAACAGGATATAACCCTGTCGACCATCATCACACTAACTGTTTATCATTAAAAGCCCTTTTACAACTCCTGTGTAGCTCTGTTGGTACGAGTGTGGTGCAAGGTTGTGGGCTCAATTAGCCTACCACGGTAATCACATACTATATATGTGTAAAAGTATCTTCGAATAAAATAAACTAAGAGGCTTATTGTCACTATTAGGCTACAGTCTGAGTGTGTGCATTTTGCTCAGTGTGAATATAAAAACAAATGCCATATTTCAAATGCAACTCTAAAGTCAATAACAATGCTGTACGGATCAGCAGTGAAAGCTTATCATACAGATCAAACCAGGTAGCAGATAAAAAGATCTGAAAATCAAATCAGTGTCTCAAGTGATCCATGCAGCACTCTTTGTACCGCATGGGAACTAATCCTACACAAGGAGATGATTGCTTTTCTGGCATTGTTTTCACCTGCTCTTCTCCGCTCTTCTCTCATCCCTCCCTCGTTCCCTCTCTTTACTCACATCAAAAGGATCCTTCTGTGTTTAATGGCCCATTATCTCCACTCTGACTTTCCGTCTACAGTATATCTCCCCAGGCTCCTTATTCGTTCTCTCTTTTCCTGCCATCTCACTCCTCTGTTATTTTAAGGGCAACACAATCCAACAGAAACAGTGGCACTTGCGTTTCTGGGAGGGAAGAGAAAGGTTGTATCTCTCGATTTTTGTTTGGGAAGTTGCTGAAAAGAACGTTGCATTCCATAGAACATTCTGCTATTCATTGTCGATTCCGCATTCTACATACAGTATGTACACAAACCATACATTGATGTACCAGAACCAGACCACACTTGTTTGCGTAATATCAGTAGATGAGACAAATGTCTAGAAAAGAGAAAAAGGTTGTATCTACAACATGGACTGTAGGTGAAGCTGCTGAAAATAACTTGGCTTTCCAAAGAACATTCTGCACTGTGCAATCTACATATCATATTCACACAGCACTTGTTTGCTTTATCCAACAGAAGCCTGTCCGTAACCTTGAATCAGCATATATAATTAGTTAGTTAGTTAGTTAGTTAGTTAGTTAGTTAGGGTGAAATTCCAGTGAGCCATCACAGCAGCAAGATTTGTGACCTGTTGCCACAAGAAAAGGGCAACCATTGAAGAACAAACACCATTGTAAATAAAACCGATATTTATGCTTATTTATTTTCCCTTGTGTACTTTAACCATTTGTACATCGTTACAACACTGTATATATACATAATATGACATTTGTAATGTCTTTATTCTTTTTAAACTTCTGTATGTGTAATGTTTACTGTTAATTTTTATTGTTTATTTCACTTTTGTATATTTTCTACCTCACTTGCTTTGGCAATGTTAACACGTTACGTATGCCAATAAAGCCCATTGAATTGAGAGAGAGAGAGAGAGAGAGAGAGAGAGAGAGAGAGAGAGAGAGAGAGAGAGAGAGAGAGAGAGAGAGAGAGAGACCATCAACTTGTGATGAATAAATCTCAGATTCCATCATCGACCACCAGTCATGCACTGACATTCCACTGAGTCCTTGGTTATCATGGACACTAATTGGCACTGACTGATATGGACTCTGAGAGAGAAGCTGAGCAGCCTCCGTCATTAAATAGGAATTATTTTTGACATTCTTATCCAGAGCGACTTACAGGAGCAGTTAGGGTTAACTGCCTTGCTCATGTGCACATCAGCAGATTTTTCACCTAGTCAGCTTGGGGATTCGAACCCACGACCAGCTACTTTACTGCCCCATTAATTGGGCATCGGCCAGGGTTATGAGAGTGAACACACGCATGTCATTAATGTAAACACAGCCTTCTTCCCCTTAATAATGACTGGAAGAGTGCCCTTAAATAGAAACAACTAATTAGTATTAATCATGTTTTCTCTGTTTTTTCATATTTTACTCCTCCGTTACCACTCTCTCCGTTTCGTCTCTCCCTTTAGTCGACACCGGTAACATCTGGTAGCTGGCGAGCCAAGCCCGCCTCCCGTTATTCATGGGCACACACGGTGGTGTGTCATTGTTTAATTAATGACACTGCAGTACACACACACACACACACACACACACGGACACACCACAAATACACACAGCAACCCCAGCAGCCTCAGTCGTAAAGAGAGAAAAATGCTCTTTTTTAATCGCCCTAGTAATTACAACTTTTTGACGGTGCTCTTTGTGAATAGTCTGACTTCTTTTTACTGTCAAGTTAAAAAAGAAATTCAAACAACCTTGAGATCTCCCAATTACATCAGATATAGTAATAACATTGAATCACATTTACATGATAGAATTCTCTCTGTGGGTGTATCTCAAGGCAGGAGTCATTCGGACAATTCTGTAGTTGTTAAGAGACATGTTTGAAGAGTGCTGGTGAATGAAAGACGACCTTGCTCCATCACACAATTACAGCTTCACACACGGGCACACACACACATAGTTATCTTCACGCAATTACAACTACTCCACCTCCGCTGGTTTTATAGATGATGCTTAAAGCCTTAAAGTAGAGGTGAGCCTCCAATAACCGTTCTGTGAAAGTAATTGAGATTAAAGGTGAATAAGGCTGTGGATGGATTATATAACAGCTACTACTTCAGCATCACATCCATTCACTAAGCATTCAAGTGATTAATGTTATACAAGAGTTAGATGTAATCAAATCACCTCCATTCAGGGGAAAGGATTTCTACAAATATCCTGTTTAGAGAAGAGAATCAATCGGTAGGTAAACACACAAACATGGCCGCTGTCATTAAGAGCACGAGTGGTGCTGAATTTGAATCCTCTCCTCCATTTAAACATGTATCATGACATCAATAAAAGGTCAAGGGAATTAGATTGCCTGGAGTTAAGATGATTTCATTCAATACAGGAATATATGTATAGAATAATAATGTGTAAACTGCTGTCTCTGACCATGTCAGTTGGAGTTTAATGCCTCTGCATTACAATCATCAATATAAATCCACACCATGATTGAATCAAGGTTCAGCCAACACATTAAGCCATGGAAAATTATGGCCAGATTTAATCATAGATACTGTGTAAGATAATGTTACTAGCTGATTGAGGGGGAAGTATATTTTATGAAACCATGAAAACTGGGTTACAGGTTGATTGAATGCTGCATATGAGACCTTTGCAATTTGTGCCAGTGCACTGCTTCAGAGAAACAGGTTTATTTGTCATATGTAATAAACAGAATGGAAATCTCACTAAACCAGATCTTAAAAATAAAAACAACAAGAACGTTGTTAATTAGAAGTTTTTAATCTTATTTAAGAGAAATTGGATTTCCTGTTTCTAGAATATCATATGACTGCAATAAATGTACAAAAGAAAATCTTGTTTCAGAATATACTTCAAAAGAAGGAATTTTGGCCTCAGGTTTGCCAAAGAGAGACAAAGACACGTTAGCCTTGAACATGATCCACATCCACCCCTATCCACATCGACGGGACAGTAGTGGAGAAGGTGGAAAGTTTTAAGTTCTCGGCGTACACATCACGGACAAACTGAAATGGTCCACCCAAACAGACAGCGTGGTGCAGAAGGTGCAGCAGCGCCTCTTCAACCTCGGGAGGCTGAAGAAATTCGGCTTGTCACCAAAAACGCTCACAGACTTTTACAGATGCACAATCGAGAGCATCCTGTCGGGCTGTATCATCGCCTGGTACGGCAACTGCTCCGCCCACAACCGTAAGGCTCTCCAGAGGGTAGTGAAGTCTGCACAGCGCATCACCGGGGGCAAACTACCTGCCCTCCAGGACACTTACACCACCCAATGTCACAGGAAGGCCAAAAAGATCATCATGGACAACAACCACCCGAGTTACGGCCTGTTCTAGCCACTTTAATAATTAAAAATTGGATGTAATAAATGTATCACTAGCCACTTTAAACAATGCCACTTTATATAATGTTAACATACCCTACATTACTCATCTCATATGTATATACTGTACTCTATACTGTACTCTGTACTCTGCATCTTGCCTATGCCGTTCGGCCATCACTCATCCATATATTTTTATGTACATATTGTTATTCATTCCATTACACTTGTGTGTATAAGGTAGTTGTGAAATTGTTAGATTACTTGTTAGATAATACTGCACGGGCGGAACTAGAAGCACAAGCATTTCGCTACACTCACATTAACATCTGCTAACCATGTGTATGTGACAAATACAATTTGATTTGATTTGATTTTGATCCCCACTAAGGAACTATGAGCAATCTTTCAGATGGTCAGCTCTTTTCAGGTATGCACTATTCTTCTGCATTGGGTGAGGGAGACAGTTACTGTGGCTCAAACCATGTTATAAGCTTTTTTTTATGTTTTGTGATCTGCTCAATTATTTGAAAGATTTCGTTACCTTGTTAAAAATAATGGGATTTTGAAGGTTTTGGATTCTGGAGTAAACTTTGAACATTGTTATACTCAGAGTACAGGAACATTAGTTACACCTGAGACATGAGGTATGCCATAATGAAGCTTGGGATGGGCTGAGTGCAGGGAAAACAATCACATGTGACAGTACTGATAAGGGGAGAAACCGCTGAAGGCTCATATCACTTAGTTCCCTGCTTAGCAAGAAGGATGCAATGTTTAGAGATAAGGAGGAGACTCCACCCAAAGTGGGGTATGAATACTACCATGGGGGAAGCCATGTCTTTTGTCAGAATACAACTGTGTCGACCCCTGGGAAGAATTAAACTTGGTTAAGCTTCTGTACTGTCCATGAGTTATTTACTCTGAAAAATAAGAACCTAACAAAAGGTAGGAACACTCTTTGGTTTTATTATGTTGTAATCAGGAGATAGACAGAGAGTAGGTTACACATGAATGATAGTCACAATATCTCTGTGTATTATCCCATATAATGCTGCAAGCTTGCCACATGTATATGATTGCATACTGTATTCAAACTAACAGAAAAACATGCTCTTTTGTCTGGTATAGATGAATGGAACTCAAGGCCATTGGAATGGTTTTAACTAGAAACTGCAGAATGTAATAGAACTACAGTATGATATTGCATCTCTATGGTCCAAAGCTTCAATCTAAAATCACAACAAAATCACAAACCACTGTTGTCAACGGGTGCCAGTGATGCCCTTTCATTCTAATCTGAAAGTCAACAATGTTCTCTCAACAGGTATAGAAATGGACCTCAAGGCAATCAGAATGGTGTTCTGATTCTAGGTAAACACAATCTAAAACCACAAGTCCCCTTTTGTCACTGGCTACTGTAATATTCATATGTGTAAACGTACTGAATTATAATTGGATGCATTTTACCGCCGTGTCATACTGTGGTATGATTGGTTAAGACCACCCAGATGGTTAGGTCATGGTCAGTTGAGAATGGTTGGAGATACGTGAACATGCAAGTTGTAGCTAGCTAATATAGAGCTACATTAAGAAATATCCTGTAGTACTACATTTTATTATTTTTTACAAAGCGTGCAAAACAAGACATGGTGTCAGAGTAAAACGTCTTAAAATATGGATTTTTCTGGAGTTCCTTCACCTCGAATGGACTGGGAGTCTACAAACTTACCCGATGCATGGCGTAAGTAAGTACAAACAGCATGTGGAGCTAATGTTCACGGGTCCTCTGATGGAAAGAGGAGAAGAGGATAAGTGCAGCTACCTGCTCCTCTGGATCAGTGAAAAAGGGAGAGATATTTACAACACATGGACACTTACCGAGGCTGAATCAAAGGTACTGAAAACATAATACGATCGTTTTGAAGCATATGTTGTGCAAAAGACCAATACGATTTTCGCTAGGTACAAATTCCATGAGAAAGTACAGGGAGCTAGCGAGTCTTTTGAACAGTTTGTGACTGAGCTGCGTCTGCTTGTGAAAGACTGTGATTATGCAAACAAGGATGAGATGGTCAGGGACCGTATTGTATTTGGAATACACTCACCCCGAGTGAGAGAGAAACTTTTGAATGTTGGGTCTGAGCTAACGCTGGACAAAGCGATCGACATAGCCAGATCTCACGAGCTAGCACAGGCTCAGATGAAAACCATTTCGCGCGGCAGCACGAGCGCATCACGTGAACAAGCAGTGCATGCAGTCAGGTAGACATCAAAGCACACCTCCGGTGCCCAGAGAGAGTGTTTTAGAACGGAGAGAGACATAACTCCAAAACAGAGCGACACAGACTCAAAACATGTGGATATTGTGGATACAAAGTGCATGGCGACCAAGGAAATTGCCCAGCTAAAGGCAAACAGTGTACTAAATGTAGAAAATGGAATCACTTTGCAAAAGTTTGCAGAGCTTACCGTGGAAAAACAGTACACGCAGTGAGTGAAGATGAAATGTCAATCAAAGAGTCAAACTCTGATGAACTGTTTATTGATTCAAAGACACAGAAAAGTCAAATATCAGAGACAGAGCAAGCCTTTGCTGACATTGAGATAGGAACACAAGGCACAGAGCTAAAGTTCAACTAGACACTGGTGCACAAGTAAGCATTATTCCTCTGAATAAGTACCGCAGCTTGACATCTGAGTGCGAGCTACAGCCCAGGAGAGTTGGAGAGCATGTAGCAATCTGACACAGTCACCAAGGTTACAGAACCGACTGACTGGATAAACGTGTTAGTGGTGGTGGAGAAACCACGCACAGGCAAGCTCCGAGTATGTCTCGACCCAAGAGACTTGAACAAGGCTATCAAATGCCCCCATTACCCTTTACCGACGCTAGATGGCATCACACACACAAGCTAGCGGGAGCACACTACTTCAGTGTTATGGACACTAGATCAGGCTACTGGGCTATCAAGCTCACAGAAGAGTCATCTAAGCTCACAACATTCAACACACCGTTTGGACGCTACAGGTTCCGTCGCCTGCCTTTTGGGATTATCTCAGCCCAAGCCGAGTTTCAGCGAAAGATCGACGAAGTGTACGAAGGCCTCGACGGAGTTGTGGCAATTGTGGACGACATCCTTGTCTATGGTCGAACGAAAGATGAGCATGACCGAAACCTCCATGCGATGCTGCAAAGGTCCCGCGAGAGAGGAGTCCGGCTCAACCCCGAGAAGAGCACAGTCGGCGCTACAGAGGTCAGATACTTCAGACATCTTCTCACAGCGAATGGAATCAAGACAGATCCACAGAAGATCTCAGCCATAAAAGTAATGGAGCCATCAAAGAACCGTGCAGTGCTGGAAATAGTGCTTGGCATGGTCAACTACTTAGCCAAGTTCGCACCCAGCCTCTCCAATGCTAAATGCACCCCTGCGTCAACTGCTAAAGCAGTCCAGTGAGTTTGTCTGGGACAAGCAACACGACATTGCTTTCCAGAGTGTGAAAGACTTGATCACGAGAGAACCAGGACCAATCCTTGCCTACTACGACCCCAACAAAGAGCTCAGACTCCAAGTGGACCCGCCGAAGTATGGACTAGGTGCAGTGCTACTGCAAGAAGGAAAGCCCATCAGCTATGCTTCCAAATCTCTCACAGACTGTGAAATCAACTACGCCCAAATCGAAAAGGAGCTGTACGCCATTCTGTTTGGATGTAAACGTTTCCATCAGTACGTATATGGACGACAAGTCATTGTGAAATCCGACCACAAGCCCCTTGAGTCAATCATGAGGAAACCACTAGCCGCAGCCCCGCCAAGGCTACAGAGAATGATCCTTCAACTACAAAAATACGACTTCGCAATCACTCACCATCCAGGCAAAGACATCCCTGTCGCAGACACACTCTCCAGGAAGTTTCTTACCTACAAGGACAGCAGCCTCAGTGAAGGCATGGACATGCAAGTGCACACTGTACAGCAACTTACCAGTTAGTGACACAAAACTGAAGGAGATCCAAGCAGAAACAGAATAGGACTCACAACTCACACAGCTGAGGAAAGTCATACAGGATGGATGGCCTGAGGAGAGGAGAAAATGCCCTCAGAGCGTTTCAGAATTCTGGAACCATCGTGATGAACTATCACAGAGCAACTAAATCATTTTCAAAGGAGAGAAAATCATTATTCCTACCAGTCTCAGAGAAGAGATTTTGACAAAGATCCATGCTGGATACATGGGCATGGAAAAGTGCAAACAGAGAGCACGGGACATTTTGTTTTGGCCCGGAATGTGCAAACAAATAGAGGACATTGTTGGTAAATGCGCCATCTGTCTTGAGCGAAGCCCCTCAAACACCAAAGAGCCAATGTTACCTCACTGTATCCCAGACCGACCCTGGCATGTCATGGCAACCGATCTGTTCACCTGGAACAACCAGGACTACATCGTAACAGTGGACTACTACAGCAGATTCTTCGAACTCGACAAGCTTCACAGCACCACATCTGCAGCTGTGATACACAAGCTGAAAGCAGCCTTTGCCAGGCATGGCATTGTAGAGACTTTAACCTGTCTGGGCTAGGGGGCAGTATTTTCACGGCCGGATGAAAAACGTACCCAATTTAAACAGGTTACTACTCTGGCCCAGAAACTAGAATATGCATATTATTAGTAGATTTGGATAGAAAACACTCTGAAGTTTCTAAAACTGTTTGAATGGTGTCTGTTAGTATAACAGAACTCATATGGCAGGCAAAAACCTGAGAAGATTTCATACAGGAAGTACCCTGTCTGACAATTTGTTGTCCTTCTGTTGCATCTCTATCGACATTACAGCATCTGTGCTGTAACGTGACACTTTATAAGGCTTCCATTGGCTCTCTAAATCCGCCAGAATGTGGAATGGGGTGTCTGCTGTCTCTGGGCAAAGTACAGCAGCAGAGTTTGTAAGTGGTCAGCCACGGGACAGTGAGACTGGAGATGCGCGGTCACGAGACTTCTCAATTTTTTTTCTTTCTCTCTTTGAATGAATACAACGTTGCCCGGTTGGAATATTATCGCTATTTTACGAGAAAAATTGCATAAAAATTGATTTTAAACAGCGTTTGACATGCTTCTAAGTACGGTAATGGAATATTTTTTATTTTTTTGTCACGAAATGCGCTCGCGCGTTACCCTTCGGATAGTGACCTGAACGCACGAACAAAACGGAGGTATTTGGATATAACTATGGATTATTTGGAACCAAAACAACATTTGTTGTTGAAGTAGAAGTCCTGGGAGTGCATTCTGACGAAGAACAGCAAAGGTAATCCAATTTTTCTAATAGTAATTCTGAGTTTAGGTGACCCCGAAGTTGGCGGATGTCAAACTAGCTAGCCGTGATGGCCGAGCTATGTACTCAGAATATTGCAAAATGTGCTTTCGCCGAAAAGCTATTTTAAAATCGGACATAGCGATTGCATAAAGGAGTTCTGTATCTATAATTCTTAAAAGAATTGTTGTGTATTTTGTCAACGTTTATCATGAGTAATTTAGTAAATTTACCGGAAGTCTTCGGTGGGTATGCTAGTTCTGAACATCACATGCTAATGTAAAAAGCTGGTTTTTGATATAAATATGAACTTGATTGAACAAAACATGCATGTATTGTATAACATAATGTCCTAGGAGTGTCATCTGATGAAGATCATCAAAGGTTAGCGCTGCATTTAGCTGTGGTTTGGGTTTATGTGACATATGCTTGCTTGGAAAATGGCTGTGTGATTATTTGTGTCTATGTACTCTCCTAACATAATCTAATGTTTTGCTTTCGCTGTAAAGCCTTTTTGAAATCGGACAATGTGGTTAGATTAACGAGAGTCTTATCTTTAAAATCGTGTAAAATAGTTGATTGTTTGAGAAAATTGAATTGTGGTATTTTAGTTGGTTTTGTATTTCGCGCCGTGGGAAGCCATTGGCTGTTGGCTAGGGGTTCCGCAGGCTGAACGGGGTTCCGCTAGCGGAACGTCTGTCCTCAACAGGTTAATGAGCCAAAGCCTAAATGATTGTGCCGTTATCCAATACATACACTACATGATCAAAGTATGTGGACAGCTCGTCCAACAACTCATTCCAAAATCATGGGCATTAATATGGAGTTGGTTCACCTTTTGCTGCTATAACAGCCTCCACTCTTCTGGGAAGGCTTTCCACTAGATGTAGGAACATTGCAGCAGGGACTTGCTTCCCTTTCAGCCACAAGAGTGAGGTCAGGCACTGATGCTGGGCAGTTATTCCTTCTCCACCAAACTTTACAGTTGGAACTATGCATTGGGGCAGGTAGCGTTCTCCTGGAATCCGCCAAATCCAGATTTGTCCGTCGGACTGTCAGATAGTGAAGCGTGATTCATCACTCCAGAGAACGCGTTTCCACTGCTCCAAAGTCCAATGGCGGCGAGCTTTACACCATTCCAGACGACGCTTGGCATTGCGCATGGTGATCTTAGGCTTGTGTGCGGCTGCTTGGTCATGGAAACCCATTTTATGAAGCTACCGACGAACAGTTCTGACATTGCTTCCAGAGGTAGTTTGGAACTGGGTAGTGAGTGTTGCAACTGAGGACAGATGATTTTTACGCACTTCAGCGCAGAATCCCTTCAGTTCTCTTCATGAAGATTGAATGCTTATAAATAACTGCTACAGCCTACCGCCATTGCACATTCACACTTCTTTCAAACTACCCAAGAGCTTGTGCCCCTCTTTGAATAGTCTATTGATATAAGATTTTTTTTTTGCATATGTCCAGCAAGCTATTCTAGTCTAGCTTTTCCTGCATGGGACTCCAAGAACTAAGGAGCGTTTTTACTCTCTGGGACATGAGGGACGCTAGCGTCCCACCCGCGGTACACACTATCAACAGCCAGTGAAATAGCAGGGCGGCAAATTCAAAACAACAAAAATCTCATAATTCAAATTTCTCAAACATACAAGTATTATACACCATTTTAAAGATAAGATTCTCCTCAATCCAACCACAGTGTCCGATTTCAAAAAGGCTTTACAGTGAAAGCATAACATTAGATTATGTTAGGACAGCGCCTAAACAAGAAAAACCACACAGCCATTTTCCAAGCAAGGAGAGGCGTCACAAAAACCAGAAATACAGCTAAAATGAATCAGTAACCTTTGATGATCTTCATCAGATGACACTCCAAGGACTCAATGTTACACATTACATGTATGTTTTGTTCGATAAAGTTCATATTTATATCCATAAACCCCATTTTACTTTGGTGCGAGATGTTCAGAAAATGTATTCCCTCAAACTTTTCGGTGAATGAGCACATCAATTTACAAAAATACTCATCATAAACGTTGATAAAATTTACAACAGTTATTGAAAGAATTATAGATACACTTCTCCTTAATGCAACCGCTATGTCAGATTTTAAAATAGCTTTACGGCGAAAGCACATTTTTCAATATTCTGAGTACAGAGCTCAGCCATCAAAGCAAGCTATTCAGTTACCTGCCAAGTTCTGGAGTCAACTAAACTCAGAATTAATATTATAAACCTTCACTTACCTTTGCTGATCTTCGTCGGAATGCACTCCCAGGACTCCCACAAGAAATGTTAGTTTTGTTCAATAAACTCCATATTTATGTCCAAATACCTCTGTTTTGATCACGTGTTCAGATCGCTAATCCAAAGGCATAACGCGCGAGCACAAAACCAGAGACGAAAAGTCAAATAGTACCATTACCATTCGTAGAAACATGTCAAACGATGTTTACAATCAATCCATAGGGTTTTTTTAACCTGTTATGGCTAGGGGGCAGTATTTTCACGGCTGGATAAAAAACATACCCGATTTAATCTGGTTACCACTCCTACCCAGTAACTAGAATATGCATATACTTATTACATATGGATAGAAAACACCCTAAAGTTTCTAAAACTGTTTGAATGGTGTCTGTGAGTATAACAGAACTCATTTGGCAGGCAAAAACCTGACAAGGTTTCAGGCAGGAAGTGGCCTGTATGACAAGGTGTCGTTCTTCTTGTCTCTGTTTATTGAAGAGTGAGGATCTTAGCTGTCCCGTGACACTTCCTACGGCTGCCATAGGGTCTCAGAAGGCGGTAAAAAGCTGAATCGTGGCTTTGCAGGCTCTGGCTGAAACAAAGTAGCGCGTTTGGGTACTGGCTGGTTACAGTACTGTGAGACTCAGGCTCGTGCCCGCATCGACCGAAAGCTTTGTTTACTTTCCTCAGTTTAGCTAAAAGGAGATTCCTGGTCGGAATATTATCGCTTTTTTACGATAAAAATGGCATAAAAATGGATTTTAAACAGCGGTTGACATGCTTCGAAGTACGGTAATGGAATATTTAGATTTTTTTTGTCACGAATTGCGCCATGCGCACGACCCTGATTTACCATTTCAGATAGTGTCTGGGACGCACGAACAAAACGCCGCTATTTGGATATAACGATGGATTATTTTGGACCAAACCAACATTTGTTATTGAAGTAGCAGTCCTGGGAGTGCATTCTGACGAAGACAACAAAAGGTAATGAAACTTTTATAATAGTAAAGCTGATATTGGTGAGTGCTAAACTTGCCGGGTGTCTAAATAGCTAGCCCATGATGCCTGGGCTATGTACTTAGAATATTGCAAAATGTGCTTTCACCAAAAAGCTATTTTAAAATCGGACATATCGAGTGCATAAAGGAGGTCTGTATCTATAATTCTTAAAATAATTGTTATGCTTTTTGTGAACGTTTATCGTGAGTAATTTAGTAAAATGTTAGCGAATTCCCCGGAAGTTTGCGGGGGGTATGCTAGTTCTGAACGTCACATGCTAATGTAAAAAGCTGGTTTTTTATATAAATATGAACTTGATTGAACAAAACATGCATGTATTGTATAACATAATGTCCTAGGGTTGTCATCTGATGAAGATCATCAAAGGTTAGTGCTGCATTTAGCTGTCTTCTAGGTTTTTGTGACATTATATGCTAGCTTGAAAAATGGGTGTCTGATTATTTCTGGCTTGGTACTCTGCTGACATAATCTAATGTTTTGCTTTCGTTGTAAAGCCTTTTTGAAATCGGACAGTGTGGTTAGATAAAGGAGAGTCTTATCTTTAAAATGCTGTGAAATAGTCATATGTTTGAAAAATTGAAGTTTTTGTATTTTTGAGGAATTTGTAATTCGTGCCACGCCCGTCATTGGATATTGGAGCAGGTGTTCCGCTAGCGGAATGTCTAGATGTAAGAGGTTATAGAAGCTCTCTCTGAGCAACAAACTAACACAGAAAATTACAATCAGCTCTCACAGCAACAACTCCACAGTACATACCAAATGTCTTAGCAACAACCAACATGCTATAACTCTCAGCCATTATCTGTGTCTCCCAGCAAATATCTCTCTGCCATCATCTGTGTGTCTCTCAGCAAATATCTCTCTGCAATCATCTCTCTTTCTGAGCAACAGAACTGGGGCTTATATAGCTTCAGAAGAAGTTAGTTATTGGAGACAGCTGCGTCCTGACGAGGGGGCGGGGTCAGCTCTCCAATCATCAATGTTGATTGACCAATCAGCTGCTCGTAGAGAATTTCAGGAATTCATTTCCTGAAATACATACATGATAATACACAAACCACAACACAGAAACTGGGGAACGTAACACGCCCACCACAAAAAAAAATGCAAACATACAGTTTGCAATAACAAAAACCAACGCATCCCCAGTTATTAAACCCGTGATAGAGCGTCGGCAACCACATTTGCCGAGCCCTTCACATAGGCTATCTGTACATTATATCTTTGTACAATCAGAGCCCACCGCATAAGGCGGCGGTTCTGATTGTACATTTGTTTCAAAAACACCAAAGGATTATGGTCCGTGAAGACCATTACAGGCAAGGCACTGGAACCCACATATACCTCAAAGAACTGTAATGCTAGCAATAAAGCCAGCGTTTCCTGTTCAATTGTGGAGTACCTTGACTGACATGAGTTGAACTTACGGGAGAAGAAACTGACGGGTCGATCCACTCCATCTTCATCTTCCTGCAAGAGAACCGCACCCACCCCCACTATACTAGCGTCTACCTCCAACTTAAAAGGTTTGTCAAAGTTGGGGGCCGCAAGCACTGGGGCACTACAAATAGCACTTTAGCGGACTCAAAAGCATAGTTACAGTCCTGGGACCACTTAAATGGTACCTTCGGACTAAGCAGAGATGAAAGGGGAGCTACTACCATCGAGAAATTCTTACAGAATGTACGATAGTAACCTACCATCCCCAGGAATCTGCGCAACTGGCATCGAGTCGTGGGAGCAGGAAAAGCAACAATTGCTTCCACTTTGCCAGTTACTGGGCGCACTTGACCTCGTCCCACTTGTTTCCATAAGTAAGTCACTGTATCCTTTCCAAACTCACACTTGGCCAGATTGAGGGTTAAAGAAGCATTCTCCAACCGCTGAAACACACTTTTCAAGGAGGCGAGATGATCAGACCAAGTAGACGAATGAATCACCACATCGTCAAGATAAGCAGTACAATTCGGCACATCCGCGAACACAATGTTAACTAGCTGCTGAAAAGTAGCAGGTGCATTACACATTCCAAAGGGCATCACAGTATATTGTACGATGTTATCTGGCGTAACGAAAGCCGAGATGTCAGAAGCTCGAGAGGTCAGAGGCACCTGCCAATAACCTTTTAGCAAATCTAATTTACTAACGTAAGCAGCAGAGCCAATTCTATCAATGCAGTCATCTAAGCGAGGTAGAGGAAAAGAATCAGACTTTGTAACGGCATTTACTCGACGATAGTCCGTACATAAGCGAGACGTACCATCAGGCTTAGGAACAAGAATACACGGAGAACTCCAGGAGCTGTTACTGGGTTTCGCCATGTCATTCTGTAATAAATAAGCTACCTCACTTTTCATTACTTCCCTTTTCTTTGCATTAACCCGGTATGGATGCTGACTTATAGGAACAGCGTTCCCAACATCCACGTCATGGTCCAAGATGGACGTGCGACTTGGAACATCATAAGCGTTCACACTGCTGTAGCGTATGGCGTAACTCCAACCCGTCCTCCTTATCCTCCTCTAGATCCCAGCCAGGCTTCAGCACCACCGCAGCCACACTGGAGACGGCGGACTGGACCGGCTTACTTGAGGAGCTGTTGGGAGAATCACGCACATAATATGCTTTCAGCATGTTAACATGACACATTCGGGAAGAACGCCTCCGATCTGGGGTCTTTATCACATAATTGGTGTCACTGAGTTTCTTTTCCACAAGATATGGTCCAGAAAAACGTGCTGACAGAGATGAGCCAGGGATTGGCAACAAAACTAAAACTTGATCCCCTGGTGCAAAAGAACGGCCTTCAGCCTTTTTGTCATAATGCAACTTCATGCGTTTTTGAGTAGAGGAGAGAGACTTTTGGGCTAACGCACATGCAGCGTGCAGTCTCTCCCGCATCTTACTGACATAATCCAACACATTTTTAGGGCCGCTACTGGGTGTAGGAGATAAGATATGCTCCTTCAAAACTTTTAGCAGACCCCGTGGGGTGTGTCCAAACACAAGGTCAGCAGGGCTGAACCCTAAGGACTCTTGTATTGTTTCCCTAATAGCAAATAGGACAAAGGGCACCCCCTCATCCCAATCGGTACTGGTATCCATGCAATACTTGCGTAGCATTGCCTTCAGCGTCTGATGCCAGCGTTCGAGAGCCCCTTGACTCTGCGGATGATACGAACTGGAGACCTGATGGGAAATACACAGCGTCTTTAACACATTAGAGAACAGCTTTGACATAAAGTTGGATCCCTGATCAGTTTGGATTACTTTAGGGAGTCCAAACGTAGAGAAGAACTTCACAAGTGCCTTCACCACAGTCTTAGCCGTTATTGTACGGAGAGGTATAGCCTCTGGGTATCGAGTAGCACTGCACATTATTGTTAGTAAGAACTGGTTACCTGACCTGGTTTTCCGCAATGGACCTACACAATCAATTATCACTTTTTCAAACGGTTCCCCCACCACAGGAATCGGGCAGAGCGGCGCACGAGGAACTGTTTGATTCGCTTTCCCAGTGAGTTGACATACATGGCATGTTTTACAAAATTGGACAACGTCAGACTTCAAACCTGGCCAAAAGAAATGTCGAAGGACTCGGTTATAAGTCTTCGTGATCCCTAAGTGTCCGGACCACGCCTGGTCATGGGCGAGTAACAACACCTGCTGTCGGAACGGTGTAGGAACAACCACTTGACACACTTCACTCCAGTCACTAACGGTGTCATGAGCTGCCCATTTACGCATCAAAACTCCTGCTTCCATAAAGTAGGCAGTCTCTTTAGTTTTAGCTTCCTCAATGGAAATTACCGAAGCAAAACACTTGCGAAGACTGATGTCTCCCTTTTGACATTCAATCACCTTCTCGGGGGTGACAGACAAAAGAATGTCATGTAATTGGGGCGCGATTTCGCTTTCCCCTGCCTTAGTTTTTACGGGGGTAAAAACTGTCGGCATTTCAGAAGGAATACTCGGTGCATTGTCTTCTACCTCAACCTTCTCAAAAATGGAACTAGCCAAATCCACCACATCTCCTAGCTTGCGAGATTGTGCCCTCGTTAACACACAAGCTGGAAAAACATGTGGAAATGCTTGAACCAATTTCTCATCTGTAGTTCTGATTTCTGGGTTGTCTACTACCTCTAACACAGGAGTGACGTTACCACCAGCGATATCATTCCCTAGTAACAATGTGACTCCTTTTACTGGCAGTGTAGACACTACACCAACACGGAAACGTCCTGATACCAAGTCTGACACTAAGTGGACCCAGTGTAATGGTACAGGTACTGTTTTTGTCTCTATCCCCTGTAATATGACATGAGAGCCACAATACGTTTCAGAGGACCAGGGTAAAGCATCAGTAACGATTACTGACTGCGCCGCCCCGGTGTCTCGTAAGATTCGTATAGGCTTTCCATCAGCTTGTTCTCCAGTTAATGAAACACAACCGGCAGATATAAACGAAGCATAGACAGGATCCGGTTTCTCAAATGCTGAATCAATATCTCGGTCCAACGGACGAGCCATAGACTTGACTAAACCCACACTTTTCATTTTTGGTGACAGGAACTGTTTCGATTTATTTTTCAAAACCGGGCAGTCCGCAATCACATGACCCTTTTGGTGACAGTAAAAACATTCACGGATTTCATGAAAAGACTTAGGGTTATCAGAGGAAAAGCGACCTGAACTAGGCACTGATGACGTAATCGTTCGGCCTTCAAAACGAGGTGCACCAAAGACAGTCTTGTGTGTCAAAGCGTACTCATCTGCCAACACTGCTGCCTGGGCCAACGTCACCACTTTCTGTTCATTTAAATGAACTACAGTTCTATCAGGGAGGTTGCTTTTAAAATCCTCCAACAGCATCAACTCCCGAATATCAGCAAAGGTGTTAGCTTTGCTGGCTGAACACCAGCGATTAAACAGAGACTATTTGTCCCTAGCAAACTCAACAAAAGTACGTTGAGATGTTTTTTTGTGGTTCCTGAAGCGCTGTCTATAAGCTTCAGGCACTAACTCATAAGCCCGCAACACGGTAGTTTTAACCTGTTAGGGCTAGGGGGCAGTATTGACACGGCTGGATAAAAAACATACCCGATTTAATCTGGTTACCACTCCTACCCAGTAACTAGAATATGCATATACTTATTACATATGGATAGAAAACACCCTAAAGTTTCTAAAACTGTTTGAATGGTGTCTGTGAGTATAACAGAACTCAAATGGCAGGTCAAAACCTGAGAGATTCCTTTACAGGAAGTGGCCTGTCTGACCATTTCTTGAACTTCTTTTCCATCTCTATCTTTTACTAAGGATCTCTGCTCTAACGTGACACTTCCCACGTCGTCCATAGGCTCTCAGAGCCCGGGAAAAAACAGAATGTCGTCATTCCAGCCCCAGGCTGAAACACATTATCGCCTTTCTCAAGTGGCCGATCAAGGGACTCTGGGCTTATGCGCATGACCCGACCGGCCCCGCCTTTGTGATTTTTTCCTCTGTTTGCCGAAAAGGAGATTCCCTGTCGGAATATTAGCGCTTTTCTACGAGAAAAATGGCGTAAAAATTGATTTTAAACAGCGGTTGACATGCTTCGAAGTACAGTAATGGAATATTTAGAATTTTATTGTCACGAATTGCGCCATGCGCGCGACACTTCTTTACCATTTCGGATAGTGTCTGGAACGCACGAACAAAACGCCGCTATTCGGATATAACGATTGATTATTTTGGACCAAACCAACATTTGTTATTGAAGTAGCAGTCCTGGGTGTGCATTCTGACGAAGACAACAAAAGGTAATCAAACTTTTATAATAGTAAATATGATTATGGTGAGTGCTAAACTTGCCGGGTGTCTAAATAGCGAGCCCGTGATGCCTGGGCTATGTACTTAGAATATTGCAAAATGTGCTTTCACCAAAAAGCTATTTTAAAATCGGACATATCGAGTGCATAGAGGAGGTCTGTATCTATAATTCTTAAAATAATTGTTATGCTTTTTGTGAACGTTTATCGTGAGTAATTTAGTAAAATGTTAGCGAATTCCCCGAATTCCCCGGAATTCCCCGGGGGGTATGCTAGTTCTGAACGTCACATGCTAATGTAAAAAGCTGGTTTTTGATATAAATATGAACTTGATTGAACAAAACATGCATGTATTGTATAACATAATGTCCTAGGGTTGTCATCTGATGAAGATCATCAAAGGTGAGTGCTGCATTTAGCTGTCTTCTGGGTTTTGGTGACATTATATGCTGGCTTGAAAAATGGGTGTCTGATTATTTCTGGCTTGGTACTCTGCTGACATAATCTAATGTTTTGCTTTCGTTGTAAAGCCTTTTTGAAATCGGACAGTGTGGTTAGATTAACGAGAGTCTTGTCTTTAAATAGCTGTAAAATAGTCATATGTTTGAGAAATTGAAGTAATAGGATTTTTAAGGTTTTGAAAATCGCGCCACAGGCTGCAAGTGGCTGTTACGTAGGTGGGACGCAAGCGTCCCACCTAGCCCATAGAGGTTAACTATATCATACTGTAAACTGTCTTCCAGGGAGAGAGCAGCTACTACTTCCTGGGCTTTCCCAGACAATTTACATTGTAGCAGGAGCGGCCAAACCTCGGGTGGCCAATGTAGCGCAGCGGCCACATGCTCAAAAGCAGAGAAATAGGAATCAACTTCCGACTCTCGGAATGGAGGGACTAAAGCTATATTTTTACTTACATCAAAGTGGGCTTGATGATAAGCAGCTTGTGGAGTCGCACTGGAACGAGCGTCTAGCTCCAGTTGTCGGATCCTCACCTCCTTGTCAATTTCCATTCTCCTAATTTCAAGTTCAAACTTCATCTGTCTCTCTTTATCTTTTTGCTCCACTTCTAACCAGGCCAGCCTCACCTTCAGCCTAGCGGTCCCGCCTGAACGACCTGAAGCAGAAGATAAAGGATCGAATCGGGGCAATGTAAAAGGGGTACGAGCAACCCCTTCCTCCGCCCTGTCCGCCGACTTGGCGTCGGAAGGTCTACCCGTCTCCTCTCCTGAAGCCTCCCTCTCATCATCTTTCAACGAAAGAATGTGTTCTCTCACTAAACCCTCCCTGACTAGCACCAAAAGCTCAGCCTTTAGGGCTTTCTCGGGGATAACAAACCCATATTGGTCAGCTACAGCTAAAAGGTCTGCTTTCCGAAACCTCACCAAAGAATCAATAGAGGGCGCTTCAAAAAACTTGGAGATGGCTGAGGCAGCCATCTTGTACACGGAAGTCCACTGAACACACACAAACTAAACTAGTCACCCAAACTCACAACCTACCATCACACTTCAATCACAAATCACAGAGAGCTCAGTGCAGCAGGGTTCGGTGGGTTTAATGGAATCCCGGATGAGCCCCCATTATGTTACGCACGCCTCTAGAAAGAGGGAACGCAACACCCTGCTACAACTTAACTCTCGTGGTGTGAAAAAGGTATAGAAGTGTAGGTGTGAGCAAGGATGACAAAAAGGCAGAGAATACCGTTAACAGGGAATTTATTCCTTCACGCGGTAAGGTTGGGGAAAAAGGGGCTGGGCGGAACCAAAGCAAAGAAAGTAAATATCAAAGCCCCCTCTCCTACCTTACCTGCCTACCCACTACTTACCTAACTAGCACCACCTGGTGCACTAACCAAAATACAGGGGATGGTCCGCCAAGGTCTTTCCTAGTGTGCATAGACAGTAAACTACTACGGGTATATGTATGCCCGCGGGCCTCTTGCCTAAGCACTCCCTAGGTGCCTTCCCCTTCCCCCCTGGGAACAAATGAAACAGAATATTCCAAATGTCTTTACAACAAACTGAGAAAAAAACACTAACTCAGGACATTAAAGAAGCTCTCTCTGAGCAACAAACTAACACAGAAAATTACAATCAGCTCTCACAGCAACAACTCCACAGTACATACCAAATGTCTTAGCAACAACCAACATGCTATAACTCTCAGCCATTATCTGTGTCTCCCAGCAAATATCTCTCTGCCATCATCTGTGTGTCTCTCAGCAAATATCTCTCTGCAATCATCTCTCTTTCTGAGCAACAGAACTGGGGCTTATATAGCTTCAGAAGAAGTTAGTAATTGGAGACAGCTGCGTCCTGACGAGGGGGCGGGGTCAGCTCTCCAAACATCAATGTTGATTGACCAATCAGCTGCTCGTAGAGAATTTCAGGATTTCATTTCCTGAAATACATACATGATAATACACAAACCACAACACAGAACCTGGGGAACGTAACATGTGGGCACTTTTTAATGTCATTCTGGTACCTCGGGACTACACTGGTCCCAGATCTGTCAAGACAGCACAAACAGATATGGGACCAGCCTAACTCTGGAATACTCCAAAGGTTAGAACGGTGTAAAAGTAAACAGCTGAGCTGGACAAGATCAACTTCTTTGGCAGCCAGGCACAACGTGCCACGTAAGGACAGGAAGAAGAAGAAGTGGAGAGAGCTCAGTGTGGCCTTCAGTCCCATGGGGAACGAAGAGGATTAAGTAAGTCCAAGTAAACAGTGATTTACGTCAAGGGGAGGTTTGATAACATGTAGGCCTATCTAGAGTGGCACAGGGATGCATTAACCATATGAGTTGGCTACACAGCACAAACAGATCTGGGATCATGCTGGACTGGTAGGGTAAACACCAGTACCCCTCAGGGGTGGTTTGATAACAACATGAACTCATCATCAACTCACTGCATTATTGTATAACATGTAGCCTATCTAGAGGGGCCTGCCTGCAGTCTCAGCAAGTTCCATGAGGTAATTGTCTGGGAGGGTCAGAGACCACACGCCTCTTCAAGAGCTTAAACGGTGTGCAGCTGTCACGCCCTGATCTGTTTCACCTGTCCTTGTGATTGTCTCCACCCCCTCCAGGTGTCGCTTATTTTCCTTGGGGTATTTATCCCTGTGTTTCCTGTCTCTCTGTGCCAGTTCGTCTTGTATGTTCAAGTCAACCAGCGTGTTTTTCCCGTGCGCCTGATTTTCTATTCTCTTTTACGAGTCCTCCCGGTTTTGACCTTTGCCTGTTTTTCTGGACTCCATTCCCACCTGACTGACCATTCTGCCTGGGGAGCTACTTCAGGACCTTCTAGAAGGGCTTCGTTCCCTGACGGAATGCCACTACCAGGGCGTTATGGAGCAAATCAGGAAGTTAGCTCATATGCAGCCTACCACCTCTGAGAATCCCCAACCACTCAAAATGTTTCCCTGTGAGTGGTGAGGTTGTATAGCCTACCCCGGCTCCCCGAGAACCCCGCTTGCCTCCTCCGGAGCGATACTCTGGGGATTCTGTTACCTGCCGGGATTTTCTTTCTCAATGCTCCCTTATTTTTGAGCTACAGCCATCTTCGTTTCCTTCGGACCGATCTAAGATAGCATATATTATTACGCTAATGTCGGGAAGGGCGCTCTCCTGGGCAACTGCTGTTTGGAGGACTTTATGGCAGAGGTGAGAAAGGTTTTCGATTCTCTGGTGTCCGGGAGAGAGGCGGCCCATGTACTGCTGGATTTACGTCAAAATTCTTGTAGTGTGGCAGACTACGCTGTTGACTTTCACACGCTGGCAGCCAAGAGTGCCTGGAATCCGGAGTCCCTTTTTGATACCTTTCTTCACTGACTATCAGAGGGGATAAAGGATGAGCAAGCCGCTCGGGAATTTCCGGTGGACCTGGATTCCCTCATTGCCCTCACCATTAAAATTGATGGGCGGCTAAGAGAACGCAGGAGTGAGAGGAGGTCTGGCCTGGGTCACACTCGTTCATCCGCAGTGGCTCGCTCACCTTCAAAGGAATCCGGAAGTCCCCGAAGGCTATTTTTCTGAGAGGATCCGAAGCCACCCGAGGTACCTCGAGAATCATCAGCAACGGGTGAGTCAGATACTCCAGAACCTATGCAACTGGG
Organism: Salmo salar; assembly: GCF_965601325.2. Lineage (NCBI taxonomy): Eukaryota > Metazoa > Chordata > Actinopteri > Salmoniformes > Salmonidae > Salmo > Salmo salar. The sequence goes on along the minus strand of NC_138304.1, from coordinate 80,587,777 downwards.
CAGAGCTATATTATCGCCTAAGGAACGTTCACATAGGCTGAGTTCCAACAGCTGTCTGTACTGTGGGGCTGCAGGACATTATATAGCCACCTGCACAGTTAAGAGACTTATCTCTATAGTAGGCACAAGTACTCTGGTGAGCCAGACTGGGAATCTTCTTAATCGCATTTACTGCACTCTGGGGCAGATGAGAGTTTTATGGATGCTACTCTAGTTTCTGAATTAGGTATTCCCACTCAACTTCTCTCTGTTCCCATGGACGCTAGAGCACTGGACGGACACTCCATTGGTAGAGTTACCCACAGCACTGTTCCTGTTAATCTACGGGTTTCAGGAAATCACAGTGAGGCAATACAGCTGCTTCTCATTGACTCTCCCCATGTTCCAGTTGTTTTGGTATTTTTTTGGCTTAACCTGTTAGGGCTAGGGGGCAGTATTGACACGGCTGGATAAAAAACGTACCCGATTAAATCTGGTTACTATTCCTGCCCAGTAACTAGAATATGCATATAATTATTGGCTTTGGATAGAAAACACCCTAAAGTTTCTAAAACTGTTTGAATGGTGTCTGTGAGTATAACAGAACTCATATGGCAGGCCAAAACCTGAGAAGATTCCATGCAGGAAGTGGCCTGTCTGACAATTTCTTGCCCTTCTTGATTATCTCTATCCATTACAGAGGATCTCTGCTGTTACGTGACACTTCCTACGGCTCCCATGGGCTCTCAGAAGGCGGCAAAAAGCTGAATCGTGGCTTTGCAGGCTCTGGCTGAAAAAAAGTAGCGCGTTTGAGTAGTGGCTGGTTACAGTACTGTGAGACTCAGGCGCGTGCCCGAGTCGACCTCATGCTTTGTTTTCTTTCGTCTGTTTACCTAAACTAAGATTCCCGGTCGGAATATTATCGCTTTTTTACGAGAAAAATTGCATAAAAATTGATTTTAAACAGCGGTTGACATGCTTCGAAGTACGGTAATGGAATATTTAGATTTTTTTTGTCACGAATTGCGCCATGCTCGTGACCCTTATTTACAGTTTGGATAGTGTCTTGAACACACAAACAAAACACCGCTATTCGGATATAACGATGGATTATTTTGGACCAAACCAACATTTGTTATTGAAGTAGCAGCCCTGGGAGTGCATTCTGACGAAGAACACCAAAGGTAATCAAACTTTTGTAATAGTAAATCGGAGTTTGGTCAGGGCTAAACTTGGTGGGTGTCTAAATAGCTAGCCGTGATGGCTGGGCTATGTACTCAGAATATTGCAAAATGTGCTTTCACCGAAAAGCTATTTTAAAATCGGACACCTCGATTGCACAAAGGAGTTCTGTATCTATAATTCTTAAAATAATTGTTATGTTTTTTGTGAACGTTTATCGTGAGTAATTTAGTAAATTCACCGGAGGTTTGCTAGTTCTGAACGTCACATGCTAATGTAAAAAGCTGGTTTTTGATATAAATATGAACTTGATTGAACAAAACATGCATGTATTGTATAACATAATGTCCTAGGCGTGTCATCTGATGAAGATCATCAAAGGTTAGTGCTGCATTTAGCCGTGGTTTTGGTTTGTGTGACATTATATGCTAGCTTGAAAAATGGGTGTGTGATTATTTTTGGCAGGGTACTCTCCTGACATAATCTAATGTTTTGCTTTTGCTGTAAAGCCTTTTTGAAATCGGACAATGTGGTTAGATTAACGAGAGTCTTGTCTTTAAAATGGTGTAAAATAGTCATATGTTTGAGAAATTGAAGTAATAGCATTTCTAAGGTATTTGAAAATCGCCCCACAGGATTACACTGGCTGTTGCGTAGGTGGGACGATTTTGTCCCGCCTAGCCCAGAGAGGCTAAGGTCAGGGCGTGACAGTATAGTGAGGGAAAAAAGTATTTTACCATTAAAATTATAGACTGATCATTTCTTTGTCAGTGGGCAAACATACAAAATCAGCAGGGGATCAAATACTTTTTTCCCCTCACTGTACCCCCCCCCCCAAAGGTGCGGACTCCTGGCCGCAAACCTGAACCTATAGGGCCGCATACCTGAACCTATCTAATCTTGGTGGCAGCTCCGGTTCAGGGCGTAGCCCCGGCTCCGCCAGCTGATCCCTCCGCTTTTGTATCACTGGACCGTGGATCGTTGGAGGAGGAACTGAACCATGGATCATCGCCAGAGGCTCTGAACTGGGAACCCCCGCTGGAGGTTCTGGACTGCAGACCGCCGCTGGAGACACTGGACTGCAGACCGCCGCTGGAGAAACTGGACTTCAGACCGCCGCTGGAGACTCTGGACTGCAGGACCGCCGCTGAAGACTCTGGACTGCAGACCGTCGCTGAAGACTCTGGACTGCGGACCGTCGCTGGAGGCTCCATACTGGGGACCGTCGCTGCAGGCTCCGTGCCATGGATCATCACTGCAGGCTCCGCGCCATGGATCATCACTGGAGGATTTGTGCCATGGATCATCACTGGAGGCTCCGGGCCATGGATTATCATGGAAGGCTTCGTGCCATGGATCATCACTGCAGGCTCCGTGCCATGGATCATCACTGGAGGCTTCTTACGTGGAGCCGGAACAGGTCTCACCAGACTGGGGAGACGCATTGGAGGTCTGGAGCGTAGGGCTGGCACAACCCGTCCTGGCTGGATGCTTACTTTAGCCCGGCAAGTGCGGGGCGCTGGCACAGGACGAACTGGGCTGTGAAGGCCTACTGGCGACACAGTGCGTAGAGCTGGTGCAGGATATCCTCGACCGAGGAGGCGCACTGGAGATCAGGAGCACTGCGGGGAGCTTTCACAGAGCGCACCGAGCTGTGGCTGCGCACTGGAGACACCGTGCGCTTCACTGCATAACACGGTGCCTGACCAGTCATACTCTCCCCCCAGTAAGCACGAGGAGTTGGCTCAGGTCTCCACCCTGACTCTACCAATCTCCCCATGTGCCCCCCCCCCCCCCCAAAAAAAAATTGGGGGCTGCCTCTCGGGCTTCCGTCGTTGCCGTGACTCCCGGTCTCGTCGCTGTTCCTCTCTCGCTGCTTCCACCTGTTCCCATGGGAGGCGATCCCATCCGGCCTGGATCTCCTCCCATGTCCAGGATCCCTTTCCGTCCAGTATGTCCTCCCATGTCCACCTCTCCTGCCCACGCTACTTTGTCCGTTTTTGGTGTGTAGTTCTGTAACGACTTTCGTCGGAAGGAGTGGACCAAAGCGCAGTGTGGTAAGTGCTCATGATTAATTAAACAAAGAAACACACGAACAAAAATAACAAAACGAAAAGCCAACAGTTCCGTCGGGTACAAAATACAAAACAAAAAACAACTACCCACAAACACAGGTGGGAAAAAGGCTGCCTAAGTATGATTCCCAATCAGAGACAACGATAGACAGCTGTCTCTGATTGGAAACCATACTCGGCCAAAACAAAGAAATAGAATGGATAGAATGCCCACCCCACACCCTGACCTAACCAAATAGAGAAAAAACACAGCTCTCTAAGGTCAGGGTGTGACATCCTGACCTCGAGCCTGCCTGCCATTCTGTACCTCTAGAACTCTGAACTGGTTTTGACCTTTTGCCTGTCTACGACCATTCTCTTGCCTCCCCCTTTTGGATTGTTAATAAACATCTTGGACTCTAACCATCTGCCTCCTGTGTCTGCATCTGGGTCTCACCTTGTGCCCTTACAGCAGGTTGATTTTCCTGGCCAAGCGGAGTGGACGGCGTGGTGTGTCGATACATCAGACAGCCAGGTGAGAGGCAGAAGCTGCACGCCACTGCACTTGGAGCTGAGGATGCTGGTTATGCAACAGGGCTGCGAGACAAAACTCACACACACATCTCTGCATTCAAAGAGGCTCTTCAAAGCTAGCGCCACCACTGGGGTATTGATATTCATGAAATATTTTGGCAGCCCTGTGCAGACTGAGTTTAGTGCATTTTTTTAAATAGGAGAAGATAACTGAATATTGCAGTTAGAGAAGAATGCTTAAAAGGCTGCCTGAAGGGAATTCAGTGTTGAAAGATTGATACGACTTATTTTCATAGCAGTTTGATTACAAAAGTAGATTAGACAGAGTAGAGAGAGACTGGGTGAATGTTAAATGAAAATGGCCTCCGTTGTTGGGTTGGCGCTGACTGGCAAAGAGCAAGAGAGAGTGTGCGCCGAGTCAAAATATTGTGTAACAGCAATTACAAACAACCTCTGCAGGATGGGTGCTGGGGGAAATAATGAACGAGAAACAATCAGGAATATTACATATGTAATCATCGATATATTCGAGTTGACATTTTCAAATGAGAAAAGCGCAAATGACAAATTCCTGAAGCAGCCGCGACTCAATTTGATATTGATGGGCCAGTGCTCTTTGAAGTAAATGTAATAATGTTTGAAGTTTTATCTCCTGTAACCAATGTGTAAATCTGTGCTAACAGAGTGTGCTGGATTCTCACAGTGTGAGGAGGTGAATACATAAGCAGCCAGCTGGTCAAAGTGTCCCTTGGATTCTATTTAGGAGACAGAAAGGGTAAAAAGCTTCCATAATCTCCTACAAGAGGAGACAGATAGCCTGTGTGTGTGTGTTAGACTCATCCTGAAAAAACAAGTATCTTTCCATCCAGCCATCTGTAATGAGGTCATCTTGAGTGGGTCGTTCATTGTCACGGTAACTCCTGTGGAGGGCTTTTTAGCATTTTAAAATAGAGCAGGGGATACAGGAAATACGATTTAGATGACCCTGAAATTGGTCTATGAGAACAAGGTGACATTTATACAGAGGGTATTTTAAACAACTTTGGAAAAATTTACTTCTACAGCACAGGAAGGCTAATGTGCCAGCTGGATTCAAACCCACAAAGGTAGGTAAAGTGCTTCCTCTCTGGTGCTGCTACCTGCAGGCCTTGGGTGATGTCAGAAAAGCCATTGGTAATCATGTGTGCCTCAGGGCTTTTTCTTTCCCACCAGGCAGACAGGTTGTGGGGTTGAAAGATGGTGTGGGGGGACGAGGGCGAAGTCTGGCTGGATACTGAAAGTGTACGTACACACAGACACACACACACACACGAGCACAGAGAGAGAGAGCACAGGTGCTTGATGGATGTGGACTGGCTAGTGATCAGTCAGGGAGAGCTAGGGGGTGTTCACGCCACTGGTCTAGATGGACACCAGGTTAAATATTCTCTCACCCAAACCCAGGGTTCTCTGTACATCTGAACACAAATATAAACGCAACATGTAAAGTGTTGGTCCCATGTAACATGAGCTGAAATAAAAGATCTCAGAAATTATTCATATGTACATAAAAGCTTATTTCTCTCAGATTTTGTGCACAATTTTTTTTACATCCCTGTTAATGAGCATTTGTCCTTAGTCAAGATAATCCATCCACCTGACAAGTGTGGCATATCAAGAAGCTGATTAAACAGCATGATCATTGCACAGGTGCACCTTGTGCTGGAGATAATAAAAGGCCACTCTAAAATGTGCAGTTTTGTCACACCATGCCAAAGATGTTTCAAGTTGAGGGAGCATGCAATTTGAATTCTGATTGCAGTAATGTACCCCAGAGCTGTTGCCAGAGAATGTAATGTTCATTTCTCTACCATAAGCCATTTCCAATGTCATTTTAGAACATTTGGCATTACGTCCAACTGGCCTCACAACCACAGACCATGTGTAACCACGCCAGCCCAGGACCTCCACCTACAGCTTCTTCACCTGCGGGATCATCTGAAACCAGCCACCTGGACAGCTGCTGAAACTGAGGAGTATTTCTGTCTATAATGAAGCCCTTTTGTGGGGAAAAACTCATTCATATTAGCTGGGCCTGGCTCCCCACTATCCCAGGCCCACTCAATGTAGAAAATAGTAAAAATAAGGAAAAACCCTTGAATGAGTAGCTATGGCCAAACTTTTGACTGGTACACCTAATCATTCAAGGGTACCAGTCAAAAGTTTGGACACACCTAATCATTCAAGGGTTTTTCTTTATTTATACTATTTTCTACAATGTAGAATAATAGTAAAGACATCAAAACTATAAAATAACACATATGGAATCATGTAGTAACCAAAAAAGTGTTAAACAAATCAAAATATGTTTTTCTATTTGAGATTCTTCAAAGTAGCCACCCTTTGCCTTTGACAGCTTTGCACATTCTTGGCATTCTGTCAACAAGCTTAACTTGGAATGCTTTTCCAACAGTCTTGAAGGAGTTCCCACATATTCTGAGCACTTGTCGGCTGCTTTTCCTTCACTCTGCGGTCCAACTCATCCCAAACTGGGTTGAGGTCGGGTGATTGTGGAGGCCAGGTCATCTGATGCAGCACTCCATCACTCTCCTTCTTGGTCAAATAGGCCTTACACAGCCTGGAGGTGTGTTGGGTCATTGTCCTGTTGAAAAACAGTCCCACTAAGTGCAAACCAGATGGGATGGCGTATCGCTACAGAATGCTGTGGTAGCCATGCTGGTTAAGTATGCCTTGAATTCTAAATAAATCACAGACAGTGTCACCAGCAAAGCACCCCCACACCTCCTCCTCCATGCTTAATGGTAGGAACCACACATGCAGAGATCATCTGTTCAACTACTCTGCGTCTCATAAAGACATCGCGATTGCAAGCAAAAATCTAAAATTCGGTTTCTTTGCAGCAATTCGACCATGAAGGCCTGATTCTCTTCTGAACAGTTGATGAGATGTCTATTACTTGAACTCTATGAAACATTTATTTGGGCTGCAATTTCTGAGGCTGGTAACTCTAATGAACTTATCCTCTGCAGCAGAGGTAACTCTGGGTCTTCCTTTCCTGTGGCGGTCCTCATGAGAGCCAGTTTCATGATAGTGCTTGATGGTTTTTGTGACTGCTCTTAAAGAAACTTTCAAAGTTCTTTACAATTTCTGCATTGACTGACCTTCATGTCTTAAATGCATTCCAGATGACTACCTCATGAAGCTGGTTGAGAGAATGCCAAGAGTGTGCAAAGCTGTCATCAAGGCAAAGGGTGGCTACTTTGAAGATTCTAAAATATATTTTGATTTGTTTAACACTTTTTTGGTTACTACATGATTCCACGTGTTACTTTACAGTTTTGATGTCTTCGCTATTATAATTTCTTTTTTTAATAGGTGTGTCAAATTTCTTTTTGATATTTACATTTTTAATTATAAAAAATTATCCCTTTTTCTCCCCAATTTCATGGATATCCAATTGTTATGCACACCTCTCGGAAGAGGGAACACAACACCCTGCTACAACTCAACTCTCCATGGTGTGAAAGAGGTATGGACTGTAGGTGTGAGTAAGGATGACAAAAGGCAGAGTATTACCGTTTACAGGGAATTTATTCCGTCGCACGGTAAATTTGGGGATAAGGGGCTGGACGGAACCAAAGCAAAGAAAGTAAATAGCAAAGCCCCCTCTCCTACCTTACCTGCCTACCCACTACTTACCTAACTAGTACCACCTGGTGCACTAACCAAAATACAGGGGATGGTCCGCCCAGGTCTTTCCTAGTGTGCATAGACAACAAACTACTACGGGTAATGTATGCCCGCGGGCCTCTTGCCTAAGCACTCCCTAGGTGCCTTCCCCTTCCCCCTGGGAACAAATGAAACAGAATAACACAAATAAGTTATATAATCAAAACACTGCGTCCTATTGACACACAACAGACAACCAACCAGCTCTCTCAGCAACAACGAACACAGTACATACCAAAATTCTTAGAAACAACCAACATGCTATAACCCTCAGCCATTAGCCTCCTCTCTCAGTAATCATCTCTCTCCAATCATCTCTTTTCTGAGCACCAGAACACTGGCTTATATAGCTGGAGAAGGAGTTTGTAATTGGAGACAGCTGCGTCCTGACGAGGGGGCGGGGTCAGCTCTCCAATCAGTAATGGGGGCCGACCAATCAGCTGCTTGGGGAAATTCAGGAATCCATCCTGAAACACATACATACAAATATACAAACCACAACACAGAAACTGGGGAACGTAACACCAATTGGTAACTACGGTCTTGTCCCATCGCTGCAATTCCCGTACAGACTCGGGAGAGGCGAAGGTCGAGAGTTATGCGTCCTCCGAACCTCGACCCCGCCAAGCCACACTGCTTCTTGACACAATGCTCGCTTATCCCGGAAGCCATGTGCACCAATGTGTCTGAGGAAACACCGTACACCTGGCGACCGCGTCAGCGTGCATTGCACCCGGCCTTCACAGGAGTTGTTAGAGCGTGATGGGACAAGGACAACCCGGCCAGCCAAGCCCTCATCTAACCCAGACTTCGCTGTGCCAATTGTGTCTCGCTTCATGGGTCTCCCGGACGCGGCCGGCTGCGACATAGCCTGAGATCGAACCAGGATCTGTAGTGACAAAGCTAGCACTGCGATGCTGCGCCACTCGGTAGTCCGTGTGTCCAAATTTTGGACAGGCACAGTATATATACTGTATACATACACACACACACACCAGGGTTTTTCACTACCCAGCAGCCACCTCTCTCCCCATCTGTTTGTGATTATGTTTGGTCCTGCCCATGGACAGCGGGTGAAGGAGAAAAAAAGTAATACTAGATGATTTCTCCCAGTGAGATTGCACTTGCTGTTCTGGTTCTGCTGATTCATTTTTCATAGGCAGGGTTAGATTCAAGGCTACACAATAAACAGAAAAACAGAGAAACAGAAGGCAAACATAAATTACACAAAATGCAATTGCCTGCTGCACTGTTGTATTCCAAAGTCTTCTGAGATGAAGTGACGTCCCATCTATTTCAAATGTTCTGGTTATTTTGGGAAACTTGGAGGACAGAAAATGGTCGCCCACACGCTCCTCTAGACACACATTCTACCTCCACTGTCACTTGTCTCTCCAGCTCTCTCTCCTATCTCTTCACACTACAGTGCATCCTCACTCATCCCTACCACTCACAAGCTTTCTCAATAGCAGAAGTGTGATTAGATTTCACACTCGTCTACAGGGCCTTCAGTTTTTTTTACCTCCATTTGAACTCTCCCATGACAGTGTCTCAGCCTTTGCAAGACAGGTCCTCATAGGCCATAAAAAGTATCTAATTCTCTGTCCTCTCTGTCCTGTGACAGTGTATCTCAGCCAGCCTTTCAGCAAGACAGGCCCTCATAGCAGGCAGATTGCTCAAGAGTGACCTCGAAATCAGACTTCGGGAAATGCCTTCCAAACTGGTCACTAGAGTAGCGGATGGGCGTAATCCCATGACTCCGGATCAGATGGTCACGTTTCCAATCCCAGTGGTGGACACAATTTAATTTTATTTTTATTTAACCCTATCCCAAACATCAACAATAATCATGCAACCAATAAGACATACCCAGATAGTGGCTTACTCTTATCAGACAATCATACATTTGCTAGGTATTTGAAATGATCCTCACTATCTGGGTATGGATTTTTGGTTTTGTATTTTACAGTATACTACAAAATTCTATAGTAAGCACTACACAACCGAGGGGGAAATTCAGAGGAAATCCCTGGCAAAAGCTCCCCAAGGACAGCATGTTCAAATCAAAACTGTATCGATAAAGCTAGCAGCTAGCAGAAAAGCTAGCTAGCAGTCCAATCGATCTAAAAAAATTCTAAAGTAAGAACTACATGATCAAATGATACTACAGTGTGTAGTATAGTATTCTACAGTATACTAGAAAATGCTATATGATCAAGGGAAAGTACAGTGTGAATAGTATTCTACAGTTTACTATAGTTGATTAGATTTTACTACAGAATTCTATAGAATTCTATAGTAAGTACTGTAGTATTCTATAGTAAACTGTGTATTTGTTATGTGGGCAGACATCTTATTGTATCAGGTTTTTGATTATCAGAAACCTTGCTCTCTCTCAACAATAGCATTGGCAAAACATCCTTCTCTTCTAAGGAAGTTGATGGGTCTGTCTGCCATGGTCTGAATCAGACACATCATGCCCCCAGTTGCTGACAGACTCATAGACATCCTCTGTAATATACATCCGATTGTAGGGTTTTCGATTATCTACAAAACTGGAATCTTTTCTCTGTTCTGCAGCCAAAATCATAATGCTCTATCCACAAAAGCAGCAATAGATCATTCTGTTCTTAGGACGTCAACAACCCAATGACCTTACTGGCATCGACCCGTAGCGAGCTTACATTCATTCTATCACTTACTGTTCTTGGAAATAAGACCTCTTTCATCCTTTCTCTTAATGGAAATGCTCTTTGGATAAGATTAGTGGGGGTGTTACTGCAAATTAAAAATCTGAATATGTCAATAGAGTCACGTTGCCTGTTTATCTTAGCATTTTACATTCCAATGACAAGTCTCTTTTTCCATCTTTGCTCTGCCAGGTCTAACGCTTTACAAAATACAGTATATGAAAAAGTGAAGCTCAATCTTTTTTCTACAGCAAAGTGCCTTTGGCTTAATGGATTTTGAAAAGACAAACAGCAAAGAAACACTGGATCTTACTTTCTGAATTAATTCCTTTATCCCACTTTCTCATTATCTCTCCATTCTCTCTCTGTCTGCCAGAATGAGAAATGCTTTCTGTGTTTGTTGTGAGAAAACAGTTTACCACAACAAAGACGGAGTGAGGCAACCAGCTAGGATGCTTTACAGGCAGCTATCAGCCAGCTGTTCACAGAGTTCTCACATGCCACTCAAACACAGTCTTTGGGTTGTTAGGCATAGAGACATTTTGGGGCTGTTTGGGGAAAAAGCTGAGGAATGGCCTGGTGAAATGTAACCACACTCAAATTCATAGAGAGCTATGGATGCAAGGACTGACCATCCATGATATCAAAATGATAGTTTTAACCATGTTAAGGCTATATAGTGCACCAAACATTGGGGTAAATCAAACTTATATTTTGGGTTCTGATGGGTTAGACAGTTGAACTAAGCTCATGAGGCTTTTATAAGTTATATCCTTCAACATTCAATGGGTATACACTGAGTGTACAAAACTCTTTCCATGACATATATTGACATATATAGAGTATCATAGCAAAGGGTCTGAATAGTTATGAAAAGAAGGTAATTCTGTTTTTTATTTGTAATACATTTGCAAAAATGTATAAAAACCTGTTTTCACTTTGTCAGTTTGGGGTTTTGTGTGAAGATTGGTGAGGAAAAAATGAAATTCCATCAAGGCTGTAACATATCAATATTTGGAAAAGGGGAAGGGGTCTGAATATTTTCAGAATGCACTGTATATACTGTATAAATAATATTATTATATTATACAGTATATTGTTTATTTCACGCTGTAGTCCAAGACAATTATATAACTCCAAAAATAAGTCACATGGTCCCTCATTCATAACTCGTAAGCTTATGCCTTGCTTCTCACTTTTCCACATCTTTCATAATACTGTCTGGCAGGTGTAAGGGGTGGAAAATCACATAAGTGGAGCAAATACATTTCCTCTAACCCTCTGCTACACTCCTGAAGTGTTTGGTGAAACTGTCCTGATGGATAAAAAGTGTTTTGCATCACTTATACAATAGTGTGTACTCTGTCCGGAATCTGGAGCCTTGCCTGGATAGATGGATGAACACTGCAGGGTGTAATGCATACTTAAATAAACAGTCACTTTGTCCTGGTGCCTCCCCAGCTCTGCAATTTAATCACCCAGGGTAAATAGATGATTCCCTGCTCCTGAAGCACTCATTAGAGACACACACACACACACAAACAAACACACCACACACCCTACATACGGTGTCTTAGTGGAACAAGGCATTTTTAACTTGACTGGCAAGGGTAATGACCATCTGTCAGTCTTAAGAGAGCGAGAGCGAGAGAGAGAGCAAGAGAGAGAGCGAGAGAGAGTTGTGAGATATAATACTTTTTTCTTGAATCACTTGAGAAGAGATGAAATTCATATTTTGGGAGAAATCTGCCTTGCATAATGATGGGTCTAGAACCCACACTAGCTTCATCATCTTATTTTTCCCGGACTGTGCCAATGTATTGACGTCTGTGTATTTTTCACTTACCTACCATTGCCTTGGAGCTTAATAACTGTACCAACAAGGTCTCACATCAGATTTAGATGTTCATCCATGCTTCTTAAATGTCACATTTCTAAGTGCTTGGTTACTTCTCTGTATCTTTCCAAGGTTGCATTTAGACATTAACTCCGAATGGTTAAGGCAGGGTTTCCCAAACTCGATCCTCGGGACCCCAAGGGGTTCACGTTTAGTTTTTTGCCTCAGCAAGTACACAGCTGATTCAAATAATCAACTAATCATCAAGCTTTGATCATTTGAATCAGCTGTGTAGTGTTAGGGCAAAAACCAAAACGTGCACCCCTTGTAGTCCCGATGACTAAGTCTGGGAAACGCTGGGTTAAGGTAAGGGTTAAGGTTTGGGATAGGCTTAAAACAAAAATTTCAAAAACATCTTTCTATTGCTGGGTTCTAACATGCAACCTTTGGAACCAGAGGCAGATGCTGACGCCAGCCCGCCTTCCCCGTCCACAATGCCCTATAGCAAAACCAAAGCCTACCTGAAGGTATCAGCACTCACTGTTGCCCCTAGTGGCCGGTTTCCACTTCATCTCCCGACATCCTCAGACATGGATGTATGTTGAATACTGACTTGTATCATGGGTGACTTGCCTGAGCAGTACAAGAAAACTGAAAAAGCAGAGAGGCAGGTAATGGAAGAGGCCTCTAAATGCTTGCAGAGATGGGAGATGAGGTAAACAAACACAAACACAGGTTGGAAACGCAAGCAGTGTAAGACTCAGAGCAGCACACTTTGTTCAACTTCACCTGGTCAAGCTGCACTGGAGAGGGATTTGATCTTTACACCAACACGTCTTCCAAAAGTCTGCTGTTGGAGTCTGTACTTACATTCAGAGAGAGAGAGAGAGAGAGAGAGAGAGAGAGAGAGAGAGAGAGAGAGAGGAGAGAGAGAGAGAGAGAGAGAGAGAGAGAGAGAGAGAGAGAGAGAGAGAGAGAGAGAGAGAGAGAGAGAGAGTGTCCTCTCCCCAGGTCAAGACAGTTGCTCAGCTTAATATCAACAGTAGTATACAAATAAAGTGTGGATATTTCTTCATAATAACAATTAATAGGAGAAGGTTACACTTAGTAAAAAAGGTGCTATCTAGATCCTAAAAGGGTTCTTTGGCTGTCCCTATAGGAAAACCCTTTGTAGAACCATATTTGGTACAAGGTAGAACCTGTTTGGTTCCAGGTAAAAACCCTTTTGGGTTCTATGTAGAACCCTTATCACTGAGGGTTCTACCTGGAACCCAAAAGGGTTCTACCTGGAACCAAAAAGGGTTCTACTATGGGGACAGCCGAAGAACCCTTTTGGAACCCTTTTTTCTAAGAGTGTAAGAAATAGAAAAATTCTGCCCACACTCCTATTCCCTCACTCTAGTTGGGGTGCAGCTGCCTACTGACTACTGAGCGCAAGTGTAGCTGATTTATCGATCCAACATCAACACTTGTGCTTTCTTCCTTCTCACTGGTTCTGGCAGAGGGGAGGAACTCCTGGCAGACCTCTACACACACACCCTGGAGAGGTAGCCCTGCATCAGTGACTACAGGTTACCGCAGATAGACTCAGAAAACTCCTACCCTGCAGATCTATAGCAGTGTAGTATCATGCCTCACTGACTTACCAAAGACAACAGCAACTGGAAACAAGTGGGTGGACAGAACAACCAACATTTCTCACCAAAATACCTGGAAGCTAGGAAGTTTTCTGATTTTGTTATTTTAACTTTTTGTTGACTGCAGGAAATGTTTTATGCAACAATGTTTCGAGTGAACATACGTGGAAGCTATTACAGGAAGAGGAAAAATATTTCTTAAAGTGTTTGTTATCCTACCTTTTTGTTGTGTTGACTGCAGAAGCAGTTGTATGCAAACTGGAAATGAGAGGGAGTATCACGGGCTTGGAGTTGGCGTAGCAACGGTGTAGTCCATTTGAGCGAGGTCACCGGGGTTAAGATGACCAATCAGGGAGTTCTGATTGAATCCCTTTAGAATGTAGTAACCCTGGGAGACCCAGGAGATCAAATCAGGAGTCCACCCACGGATGGAAGCGCGCACGCACACACACACACCAGACACACACACAGGATACACAGTCCACTCTGTAACTCTCTCAGGTTGAGATACAATCAGTGCACCTAACCATTGTGAGGTGTCTTACCTCGTCAAGGTTGGACAGAGAGCAGCCTCCATTTCTGACAGTAGTTTTGTTTTGTTTCCAGGTTGTGTGTGTGTGTGTGTACTGTTGCTCTCCTTATGTTCCCAGATGGAACGAATGAGAAGGAGGAGAGAGGATGCCCTGAATCTATTTCTGCCGAACAAAAAACAATGTCCAAATTGGTCCGGCATGTTATGCTGGAGTAAAGCTGCTTCGAAGTTTATTCCAGCTTTGATTGACTGAAGAGAACAGAACTGCCGCTGAAAATTATCAACAAGTCGCTCTCTCTCACCCTCTCTTTCTCTCTCACTCTCATTCTCTATCCCCCTCTCTCTCTCTTTGTTTCAAGTGCTCAGCTAAACTGGACGGATTGGCGTTCATTTAATTCCCATTATTCCATGCATTTTCGAACAGCGACATCAGGGGTGTCAAACTCATTCCATGGAGGGCCTAGTGTCTGCAAGTTTTTGGTTTTCCCTTTCAATTAAGCCCTAAACAACCAGGTATGGGGAGTTCCTTACTAATTAGTGACCTTAATTCATCAATCAAGTACAAGGGAGGAGCAAAAACCCGCAGACACTCGGCCCTCCGTGGAATGAGTTTGACACCTGTGAGCAACATGGACATCGGCTATGAATCTCAACGAAGCTCTACTAAAGGAGAATAAAGTGCTGGTCGTGTTGTCACAATGTATACAGTGGCCACAAATATAATTGCCATTGGGCGGGCCTGGGAGCCAAGATGTACGTGTCTTGGGTAGGATGTTAGTGTTTCATTACAATGGATTTAACACAACCAGCAGATCAAATCAAATGTACTCCATGGGAAAACATTTTGGGGGGGACAATTGGTCCTGGTTTGTGTTAGTGCCAGTGAGTAGGCTTTGACGTTCAGTCTCTCTATCACGGGTATTGACCTGTTCAATGACCCCGTTGCATGAATCTGGTGCACATATCATTCGCTTTGGCTGGAACTCTATGTCAGTACTACAGTTATTTATACCCTGGAATAGTCTTAACATTCTGTATAATCCCCTTGTCCTAAGGGTAAAAAATGACCCGCCTTCACTAAATCCCTCAAATAAAGCAGCTTAATTGAATTTTAAACCCCAAATCTATTTTGCATGAAGAAACAACCTCTCATTCATCGCAAATTTTGTGAATATCTGGGATTTCCCTTTTCACAATTCAGAAAGACTACATTTAATCAGTGGACACCAATCGTTTTTATTACAACACACCTGTCATAATTGTTTTCTTTACTAAAGTAGAGGTGTATTATTATTAATATTGCTAAAGGTACTGAATAGGTGAAAACATAATTTTTTTAGCAAGAGATGACACTTGTATAGCCTAAGAAAGTGGCAGAAATGTGCAGAAAGTAGTTTTGAATGCATTTTATTGAAGGGAAACAATAACAGTCTTGAACTTTTTTGGCAACATAGTGATATATTCTTATATACTGTACAATGAGGAATTCAACTACAAAATACTAGCATTCTCCAATTTTTTTACCATTGCCTCCACCCACAAGATGTATAAACAACAACAATAAATAAGAATAAATAAGATAATAGATACAAAACAAAAACGTGAAGAACATAAATCAATGATATTACAGCAATACATAATCAAACTAACAGTGAAAATCACTTACATTACAGATAAATATAAAAACTTACCTCTGAATGGAACCAGTTGCTTATCCACTGTTACTTCAGGCCCAGGGCTGTAGAGGTATGGCCTCATCCACTGTTACTTCAGGCCCAGGGCTGTAGAGGTATGGCCTCATCCACTGTTACTTCAGGCCCAGGGCTGTAGAGGTATGGCCTCATCCACTGTTACTTCAGGCCCAGGGCTGTAGAGGTATGGCCTCATCCACTGTTACTTCAGGCCCAGGGTTGTAGAGGTATGGCCTCATCCACTGTTACTTCAGGCCCAGGGCTGTAGAGGTATGGCCTCATCCACTGTTACTTCAGGCCCAGGGCTGTAGAGGTATGGCCTCATCCACTGTTACTTCAGGCCCAGGGTTGTAGAGGTATGGCCTCATCCACTGTTACTTCAGGCCCAGGGTTGTAGAGGTATGGCCTCATCCACTGTTACTTCAGGCCCAGGGTTGTAGAGGTATGGCCTCATCCACTGTTACTTCAGGCCCAGGGCTGTAGAGGTATGGCCTCATCCACTGTTACTTCAGGCCCAGGGCTGTAGAGGTATGGCCTCATCCACTGTTACTTCAGGCCCAGGGTTGTAGAGGTATGGCAGACACTCCACCCACTTCTACCAGACCTCTCTTATGGCCACCAGTTTGTCTCACACGTCTTGCAGGTCTTGACTCACGGTTATCAAATCATAGCATTTTTGAGAATGTGTGAAAGACTTTCAGTGGCATCATGGCACGGAAAATCGCCCTTCCACTCTCTGCATCCCAGAGACTACATGTAGCCTCACCTCGGGACCTATTCACATCCACTAAGAGTAGCAGCCCTATATAGGCACGCAGGTCAATCTCATCCATCCTTTTACAGTTGTCTCCACATTTCCGGAAACCCTCCAAATTTGTCACCTCCAGGATGATTTTTTTCGATGGCTGGTGTGATGAACATGTAGAATGTTGAGGCGATGTCCTGGGCATGGGCAACTGCATGTCTTGTGGGCCCTGGGGTCATCCTTAAGACATTTTGTGTTGCCATCCTGCCCTGGTTGTCAAATGGTGACAAGGACCATGTTATTTTGCTGTTCTTTGACAAAAATGTCTCTTTCAGTTTGGGGGATTTCTTCTTCATCTGAAGATGATGCATCGTGCTCTGGGTTGTATTCTTCTCCATCTTCTTCTTCAGATACCTTCTCCTCTTCTAAATCATTGTTGTCTTGTTCCTCCTGGACATACGAAAAAATCAGATCTACGACCTGTTGGGCACTGAAACGTGTACTCATGGCTTCAGCAAAGAGAGAACTGGGGGGACTGTCATCTGCAGCACCTTTAAAGCCTCTGACTGCATTCCCCATTAGTAAACAATGCTTTCAAGAAATGCTTATTTTGTCTGAAATGTTGTTTATTTTGTCTGTGAACTTTTTACTTTGTTTGTCTGTGAGTCATGTGTGGGGTCGTGGAGGGGAGATGCTGCACATGCACAAGAAAGTTTTAGTTGTCTGAGTGTGTGTGTGTGTGTGTGTGTGTGTGTGTGTGTGTGTGTGTGTGTGTGTGTGTGTGTGTGTGTGTGTGTGTGTGTGTGTGTGTGTGTGTGTGTGTGTGTGTGTGTGTGTGTGTCTTTGTGGTTTTTGTGGTGTGTAAATTATTTTATAACTGCTGGGTCAAAAATGACCCTAAGGCAATCTTTGTACCCTGGTGGTGTACAGCTTTCATGGAAATATGAACAAAGGCGATGTTTCACTTTTTCTAATGTTGGGGTCACTCTAGGAAAAGTCATCAAATTTCAAGTTGAAAAATATCATTTAGGGGGTTTTCTCTGCTGTTAAACATAGTGGCGGGTCATTTTTGACCCTTAAGACAACACAAGGGTTAAGAGTCTTAGGAATTGGCCCACCGGTATGTTCTCTGTTTAAGGTTTACCAGGTGGTTACTGTCTGCACGTAAAAGTGTATTCCTACTCTGCGGCTCCGTTCTCTGTACGGAGTTGTCTTTATTATAGACTCTGGCAAGGTGCACCAAGTGCAACCAAAAGGTGCTGGTTGGTGTGTGTGGGTGTTTATGTGTTTGTGGGTAACCATGATAACCCTGATAGGAAAAGTAGCACTGTCTGGTTTGTTGTTTGGAGATGTTTTTACAAAGTGTAATGACATAGGTTGGCACAGATGGGTGAGTCTGAGTTTTTCTCCATTTAAACAGCCACAACAGGTTATAACACTGAGGTGAGCTAGCCATATGGTTTCTTTACCTAACAGAAGTACACATCAAATCAAATCAAATTGTATTGGTCACATACTCATATTTAGCAGATGTTATTGCGGGTGTAGCGAAATACTTGTGTTCCTAGCTCCCACAGTGCAGTAATATCTAACAATTCACAACAATACACACAAATCTAAAAGTAAAATAATGGAATTTAAGAAATATATAAATATTAGGACGAGCAATGTCGGAGTGGCATTGACTAAAATACAGTTGAATAGAATACAGTGTTTACATATGAAATGAGTAAAGCAGGATGTAACTGTATACAAATTGTATACTTCAGCACTGTACAGCTGTTATAAAGAAAGCACACACAGACAGGACCAACACACGCACGCACGCAGGCACACACACGCACGCACGCACACACGCACGCACACACACACACACACACACACACACACACACACATACACACACACACACAGCAATCAATAGACCTGAATTTATCCTGAAATTAGTCATCATTCTGACAGAAGACTTGATTGTTGTTGACTTAGATTGATTGTCCCTCAATGTTGCATTAGGAATAAGCTCTCAACAGGTTAACTTTCACACACACGCACGCTCACACACACACTGCAATAACCTCTAAATTGGTGACTCGGAACACTCAGATCGCTGCAGGCAGTAGTGTACAAGAGATTTACAGGGATTTGTTACAAACCTCTGAATTATTTCAGTATTCTTGAAAAAGAAGTCTTGGTCTCTAAGGAGTTCATTCATTGCATTAGATGAAAGCACAACTACTTCAATAGGTTGAAAAACACCATGTTCAAATGATTAATCATCAAAGACCCGGTCTTCACAAATGAGTAGAACTGCTTTTTAATTAACATTTATTTTCAGGTGAAAATGTTATCAATCCATTTAAAGTTCTCGGAGTTAATTTAAGTTTCCTTCTCATAGTTAAGGTTAGTTTGTTATAATGAGATCTGTCAGTTGAAACTGAGAGCCCCACAGGGGGAGAGACTATCAAAAACAGAAGTTTAAGAGGTGGAGAGGAGAGGAGAAAGGAGATGTGAAGTTCTATCTAATTTGTCACCTCCAGGTAATCTTCACACTGCAACAATGATTCAGCCTGATGAGGTTCTGCGATGGTGGCAGAGAACACACAATAGCCTGCCTCTGCCTGCATAGTGTTGAATGCATGGAGGAAATCAACCCTCTGGGCTGGTTGCTCAGCTGAGAGTTTCTCTGCTCCTGCTGTTTACAATACTACAATCATATTCTCCTTAGAGCCCAGTCCACCAAGAAAATAACAGCCATGCTAAGTTGGACTGGACAGAAATTGTAGCTATTGATAGGATAGAATCAAATTTCAAATTATTATCAAATTACTCAAAAAGTGACACATGCACACACACATGCACACGTACACACACGCACACACACACATACTAATCAGTCAATCCTCTCCAGAGCCACTCTCCTTTTAAAGTACTCATCCCTCTTTCCTCCCACACAGAGGGTCTCAAGGGTGCATGTTCCCTGTATCCACTGACACCGTTTTATGACATCATAATCCACAGAGGTCCTCATGTGAGGGGGGTGAGTCTCCCATTCTCCAGGGTTAATACGAGACCTCGGCTAATTTCCTGTGAGAGTCTGTCTGCTGTGCGGGGACGGAGACCCCAGTCTCTGAAGTGGAGCCCACTGTCACTGATAACGTCATATAAATCTGTGAGCCGGATCATCCAGGTGCAGTACAACATCCTACACCCTCTAAACGGACTATATTTTCCTTGAGCTGCTGGCCTTATAAATCTTTATGAGGATAGTTGTTGCCTGCCAGAGCAGTTCACTAACAACACAGCCTTGGTCTCTGGGGAGAGGACTCTCTCTCTCTCTCTCTCTCTCTCTCTCTCTCTCTCTCTCTCTCTCTCTCTCTCTCTCTCTCTCCACACACACACATTTAGCTGTAGCTCTGCCATATGTTGAGTTAAAATGGAGTCTGAGTGGGGCATGATTCCAGCCCAAGGGAGAAAAGGAGGAGAGAAGGGATGAGAGGAGAAGAGAAGGAACGAGGGATCCTGTTGTCACCAACATATGGCTGGCTGGCTGGCTGCTGTGGCTGATGATGTGATGTGTGCCTCTGTCACTGACTGACTATCATTTCATTACGAAGGCTGGGAGAGTAAAGCTTGGCGTCATGCCCATTGAATCATTGAGTCTAAGCCTGTATCCCAAATGGCACCCTATTCCCTTTGGAGTGCACTATTTTAGGAAATAGGGATGCAGCCTCAGTGTGTTTCTCCTAGTAGCTAATGCAATCCTGACTCCTGCTGTGCTGTTGAAACAGAGGTACACTGCCTAATGCAACCCTGCATCCTGCAGTAGCTAGACTAAGTGTTGCTACGTGGATAATACAGTCCTTCCTCCTCAATGTTACTAACGCAGTCCTGCCGGGCTGCTCCGATTAATCACATCCACCATGGGAACAGAGGGTTCATTAGGAAGAGATTCCCTTAATGAGGACGGAGGGGGAACGGCCGGCTGTTTAAATGGAGTGAGCCGAGTCTGGGGCAGAGGGAGCTAGATATGTCTACCAGGTGGCAGGTTTAAATGGGGGAGGGGAAGAGGGGGAGAAGGGTGCTTCCAGGGGGTTCTGCTAAATGATATAAGCTAACAACCAGAGGAGCAAGCTACTTTCACAAATGAGCAGCAAAGACAGATGAGAGGGAGGAGGGCCCCCTCTGTTACAATACACTCAGCTCTGTGCAGAGGCCTGCATGGCTCTGTCATGCACACGCACACACACACATACACACTCTCTGACTGTCTCCAGACTCCTGTGCTGAATCAAACCAGTTACTTACAGCAGTAAAACTGTTCCGCAGAGAGAATGTGACAAATGAATCTCATTGGGTAATGCGGAGTGGGGGGGTTTGTGTCTCAGTGACAAATGTAGACAGCATACCTGAGCAGAGTAACTAATTATGCCCAAATTAACTTGTCAGAGAGAGATGGAGAGGTGGAGAAAGAGGGAGAAGGGGAGAAAGAGAGAGAGAGAGAGAGAGAGGGGAGAAAGAGAGAGAGGGGGGAGAACGAGAGAGAGGGGGGAGAACGAGAGAGAGGGGGAGAGCGAGAGAGGGAGAGGGAGAAGGGGGGGAAAGAGGGGGAGAAAGAGAGAGGGAGAGAAAGAGAGAGAGAGAAAGAGAGAGAGAGGGGGGGAGAGGGAGAGGGGGAGAAAGAGAGAGGGTGACGGGGAGAGAGATAGAGAAAGAGAGAGAGAGGGAGAGGGGGAGAGAGAGGGAAAAGGGGAGAGAGGGTGAGAGAGAGAGAGGAGAGAGAGAGAGAGAGAGAGAGGGACTTCTTGAGCTGCTATCTGCTTTACATGATTCCTCTCTCAGTTGCTCTAAAATGAGACGTCAGGCTCTGCTCTGAGATAAACGAGTTAGCCGGAGTGGTGCTATGCTGACTAAATCATAATGCGTCACTCGCTCCCACTGCTGCTAGCACTTCACTGTGACATTTGTGTCAGGTCTGCATCCTGCTGCCACCCCTGGAAATAACACCCATTTACCAACACCAGTAATGCTGGAGTCTGTAGTCCCTCACATTACGTGTGATGGGAAGCAGAGATACATGCATATGAAGATATATATACACACCAAGGAACTTTAGCCCCCATTTTAGAAATTACTTTACAGAAGGGTAATTTACTGTGGATTTTGTTTATCTTGGGTCTGTATGTATTCGTGTGTGTGTGTGCATGTGTGCATGTGCTGGCACCAGATGTTCCGCTCCCCTCTGACACCACAGGGCAGCTATGCTGCCACACTGACTCATCAGTGACCTCTGACCTGCTCCACTTGAACAGAGCAGCACCTCAGATTGAACAGCAGAGCATGAGAAACAACAACACACACTGAGACTCTCTCAGTCATGACTGTCACTCATGCTGTGGCAGAGAAATGGAATGGAGAGAGAGAGGATGAGAGATAGAGAGAGAAAATCGGGAGAGAGAGAATAGAGAGTGGTGATGAGAGAGAGGAGAAATGGAATGGAGAGAGAGGAGATAATGGGGAGAGAGAGAATAGAGAGAGGGGATGGGGAGATGAGATAGCGGGGAGAGAGAAATTAGAGAGAGAATGGGGAGAGAGAGAAGAGAGAGAGGGGATGGAGAGATGAGAGAATGGAGAGAGAGAGATTAGAGAGAGAATGGGGAAAGAGAGAAGAGAGAGAGAGGATGGAGAGATGAGAGAATGGGGAGAGAGATTAGAGAGAGAATGGGGAGAGAGAGAAGAGAGAGGGGGTGGAGAGATGAGATAGTGGGGAGAAAGAGATTAGAGAGAGAATGGGGAGAGAGAGAAGAGAGAGAGAGGATGGAGAGATGAGAGAATGGGGAGAGAGATTAGAGAGAGAATGGGGAGAGAGAGAAGAGAGAGGGGGTGGAGAGATGAGATAGTGGGGAGAAAGAGATTAGAGAGAGAATGGGGAGAGAGAGAAGAGAGAGAGAGGATGGAGAGATGAGAGAATGGGGAGAGAGAGATTAGAGAGAGAATGGGGAGAGAGAACAGAGAGAGAGGAGGCAATGGGGAGAGAGAGATTAGAGAGAGAATGGGGAGAGAGAGAAGAGAGAGAGAGGATGGAGAGATGAGAGAATGGGGAGAGAGAGATTAGAGAGAGAATGGGGAGAGAGAACAGAGAGAGAGGAGGCAATGGGGAGAGAGAGAGAGAGAATAGAGAGAGGAGAGAACGGAGAGAGAGAGAATATAGAGAGAGGATGGAGAGAGAGGAGAGAATGGGGAGAGAGAGAGAGATAGAGAGAGAATATGGAGAGAGGAGAGGGAGGATGGAGAGGTGATGAGAGAGAGAGGAATACAGAATGTATTGGACAGGACAGAGAGAGGTGAGAATAGGGAGAGAGAGGATGGAGAGGGGATGAGAGAGAGAGGAATACAGAATGTATTGGACAGGACAGAGAGAGGTGAGAATAGGGAGAGAGAGGATGGAGAGGGGATGAGAGAGAGAGAGGAATACAGAATGTATTGGACAGGACAGAGAGAGGAGACAGACAAACAGCCCAGACATTTACATGCTTAATTTAACGGTCAGTCAGTTTGCTCTTTACGTGGCATGTGAGAGAGAGCCTCGTTATGGTATTTAAAGTATTTGTGTGTGTGCCAGCCAGCCAGTGGAGCTGGTGTCTGATGGAGTGTGTCCTGGTAGGCAGTCGGCCCATAAAGAATGGCCATTACCACAGCTGTACGTTACAGAATCGACACGGTGATTATTAGCACTACGTTAATGAACTACAAATGATGATGAGGATGATATTTGTCTATCCCAGTGTAGTGGAGGGGAATGATGCGTTATGCCCGAAGCAAATTTTTTCACCTAAAATAGGAACTGGATGGCTTGTGTTATTAGCTAGATAGTCTGACACAGTGTTTTTCCTGCAGCAAGAAACATGCACACACACACACACACACACACACACACACACACACACACACACACACACACACACACACACACACACACACACACACACACACACCACACACACACATACATGGACACACACAAAAACACACATAGGTGTGGGAAGAGTAAGTAAAGAAGAGGGATGAGACAATATACACTGTGCGTACAAAACATTAAGAATGCCTTGCTAATATTGAGTTGCACACCCCATTTGCCCTCAGAACAGCCTCAATTTGTCAGGGCATAGACTCTACAATGTGTCCAAAAGCAATCCACAGGGATGCTGACCCATGTTTGGCCCACAGGAAGGAAGGCCCTCCTGCCTTCTCCTGCCTTCCTGTTTTGTATACTCAGTGTACATCCAAGGAAAGAGGACAACACTCTTAAATAACTAAACGTGTTAAATAAATAAACATATTTTGTTGACATCAAGATTTAAAAAAAATGTATTATCAAGTTAAAATCACTGACTGCTCTATGTTCTTATTATTACAGTTATTTTCTTTCTCTTCACTGTTGTTCCAAAAGCAATTAGCAGGACAGGGGATAGAAGCCTAATCTAGGTTTAATTGGTTATGTTTAGTAACACAAGTTGTGTCTCAGAAACACAGCAGCCACCAGACAAAGAGAAGTATTGGAGAATTCCAACTATAAATCTGTATATCTGCTCTCTTATGGCAGTGAAATGAGTTATGCATCAATAAATCATCAACCAACCTATTGACAACATTATATTTATGTTGAGAAGAAAACACCTTAAAAACCCTCTCCCTACACACGCGCACGCACACACACACACACACACACACACACACACACACACACACACACACACACACACACACACACACACACACACACACACACACACACACACACACACACACACACAAAATTACTTATTCCCAGTATGATGTGCAGAACCATTAGCCCCTCTACAGTACAAACTAAACCAATAGCAGTGCCCCAGGTCATCCAAGGAGTCATAGAAAGAGATCTCCTCGGAAAGCTTGAGAGGCGAAATAGAGATATGCTTCTCCAAATCCTAAAGTGATGGTTTTTGCTCCTCAGTGGAGTATCGGGATACTCTTCTCTTATTTCTCCATTAGTGGGTTCTGCTGTACTGCAACTCTCAGCTACTGTATCCTGCACTATTGTAGCCACATGTCCTGTATTCAGTATAGGCTACACTCTTTCTCTCATGAAGAGATTTTTGAAGGTAGTTCAGCAAGCTCCAAGTAGAATTCGCAAATGTTTTTACAGCCGATAAGAAATGGGTCCATACATGATGACCATTTGTGGAAATAAATTGTTTCAAAAATATGTACTAATCTTTCCTAATTCCCTTCATATCCATGACAAACTACGTGTGTTACTGTTCTCAAATAGAGATGCTCAGAGTCAAATGAGGTGTGATCATACCGACAGGACCCCTGCCTGGTGAACGCTTTCCTCCTCGCTGCACTGAAACAGTAGATTATTACAGTGCATTACATAATTACATGGATGGGACTGGGTTATCTTCGTCTGTCTATATGTTCTTGTTAGACAGAGACTGGAGTCAGAGAGGCTTTATTGCTCTATTCTGTATTGAAGCGTTACTGCAAGGACTTGACATCTGTTTAAAAGTATCACAAGTGATCTCATTTCACAATCAAGTGGTAGTGAGAGAGAACAGAGAGACCAGAGAGAGCTAGCAATAAAAGGGGAGACTGGGGAAGAGAGGGAGAGAGAGAGAGACAGAGAGAAATGGAGAGGACATACAAGATCAAACATAAACAGTGATATGATGACAGATATGATAGGGACACTGCAGTAGTGGAGAGTTGTGTAC
Source organism: Salmo salar (assembly GCF_965601325.2). Taxonomy (NCBI): domain Eukaryota; kingdom Metazoa; phylum Chordata; class Actinopteri; order Salmoniformes; family Salmonidae; genus Salmo; species Salmo salar. The sequence continues at coordinate 80,562,414 of NC_138304.1, read as the reverse complement.
AATGATGAGGAAAATAACAGGTATTTACATTTCTTAAACTTAACCTCAATGATTTAATTGTTAAACATAATCACATTGTAGTTGTAGCTTTTAATCAGCAAACACATCAATGGAAAGCTTTAAAATAGCAGAGCCGCTATGAAAATGTTTTGTGTCAAATGAACTTACTCGCTCAACGACATACAGTGCATTGGGAAAGTATTCAGACCCCTTTATTTTTTCTATATTTAGTTACGTTACAGCCTTATTCTAAAATTGATTAAATAAATTGTTTTCCTCATCAATCTACACACAATACCCCATAATGACAAAGCGAAAAAATATATATATAATCATTTCAAATATACAGTGGGGGGAAAAGGTATTTGATCCCCTGCTGATTTTGTACGTTTGCCCACTTACAAAGAAATGATCAGTCTATAATTTTAATAGTAGGTTTATTTGAACAGTGAGAGACAGAATAACAACCAAAAAATCCAGAAAAACGCATGTCAAAAATGTTATAAAATGATTTGCATTTTAATGAGGGAAATAAGTATTTGACCCCTCTGCAAAACATGACGTAGTACTTGGTGGCAAAACTCTTGTTGGCAATCACAGAGGTTAGACGTTTCTTGTAGTTGGCCACCAGGTTTGCACACATCTCAGGAGGGATTTTGTCGCACTCCTCTTTGCAGATTTTCTCCAAGTCATTAAGGTTTCGAGGCTGACGTTTGGCAACTCGAACCTTCCGGTCCCTCCACAGATTTTCTATGGGATTAAGGTCTGGAAACTGGCTAGGCCACTCCAGGACCTTAATGAGCTTCTTCTGGAGCCACTCCTTTGTTGCGTTGGTCGTGTGTTTTGGGTCATTGTCATGCTGGAATACCCATCCACGACCCATTTTTAATGCCCTGGCTGAGGGAAGGAGGTTCTCACCCAAGATTTGACGGTACATGGCCCCGTCCATCGTCCCTTTGATGCGGGGAAGTTGTCCTGTCCCCTTAGCAGAAAAACACCCCCAAAGTATAATGTTTCCACCTCCATGTTTGACGGTGGAGATGGTGTTCTTGGGGTCATAGGCAGCATTCCTCCTCCTCCAAACACGGCGAGTTGAGTTGATGCCAAAGAGCTCCATTTTGGTCTCATCTGACCACAACACTTTCACCAGTTGTCCTCTAAATCATTCAGATGTTCATTGGCAAACTTCAGACGGGCATGTATATGCTTTCTTGAGCAGGGGGACCTTGCGGGCGCTGCGGGATTTCAGTCCTTCATTGCGTAGTGTGTTACCAATTGTTTTCTTGGTGACTATGGTCCCAGCTGCCTTGAGATCATTGACAAGATCCTCTCGTGTAGTTCTGGGCTGATTCCTCACCGTTCTCATGGTCATTGCAACTCCACGAGGTGAGATCTTGCATGGAGCCCCAGGCCGAGGGATATTGACAGCTCTTTTGTGTTTCTTCCATTTGCGAATAATCGCACCAAATGTTGTCACCTTCTCACCAAGCTGCTTGGCGATGGTCTTGTAGCCCATTCCAGCCTTGTGTAGGTCTACAATCTTGTCCCTGACATCCTTGGAGAGCTCTTTGGTCTTGGCCATGGTGGAGAGTTTGGAATCTGATTGATTGATTGCTTCTGTGGACAGGTGTCTTTTTTACTGGTAACAAGCTGCGGTTAGGAGCACTCCCTTTAAGAGTGTGCTCCTAATCTCAGCTCGTTACCTGTATATATATATATATATACAGAATCTGTAAATATATATATAAATATATATATTTACATAAGTATTCAGACACGCTATGACACTCGAAATTGAGCTCAGGTGCATCCTGTTTCCATTGATGATCCTTGAGATTTTTCTACAACTTGATTGGAGTCCACCGGTGGTAAATTCAATTGATTGAACATGATTTTGAAAAGCATATATCTGTCTATAAATAAGGTCCCACAATTGACAGTGCAAGTCAGAGAAAAAACCAAGCCATGAGGTCGAGAGAATCGTCCGTATGTGGAGAGTTGTGTACACCCTGATCTGTTTCACCTGTCTTTGTGCTTGTCTCCACCCCCTCCATGTGTCACCCATCTTCCCCATTATCCCCTGTGTATTTATACCTGTGTTCTCTGTTTGTCTGTTGCCAGTTCATTTGGTTCGTGAAACCTACCAGCGTTTGTTCCCCTGCTTCTGTCTGTTTCTTGCTCCTGTTTCCTAGTTCTTCCCAGTTTTGACCCTTCTGCCTGCCCCGACCCTGAGCCTGTCTGCCATTCTATACCTTGCCCCTCCTCTCTGGATTATTGACCCCTGCCTGCCCTGAGACTGCCTGCTATTTTGGACCCTTTGCACGTTCTCAGGATTATTGACCCCCTGCCTGCCTTTGACTTGTCGTTTGCCTACCCCTGTATTAGAAATAAACTTTTGTTTCTTCGACTTGTCTGCATCATGGTCATACCTGAAACTTGATACCTTAGAGCTCTGAGACAAGATTGTGTCGAGGCACAGATCTGAGGAAGGGTACCAAAATATTGTCTGTAGCATTGAAGGTCCCCAAGAACACAGTGGCCTCCATCATTCTTAAATGGAATGAGTTTGGAACCACCAAGACTCTTCCTAGAGCTGGCCGCCTGGCCAAAGTGAGCAATCGGGGGAGAAGGGCCTTGGTCAAGGAGGTGACCAAGAACCCGACGTTCACTCTGACAGAGCTCCAGAGTTCCTCTGCGGAGATGGGAGAACCTTCCAGAAGGACAACCATCTTTGCAGCACTCCACCAATCAGGCCTTTATGGTAGAGTGGCCAGACGAAAGTCACTCCTCAGTAAAAGGCACATGACAGCCCGCTTGGAGTTTGCCAAAAGGCACCTAAAGGACTCTCAGACCATGAGAAACAAGATTCTCTGGTCTAATGAAACCAAGATTGAACTCTTGGCGTGAATGTCAATTGTCACATCTGGAGGAAACCTGGCACCATCCCTACGGTGAAGCATGGTGGTGGCAGCATCATGCTGTGGGGATGATTTTCAGTGGCAGCGACTGGGAGGATCGAGGAAAAGATGAACGGAGCAAAGAACAGAGAGATCCTTGATGAAAACCTGCTCCAGAGCGCTCAGGACAGACTGGGGCGAAGGTTCACCTTCCAACAGGACAACGTCCCTAAGCACACAGCCAAGACAATGCAGGAGTGGTTTCGGGACAAGTGTCCTTGAGTGGCCCAGCTAGAGCCCGGACATGAACTTGATCGAATATCTTTGGAGAGACCTGAAAATAGCTGTGCAGCAACGCTCCCCATCCAACCTGACAGAGCTTGAGAGGATCTGCAGTGAAGAATGGGAGAAACTCGCCAAATACAGGTGTGCTAAGCTTGTAGTGTCATACCAAAGAAGACTCAAGCCTGTAATCGCTACCAAAGGTCCTTCAACAAAGTACTGAGCAAATGGTCTGAATACTTATGTAAATGTAATATTTCCGTTTCTATTTTTTATTTCTAAAAACCTGTTTTTGCTTTGTCATTATGGGGTATTGTGTGTAGATTGATGAGGGGAAAAACAATGTAATCTATTTTAGAATAAGGTTGTAACGTAACAAAATGTGGAAAAAGTCAAGTGGTCTGAATACTTTCCCGAATGCACTGTACATTTCTTTTCAGGTGATAAACAGTCAAAATATATCGGAGAACCTGCTGGATTCACAAAAGGTCTGCTCAATAAACAATTTTAATAAATGACTTGTTTTACTTTGTTCGAATTATCAAGGCATGTGATCAGCTCCATGACATTCTATGCTAGGCTGCATATGGTGAAAGCAGTGGAAGTACAGTTAAGGACTGGCTCTGGCTGACAAAAAAAGTCTTCCTGACTTCAGAGTCTGGAAAAGCTCCTTGATGTTGTAGGCACCATACTGATTGGTTATCCTCTGTGTCTTTCTCACTCAAACAACCACATGGACAGCCACACACAGCCATCGAGCGCCACCCCCTTCCAAATAACAACCCCCCCCCCCCAGGGGAAGTAAAAACATTTGAGAGAACCAATCAAATCTCAAGACAATGTTTGTGTGAATATTGCACCAACAAACAAACTCCTGTCCAGACCAGTGTGTTACAGCTCTCCCTTGGTTTGTACCATGTGAGTCACGTCAGCCATACTATAGCAGTTAAGTATGCCCGTTCACAAATGTATTTTGTGATTAGCTGCCTCTAACAGTAGTCCAACAAACTGGTTTAGAAATGGATTCTATGATTATCTGATAGCTGCTGGACCTCATCTTCCCTTGAGAGCAGACACCGTTTTGGACTGACTGACTTCAAGAGTTGATGACAGTAGATTTCCCATGCAGTATAGCTGTTGGATTTGTGTTTTACTACCGCCCCCTGGTGTTCACAGTGATAATAAACTCTTTCAAGAAAAGACACTGCAATGATGTTGGAAAGACCTCAAGCCAAGGGTCTTTTTTTATTATATTTTTTGGGGGGTACTTTTTACCCCTTTTTCACCCCAATTTCCTGATATCCAACTGGTAGTTACAGTCTTGTCCCATCGCTGCAACTCCCGTATGGACTCTGGAGACGCAAAGGTCGAGAGCCATGCATCCTCCGAAACACGATCCTGCCAAACCGCACTGCTTCTTGACACACTACCCGCTTAACCCGGAAGCCAGCCGCACTATTGTGATGTAGGAAACTCCATACAGCTGGCGATCGAAGTCACCGTGCATGCGCCCAGCTGCCACAAGGAGTCCCTAGAGCACGATGGGACAAGGACATCCGGATCGAACCCGGATCGGTAGTGACGCCTCTAGCACTGAGATGCAGTGCCTTAGACCGCTGCGCCACTCGGGAGGCCCCAAAAGCCGAGGGTCTTTAGAACATCATTGTTGCAGCATTCAGAGTACAGTTCCTTTCAAATGACATGGGTCTATCTAGAAAAATACTGTAGCAATCCTCTAATGTAGAAAAGTTAACAGCGATTGAATGGGTCAAGCAATTGCAACAGGTGTTTAAATATGTAAGTAGCCTACTCTATCATTGAGGGGTATGTGAACTGAAGACAGCATCCAAGATGGCCAACCGTTGTTTTCAAAGTAGTCTACCCATATTCACATACGCCGTTTCGTGGTCGCCGCCATCTGCCAGTAGCACTCAGTGGAGAAAGTGCAAGCAGCGACGATACAGATAGAACAAGGACCCAGATGTTTCACCGGATGTATAAATCTGAAGCATCCAGTTGGAATTTCCACTCCCCACCAAATATGGTGAGGAGAGGAAGCCCAGAGGAGATGGCAGTGGGAGAATATGAAGCGAGATGGAACTGGGCTGACATTCTGCAGATTTTCTCATTGATGACACATTTGTTGCTTAAGGGCTTGTAAGTAAGCATTTCACTGTTGTATTCGACACATGTGAAAAATAAAATTGGATTTGATTTCAATGTTGTGTTAGCTATAAATATCTTTGGTGACAACGTCATCAAGTCATCCAGAAGCATGGCAGACACTGAATGAGTATAACATGTTAGTACCTTCGATGGTGAGTGATTAAAAAAAATCTATGGATAACCAAAGTGGTTTTTTGTTGTTGAATTTTTCAATTGAACTTCTCTATGGGCCCGTCTATGGGAATTGTCCTTTTGGGCTCGACTTCAGCTAAACTGCAATACCGAAAATGCCCGCTGAGTACAGTGGAAAGCATGCTTCCAGACCGGAACCCTGGCCCCCTGTACTCTATGCCACTGGTGTAAATTACTTAAGTAAAAATACTTTAAAGTACTACTTAAGTAGTTTTGGGGAGGTATCTGTACTTTACTTTACTATTTATATTTTTGACAAATTTTACTTTTACTTCACTACGTTCCTAAAGAAAATAATGTACTTTTTATTCCATACATTTTCCCAGACACCCAAAAGTACTCGTTACATTTTGAATGCTTAGCAGGACAGGAAATGGTCCAATTCACGCACATATCAAGAGAACATCCCAGGTAATCTCTACTGCCTCTGATCTGGTGGACTCTCTAAACACACATGCTTCATTTTTAAATTATATCTAAGTGTTGGAGTGTGCCCCTGGCTATCTGTAAATATATATATTTTTTAAGGAATTTGAAATGATTTATACTCTCACTTTTACTTTCGATACTTAAGTCTATTTTAGAAATTAAATTTACTTTTGATACTTAAGTATATTTAAAACCAAATACTTTTAGACTTTTATAAAAGTAGTATTTTACTGAGTGACTTTCACTTTTACTTGAGTCATTTTCTATTAAGGTATCTATACTTTTACTCAAGTATGACAATTTGGTACTTTTTCCACTACTGCTCTATGCATAGGCTTCACTATGGTACACATTTGATTATTTTCCACTATAGCAATCCATTGCCAAAGCAGAAAGCCACACCTCTGCATTGGTAAGTGAACATCATCCCCATCTAGAGGTGTATATTGTCTCAGGCGAGACTAGAACAATAATAGTCAACATTCCATAGCAACTACACTAAAAGGTCAAATGAAACACGTACAGGGGCTGTTTCGTTGAATGTTTTAATCAAATGCCATTGCAAAAGACCATCATAGCATGGCATTTCTCCACGTATGTCTATTTTTAAAATAACTATTTCATCTATCTAATGATTTCTCCAACGGTTGCCCCTTCTGGACTTTAGTGAGAAAAGTTAAGCAGTAAAACTTTTGAAGGTCAGTTGTGAGCCTAAGTTAAAATGAGCATTGCAGGATCAAACATCAGAGTGAGCCATCTGGCCCCCAGCCTCAGCTTACCATTTTCTATACCCACTGTTTCCTATAACAGATTCCAATTATGTTGGCATGGAAACCTGCCCAGGAAATCATAACAAAATAAAGACCACTCCGAGGTCAGGAGGGTTGGATTGTAATGTCCATTTTGTCTTGATTTGCTTTTCTTTGCCACCTGAGTCAGCGACTGTTTCTGCTGATCTTGTTTTGGGCTCAGTAGAATATATCTCAGGGTAATTGAATTGAACTAGTGTGGCAGGGGAGAGGGCCAATGGGCAGCTGCAGACTATCAAAATAAACAACAAAAGCTACAGAATACAAAGACACATATTAGGATCAAAATGAATGCTTTGGTATGACATGTACTTTGTGTACTTAAGTCGAGATTTACACAAATCTTCCTTTGACATCATCTCAAGGTAGAATGTAGCCCCTAGCTAGGCCTTGAACAGATAATACTCAGTCTGCATTCAGATAGGAATTCTATAGAAATATATTGGGATCAAATAGGACTTGTATAGAAATATATTGGGATCAGGTACGACTTGTATAAAAATATACTGGGATCAGATAGGACTTGCATAGAAATATATTGGGATCAGGTAGGACTTGTATAGAAATATATTGGGATCAGGTACGACTTGTATAGAAATATACTGGGATCAGATCGGACTTGTATAGAAATACATTGGGATCAGGTAGGACTTGTATAGACATTTACTGGGATCATGTGCGAGTTGTATTTTCTAGAAATGTCTTGGGCTCAAGATTAATCCTTTGTGAGGTGCCTAGAGACATCAGTGGTGTCTAATTTTAAAATGGGATGTACTGTCTGTGTCTGAGAATATCAGTCTACTTTGTACTCTCTCCACCTCCCCCCCTCTCTCTATCTCTCTGTCTTTCTCTTCTTCTCTCTGTCTCTTTCACTCCCTCTCTCACTCCCTCTCTATCTCTAATCAAAGGCTATCCTTTAGTATGCTTTCAGGTACAGCTTAATAACTGACATAAACTCTTTCCCATGTTTTAGGACTTTCCTTGAAAACATCATTATTTTCAAAGATTGATTGATTCATAGTACCTGCTCTGAATGTTGTTTGGGTGCTAATATAGTCTGAAAAGTGCATATTCCTTTTTAGTGCACAGCACACACACACACACACACACACACACACACACACACACACACACACACACACACACACACACACACACACACACACACACACACACACACACACACACACACACACACACACACACACACACACACACAAACGCTCAGTTTATTGGCCCATCACAGGTTGTGTGGCAGTATTACATTCCATTTGCATTCTAATTTCCTACAGATTGGCTGCTTGTTCAATGGGCCTCAGTGAGATGGATGTGCAGGTTTATAATAAGCGGAGATGAAGGAAATGAAGGAAATATTACATCCTGTGAAGAGGTAAAAATGTCTTGGATATTATGTGTTGGGGGTGGCGTAGACGTGAAAGAACACTGTTCATTGCCCAACGCAAATGTAATTATTGTCATATTAGAAGACATGCGAGGAGAGGACAGTCTGTATCGGGACAGCAGCGTGGAAGTCACTGGTCTGGATAGACTGGATATATTGTTGTGGCACTGGGGAGTCTCGGGGGGTTTCAGTGTGGCGTGTGTGTGTGCGTTTGTGAGTGAGTGAGAATGTTAATGTCCACAGAAGACGAACAGGGCTTTTAATAATCAGATTTACAGAGCACAAAGCAGACCTAATTGCTTTTAAATTTACCCTAACTGGCATTTATGGAGCGCAGTGCCGCTTGGGTATTTAGTACATTACAGTGTGTGTGTGTGTGTGTGTGTGTGTGTGTGTGTGTGTGTGTGTGTGTGTGCGTGCGTGCGTGTGCGTGCACGTGTTTGCGCGTGTTTGCGCGTGTGTGTGAGAGACAGTCTTGCATTAAGGCTGGTTATAGCAGAGTTCACATGGTCACTCCCGGCACTCACCTCCCCCTATAAACTACTACAGAATGGTGAGGTAATTGGATCAGCTCAACATGCTGAAACAGAAACACAGACGAGTCAGTTAATAAATAGACCTGAGTTACTGTTTGAACAGAATAGTGCACATTAAGGTTAATCTCTCTCCCTGTAAAAAGCTGGCCTAATGGACAAGATCTCAGTCGGCTACGTGGTCTGTATGTCAGCAGTCTGAGCCCAGCGATGACTGTCTCCTTCTGTTCCTTCATCCGAATTGCAAACCATTTAGATATCTTTCAGCTTTATGAAGGCACCTTTTCTCTAGATACAGCTTCCTTTTAGAAAGAGCTGCTGATTGTTGTTATCATGGGTCATATGAAATGCTGATTGAGACGATAACTTCACATAGCTAGGCTATACCTGAGCTCTGAAAGTCACTGCTTGTATTAAAGGTATTTATCATATCATCACTTCTTGCCCTTGAATGCATTGCTCTTCATAGTTCACAGCTTGTGTTTACCATACCAGTATTTGTCCTAACATAAGCATTGCATGTGTACGAATATGAGTCACAGCACGTACAGTAATCATACATCGCCATGTGTGCTAGGAAATAATTGGCCTCCCAACAACAAATCCGGGTCACCCGCATAAGAATTTAAATATACATTTTACCTCCATCCTCACAATTGTCCAAAATGTTGACATTGGGCATCTACAAGAGACCCCTCCCACACACACAATGTGAACCCTGGATATGATCAGTGCACAGGCCTGGGGCCCCAGTGGTGATGCTGCGTATAATATATGACTGCTAGAGGCCTCTCTCTCTCTCTCTCTCTCTCACACACACACACACACACACACACACACACACACACACACACACACACACACACACACACACACACACACACACACACACACACACACACACACACACACACACACACACACACACACACACACACACACACACACACACAGCTCAGCGCCACAGCCAGCTGATGGATGGGGAACAAGTATGCTAATGCCCTATTGTTTTTAAAGCCTCTCTCTCCTAGCTGCTCTAACTTATAGCATTATGAAAGCCTTCACGGCAATCTCCTCCATTTGTCACGCTGCCGCCGCAAAAGTTCACCGACAGAAATAAAACCAGGGAAATGGAGGAGCTGGGAAATGATTTACTGTAAAGTCAAACATGATAGTCTATAAGGTTGTAGGGAAAAGGTGATATTGGTTTTGTTTATGTTTGCCTGCCATATGTTCCCTTGGTATGACTGTCTATGGTGATTTACACAGGATAATGGATGCTTGGTTGTTTGTTGATTGCATATAAAAAAAAACATATAGTAGCATAAAACTTGTGTCCTGTATGGTTGGGTGGAAAGTACATTTCTGCCTGCAACCAACGAACTTGTGGTCACCTCAAACACAATAGCAAAACATAATTGGATTTACTTCAGAAATCATTCTATGGCTATGCTAAAGATATGAGCTGGTATAGGCAATACAGTAGCAAAAATGTGAGAAGTAAAAATTCCCTTTTGGACTGCTCCCAAGGCACGGAGATGTGTGTGTGTGTGTGTGTGTGTGTGTGTGTGTGTGTGTGTGTGTGTGTGTGTGTGTGTGTGTGTGTGTGTGTGTGTGTGTGTGTACATGCGTGGTGTTATACCTCCAGGACAGAGAGAGGCACTGGTCACATTAGCAAGAGTAAGTGTCTGTCAACGTTGTCCTTGGTTTGCATCCCAAATAGAACCCTATTACCTATATTGTGCACAACATATATAGGGCCCAAAAGTAGTGCACTATATAGGGATTAGGGTGCTATTTGGGACATACCCTTAGCTTGGCTATTCTCCCCTCTTTCTCTAGGGTTGGCTATTCCTCCATCTCCTCAGACCCCAGCACCCTATGCTCTGGTCATTTCTGAGATTTATCAGCTTTGCTACTCTGTCTTACCCCCCTGTTTCATCAGATACTACCACACTGACTGAGTTCATTCTCAGAGAGAGAGAGACACTTTCTACCAGAGGGAGGAAACTTTGCTGTCCTGGCCTCAGCAAGCAGTTGGCTGGCATGTTTTATATCAAATGAAAAGAGAAGAATGAACTGACTCTTCGACCTCTCATTCCTTTCTCTTGAATCTCCTCTTTGTCCGACAGATAATAGTCCCGTCTGTCCTCGTTTTTTAACCTTCATTTTACAGTTATTTTATTATTTTCTTTACACAAAAAGAGAACATGTTCAACCTTTACAACAAACTTTTACCAAGGTAAAAGTAAGAATGCTCAAACGTAGCCTAAATCTCCAACAGTTTGAAGGCTCCCACTGTGACTGTCTGGACAATATGATCTGTCCACAGTCACAAACAGTACATAAACATCACAAGCACTGTTGATTTGATGCCCTCAGTCTGGTACAGCACAAATAGTCTCCTCTGCTTTATTCTCTCCTCTATCCCTGCCTGCCTATACCTGCTGGTTCAAAATGTCTCACTGCTGGAGAACATATCCTTGAGAGGACAGAAATTAAGTGAATGTCCACCTGTACTGAACCATTTCCCAGCAGTGTATGGTGGCTAAGGCCACTACTCCCATATAACCCTCATGTAATAGACCTTGGTCCAAGGTGCTTGATAAGCTTGCATGGGTTTTACTGGTACTTCTGAGTCTATAACAGCAGGGGGTAAAATGACTAGGGATGAGAGGGACCTAGCCAGCACACCATAGAGAATGGTAATACCCATATCACCCTCTCTCTCTCTCTGAAGAGGACAGTGTTGGGTTATTCAAGGGTTGAGGGATAAAAAGCGTGTGGTCTCGGCCGCTCCGTTCTGATGGATTTCTGCTATTATCAGAGTTTATATTAATTCCTGCGGTGATAAATGGATACATGTGTTTTATTCCCTGCCGAAGCAGCCTATGGACACACACACACACAGTGGGAGGATGCTGCAGAGCGAGACAGAGGTTATAGAGCTGAACAATAATCACCACCTCGACCAATCAGCTGCTCTGATGTGTGCATGATGTTCCTTGTTATGCAATAAGTAAGCCAACATGGATGGATGTGTTAAACTATGAGAGCATGTGAATGAGGACTGATCAGCTCCAATCTGAATGTGCACTTGTTAATTTAGTCATATTTTAGTTGAGTAGAGAGAAGATAAAGTCTGTATGCCAAATGGCACCCTATTCCCTAACGTTATAGAGTACACGCCTTTTTGACCAGCCCCAAAGTAGTGCACCATACACTACCGTTCAAAAGTTTGGGGTCACTTAGAAATTTCCTTGTTATTGAAAGAAAAGCACATTTCTTTGTCCATTAAAATAACATCAAATTGATCAGAAATACAGTCTAGTCATTGTTAATTGTAAATGACTATTGTAGATGGAAAAGCTGATTTTTTTATGGAATATCTACATAGGCGTACAGAGGCCCATTATCAGCAACCATCACTCCTGTGTTCCAATGGCACGTTGCGTTAGCTAATCCAAATGTATCAGTTTGTCATGTCCTGACCAGTATAAGGGGTTGTGGTTATTGTAGTTTGGTCAGGGCGTGGCAGGGGGTGTTTGGTTTGTGTGTTTCGGGTTTTTGGGTTATGTTCTAGTTTTTCTATTTCTATGTTTCTATCTAGCTTTTCTAGGTCTATGTTGGTTTTGGTAGGACCTCCAATTAGCGACAGCTGGTTGTCGTTGCCTCTAATTGGAGGCCATATTTACTTGGGTTAGTTTTCTCTTGTGTTTTGTGGGTGGTTGTTTCCGGTATAGTCTGTGCAAATTACTGGACTGTTTTCGTCATTTCTTTTGCTTAAGTGTTTTTTTCTTTAATAAAATAAGAAGATGATCAATATACCCGCTGCATTTTGGTCCACTCCTTACGACGACCGTGACAGAACCACCCACCAACGAAGGACCAAGCAGCAGAAGAAGGAGCAGCAGGAGAGCTACTTGGAGTCATGGACATGGGAGGAGATCGTAGATGGTAAAGGACCATGGCGCACCAGGCTGGGGAGTACAAGCACCCAAAGGAGGAGCTGGAGGAAGCTAAAAGGGAACGACGGAGGTATGAGGCATTATATCCTCCATTTCAGGAGGAGAGGAGGCAGCCCCCCAATTTTTTGGGGGGGGACATACGGGGAGTTTAGCTAAGTCGGGGGGAGCCCTGACCTAACTTCCCGGGCATACAGGAGAGAGCCGTGGAGCATAAAGGAGCCAGTCAAGGAATCAAGCGAGGAGCTTGACGCGAGATTCCGGAGAGAGGTACTGGCGGAAAGGGCACGAAGGAGCACCTGTGCTTATTATGTGGAGCGACGGATTAAGCAAGCACCATGTTATGCGGAGATATGCATGGTATCGCCAGTGCGCAGCTACAGCCCGGTGCGCTTAATGAAAGCTCCTCACAGGTGTCATGTTAGACCCAGCATCGAGCCAGGACCGGTGATGCAAGTTGCAAGCATCAGACCGCCGGTGAGGGTTCATGGCCCAGTGTATCCTGTTCCTGCTCCTCGTACTCTTCCTCTAGTGCGCCTGCCCAGTCCAGTATGTCCTGTTCCTGCTCCTCGCACTAGCCTTGAGGTGCGTGTTACTAGGCTGGTGCCTCCAAAACCAGCCCCACGCATCAAGCCTATAGTGCGCCTGCCCAGTCCAGTACGTCCTGTTCCTGCTCCTCGCACTAGCCCTGAGGTGCATGTCAATAGTCTGGCGCCTCCAAAGCCAGCCCCACGCATCAGGCCTTTAGTGCGCCTGCCCAGTCCAGTACGTCCTGTTCCTGCTCCTCGCACTAGCCCTGTAGTGTGTGTTACTGTTCTGGCGCCTCCAAAGCCAGCCCCACGCATCAGGCCTCTAGTGCGCCTGCCCAGTCCAGTACGTCCTGTTCTTGCTCCTCGCACTAGCCCTAAGGTGCGTGTCAATAGTCTGGCGCCTCCAAAGCCAGCCCCACGCATCAGGCCTCGAGTGCGCCTGCCCAGTCCAGTACGTCCTGTTCCTGCTCCTCGCACTAGCCCTGAGGTGCGTGTCAATAGTCTGGTGCCTCCAAAGCCAGCCCCACGCATCAGGCCTTCAGTGCGCAGTCCCAGTCCAGAGCTTCCGGCGACAGTTCCCCGTCCAGAGCTTCCGGCGACAGTTCCCCGTCCAGAGCTTCCGGCGACAGTTCCCCGTCCAGAGCTTCTGGCTACAGTTCCCCGTCCAGCGCTTCCGGCGACAGTTCCCAATCCAGTGCTTCTGGCGACGTCCTACAGTCCGGAACCAGCAGAGACGGCCCACAGTCCGGAACCGCCTGAGACGGCCCACAGTCCGGAACCGCCTGAGACGGCCCACAGTCCGGAACCACCTGCAGAGACGGCCCACAGTCCGGAACCGCCTGCAGAGACAGCCCACAGTCCGGAGCCTGCAGAGACGGCCCACAGTCTGAGGTCTCCAGCGACGCATCTCAGCCCGAGGTCTCCAGCGACGCACCTCAGCCCGAGGTCTCCAGCGACGCACCTCAGCCCGAGGTCTCCAGCGACGCACCTCAGCCCGAGGTCTCCAGCGACGCACCTCAGCCCGAGGTCTCCAGCGACGCACCTCAGCCCGAGGTCTCCAGCGACGCACCTCAGCCCGAGGTCTCCAGCGACGCACCTCAGCCCGAGGTCTCCAGCGACCCACCTCAGCCCGAGGTCTCCAGCGACCCACCTCAGCCCGAGGTCTCCAGCGACGCACCTCAGCCCAGAACCTTCAACAGTGGTCTGCAGCCCTGAGCCTTCAGCGGGGGTGGGCGGGTTAGAATGGGGACTAAGGCCGGAGCCAGAGCCACCTCCGTAGTTGGAGGATTGGGGGGGGGGGGTGTAGCACGGGAGCCGTCGTTGACGGTGGCCACCCTCCCTTCAAGTTTGTGGTTATTTTTGTGGGGTTTTTGTGTGTTTAGGTGCATTCGGGGTCTGCACCTTTTTGGGGTGGGGGGGGGGGGGGGGGACGACTGTCACGTCCTGACCAGTATAAGGGGTTATTGGTTATTGTAGTTTGGTCAGGGCGTGGCAGGGGGTGTTTGGTTTGTGTGTTTCGGGGTTTTTGGGTTATGTTCTAGTTTTTCTATTTCTATCTAGCTTTTCTATGTCTGTTGGTTTTGGTAGGACCTCCAATTAGAGGAAGCTGGTTGTCGTTGCCTTTAATTGGAGGCCATATTTAGTTGGGTTAGTTTTCTCTTGTGTTTTGTGGGTGGTTGTTTCCGGTATAGTCTGTGCACCTTACTGGACTGTTTTCGGCATTTGTTTTGCTTAAGTGTTTTTTTTTTCTTTAATAAAATAAGAAGATGATCAATATACCCGCTGCATTTTGATCCACCGTTACACACTTTAAATGGCTAATTGATCATTAGAAAAGCCTTTTGCAATTATGTTAGCACAGTGAAAACTGTTGTTCTGATTAAAGAAGCAATAAAACTGTCCTTCTTTAGACTAGTTGAGTATCTGGAACATCAACATTTGTGGGTTCGATTACAGGCTCAAAATGTCCAGAAACAAATAACTTTCTTCTGAAACTCATCAGTCTATTCTTGTTCTTAGAAATGAAGGCTATTCCATGCAAGAAATTGCCAAGAAATTGAAGATCTCGTACAACGCTGTGTACTACTACCTTCACAAAGCAGCGCAAACTGGTTCTAACCAGAATAGAAAGAGGAGTGGGAGGCCCCCCTGCACAACTGAGCAAGAGGACAAGTACATTAGAGTGTCTAGTTTGAGAAACAGATGCCTCACAAGTCCTCAACTGGCAGCTTCATTAAATAGTACCCGTAAAACACTATTTTCAACGACAACAGTGAAGAGGTGACTCCGAGACGCTGGCCTCTGACCAAATATGGTGTCCTATAGGATATACTACACCCCTAACGATATAGTGAAGTCTTGTTACATTCTAGAATCTCTGAGGAGTACATACGAACGTGATTTGACTCGATTTTATCTAACAAAACGACACTTCCTGTTATGTCTGGGACCCTTTGGATGCTAAATCAGAGCAAGATTTCAGAATGTAAGTACACATTTCACTTTCAGAGGTGAATTTATCAAATATATCGCTGTGAAATAAAGTGTTTTGTTGTTAGGAGCTCGCCTCAAACAATAACATGGCATTTTCTCTCAGTAATAGCTACTGTAAATTAGACAGTGCAGTTATATTAAGAAGAATTTAAGCTTTCAGCCGATATAAGACACTTATATGTACCGACATTTGTTGTTTCTCTAAAATCTGCGATCTTGACATAAGGCGCCGCATGATTTACAAAAATTCAGGTCGATACTAGTCTTCAACCGTTTAAGCAAAGTGTAAAACGTGCAGACCGGTCTGGAATAGTGTGCTTGAATACAGCCTTTTGATACCATTTATACTTTTTGAACTATAACCGTTTTACATGTGCATAAAAGCATAGGCTTGAATGAGAAGTATTTGTAACCGCCACTGCTCTTGAACCGCTAAAGCTACAAACGCCAAACTAATGTTGACATTTACAGACTGACTCAACTTAGATTGCTTATTAAAATACTTCTTTGGGATAGGTGGGGCGCTAGCGTCCCACCTCGACAACATCTGGTGAAATTGCAGAGCGCAAAATACAAAATACAAAAATCGTAATATTAAACATTCATGAACATACAAGTGTCTTACATCGTTTAAAAGCATAACTTCTTGATAATCCAACCGCGTTGTCAAATTTCAAAAAGGCTTTACGGCGAAAGCCTACCATGCGATTATCTGCGGACAGCGCCCCACACACAAAAGCATTAAACCAGTCCACCTGGCCATGCTGCTGCTCCAGTTTCAACTGTTCTGCCTACGGCTATGGAACCCTGACCTGTTCACCGGACGTGCTTGTTGCACTCTCGACAACTACTATGATTATTATTATTTGACCATGCTGGTCATTTATGAACATTTTAACATCTTGACCATGTTCTGTTATAATATCCACCCGGCACAGCCAGAAGAGGACTGGCCACCCCTCATAGCCTGGTTCCTCTCTAGGTTTCTTCCTAGGTTTTTGGCCTTTCTAGGGAGTTTTTCCTAGGTAGTTTTTCCTAGCCACCGTGCTTCTTTCACATGCATTGCTTGCTGTTTGGGGTTTTAGGCTGGGTTTCTGTACAGCACTTTGAGATATCAGCTGATGTACGAAGGGCTATATAAATAAATTTGATTTGATTTGATTTAAACATTTTCCAAACCAGCAGAGGCGTCACAAAAGTCAGAAATAGCGCTAAATTAAATCACTTACCTTTGAAGATCTTCCTCTGTTTGCAATCCCAAGGGTCCCAGCTACACAATAAATGGTCGTTTTGTTCGATAAAGTCCTTCTTTATATCCCAAAGAAGTCAGTTTAGTTGGCACGTTTGATTCAGTAATCCACCCGTTCCACTCATTCAACATGCATACAAAGGAATCCAAAAAGTTACCAATAAACTTCGTCCAAACAAGTCAAACAACGTTTCTAATCAATCCTCAGGTACCCTAATATGTAAATAAATGATAACATTTAAGACGGAATGTAGTATGTTCAATACCGGAGATAAATAACGAGGTGCGTGCCCTCATCCACGCGCGCCACAAGACTACAGTCAAAATGAGAGCCACCTTGAAAAACTCAATTCCTGAAACCCTTTCTAAAGACTGTTGACATCTAGTGGAAGCCATAGGAACTGCAATCTGGGAGGTATTCCTTTGAATCTCCCATAAACAAGCATTTGAATGAGCTGTGACCTCAAAAAATAAAACATTCCGGATGGATTCTCCTCGGTTTTCGCCTGCCATATCAGTTATGTTATACTCACAGACATTATTTTAACAGTTTTAGAAACTTCAGAGTGTTTTTCTATCCAATACTACCAATTATATGCATATCCTAGCTTCTGAGCCTGAGTTACTGGCAGTTTACTTTGGGCACGTCATTCATCCGAATTTCCGAATACTGCCCCCTATCCCTAAAAAGTTGAATGATGCTATTTGTACATTTTGAACAATAATCATAAAAAATGTGCATAAAAGCTCCATAGTCTTCAAAAGGCAAAAATTTGATTCACCACTGCTGTTGATCCGTTTCAACAATAAACACCAACCCCACATTGGCATATGCAGACTGACTCAACTTAGATTGCTTCATTGCAGCTTTTTTGCTACCATCATAAACTACAATGGACAAAAATATAAACGCAACATGCAACAATTTAAAAGATTTTATATAATGAAATCAGTCAATTGAAATAAATTCATTAGGGCCTAATCTATGGATTACACATGACTGGAAACACAAATATGCATCTGACGGTCACAGACACTGTACCTTCAAAAAAGGTTAGGGGCGTGGATCAGAAAACCTCCGCAGGTGAAGGAGCCGGATGTGGAGGTCCTGGGATGGCGTGGGTCTGCGGTTATGAGGCCGGTTGGACGTAAAGAAACTGCACATTTTACAGTGGCCTTTTATTGTCCCCAGCACAAGGTGCACCTGTGTAATGATCATGCTGTTTAATCAGCTTCTTGATATGCCACACTTGTCAGGTGGATGGATTATGCTGGCAAAGGAGAAATGCTCACTAACAGGAATGTAAACAAATTTGTGCACAAAATTTGAGAGAAATACGTTTTTTGTGCATATTAAACATTTTTGGGATGTTTTATTTCGGCCTTACTGAAAAGCTCAGTAACTTTGAACGTGGCACCGTCATAGGATGCCACCTTTCTAACAAGTCAGATTGTCAAATTTCTGCCCTGCTAGAACTGCCTGGTCAACTGTAAGTGCTGTTATTGTGAAGTGGAAACGTCTAGGAGCAACAATGACTCAGCTGCGAAGTGGTAGGCCAAACAAACTCACAGAGCGGGATTGAGGAGTGCTGAAGCGCATTAAAAGTGTCTGTCATCAGTTGCAACACTCACTATAGAGTTCCAAACTGCCTCTGGAAGCAACGTCAGCACAAGAACTGTTCGTCAGGAGCTTCATGAAATGGGTTTCCATGGCCGAGCAGTCGCACACAAGCCGAAGATCACCATACGCAATGCCAAGCATCGGCTGGAGTGGTGTAAAGCTCGCCGCCATTGGACTCTGGAGCAGTGAAAATGCATTCTCAGGAGTGATGAATCATGCTTCACCATCTGGCAGTCCGACGGACGAATCTGGGTTTGGAGGATGCCAAGAGAACGCTACCTGACCCAATGCATAGTGCCAACCACACCTACAATCCACCCCAAAATAGGTCACTATAACTGACAGCCTATGACAACCCTATTACTACCATGACTACTACTACCACCATTACTACTGCCGTCACTATCACTACTACTACTATTTCACAAACAGAAATACTTCAAGCCTAGCAAGCACACAACATTTACTAAAGTAAATGTCATTTTCAAATGTTCTCTATAAATTGAAAGTGAAAGGACCAAAACCATTATAGTAAGCTGGAACAGTACCGCACCATTTTGATTCCATTTAAGTCAAAAAGACCGAGTCCCATTCCTTTCCAACATTTTGGGCCTGGCATTTTTTGTGTGGCTCAATCGGTAGAGCATGGTGTTTTCAATGGCAATAATTAGATTCCTGCTTTGCCCATCCATATAAATAAAAATATGCACATGACAGTAAGTCGCTTTGGATAAAATCGTCTACTAAATGGTATGTATTATTATTATTATTATTATTATTATTATTATAATACACTGAGTGTACAAAACATTAAGAACACCTTCCTAATATTGAATTGCACCCATAGCCGTGGGACATAGGGGGTGCTGAGGGTGCTGCAGCATCCCCTGAAAAACCTAATAGAAAAAAATATACAGTACCAGTCAAAAGTTTGGACACTCCTACTCATTAAAGGGTTTTCCTTTTTGCAAATTTTCTACATTGAAGAATAATAGTGAAGACATCAAACCTATGAAATAACACATATGGAATCATGTAGTACCTAAAAAAAATGTTAAACAAATCAAAATATATTTTATATTTGAGATTCTTCAAAGTAGCCACAGCTTTGCACACTCTTGGCATTCTCTCAACCAGCTTCATGTGGTAGTCACCTGGAATGCATTTCAATTAACAGGTATGATAAAAGTTCATTTGTGGAGTTCCTTTCCTTCTTAATGCGTTTGAGCCAATCAGTTGTGTTGTGACAAGGTATGGGTGGTATACAGAAGATAGACCTATTTGGTAAATGACCAAGTCCATATTATGGCAAGAACAGCTGAAATAAGCAAATAGAAACTACAATTTATCATTACTTTAAGACATGAAGGTCAGTCAATTCGGGACATTTCTTCAAGTGCAGTCGCAAACACCATCAAGCGCTATGATGAAACTGGCTCTCATGAGGACCGCCAAAGGAAAGGCAGACCCAGAGTTACCTCTGCTGCAGAGGATAAGTTCATTAGAGTTACCAGCCTCAGAAATTGCAGCCCAAATAAATGCTTCACATAATTCAAGTAACAGACACATCTCAACATCAACTACTCAGAGGAGACTGCGTGAACCAGGACTTCATGGTTGAATTGCTGCAAAGAAACCAATACTAAAGGACACCAATAAGAAGAAGAGACTTGCTTGGGCCAAGAAACATGAGCAATGAACATTAGACCGGTGGAAATCTGTTCTTTGGTCTGATGAGTCCAAATTTGAGATTTCTGGTCCCAACTGTCTTTGTGAGATGGAGAGTAGGTGGACGGATGATCTCCGCATATGTGGTTCCCACCATGAAGCATAGAGGATGAGGTGTGATGGAGTTCCAGGTCTCCGGCAGCCTCTGGAACTGCCGGTCTGCAGCCAACAAGGCTGAGTTCATCTCAGCCTATGCTACCCTCCAGTCCCTAGACTTCCTGGCGCTGACGGAAACATGGATTACCACAGATAACACTGCTACTCCTACTGCTCTCTCTTCGTCTGCCCACGTGTTCTCGCATACCCCTAGAGCATCGAGCCAGCGGGGTGGTGGCACTGGAATCCTCATCTCTCCCAAGTGGACATTCTCTCTTTCTCCCCTGACCCATCTGTCTATCTCCTCATTTGAATTCCATGCTGTCACAGTTACCAGCCCTTTCAAGCTTAACATCCTTATCATTTATCGCCCTCCAGGTTCCCTTGGAGAGTTCATCAATGAGCTTGACGCCTTGATAAGTTCCTTTCCTGAAGATGGCTCACCTCTCACAGTTCTGGGTGACTTTAACCTCCCCACGTCTACCTTTGACTCATTCCTCTCTGCCTCCTTCTTTCCACTCCTCTCCTCTTTTGACCTCACCCTCTCACCTTCCCCCCCTACTCACAAGGCAGGCAATACGCTTGACCTCATCTTTACTAGATGCTGTTCTTCCACTAATCTCATTGCAACTCCCCTCCAAATCTCCGACCACTACCTTGTATCCTTTTCCCTCTTGCTCTCATCCAACACTTCTCACTCTGCCCCTACTCGGATGGTATTGCGCCGTCCCAACCTTCGCTCTCTCTCTCCCGCTACTCTCTCCTCTTCCATCCTATCATCTCTTCCCTCTGCTCAAACCTTCTCCAACCTATCTCCTGATTCTGCCTCCTCAACCCTCCTCTCCTCCCTTTCTGCATCCTTTGATTTTCTCTGTCCCCTATCCTCCAGGCCGGCTCGGTCCTCCCCTCCTGCTCCGTGGCTCGACGACTCACTACGAGCTCACAGAACAGGGCTCCGGGCAGCCGAGCGGAAATGGAGGAAAACTCGCCTCCCTGCGGACCTGGCATCCTTTCACTCCCTCCTCTCTACATTCTCCTCTTCTGTCTCTGCTGCTAAAGCCACTTTCTACCACTCTAAATTCCAAGCATCTGCCTCTAACCCTAGGAAGCTCTTTGCTACCTTCTCCTCCCTCCTGAATCCTCCTCCCCCTCCCCCCCCCCCCTCCTCCCTCTCTGCGGATGACTTCGTCAACCATTTTGAAAAGAAGGTTGACGATATCCGATCCTCGTTTGCTAAGTCAAACGACACCGCTGGTCCTGCTCACACTGCCCTACCCTGTGCTTTGACCTCTTTCTCCCCTCTCTCTCCAGATGAAATCTCGCGTCTTGTGACGGCCGGCCGCCCAACAACCTGCCCACTTGACCCTATCCCCTCTCTTCTCCAGACCATTTCCGTAGACCTTCTCCCCTACCTCACCTCGCTCATCAACTCATCCTTGACCGCTGGCTACGTCCCTTCCGTCTTCAAGAGAGCGAGAGTTGCACCCCTTCTGAAAAAACCTACACTCGATCCCTCCAATGTCAACAACTACAGACCAGTATCCCTTCTTTCTTTTCTCTCCAAAACTCTTGAACGTGCCGTCCTTGGCCAGCTCTCCTGCTATCTCTCTCAGAATGACCTTCTTGATCCTAATCAGTCAGGTTTCAAGACTGGGCATTCAACTGAGACTGCTCTTCTCTGTGTCACGGAGGCTCTCCGCACTGCTAAAGCTAACTCTCTCTCCTCTGCTCTCATCCTTCTAGACCTATCTGCTGCCTTTGATACTGTGAACCATCAGATCCTCCTCTCCACCCTCTCCGGGTTGGGCATCTCCGGCACGGCCCACGCTTGGATTGCGTCCTACCTGACAGGTCGCTCCTACCAGGTGGCGTGGCGAGAATCTGTCTCCGCACCATGCGCTCTCACCACTGGTGTCCCCCAGGGCTCTGTTCTAGGCCCTCTCCTATTCTCGCTATACACCAAGTCACTTGGCTCTGTCATATCCTCACATGGTCTCTCCTATCATTGCTATGCAGACGACACACAATTAATCTTCTCCTTTCCCCCTTCTGATAACCAGGCGGCGAATCGCATCTCTGCATGTCTGTCAGACATATCAGTGTGGATGACGGATCACCACCTCAAGCTGAACCTCGGCAAGACGGAGCTGCTCTTCCTCCCGGGGAAGGACTGCCCGTTCCATGATCTCGCCATCACGGTTGACAACTCCCTTGTGTCCTCCTCCCAGAGTGCTAAGAACCTTGGCATGATTCTGGACAACACCCTGTCGTTCTCCACTAACATCAAGGCGGTGACCCGATCCTGCAGGTTCATGCTCTACAACATTCGCAGAGTACGACCCTGCCTCACACAGGAAGCGGCGCAGGTCCTAATCCAGGCACTTGTCATCTCCCGTCTGGATTACTGCAACTCGCTGTTGGCTGGGCTCCCTGCCTGTGCCATTAAACCCCTACAACTCATCCAGAACGCCGCAGCCCGTCTGGTGTTCAACCTTCCCAAGTTCTCTCACGTCACCCCGCTCCTCCGCTCTCTCCACTGGCTTCCAGTTGAAGCTCGCATCCGCTACAAGACCATGGTGATTGCCTACGGAGCTGTGAAGGGAACGGCACCTCCATACCTTCAGGCTCTGATCAGGCCCTACACCCAAACAAGGGCACTGCGTTCATCCACCTCTGGCCTGCTGGCCCCCCTACCTCTGAGGAAGCACAGTTCCCGCTCAGCCCAGTCAAAACTGTTCGCTGCTCTGGCACCCCAATGGTGGAACAAGCTCCCTCACGACGCCATTACAGCGGAGTCCAATCACCACCTTCCGGAGGACACCTGCCACACTTAACCAGCATGGCTACCACAGCATTCTGCAGCGATACGCCATCCCATCTGGTTTGCGCTCAGTGGGACTATCATTTGTTTTTCAACATGATAATGACCCAACAACCCTCCAGGCTGTGTAAGGGCTATTTGACCAAGAAGGAGAGTGATGGAGTGCTGCCTCAGATGACCTGGCCTCCACAATCACTCGACCTCAACCCAATTGAGATGGTTAGGGATGAGTTGGACCGCAGAGTGAAGGAAAAGCAGCCAACAAGTGCTCAGCATATGTCGGAACTCCTTCAAAACTGTTGGAAAAGCATTCCAGGTGAAGCTGGTTGAGAGAATGCCAAGAGTGTGCAAAGCTGTCATCAAGGCAAAGGGTGGCTACTTTGAACAATCTCAAATAGAAAATAGATTTTGATTTGTTTAACACTTTTTTGGTTATTAAATTATTCCATGTGTTATTTCATAGTTTTGATGTCTTCACTATTATTCTACAATGTAGAAAATTAAAAAAATTAAGAAAAACCCTTAAATGAGTAGGTGTCCAAACTTTTATATATATATGTAAATAATAAAAAAACGAATTCCATTCATGACCCTTACAATGACATACTGCACCTTCGTTGTACAGAAATCCTTTTCAAATCCCTTTTATGGCAGCCAGAACACTTGTGGAATATGGAGATTTGGCCTTGGACATATCAGGTGAATATATTACAATGGTGGGGCAGAGACACTTGGTGAAGAAGGTATAATAAATATAATTTCTCAACTCCAGCTGAGGACACTGATCCTCTGTATGAAAAGGCATTGACTATCCATGCCAGAAAAAATGACCAACATCTTTCACATACCTGATAGATCATATTCAGACAGTGCATGAAAGAGTTGAAACGTATCTATTGTTAGCTGTGCAGTCACAGTGTCAACCCTTTACTGGAGCTCCATTTAATATGCTTCAACTTGTTGTCATAGAAACACACACACACACACACACACACACACACACACACACACACACACACACATACACACACACACACACACACACACACACACACACACACACACACACACACACACACACACACACACACACACATTTGAAACACTGCACTAGCGATTCTTTCAGAGTAGCTTTGCATAAACTAGTTTGAGTAAAAAAATACATGGGAAATAGAAAACTGGATGGTCTTCAGAGATATAGTAGGTGGGAGGGGTTGAGGGTAGCTGAAGGATGGGACTAAAAACAAACAAAAGATAACTAATATAAAATATAAAGTGTCCATAAAATGTATATAGTATGTATAAACTGGAAGTAGAAGACTAATTGTTGTTGTCGATTAGTTAACTCCAATTAGGGGAGGGGTGGTAAGGTTAGGGGAAAATAATAAAGGAAAATATGTTTCAAAAATATATATTTAAAATAATATATATTTATTTTAAAAAGATATATATATCGGGGATTGGAAATGATGCAGACAATTACATTGATAGAACCCACAATCTATTTTCAATATTAAAGCTGATCTACCCCTTAAAAAAATATATAAAAAAATTTAACTCAACTTGAGTTGAGATGATTTGGAAGAAGTCCAGCTAGAGGTTAAGTACCAGAACAGATTATATCAAATCTACAGTTACTGTAAACTTTTGAAAATGATTAGATAAAAAACATATGGCAGTCAAGTCATATTTCAATGTGTGCTCCATGTTGTGTGAGCAGAACAAACAACACATTTCTGATTAACTAAGAAACTAAGATAGATAAGTTCTAAAGCTCTAAGTTCTATTCTAGACCAAAAAGGTCTCCAACTCACTGCAAAAATTGATCTCATCACACAATAAAAACATTAGTAGGAGGAAGCCAGTGGGAAGACATCACAGTTCTGGTATGACTGAGGCCACACATAAACCTGGAGGCTATTGTAGGCAACCTACCAACTTGGTTTAGAACTCTGAATCTAAACTTCATCGTTACACTCCTACACCTGCTGTTGTACTGTTAGACTCTTCAGCTCCACAGAACCACACACTGTGATCCACTGTTTAAGTGCAATGAAGTACATAGAACCCACCTACGCATACATGTTTTTTATGTAGTGAGAAGTGTAAACCATACAACAGTATGATGGGCCTCAGTGAGTACATTTACATGCACACTAATACTTCGATATTAAACTGATTATGGCATTAGGCCGAGTATGGCAATAGTCATGTAAACAGTACTCTGCTTATCTTACTCGGCTTAAGGTCAAAATCGAAGTCAGCATACGCCGATTAAAACACCTGATTTTCTGAGCAATCTTTCAAATTATTAGGAAATTGACACAGTTTAATCAGCGTTCCATCTGTGTATATGATCAGCACCGGTAGCACAAGCCTCCCTAATGAGTGACTGAAGTGATTTGGGAAAAACTGCAAGTATGCATCTTAGAAATTGTTTTTACATACAAACTTCATATGTACAAACTAGGAATCAAATATGCCTCGCAAAATAACATGGTCGCTGTGGTAGAACGTTTTTTTGATTGACGATTTTCTGCATTTATTTAAGTCCCATTAGGAAGGCTTATTTCAGATGTGTCCATGTGAACAGGCGTATTAGGGAAATTGTTGTTCTTGCAAAGCCTGTCAACTTTTTAAACAAACTATTATAACCCGACTATTCACAATAATAGTATTATTGTGTGCATGTAACTGCACTCGGTGAAGTGATGTGGTGTAGGCAGAGGTTAGATTATTCTGGAACTACACAGAGGGTTTGAGGGTTGAAGAGGCGAAACTGAAGGGGGTTGAGAGTGAGGAGGTGTTTAGAATGGTGGTGTTATATTGGATTGGTAGTGGACGTCATTCGACAAATGTAGAATCTCTATTTTTGATCCGTATCCTCCTCTAAACGTCATTCCACTAAATTGACCACAGCATCTACCAATCGCCCATAGCACGCTCCCTCAATCCCTCGGTGTTCACTGCCTCTTATACTTACTCTTCATTCAGAACATTGTCAAAGTCACCCTCTTATCTCCACGCATCATCTGTTCAACCGATATTCCTGGTCAACAATACACCCTCAACCTCCTTATATCCATGAAAGTATCTTTTAACTGACGCCTCTCAGCAACACTCTCGTCATCCCCCGTTACCTCACGTTCGTTTCTTGTGAGAGTAGCAGGAGATTTGGTTCTGGGTGCTGAGAATACCTCACCCTGTCCCCAGTGAGTGTATGGCCTTAGCCCCAGTCTCAGCCCAAGCCCCAGTCTCAACCCGAGCCTCAGCCTTGCCCTATTTGTTGTGTCCCCTCCTCAGACACTTCCATTAAGATAGTGTCAGGATAAACTCAACTTCATCCTGCATTTCTGTTTACTAGAGGAGACACTGGGCTGGTTGTCTTTCTGTGTCAAATTTTTCCCTGTTTTACCATCTTTTAGTATGATAAAGATATAAAAGGAGGATGGGGTAGATAGGGAGGGTATCTGGCGGAGTGTGGTGATTTGTTTTGTTCTGTCAAATGACAAGCGTCTCGTCTTTATTTCTCAAACAGATTTAGTTGGCTCTGATGAGAGACACAGTGAAGATACAAGGTACTAAATCACTTTGTTTAGTTTCAGAGTTGCATCAGGTTTGTTGTGAAGTCATTACCTTTGTATTAACTAAGCCCACCAGTGAGTTATAACAAGGGTATTGCCATTCCATTTGACCCTACTGAACACATCTGCTAAATGTGTGTATGTGACCAATAAAATGAGATTTTATTTTATTTGGAGCACTTACCACAGACAGCCAAGTTGTTTTACATTATGACATACGGTGAAGTGAAGGTTCGGTACAAGGAGCTGTGATCCAAAGACATCAAGCATAGTTAATTACTGTTAAAAGCTCTATGTTCTGTCTCCAGAGTCAATATAACAAAACAAAGCAATTGATACGACTCTGGCTGAGACAGAATGAATTTGATTACGATAATTATTTTTTCAGCTGGTCTATTATACAGCACAGTAGGGGTTCTCTGCAATTACATTTTCCATGGTTCCACAAAGCAGCTCCTAAGAAATCAACAGGTACAGGTGTGTTAGAATATTTTCCTTATTCAAGTCAGAATAATGTAGCTCAATTTAAAGAAAGTACTAAATTACTTTTAATTGTTAAGTGTTTTTGTGAACAACTGAACGACCAGTGCAGGTAGCCATAAGACTTCAGAGAAAACCACATTAATTTACCTCGAAGAAATCAACAGGTACAAACTATATTTGTTATATTCAGAAGTTACGTGAGTCATTGGTTAAAAAATAAAATATATATATATGTATACTTTCCTGAACCAACACTTGCACTTGACCCTCCACCCAGCAGTGTACTTACTATGCCTATGATATGTGGTTGTACCACCTAGCTATCTTAAGATGAAGGCACTAACGATAAGTCTCTCTGGATAAGAGCGTCTGCTAAATTAGTAAATTGTAAAAAATGTAACATGGATCCCCTCGCGCACACACACACACACACTCCCATCCCATCCCCCTAGAGGGAATCACCCGTGTCTGACGTTAACAGGCACCTAGGCTGGGAGGAGTAGAACAGAAAACATCAAACTGAACCAGCCAAAACATTTCACTTAATATGGATGACCTGTTCTCCATTGTTCAAGTCCTGTCTTTTCTCTCACTCTTTTGTCCAAAAGAAAATGTAAAATTATAGTGCTGACAAATAGTTTTTGTAAAAGCACTCAGAGCACTGTCATGTAGCTATGACTTAATGAAGAGGGAACATAACATCTAAAATCCTAACCTCACATCACCTACACTACAGTTCCTTTTCTCATACACCCACAGTGTAACTACCCCCTGACAAAGGGAGATGCAGAAATGCATCAGAGTTTTTAAGATGTTCCTCTGAAAACACCATAACAATAAATGCATTATACAGTGCCTTCAGAAAGTATTCACAAACCTTGACTTTTTCCAAATTTTGTTGTGAATTTAAAATGGATTAAATGTTTATTGTTTGTCACTGTCCACACACAATACCCCATAATGCCAAAGTGGAATTATGTTTTCGAAAATTTGACAAATTAATAAAAAAATGACATCTGAAATAGTCAATAAGTATTCAAAAACGTTGTTATGGCAAGCCTAAATAAGTTCAGGAGTAACCATGTGCTTAACAAGTCACATAATAAGTTGCATGGACTCACTCTGTGTGCAATAATAGTCTTTAATATGATTTTTGAATTACTACCTCATCTCTGTACCCCACATATACAGCTATCTGTAAGGTCCCTCAGTCGAGCAGTGAATTTGAAACACAGATTCAACCACAAAGACCAGGCACGTTTTCCAATGCCTCGCAAAGAAGGACACCTATTGGTAGATGGGTAAAAAAAGAAGAAGCAATATCCCTTTGAGCATGGTGAAGTTATTAATTGCACATTGGATGGTGTATCAATACACCCAGTCATTACAAAGATACAGGCGTCCTTCCTAGCTCAGTTGTCTGAGAGGAAGGAAACCCCTCAGGGATTTCACCATGAGGCCAATGGTGACTTTTAAACAGTTACAGAGCTGAATGGCTGTGATAGAAGAAAACTGAGGATGGATCAACAACATTGTAGTTACTCCACAATACTAACCTAATTCACAGAGTGAAAAGAAGGAAGCCTGTACAGAATAAAAATATTCCAAAACATGCATCCTGTTTGCAGGGGCGGAAATCCCGGGGGGGACGGGGGGGACACGACCCCCCCATCCTGGGAAAAATATGATTTGTCCCCCCCAATATATCACTGAAACATAACTATGTAATTTAAATAATATTAATAAAACGCAATGAAAGCAATTGTGCTGATTATAGACACTTAATAGTGCGTTTTTAAGTTTCAAAAGATTGCGACCCCCCCCCACCCTTTGCCTCACAATGGTTTGATCCACTGCCAGTTCCTTAGTTGGCAAGGTAACAGAGGGGTCGTGTCTACTGTCTGAAAGGCACTCAATGAACGTAACTGACGTGAGGTTAATCCAGTCAATCGCGCACACACACTAGCTGAATATGCAGAGCTAGCGCGCAAATATTAACTATTAAGCTAGCTAGTACCTATTCCATTTATGTGGCCTCGTCAAAGATGTAATCTTTGCTATCGTCAATTTATTCCAAGATCAGCATGCAGATGATGTAAATTAGTGCTTCAAAGTCCCTGTGATAAGGTTAGCGATAAACTGAAGTCCAAACTGAACAGAACTTCACTCACTTCTACCATTGTCTTAAATATATTTAATGGTCTCGGTACAAAAGCTAAATTGTCGCAAGGGAACTTTTATTTATTTATTTTATTTCACCTTTATTTAACCCGGGTAGCAAAGATTATAGCAAACACCACTGAAACGGAATTGGTGCTCGCTAGCTTTGCAAATTCAGCTATTGTTGGAAGCCAGCCAATATGAAACAAACTATTAAAATTACAAAAGGTTGCAGCTTAAGTTGTGTAAATGGTGAACTCATACAGCTGTCAACTCTTGTCATTTTAATCCGTTTCACATTTGCTAGCTACCTTTTAGATCGAAGCCCAAATAGAAGGATAAAAGATAAGATAATAGAAGCCCATCTCCTACTGTAAATAACCTACACACTGTGTGTGTGTGTGTGTGTAGCCAGCCAGCCAGGTAGAAAAATGGCAGAAAAATAAAAGACGGACATCAGAGTATTTTTCAGTACACCAAAACGCAAAGTAAGAACCCTAGTAGCCTAATATCTCAAAGACTAGTTGATAAAATGTTCATAAGAAAGAAATGAAATTCTAATGGAAATGTTTCACAATGATGTCATTAGGCAGAGCAGGCAACAGATGGCACACAGACAGCAGAGTTGGGGACAGATATGCAGGGACAGACTGGCAGAGACAGGGAGTCTCAGGTAAGTTTGTTGAGTCTTTGTTTGGCAACATAATGAAAGGTTCTCCATTTTTTTTTACTTGTAAAATAGGAACATAATTGGAAAATGCCATGGATACCCCCACTCTCAACTTAAACTGGTGACTGAACTAAGATTTGTTAAAGGCAATGGTATTGCTGTTGTGATTAGTTGTGTAGTTTTGGGTACCGGTAGTTAGGAGTACGGCAAACAGCTTATTTCTTTGGTTCCTCAATATACATTTACCATATTACAATGTAGGCTATGTGTTACAGCACTACTTTTGTTGTCCCCCTCAGGAATTGCTCTTGAGAAAATTTAATGTAATTGTCCCCTCCAAAGTTGATATCAGATTTTCGCCCCTGCCTGTTTGCAACAAGTCACTAAAGTAATACTGAAAAAAATGTGGAAAGCAATTAACACTGTGTTGAGGACAAAAAGTTATGTTTGGGGCAAATCCAATACAAAACATTACTGAGTACCACTCTCCAAATATTCAAGGATAGTGGTGGCTGCATCATGTTATTGTCACGCTTGCTCCCACTCCCCCTCTCTGGCGCTCGAGGGTCGCCAGGCGGCCCATCATTACGCACACCTGTCACCATCATTACACACATCAGCGCTTCATTGGACTCACCTGGACTCTATCACTTTATTGATTGCCTCCTCTATATATGTCTAATCCTCAGGTTGATCCCCGTGTCAGCATTAATGTCGTTATGATTCCCTTGTCCAGACGCCGTCCGTATTTTGTTTCATTTCTGTTATTTATTAAATATTCACTCCCTGTACTTGCTTCTCATCTCCCAGGATCTGCCGTCACAGATATGGGAATGCTTTTAATTGTGAAAACTTCTTTGGGATCGGTGTCTCTTCCACGGGACGGTTGAGCTAACATAGGCTAATGCGATTAGCATGAGGTTGTAAATAACAAGACATTTTCCAAAGATATACAGTGAGAGAAAAAAGTATTTGATACCCTGCTGATTTTGTACGTTTGCCCACTGACAAAGAAATGATCAGTCTATAATTTTAATGGTAGGTTTATTTGAACAGTGAGAGACAGAATAACAACAAAAAAGTCCTGAAAAACGCATGTCAAAAATGTTATAAATTGATTTGCATTTTAATGAGGGAAATAAGTATTTGACCCCCTCTCAATCAGAAAGATTTCTGGCTCCCAGGTGTCTTTTATACAGGTAACGAGCTGAGATTAGGAGCACACTCTTAAAGGGAGTGCTCCTAATATCAGCTTGTTACCCGTATAAAAGACACCTGTCCACAGAAGCAATCAATCAATCAGATTCCAAACTCTCCACCATGGCCAAGACCAAAGAGCTCTCCACGGATGTCAGGGACAAGATCGTAGACCTACACAAGGCTGGAATGGGCTACAAGACCATCGCCAAGCAGCTTGGTGAGAAGGTGACAACAGTTGGTGCGATTATTCGCAAATTGAAGAAACACAAAAGAACTGTCAATCTCCCTCGGCCTGGGGCTCCATGCAAGATCTCACCTCGTGGAGTAGCAATGATCATGAGAATGGTGAGGAATCAGCCCAGAACTACACAGGGGATCTTGTCAATGATCTCAAGGCAGCTGGGACCATAGTCACCAAGAAAACAATTGGTAACATACTACGCCGTGAAGGACTGAAATCCTGCAACGCCCGCAAGGTCCCCCTGCTCAAGAAAGCACATATACATGCCCGTCTGAAGTTTGCCAATGAACATCTGAATGATTCAGAGGACAACTGGGTGAAAGTGTTGTGGTCAGATGAGACCAAAATGGAGCTCTTTGGCATCAACTCAACTCGCCGTGTTTGGAGGAGAAATGCTGCCTATGACCCCAAGAACATCATCCCCACCGTCAAACATGGAGGTGGAAACATTATGCTTTGGGGGTGTTTTTCTGCTAAGGGAACAGGACAACTTCACCGCATCAAAGGGACGATGGACGGAGCCATGTACCGTCAAATCTTGGGTGAAAACCTCCTTCCCTCAGCCAGGGCATTGAAAATGGGTCGTGGATGGGTATTCCAGCATGACAATGACCCAAAACACATGGCCAAGGCAACAAAGGAGTTGCTCAAGAAGAAGCACATTAAGGTCCTGGAGTGGCCTAGCCAGTCTCCAGACCTTACTCCCATAGAATATCTGTGGAGGGAGCTGAAGGTTCGAGTTGCCAAACGTCAGCCTCGAAACCTTAATGACTTGGAGAAGATCTGCAAAGAGGAGTGGGACAAAATCCCTCCTGAGATGTGTGCAAACCTGGTGGCCAACTACAAGAAACGTCTGACCTCTGTGATTGCCAACAAGGGTTTTGCCACCAAGTACTAAGTCATGTTTTGCAGAGGGGGTCAAATACCTATTTCCCTCATTAAAATGCAAATCAATTTATAACATTTTTGACATGCATTTTTCTGGATGTTTTTGTCTCTCACTGTTCAAATAAACCTACCATTAAAATTATAGACTGATCATCTCTTTGTCAGTGGGCAAACGTACAAAATCAGCAGGGGATCAAATACTTTTTTCCCCTCACTGTAGACCTATCTGATATTGGCAGAAAGCTTAAATTCTTGTTAATCTAACTGCACTGTCCAATTTACAGTAGTTATTACAGTGAAAGAATACCATGCTATTGTTTGAGGAGAGTGCACAATTTTGAACACGTAAAGTTATTAATAAACAAATTAGGCACATTTGGGCAGTCTTGATACAGCATTTTGAACAGAAATGCAATGGTTCATTGGATCAGTCTAAAACTTTGCACATACACTGCTGCCATCTAGTGGCCAAAATCTAAATTGCACCTGAACTGGAAGATTACATTATGGCCTTTCTCTTGCATTTCAAAGATGATGGTACAAAAAAAAATACAAATTAACAGTTAGTCTTTTCTTTGTATTATCTTTTACCAGATCTATTGTGTTATATTCTCCTACATTCCGTTCACATTTACACAAACATCAAAGTGTTTCATTTCAATTGGTACCAAGAATGTGCATATCCTTGCTTCAGGGCCTGAGCTACAGGCAGTTAGATTTGGGTATGTTATTTAGGCAAAAATTGAAAAAAAGGGGTGGATCCTTATTAAGTCTGCTTGAAAATCTATAGCAAGACCTGAAAATGGTTGTCTAGCAATGATCAACAATCAATTTGACAGCTTGAAGAAATGTGAAAATAATAGGGGCAAATGTTGCACAATCCAGATGTGGAAAGCGCTTAGAGACTTACACAGAAATAATCACAGCTGTAATAGCTGCCAATGTTCATTCTACCATGTATTGACTCAGGGGTTGAATACTTATCTAGTCAAGATAGTGTTTTATTTTTCATGAATGTTTTACAAATGTTAGAATGTTCCTTCCACTTTAACGTTAGAGTATTTTTGTGTAGATTGTTGACAAAAAATGACAATTAATTCAATTGTATCCCACTTTGTAAGAACAAAATGTGGAAAAAGTCAAGGGGTGTGAATACTTTCTGGAGGCACTGTAAATACTGTGAGTACCTTACCAAACAGCACCTCCAATTCTACTTCATGGTATTCTAGCTATATTGTATCCACATACCTCTCTCAACCCTTTTTTGTTTATACCTTATTTTTCCTCCACCCAGAGCGTGTTATCTGACTTTATAATTTGGGTGGTTCGAGCCCTGAATGCTGATTGGCTGAAAGCTGTGGTATATCAGACCGTATACCATGGGTATGACAAAACATTTATTTTTACTGCTCTAATTACGTTGGTAACCAGGTTATAATAGCAATAAGGCACCTCGGGGGTTTGTGATATACTGTATGGCCAATATACCACAGCTAAGAGCTGTGTCCTAGCAGTGTCCTAAGAACAGCCCTTAGCCGTGGCCGGGCCTTATTGCTTAATTATACAACGGGTGGGTCTAATCCTGAATGATGATTGGTTAAAACCGCATTCCAGCCAGTGTCTATTCCAGAAGTTACCACTGGCAAAATCTATGATGTTAAAATGCCTATTTACTCTGTTCCATCTGACTGCGCAATCCACTGTCTCATCAGCCTCATCATCGGCTTCTACCCTATGGAGAGCATCAATATTGCAGCGTTTTCTACATGATCTGAGTGACGTTACTGTATAGCTGGAAATACATGAACTATCCACCTGGGTGTACACCTGCTGCATACGGCCAACTAACCTCTGGACCAAGTGACCTTCGCTTCAATTAACGACTGCAGGGGTCAAACGGAACATGACACCATAGTTTAACTAACTTCTTGTAAACACTGACACATAGGGCCATCATGTTCACATAGACATTACATTAATATTACCTAGAATCTTACAGTTTACCATGGGGTCGAAAGGAAAAACCATGGGTTTGATCAATTTCTATAGAAAGACCTTCACATAAGGCCTCATCAAGTCATATTATTGATATTAGATTTTAGCTAGAATCTTGGCAGCCATCCAGGGATTAATTATATTTTCCATTTCCTCAAATGAAAGTGCTCATAAATGGTGGATACATTTTTCTTCTATCTTCCGGACTTGTTAATATAGCCTTTGACAAAATGGTTGTTTGTTGATAAGGTGAGAGATGGATGTCTCAAAGGGAAAATTTGAGATTAATATGATGAAAGGAGAAGGTGAATATTTTAGATATGCTGAAAAGATGGGTAGATATGAGACTAGATAGTGCTGTTTCTTGAATTAAGTGAAACATTGCCACCTAGTGGTCTTACTATGCTACTTCCATGTTCAATATTCCTATATGCTGTTTGTATTTTGCAGTCTGCACTCTTCATGATGGCCTCCGGACATTACTTCTGTGTGGCTTGAGATGCATGCTAAAACGCTGCATATCTGTCTACCATCCTAGGTCCCTTGCAGAAGAAATATGTAGATTGTCTGTCAGCGGACAGATATGGATGGGCCTACTGCTCTCCAAAATCTTCCAGAATGACTTACCGTTGTTTGGAGTCAACCTGAGAGTGGATGATTGACAGCTAGCGACACGCAATATTAGATTATGTGTTCCTAGTTATGACAGAAAATAAGTACTTTTTCTTCTGGACCCCTTGAGATGTATGTGGCCACCTGCTCGTTGAACATCTTTTTCGAAAATCATGGGCATTAATATGGAGTCGGTCTCCTCTTTCCTGCTACAACAGTCTCCACTCTTCTGGGAAGGCTTTCCACTACATGTTGGAACATTGCTGCGGGGACTTGCTTTCATTCAGCCATAAGAGCATTGGTGAGGTCGGGCACTGATGTTGGGCGATTAGGCCTGGCTCGCAGTCAGCATTCCAATTCATCCCAAAGGTGTTCAATGTGGTTGAGGTCAGTCAAGTTCTTCCACACCGATCGACAAACCATTTCTGTATGGACCTCGCTTTGTGCACGGGGGCATTGTAATGCTGAAACAGGAAAGGGCCTTCCCCAAACTGTTGCCACAAAGTTGGAAGCACAGGATCGTATAGAATGTCATATACTGTAGCGTTAAGATTTCCCTTCACTGGAACCAAACTTTACAATTGGCACTATGCATTGGAGCAGGAAGCGTTCTCTTGGCATCCGCCAAACCCAGATTCATCCGTCGAACTGCCAGACTGGGAAGCGTGATTCATCACTCCAGAGAACACGTTTCCACTGCTCCAGAGTCCAATGGTGGCGAGCTTTACACCAGTACAGCAGATGCTTGGCATTGCGCATAGTGATCTTAGGCTTGTGTGCGGCTGCTCGGCCATGGAAACCCACTTCAAGAAGCTCCCAACGAAAAGTTGTGCTGACGTTGCTTCCAGAGGCAGTTTGGAACTCTGAGTGTTGCAACCGAGGAGACAATTATTACCCGCTACGTGCTTCAGCCCTCCAGTTCTATGAGCTTGTGTGGCCTACCACTTCGCGGCTGAGCCTTGACGTTTCCACTTCACCATAACAGCACATAGTTGATTACGGCGATTGCATGCCTGTGTACTCAATTTTATATGCCTGTCAGCAACGGATGTGGCGGTAAATAGCTAAATCCACTCATTTGAAGGGGTGTCCACATCTTTTGTGTGTATCATTCCATCCCTAGCTGTGAACCTATCAACTCCCACCAGGGGGAGAAGCCACATTGCTCAAACTGATATTTATGGTTTCTTTGTTTGCATTCCATGCAGAAAACATGACAACACTAGTGTAGGGATGAACAGGGATGTTCTCTTGATAAGTGCGTGAATTGGACCATTTCTGTCCTAAGTATTCAAAATGTAACAAGTACTTTTTGGTGTCAGGGAAAATGGAGTAAAAAGTACATTACTTACGAATGTAGTGGAGTAAGTTGTCAAAATATCAAGTACAGCTACACCAAAACATTTACACCACTGCTCATTATCTTGGAGAAAAGAAATCCTTCCAGTTTATTTTCCCTTCAGTCTGAACGACTAAAAAAAAAAAAAAATTAAGTATGAGTACTGTCCAGCGCTTTTCCCCTCCCAAACCCCACTAGATGGCACCTGGAGTAGAAAACCACATTAATTGACAAGACATCACAAGAGTCAAGAGAAGCATAAAGCTAGGCTCATTGTTGGTCCCTGTGTATTTACATTTTCAAAGATTAAAACCCAACATCCTTCCTTGACCTTTGGTGATATGAAAATACAGGCTGCTAAAATGGCTCGAGTGGAAAAGGTCTAAGGCACTACATCTCAGTGATAGAGGCTTCACTACAGTCCCTGGATCAAATCCAGGCTGAGTCACATCTGGCCGTGATTGGGAGTCCCATAGGGCAGCGCAAAATTGGCCAAGCGTCATCTGGGTTTGGCAGTCATTGTAAATAAGTGTTCTTACCCATCTTGCCTAGTTAAAAATACATCTTACCCTTGAATCTAAACAGGGCAGTGTGGAGTCCAGGGCAACTAGATCCACAGAATGCAATAACCTGTTCTACTTACGTATCAAAGGATGGGCTTCAAACAGCAGAAATCTGAAGCAGCACAGGTATCAATAAAGCACACATGGAAGGGGGTTTGACAATGGTATTATTTATTGTTTTTAGTACAACGCTTAAGTCAACTAGTAACATTATCTATTGAGATGCCAAAGTGCATTCCATGTGTAGACCCAGTAACATCCTAGATACACAAATCTGGGGGGAAAAAAAGTTAATTCATGGATCTACAACAGAGACGAAACCCCACTTTACATAAGCAAAAAAACCTGCAGTGGCACAAAGATCAGATTTAGGGGTGAGTTGAATGGCACCCTATTCAGTGCACTACTTTTGGGTAGTGCATTAGGGAATAGGATCAGGATGCCACAGACCTTTAAGAGCAAGACTAGCAGTTCTCTGAATAGTAAAAGGTGCGATACAACACCTGCTGTGAAGGTGAAATCAAGCAACATGTTAACCCAGATCAACAATCATTGATCAGTAACTATTATTAGCCAGGTGTAACACATACAAGATTCCAAAGCAGCACTATGGAAGAGATCATGTCGAGGACCTATGCATAGAGACATGCTTCCTTAAAGGATAAGTACATATACTGCTATTTTTCATTGTCAGATGCAATGACAAAAGCTAAACAGCCAAAGAAATGGGCTGTGTATGAAATGGTCAGTGGTCAAACCTTGCTTCCTCAACTTCTCTCAAAGCTTCATTGAGGAGGTCTAAAGAAATGAGTTTAGATCCTCTCCAGTGCATTTTGAGAGGAATTGACAGCTAGTAACTTGCAGACAGCCATGGAGTAGAAGTAACAAGGGGACAAAAATAACCACATGTGAAACTACTGCAAGTACACTTATAGCAGGAGCGAAGTTAAATTCACAAACAGGGAGAACTTTATTATTTTCTTCAAAAGGTGGGTGGCAGTGAAGACAAAAATACTGGCCATTAACTAAATATAAATCAATCTTTGGATATGTAAAAAAAACCTCTAGTATACAATCCCCAATAGACAGATGTTCAGTTTTCTGATGTCTCGGCACCGCCTTCTTTGGTCTCCTTCTTGGCCCGCACCTCTTCCAGTTTCTTGTCCTGAGAAGAAATAGAAGTTCAAAACAGTGACATATCCTTCAAAATAACATTTAAACAAACCGTACAAAGCGTGACTTGTGTCAGTGACAATGTACATTCATATTTTCCATTGGTTGACTAGTGACATTGGTGTCAACTGTTGATGTGAAATCAAAATGTTGAAAACTTCTGAAGTCTCCCAACTCACTTGCAGAGATAAGTGATCAAGTCCTTCACCCCCCCCCCCCCCCCCCCAGTGGGTGTATCCTTTAGGGATAGGGCACAGTTAGAATATCCAGACAGACGTTAGTATTCAATGACTTAGGAGAGTTCATTTTTTGGGGGAAGGCTGTGTAAAATGTAAATTGTGTGACATTTCTACAACAGGTAGGCTGTTTCATATGAATGGTGTTTTAGACAGTATGGGGAG
The DNA here is from genome assembly GCF_965601325.2 of Salmo salar. NCBI lineage: Eukaryota > Metazoa > Chordata > Actinopteri > Salmoniformes > Salmonidae > Salmo > Salmo salar. The sequence goes on along the minus strand of NC_138304.1, from coordinate 80,523,892 downwards.
TGCAGCAAAATAGCCTCAATTAGCCTTGCTACTTTAGCTAGCCAGCCAACTTAGCTGGTTACTGTAGCTAGCTTCTTTACAATGATTTGACGCAGTCAAAACAAGCACTAGCAGATGTCTCCTTGTGTCCTCCATTGACAACGACTGGTAGCAGGGTCAGACTGTCACTGCAAGACTGGTTTGTATGTAAAAGATAAAGAGGCCAACATACCTTCTCCTTGAACTTCTCGCTCATGGCTGCCTGAAGGGCCTCCTTGTTCTCTTTGTTGGCTTCCATCTTCTGGTTAAGCTTCTCCTCAGCTATCTTGCTGAAGTTGTTGTTCTCCTCCATGGCTTTCCTTTGCACCTCCTTCTCATGCTCCCTCTTCTCAGCTAGGTGCTTCAGAACCTCTGCTTCATGGGACTGGAGGATGGCGCAAGGGGAGAGGAGTTTGATTCAGACACCAAACAAAACAATTGAATACTACAATATTGTCGAGCAGGGCTCCCCAAAAGTCGGAACCCAGGCCAAATACAGCCCCCAAGTTCAGAGTAAATAAAGTTGAGGCTGGACATGACTCAAAACCAGCACCAAGTGATTTTAATTTGGGAAATTCATTCCAAAGCATTACCACTCAGACGTAATCCTATACAAATATAAGCAAGGATTAGGTTTAGTCAAATATCAGTTTGGGCTTGTCAGTCAATTTGCAGTCTACAAATGTTGTAATTATGTTCCGGGCCCCGACTAGCCAGTCAAAACAACCCTCAGCTGAATCTAGTTAATCGCAGGCATAGAGGCATGTAATGCATCATGGCAAAAGGTTACCGCGTATCCACACACTAGCGATAAAAAAATAAAAGTATTTACCTTTCGGGATATAGTAATATTTATTGGGATCCAAACAGGATATAATTTAGCGATATATTATATTGATAAAACTATTTGTACACTAGTTGGTGGTACCAAAATTACAGTATTTTTTGTTCATTAGCTTGTTGACCTTTTTTTTTTTACTAGGGAGACAATATGTTCCCAGCACTTGATTTCCATGACTGATCAAAACTTGTTTTGTGGCCGTCAAGTCCATCTGCAGCAGACATATGGTGAGCAATGTCTGGAATATTGAAACAACCAGTATTGACTCATGAGAAACACAATACATATAGTAACCTTTTTTGGTCCGCCAATAAAATCGGTATCGGCGTTAAAAATCATAATCTGTTGACCACTAGAGACGTCACTTCCATACCCTGATTTGATACTGGGCACCATCACAACCAGCCGTGATCAGGAGTCCCATAGGCAGTGTACAATCGGCCCAGCGTCGTCTGGGTTAGGCCATCATTGTAAAATAAGCATTTGTTCTTAACTGACCTTCCTAGTTAAGGTAGTCTACTGCTCAATTCAATTTGTGACAAGTCTTTTAGCCAATACATGTTACAATAGTATCTAAATGATTAATTTTATTTAGTAAAACAGTTCTACAACTGAACATCAAGAATCAGAGTGGCACAAAATGCTGAGTGATAAATTAGCTGTATTATTAGTTCAGGATTCGAAAGCTGAATTTTTTTTATAGGAGCACAAATACATTTAGGAGCATAGAAATGTGTTCATTTTAAATGAAATTACTAAAAGTTATTGGTTGAAATATTTTGTGTTCCATGTTCAAGCACATTGTACCCCCAAATATTTGCATCATTAGGAGAGAAAGTGTTCAGCTGCTCCTTTAAGGGACAGGCCATTACCGTGGTAATCTTTGTCTCTGTGCGAGTTGCAGCAAACTAATATTGAAAAACACGCATGACCAAAACGATGCAACTAGCCAAGAAACACAGACAAAGTCACACTTCAGTAGCCTCAGGTGAAGCCAACTTCTACATTTGGTCTTTGGATTGAAAAACTTCCCAAATTCTGTGTGTGACCACCGAACATAGCTGGTGAAATAACATTGTTAACCGGCAAAGCCAAAATATACCCGCATTTGACAGGTGTAAATTTTCCACCTTAGTGCCATAATATCCTATTGTCAGGTCCCTTGCTATTCCCACACCTAGTGAATACATTCCCCAAATTGTTCTAGTTAACTTGTTATGGATAGGCGGCAGTATTTTCACTGCCGGATAAAAACATACCCGATTTAATCTGATTATTACTCCTGCCCAGAAACTAGAATATGCATATAATTATTAGCCTTGGATAGAAAACACTCCAAAGTTTCTAAAACTGTTTGAATGGTGTCTGAGTATAACAGAACTCATTTGGCAGGCCAAAACCTGAGAAGATTCCAAACAGGAAGCACCCTCTGACCATTTCTTGGCCTTCTTGATCATCTCTATCCAAAACAGGGGATCTCTGCTGTAAGGTGACATTTTCTAAAGCTCCCATAGGCTCTCAGAAGGCGCCAGAACGTTGAATGATGACTTCAGGCCATGGCTGAAAAACAGTAGCGCATTTGGTAAGTGGTCGATCAGAGAACAATGAGACTGGCGCGCACGAGAAGAGTCCATTTTAGATTTTTAGTCTTTGAACGAAAACAGGGTTTCCCGGTCGGAATATTATCGCTTTTTTACGAGAAATCACATAAAATTGATTTTTAAACAGCGTTTGACATGCTTCGAAGTACGGTAATGGAATATTTCGATTTTTTTTGTCACGAAACGCACGTCACCCTTCGGATAGTGTCTTGAACGCACAACAAAACACCACTATTTGGATATAACTATGGATTATTTGGAACCAAACCAACATTTGTTATTGAAGTAGCAGTCCTGGGAGTGCATTCTGACGAAGAAGAGCAAAGGTAATCCAATTTCTTATAGTAAATCTGAGTACCAAACTTGGTGGGTGTCAAAATAGCTCGCCATCACGGGCTAGCTATCTACTCAGGATATTGCAAGATGTGCTTTCACCGAAAATACATTTATTTAAAAAAAAATAAAAAGGGACACCGCGATTGCATAAAGGAGTTCTGTATCTATAATTCTTAAAATAATTATGTTTTTTTGTGAACGTTTCTGAGTAATTTAGTAAATTCACCGGAAGTGTTCGGTGGGAATGCTAGGTCTGAACGTCACATGCTAATGTAAAAAGCTGGTTTTTGATATAAATATGAACAAAACATGCATGTATTGTATAACATAATGTCCTAGGATTGTCATCTGATGAAGATCATCAAAGGTTAGTGCTGCATTTAGCTGTGGTTTGGGTTTATGTGACATTATATGCTAGCTTGAAAAATGGGTGTCTGATTATTTCTGGCTGGGTACTCTGCTGACATAATCTAATGTTTTGCTTTCGTTGTAAAGCCTTTTTGAAATCGGACAGTGTGGTTAGATTAACGAGAGTCTTGTCTTTAAAATGCTGTAAAATAGTCATATGTTTGAATAATGGACGTTTTCGGATTTGAGGAATTTGTATTTCGCGCCACGCCTATCATTGGATATTGGACCCCCCCCCCCACATTTTGTTTTTAGATAACAATATACACCCTTATTCATGGGTGAGGGTAGGTGACCTTTTTTCTGAACAATAGTTTTACCTTTAGAGGACCCCTTTTGGCTCAAGAGCACACCCATAAGCAACACTTCAGCCTAGCATCTTTAACTGGAGCATGACCTACCTTCCTCCTCTCCTCTGCAGCCTCCAGTTTCCTCTGGATCTCCTCCAGGGACAGGTCCTTCTTCTTGGGGGGAGACAGAGGGAACTCTCCCTTGGCATCTGGAGCTGGAGCGCCCAGGATCACCTCAAACGCCTGGCCAGATGCACGTTTGTCAATCTCCTTAACCTGAATATCTATGAGCGGACAAATTATGCATTTGTTATTAAAGCAAAGTTCATTGGTGGGCCACACAGATGCAAGGAATTGCTTGCGTTTCAACAGCGCAATAACTAAAAATGTGCACATAATCCAAAAATTAAGAAATCATTAGCAGCAGTGCCAGAGTCCAGAAAATATATACATTTTAAAAAAAGTGTATAGCCAGCATATGACTAGAAACTGTACATCAGCAGTAGTTATATAATGAGCCATGACTAGAAAGCAGTATACACATGAACTCCAGGTGAGGGATACATGTAGGCTGACAGAGTTAAGGGAATGGGGCACTTGTTTCGTAAAACAAATCTTTCCAAAAGAGGGAAGAGGACAGGAAAGTGAACATTACAGGGAGAAGGGAGGGGTAGAGAGAAGGCCACTGTGTGGACATTTAACTAGGGTTCCCCCATGTCCAAAAAAAAACACTGCATCTCCAGTCACCTGGACTGCTGAGAATAGACGTGACTAGTCAAAACAATACGGTGGAAGCGCATCATTAGACTGGCTTCCACTTGGTCATTTCTTTCAGATGGAGAGGGGTGAGAAACAATTTTACGGCTTTCAAAATCACAACTTACCTCCGCAGGAGGCGGCCATTTCAGCAGTGGACAGCAAGTCAATGTACCTGGAAGAAAGTTCTCAGAGTCACATTTACTTAAAGCCCTTTTAACACTAGCAGTTGTCAGTGCCTTTACAGTAACCCAGCCTTAACCAACACTTGCTAATGCATTAGTACGTCCTTGAACGTGAAGAACCAGACACACCCACTCCCAAGGACTGGATGAAACCTCCATCTCATCGTTACAAGGTGCCTGAATCACTAACAGCACTAGCACCCTCTAGTGGGATAGAAACAATTTACTGTGTGTTTAGGTGGAAGACTGACTAAACAGCAGGGAAAAGCAAAACAAGGTCCACTCAGTGGCGACATCCTTCGGTCATGTTCAACACATATCGACCAAGCAACACCCTATTAATGTAGCCTATTTTAAAAAGTTGTCTGGTATTCATTCACAGCTAAATAACTACATGGCACATTAAACTACATTAGCAAGTGATATCCACATGCAATCAATAATATACTACTGCAGATGGGCGAGGGGCCCTTTCAATGCCCATCTACAGCGTCTCAGTGCCATTCTGTATGCATGGATCATTTGAACTAGATGGTTAGAACAAAAAGGCTAGAGCTTTCCAAAATTGCAGGGTATTGAAAATGCGATTGGGAAGCTGCAGAGATATTTGGCAGCAATAACCTACAGACGAAGCCAACAAACCTAATCTATGCATATTCAAGCAGATTCAGCAGGAGACATTCAACACAAGCTGCACCCGTGTGTACATAGCGAACTAACTAGAAGCCACAGGGGGAGAAGAAAAAAAGTTCCAACCGCCACAAATTCGAGAGCACGTACTACTTGAACCGCCCAACTGCAAGAAGAATCCGAATCGCCTTTAATCGTCGCATACATTTGCATGTACAGGAATTTGACTGAAATGGTGTTACTAAAGGACGACAGACAATGATGCTGAGGTGTGTAAACAGATCACGTTAAATTGGGAGGGACACCTGCAGCAATCAAAAAGCTCTTATTGTTGTCTTGAGGTTGACAAACACTAGGTAAAGTTTCAGGGTCACAAAACTCGTATAGCTTCCAAAATATCAGTTAATGGCACAACAAAGGCTCTTTTGTTTGATTGCAATGAACGTCAATGAGACCAGTTGCAAACAAAGAGGAGCGCGTGTTCAAGGCAGTTCCGCCCGTTTAGCTATTCGCATGCTGCCGCCCCTCACCACATCAAGTGCACAACGTTAAGTAAAAATAAATAAAAGATAAGGCCAGAACAGTCACCGAGAAATAATGTAAACGTCAATAAAGCTGATAATTGTTAGTGGCGACTGGAAGCTTCAAATACGGATGGTAGAGTTTATTTTGCAGAGCACCCTGCAAACAAAATGTTTAAAAAGTAATGGAGGCGCATCAGTTGATGGCTGCCAAAGAAAAATTTGCTCATTTAAAAATTCAAAGTGACGTGTATATTATTTTATTAAATTAATGACTTTACTAGTTACGTCGTGTAATCAATAAAATAATTTGCGTCACACTATTAAGTGTGCATCCCCTAACCAGCAAGTAAAGTGTCAAGACAAACACTCATTGGTCAACGACAACTAACGTTAGTCACCGTCTGAAGCTGAACAGAGCAAATACGGTTAACGTTACTTTGGAACAACAAGTCACCCACCATTAGATCCATGTTGTTTTTAAAATTGCATACATTTTTCCACCAAAGCATCAATGAAAGACATGAAGTTACCAGTGTCTGAGCAACAACCTTTAACGTTGACTAGTTACTGTAGGTTGGTTACTAGTTAACGTTAAATATATAATAAAAAATAAAAAAAGAACCGACAAGATTGAAGCCGAGGTAACACATTCTATCACCACTTGACAAAAAAAAATGTTTACGGTAAAACCAGCACTTTCATAAATCAGGCAAGATTACCTACAATTACAATCTTTAAGTCATATTTTTGGTACGGATAACGTTAGGTATATTACACCCACCTTAATAAACAGTGAAACAAAATGTTCCTTGGCAGCCAGACTTTAACCGCGAATTCTATGCTCGAGCATGGCCAGTTCGCGCATAAAAAGCCCCAAATGTGTGTCGTCAAACCCAATTCTACAATTCTATTGGCTGTTTATTACTCTCTCCGCACTCCTGGTAGTTGTAGTTTTAGTGTTTTCTAGACGTTAACACAGACAGACGAGTATCTTCCTAAAATGTCAATTACTTTGGTAATGAATAATGAACTTTGAATGAACATATACATTGATTGTTTCAATTTAATTGATAAAAAATATGGGTATTTTGGGGAAGAAATGTCAAGTGTGACTTTGACCTACATCAGTCAGTCAGGCCTTGAATGAAGTGTATGATGATTCAGGGTGTGCACCATTACATAAGTCTTCATTGTTTAGCTCCAACTAACCAGATGCACGTTCTCGACTGTGCGCTCTCGAGGACTGTAGGGTAGCTATACGATTTATGAACGTTTTCATCACGTTGTCTGCACTATTTTGACTGTCATTGTGTCCTACTTTGTTTTAATCACACAGAGATATATGACTGCAAAGGATCCATGGAATGGCATGACCCATACTTCCTCCAGAGCCGGAAAGCTGCAGTCATACATCATTTATCAACCATTTGTCTGATGTCAGAGGACTTGAGAGGACTCCACCCCAATCCTGAAAGAAGACAGCTTCTGTCTGTTTGTTTTTAACAAATTAATTAAAAATAAAAAGCTGAAATGTCTTGAGTCAATAAGTATTCAATCGCTTTGTTATGGCAAGGCTAAATAAGTTCAGGAGTGCAAATTTGATTAACAAATCACATAAGTTGCATGGACTCATTCTCTCTGCAATAATAGCGTTTAACATGATTTTTGAATGACTACCTCATCTCTGTACCCCAGACATGAAATTATCTGTAAGGTCCTTTAGTCATGCAGTGCATTTCTAACACAGATTCAACCACAAAGACCAGGGAGGTTTTCCAATGACTCACAAAAAGGGCACGTATTGGTACTGTAGATGGGTAAAAGAAAGAAAGAAAAGCAGATATTGAACATCCCTTTGAGCATGGTGAAGTTATTAATTAAACTTTTGGATGGTGTATCAATACATCACATTCATGAGTACCACTATCCAAATTTTCAAGCATTGTGGTGGCTGCATCATGTTATTCTTTTATTTATTTTTTATTTCACCTTTATTTAACCAGGTAGGCTAGTTGAGAACAAGTTCTCATTTGCAACTGCGACCTGGCCAAGATAAAGCAAAGCAGTTCGACACATACAACAACACAGAGTTACACATGGAATAAACAAACATACAGTCAATAATACAGTAGAAAAAAAGTATATATACAGTGTGTGCAAATGAGGTAAGATAAGGGAGATAAGGCAATAAAATAGGCTATAGTGGAGAGGTAATTACGATATAGCAATTAAACACTGGAGTGATAGATGTGCAGAAGATGAATGTGCATAACCGATGTGAAATGGCTAGCAAGTTAGCGGGGTGCGCACTAATAGCGTTTCAATCGGTGACGTCACTCGCTCTGAGACCTTGGAGTAGTTGTTCCCCTTGCTCTGCAAGGGCTGCGGCTTTTGTGGAGCGATGGGTAACGATGCTTCTTGGGTGGCTGTTGGTGATGTGTGCAGAGGGTCCCTCGTTCGAGCCCAGGTAGGGGCAAGGAGAGGGACGGAAGCTAAACTGTTACATGTGCAAGTAGAGATACTGGGGTGCAAAGGAGCAAAATAAATACAGTATGGGGATGAGGTAGTTGGATGGGCTATTTACAGATGGGCTACATACAGGTGCAATGATCAGTGAGCTGCACTGACAGCTGGTGCTTGAAGTTAGTGAGGAAGATAAGAGTCTCCAGCTTCAGCGATTTTTGCAGTTCGTTCCAGTCATTGGCAGCAGAGAACTGGAAGAAAAGATGGCCAAAGGAAGAATTGGCTTTGGGGGTGATCAGTGAAATATACCTGCTGGAGCGTGTGCTGCGAGTGGGTGCTGCTATGGTGACCAGTGAACTGAGATAAGGCGGGGCATTACCTAGCAAAGACTTGTAGATGACCTTGAGCCAGAGGGTTTGGTGATGAGTATGAAGCGAGAGGCCAGCCAACGAGAGCGTACAGGTCACAGTGGTGGGTAGTATATGGGGCTTTGGTGACAAAACGGATGGCACCGTGATAGACTGCATCCAAGTTGTTGAGTATAGTGTTGGAGGCTATTTTGTAGTCGAGGATCGTTAGGATAGTCAGTTTTACGAGGGTATGTTTGGCAGCATGAGTGAAGGATGCTTTGTTGCAAAAATAGGAAGCCGATTTTAGATTTAATTTTGGATTAGAGATGCTTAATGTGGGTCTGGAAGGAGAGTTTACAGTTTAACCAGACACCTAGGTATTTGTAGTTGTCCACATATTCTAGGTCAGAACCGTCCAGAGTAGTGATGCTGGACGGGTCGGCAGGTGCGAGCAGCGATCAGTTGAAGAGCATGCATTTAGTTTTACTTGCATATAAGAGCAGTTGGAGGCCACGGAAGGAGAATTGTGTGGCATTGCAGCTCGTCTGGAGGTTAGTTAACACAGTGTCCAAAGAAGGGCCAGAGGTATACAGAAGGGTGTCGTCTGCGTAGAGGTGGATCAGAGAATCACCAGCAGCAAGAGCGACATCATTGATGTATACAGAGAAGAGAGTCGGCCCGAGAATTGAACTCTGTGACACCCCCATAGAGACTGCCAGAGGTCCGGACAACAGGCCCTCCGATTTGACACACTGAACTCTATCAGAGAAGTAGTTGGTGAACCAGGCGAGGCAATTATTTGAGAAACCAAGGCTGTTGAGTCTGCCGATAAGAATGTGGTGATTGACAGAGTCGAAAGCCTTGGCCAGGTTGATGAATACAGCTGCACAGTAATGTCTCTTATCGATGGCGGTTATGATATCGTTTAGGACCTTGAGCGTGGCTGTTTGGGGACCTGCATTGCTTGCTGTTTGGGGTTTTAGGCTGGGTTTCTGTACAGCACTTTGAGATATCAGCTGATGTAAGAAGGGCTATATAAATAGATTTGATTTGATTTGATGACCAGCTCTGAAACCAGATTGCATAGTGGAGAAGGTATGGTGGGATTCAAAATGGTCAGTAATCTGTTTGTTAACTTGGCTTTCGAAGACCTTAGAAAGGCAGGGTAGGATAAATATAGGTCTGTAGCAGTTTGGGTCTAGAGTGTCTCCCCCTTTGGAGAGGGGGATGACTGTGGCAGCTTTCCGATCTTTGGGAATCTCAGACAATACAAAAGAGAGGTTGAACAAGCTAGAAATAGGGGTTGCAACAATTTCGGCAGATAATTTTAGAAAGAGAGGGTCCAGATTGTCTAGCACGGCTGATTTGTAGGGGTCCAGATTTTGCCGCTCTTTCAGAACATCGGCTATCTGGATTTGGGTGAAGGAGAAATGGGGGAGGATTGGGCGAGTTGCTGTAGCCAGGTGGAAAGCATGGCCAGCTGTAGAAAAATGCTTATTGAAATTCTCAATTATAGTGGATTTATCGGTGGTGTTCAGTGATTCCTAGCCTCAGTGCAATGGGCAGCTAGGAGGTGGTGCTCTTATTCTCCATGGACTATACAGTGTCCCAGAACTTTTTTGAGTTTGTGCTACAGGATGCAAATTTCTGCTTGAAAGAGCTAGCCTTAGCTTTCCTAACTGCCTGTGTATATTGGTTCCTAACTTCCCTGAAAAGTTGCATATCACGGGGGCTATTCAATGCTAATGCAGAACGCCACAGGATGTTTTTGTGCTGGTCAACAAGGGCAGTCAGGTCTGGAGAGAACCAAGGGCTATATCTGTTCCTGGTTCAAATTTTTTGAATGGGGCATGCTTATTTAAGATGGTGAGGAAGGCACTTTTAAAGAATAACCAGGCATCCTCTACTGGCGGGATGAGGTCAATATCATTCCAGGATACCCGGGCCATGTTGATTAGAAAGGCCTGCTTACCAAGAAGACAGTGAATGTTCCTGAGTGGCCAAGTTACAGCTCTGAGTTAAATCTGCTTGGAAATCTCAAAATAGTTGTCTAGCAATGATCAACGACAAATTTGACAGAGCTTGAAGAATTCAGAAAAAAATTAGGGGCAAATGTTGCACAATCCAGGTGTTGAAAGCTCTTAGAGACTTACCCAGAAAGACTCGCAGCTCTAATCACTGCCAAAGTTGATTCTAACATGTATTGACCCAGGAGGTTGAATACTTCCTAATCAAGATATATATATAGTGTTTTATTTTCCAATTTTTTTTCAACTAATGTTCAACATTTTCTTTCACTTTGATATTATAGTATTTTGTGTCGATCGTTGACCAAAGATGACAATTCAATCCATTTTAATCCCACTTTGTAACACATCAAAATGTGAAGAAAGTCAGGGGGTGTGAATACTTTCTGAAGGCACTGGAGTTGAAGGATTTCATTTGCGACAGCAGCACCGTTTACTTTCAGTGTTCTCTGCTGATGTGGCTTATACTGCTGTAACCCACTATGGTTTTGTATTCCATCAGCATTCCCAGTCCTGCTGTGCTGTGTTGAGAGAGAAAGAGAGAGTGTGTGGCTGTGCGTGCGTGTGTGCACTGTGTAAGGCTTAAAACCAGCTGTAGTATTAACACTGATCACATAATTAAAGGGATAAACAGCAAGGAACTTTACCCCCCACTTAATCTATCTGAAAAAAAGGAATTAGGTTCAGTGAGAGACATGTTTTTTACATGTTGTGTTTATGGGATTATCCCTATCACTCCATGACAAATCTTAGAAAATTGGGGTAAGGGGGTGAGAGCATACATAAGGTTAAGGCATAATACTTAGGCTATTGACGTATTAGTTAACACAATGCTTCTGTTGGACAATGATGCTTCAAAGAGAAGCAAGAATCACATTTCTTTAAGATATCAGACTAATATCTGTTTGGCACCTTGTTTGCCATCCTTTCAAGTCACCATATGGTGGTCCCCTTCAGGCAAGATGGTTAACAGGCGTTACATCCCCCTTTCTCATTGTCTACACCCATCTACCATCATCCAGCTAATGCATAATTAGGATTGAATGATGGTGACTAATTATGAATGATGGTGGTCAGTGGTAGAACAATGTATTCTGTCTCCCATAATGTCAGTAGTCTTTTTAGTATGATCCCTGCCTAAATTGAATCCATGACCTGCCATTGCCAGCACCATGCATGCTCTTACCAACTAAGCCACATACTTCTTCGGACAGTATCTTCTTCCTACATGCACCAGTAGCTATAAGATTCATGGGCAAGATGAAACTTATGTTTTGTGATTGAATACATTCAAGGCCTCTGTATTAGACACACAAAAAGAAAGGTGGTTATGTAAATGTTAGTGTTGGGATAGAAGCAGAATTAAACTTCAATCAATGTGAAACGACAAACTATTTCATTTCATTATATTTTTAGCTCGATTCTCTATCCTGATGGCAAAGGAAAACAATAACCCAGATTTAGAAGAGGCATTGATTTTGTTCAGGCTGTGATGTCGAGCTCTCTGAATATTTTACACTTCCCTGAGTTTATATTTAGATTGCAATTTTGCTGTTTGTGTCACTTCATTTCTAGCTCACTATTTAACCAATTGCATTCTATATCAGTTGTACATACCTTAGTTGAATGCACTGATTGTAATTCGGTCTCGATAAAACTAACTAAACATATATCAACTAAAAATAACTAAAATATACATACATAAAGCATTTTCAATACAAAGCTTTTGTATTGTCATGGCATTGTGTGAGATCTTTCCAGAGTTTGCGTGACTGTACAGAGAGGATCCTGCTCTCTCTTTCCAGGCCAGTGAAGTCAGTGTTCATTGATTGAACTGCTGTAGTTCAGCATGCTACCCATTTAAATTGTCTTGCTATAATCGCTGAGTTAACTTGACCTTTCTGGTATGGCCTCATCATTTGAACTGTATATCTATCCATGGATACATCCATCCCCTGTCTGTGACAAAGCCAGAACCTACATGATCAGGCACATTCTGTTGATTGATCTGGCATTGCCATCCATCAAAACAAATCACATGCCATGTGTACTTGTAAAATAAACAAGCATAGTATGAGAAAATATTTGTTTATTTTGCACCTCAATCAAGGAGAGATTTCAATCACAATGTGTCCGAGTTCCCTGGTTTAATTAAGGATACTTAAAAAAAAGGATCTGCTGCATTGTCTGCTCCTGTACAAATGGTTTAGGAGGGGTGCCTCATCTGTGCCCTGGAGAGCAGAATGAGCAGATGGTGCCTGCCAGCCTGTCAGTGTCTCCCTCCCAACCTGCCATCTCTGGTCTCCCCCACTGATTGGTCTGGTCCTCTATTCCACCACAGGAAAAAGACAGACAGTGACATCAGTGACCAATATGTGCAGATGTGACATGTGTGTGGCAGGGGATTTGGGGACTAGATGAGGCTGTCTGTCTCTCTCTTTATAAAGCCTTGTGTTTATTTGAGGGTTCAAGTGTTTACACCAGATTAAAGCAGTTTATAGTTGTTGCTCATCTACAAACTAAAACAACAAAAATGTACATTTGGGTCCACCAAAAATATCCTTGTGGGTCTTCCAAAACTATCAGATTAATCCATGTTTCATTTCCTTTTACACATCCCATTAAAAAAGTATGCGAACCATGGGAATTCTTTAACTAGGTTAGGTCCACTATGTAGTCGTTCATTCACAAAACAAATTCTGTACAACAGGTCTTTGTTGCTGTTCGGCAGCATAAGGATTCCTCTAGTCTCTTGTACGGTGTGAGTTCTGGTAATTTAAATCCCATTTACACAATTAAATGGAGGTTATCTGACTTCAGGTTGTGAGGTGCGAAGGGAAAACTGCATGGTGGATCTGTAGCCTAGAGATGAAACAGAGGCTAACTGGTACACACACACACATTTGTTTTACTATCCAAGTGGGAACCAAAACATGTATTCCCATTCAAAATTCTATTTTCTTTAACCCCTAACTCTAAATCTAACCCTTAACCCCAGACCCTAAAACTAAACCTAACTCCTAACCCTAATTTTAATCATAAACCTAACCCCTAAGCCTAAAATATCATCTTTCCTTTTGGGGACCGGCGAAATGTCCCCACTTGTCAAATGTTCATTGTTTTATCCTTATGGGGACTTTTTTTTTTAGTAAAGTTAGACCACACGCACACATGCACACAAACACACACTAGGGGTTAAATGCATGGTGGCTCTCTAGCCTACACTCTTAGAAACAAAGGTGCTATCTAGAGCCTAAAAGAGTTATTCAGCTGTTCCCTGGAAAGCTTTTTAGTTCCAGGTATAACTATTTTGGTTCCAGATATAACCCTTTGCACAAAGGGTTCTACAGTCATGGCCAAAAGTTTTGAAAATGACACAAATATCAATTTTCACAAAGCCTGCTGCCTCAGTTTGTATGATGGCAATTTGCATATACTCCAGAATGTTATGAAGAGTGATCAGATGAATTGCAATTAATTGCAAATTCCCACTTTGACATGCAAATGAACTGAATCCCCCAAAAACATTTCCACTGCATTTCAGCCCTGCCACAAAAGGACCAGCTGACATCATGTCAGTGATTCTCTCATTAACACAGGTGTGAGTGTTGACGAGGACAAGGCTGGAGATCACTCTGTCATGATGATTGAGTTCGAATAACAGACTGGAAGCTTCAAAAGGAGAGTGGTGTTTGGAATCATTGTTCTTCCTCTGTCAACCATGGTTACCTGCAAGGAAACACGTGCCGTCATCATTGCTTTGCAAAACAAGGTATTCACATGCAAGGATATTGCTGCCAGTAAGATTGCACCTAAATCAACCATTTATCGGATCATCAAGAACTTCAAGGAGAGCAGTTCAATTGTTGTGAAGAATGCTTCAGAGCGCCCAAGAAAGTCCAGCAAGCACCAGGACCATCTCATAAAGTTGATTCAGCTGTGGGATCAGGGCACCACCAGTACAGAGCTTGCTCAGGAATGGCAGCAGGCAGGTGTGAGGCGGTGCGTGCATCTGCAGGTGTGAGGTGGTGCGTGCATCTGCACGCACAGTGAGGCGAAGACTTTTGGAGGATGGCCTGGTGTCAAGAAGGGCAGCAAAGAAGCCACTTCTCTCCAGGAAAAACATCAGGGACAGACTGATATTCTACAATAGGTACAGGGATTGGACTGCTGAGGACTGGGGTAAAGTCATTTTCTCTGATGAATCCCCTTTCCGATTGTTTGGGGCATCCTGGAAAAAAGCTTGTCCAGAGAAGACAAGGTGAGCGCTACCATCAGTCCTGTGTCATGCCAACAGTAAAGCATCCTGAGACCATTCATGTGTGGGTTTGCTTCTCAGCCAAGGGAGTGGGCTCACTCACAATTTTGCCTGAGAACACAGCCATGAATAAAGAATGGTACCAACATATCCTCCGAGAGCATCTTCTCCAAACCATCCAGGAACAGTTTGGTGACGAACAATGCCTTTTCCAGCATGATGGAGCACCTTGCCATAAGGCAAAAGTGATAACTAAGTGGCTCGGGGAACAAAACATCAATATTTTGGGTCCATGGCGAGGAAACTCCCCAGACCTTAATTCCATTGAGAACTTGTGGTCAATCCTCAAGAGGCAGGTGGAAAAACAAAAACCCACATATTCTGACAAACTCCAAGCATTGATTATGCAAGAATGGGTTGCGATCAGTCAGGATGTGGCCCAGAAGGTAATTGACAGCATGCCAGGGGGGATTGCAGAGGTCTTGAAAAAGAAGGGTCAACACCGCAAATATTGACTCTTTGCATCAACTTCATGTAATTGTCAATAAAAGCCTTTGACACTTATGAAATGCTTGTAATTATACTTCAGTATTCCATAGTAACATCTGACAAAAAAATCTAAAGACACTGAAGCAGCAAACTTTGTGGAAATTGATATTTGTGTCATTCTCAAAACTTTTGGCCACGACCGTACATGGAACCCAAAATGGTTCTACCTGGAACCAAAAAGCGTTCTCCTCTGGGGATGACCAAATAACCATTTTGGAACCCTTTTTTCTAAGTGTACAATGATAAACAAAAGCCAACTGGTAGCATGAGGGAGAACACAGTGGGTGGTTAGTGGTCTGTGGTTCTCCTGGAAGGCTACCACTGTGAAGCAGTATTTTCTAGTATCACTACACAGACAATAACACACACACACACACACACACACACACACACACACACACACACACACACACACACACACACACACACACACACACACACACACACGCACACACACGCACACACACACACACACACAGCAGCAGCAGCAGCTGATCAGGAAGCATAACCCTGCGAGACAAGGGGGAAAAAAAATCAAATTTCAGGAGCACTCAGGCCTGGCTCTATGTGCTGTGGCTGGAGATGACCCACTGCTTCTAAGAAGTGGGGATGAAGTAGTCCCAGTTCCCAGTCTGGTCAAACATGGCCTCATGTTGTAATGGTCTGTTTAAGGACAAGGCTGATGTGATGTTTGGCTAAGTCCTCAGAGAAAGAGAGGTGGCTATTACATGTGCAGGTAGCTTGAAGCATCTATGAACTCAGTTACAGCATCTTGGATTTCTGCGACTGCAGCTATGCTGTATGGATTTACCCAGCATAACAATATCATTTTTGCAAATATTGTATATAAGAGGCACGGAAACATCTATATGGTGTTTAGATACAACTATAACTTATATAACGAGTGTTACATAATATCCTTCTCAGCTTCTCCTTTCTCTACTTGGGAGCCTGTGAGCTGCTTCCCAGCCCCCACCTCCCTAGCTATACCATTCACTCTCCAGGCACCCATGTGTGAGTGTATTTCAGTGTTTATGTCAGTGTGTCCACAATGCACTGCACTGCACTGCACGGCACATGTAAACACACAGAAATACATCCCGTGCTGTCCATATGGACCAAAGTAGAGGAGGACAAACTGCTTGGTCTTAAATTAGACTGAATATGCAAATGTAATAGCAATGGCTACAATTTTGCTTTTTTATTTATGTGATTCTAATATTCCACTGAACAGCCCAAAATGGTTTACAATGAAATCTGGGTGAGATTTATTTTGATTTTTGATACAATTTAGAATATTTTTTTACATTTTTTTGTCATTTAGCAGATGCTCTTATCCAGAGCGACTTACAGTAGTGTAGAATGCATACATTTCTTGCCCCCTGTGGGAATCGAACCCACAACCCAGGCGTTGCACACACCATGCTCTACCAACTGAGCCACAAGGAAGGCCATAATAATTAGGTCATCACACCTTTACTAAAAGTATTTGGATAAAACACTAAGGAAATCTGGATAAGCTAATGCATTTTATGGTAGAATGTAGGTTGCATGTTTAAAGACTTATACCTAGAATACCTGTTGACAAAAAATGAATGTGCTCAATCATTTCAGGCCTTTTTTGTATACCCTTTACCCTTGTAGTAAATACTATGACCTCATGTCATGCTCAAACACCTCAATGTCAATACTTGAACACTAAATATAGTGGCTGTAACGGTCGTCGTATAAACTGGACCAAGGCGCAGCGGGTTGAGTGCTCATTTTTACTTTTTTAATTAGAACACTGAAAACACACAACAAGAAAACGCACAGTAATGCATGCTACGCACAGCAATGCAAAAACAACTTCCCACAAAGGGACAGGTGAAACAGGGCTACCTAAATATGACTCTCAATCAGCAACAACGATGTACAGCTGTTCCTGATTGAGAGCCATACCAGGCCAACACAAAGAAATACACAACATAGAAAACCATAGAAATACAAAACAAGAACATTACCCAAAAACCCCAGAACACATAAATCAAACACCCCTCTTACATAAATACATATCCCATAAACCCCGAACCACATAAAACAAATACCCCCTGCCACGTCCTGACCAAACTACAATAGCCAATAACCCCTTATACTGGTCAGGACGTGACAGTGGCATTATTTGGAGGAGTGACTGAGGTCCCCCTATGCCCTCAGGTTGTTGAGGATGAGGCCAAAGCTGCCCTATCACAGCCCCAGATTAGTGATATGACCTCTTGATGACTCAGGGCAGGCGTCAGACAGGGGCATCATCCTGGTGTCTCTGTCCCATTAGCTGATCTGCTCTATATTACTCTCCCTGATCTGACACATACACACAACACATATACGCCATGTCCTCGAGCCCCCGTCGCTGCAGCTCACAGATAATGGTCACGTCTTGGGCCTGTTGCCTAATGAGGAGCAACAGATGGGACGGACTCTCTCTCTCTCACAGTCTCTCTCCCAGTCTCTCTCTCTGTCTCTCTCTCCCAGTCTCTCTCTGTCTCTCTCCCCCCCTCTCTCTCCCAGTCTCTCTCTCCCTCTCTCAAGGCATGGCATAGCTGATTGTCTCTGTGTGGAGTGGGATGGTGATAACACACTGCAGTGTTTTTCCATTGACAGGGCTATTTCTAGACCACACTGTGTTGCTGCATGATGTCCACGTCCTCCTTCTAGGAGATTAGACCTTGAAGAAGAAGTAAACAAGCAAACACATCTATTGATCAGAGGTTGATAGCTTAAATGAGTTCATGAATAATTCACTAAGCAAAGCATTAATGATAATTGCATTGGACCTTAACACTGAAATTGTTCTCCATCAGCATTTCTAGTTATGCATAAGGCCTACTTGTTTTAAAAACACAGTATAACCATATTACAGTCTGACCTACATCTCTGTTATTGTAGACGTATCAGGATATTCAGCTATGTTGTGCGTCTTGCTCTTTGATGATGTTTGGCCTTTTGCAATAACGTAGAAAATGCAACTTGAGAAATGTCTGTTTACCTTATATAGTCAAAACCATAAAAAAACACCAACTCTGTAGAAAGTGCTCAAATTACATCCTTGACCTAAAGTGATACTGATACACATAACGTGGATACATATTCATTTTAGTGCTTCCCTGGCTGGCTTCCTCTATGCCCCAGAAACAGGGAAGAACCCTGCAGTATTGGTACCAAACATACAGCAGTGAAGTGAGAGCCTGACCCACTTGGGAAATGGTTATTGCTTCATGTTAGGAGTTGTCTGAGCCCTGGAGCCTGCTGGAGGCAGGGGAGCTCACAGCACGGAGAGATGGAGGGGAGGGGGGAGGGAGAGAGAGAGAGTGAAAGAGAGGTAGAGGGAGGGGGGGTGAGGGCCTATGGAGAGAGAGCGAGAGAGAGAGGCTGGCTGGCTCAATGGATGGGTAGGCTGGGGTACAGAGAGAGGGGGAGATAAAGAGAGGGAGATAAAGACAGAGACCTTGAGGGAGAGAGAGGCTGACTAAATGATAGTGCAGGAGGGGTGGGGTTGGAGTCACGTTGCTGAATCAGGGCTCGTTACCATCACAGCATTCCTCTGGGACAATGATGTCAGGGCAGAATGGGGGGACGTGGAGGGAAGAGGAAAGCAAAGGGAGGTAAAGATATTAGGAGGAAGGAGGAGGTAGACAGGGAAGAGAGGAGAAGGAAGATGAAAAGGGAGGAGCAAATGAGGAGGTGGTAACCACAAGGGTATTGACAGAAGAGAGTACAGGGGTGATATAAAGTACAGATGGCTGTAATGCTACAACTTAACAACCACTAAAGTCTTTAGGGGTGAATGGAGACATATGGCAGAGAGCAATTTAGGAGTGATATCACTCTTATCCTATGATATCACTTATCTTTGGATATTACTCTAAGCCCTTTTGAGCCAGAATCAATGCAGCCAGAGTTTGGTGGTATCAGTTTAATCAGTTTTACACAGGGTTGTAGAGATTAAAAATACAAAGAAATATCCTTTTGTTTTGCTACCTACACTGAGTGGTTCAAATTGTAATCCAATCTGGATGTATTACTCTGATTCTGACATTATTATACCAACAGACTTTAATATTACAGTAAGAGATACAGCTGCCATTTAGAACTTCTGGTGTGGTGAGGTCCAGATGTCATGTTAACTCCTGGCATGGGGTACTCTAGTCTACCATTTCAAAGTATAATCTGACCACATCACCAGGGCTTTTGGGTGGCACTAAATTCAGCTCCATCACAACATGACAGATCTCTTTAGCGGCCCGGAATAGCAGGTGTATTTAATAAGAGGTACATTCTCCCAAAGGAATGTCTCTGAACTGTTACAACCCAAAGGGAGAGACAAACAAAGTGATTGCACAGCTTTGGGCACACATTTTGTACCCAACCTGTCCCATATGGTTACTCATGGTTTTTATTGGGCCTAGCAGCCCCTTAGTCTCTCCTCAACCTGAAAAACAGTCAGGAACTCCCCTTCTCCCCCTCCCCTTCTCATTCACATGAGTGAATGAAGGTCTGGTGGCAGCAGAGAGGAACTGTGTTTGCATAGGGATTGTACCTTGATTCATTCCAATTCCCAATGGGGGACAGCTGTTGCTGTTGAACACAGCGTAAATGGAGTCAATCAATATTCTAGCGCTACAATCGGTCACCATGTAGACCAGCAGGACAGTCACAATGGATGGGAATAATCACCATGACAGCAGGTGTTGTCCCCTCTAGAGCAGGCTAAGTGGTATTGACAGTTGCTATCAGGACTCTGTAATCTAAGATAATAGTTTAATTTATTGATGTAACTTGGATCAAAATGTTGTTATTGACAGACCCTTAATCTCAATAATGTCGGAGACAATTTCCAATGTTTTCTAAGATTTGTGCAAGACATTGATCTTTGGCATTTTACGCATAAGGCATGTTATTTTAGCGATAATGATTTGATACCATATGAAAATAGTCTCTTGAGCCAGAGGGCTTTCTTCCACAATCTTTGAATGCTTCTTAGGCTTCCGTTTCTCCAAGGTTGGGGATATCCGAGATGTCGGATGTGAATAGGGCAAGATAATCTGTATTTTGCATTGCTGTATGAGAGCGATGCTAAACTGAGGCTGTCTGACACAGCTTATGTGATGAGAGCGACACACACACACACACACACACACACACACACACACACACACACACACACACACACACACACACACACACACACCGACAGAGATGCCACCCCAGTGCGATGCCAAGCTGACGCTGCCAGCCTCCGCCCCATGCGAGGAGGGATGATGTCATTTACTTAAATTGCACTGTTGGTTAGGGCCTGTAAGTAAGCATTTCACTGTAAGGTCTACATCTGTGGTATTCGGCGCACGTAACAAATAAACTTTGATTTGATTTGTCTGCCGCCTCAGTTGTGTGTGTCTATGTGGATGTGGGCCGTGTTCACAGCTTTGTGTTTTGTATATGGACAAAGGATGAAGTCACTGCCAAGCATGGCTCTGGTGGAGAGGAGGAGAAGGGGTGGTGGCGGAAAGGGAGGAGAACAGGGAGAAGGAGGAAGATGAGGAGGGGAGCCAAAATCATCAAACCTGCAGATATTTCATAAATGCCTTTTTGAAAAGAATACCTTCACCTGCTGAGTCTGCTTCACAGGATAAAAGAAAACACATCCCTAACAACAACCTTGTTTTTAGTGGTAGAGAAATGTTTTGGACTTATCTTGTACCCCCGTTATCTTCCCAGTTGGAATCGTCCAGACACTTGTATGAGAGGATTAGGGCCTAGGTATCAGCCATCATTCATAATGATGTTTTGGTCACACTTACCCAAACACTGAGGAGTGTGCAACAGTCTAATTTGTTTTTGAAAAGGGCACTGAACACAAGACTGGCCAATAGATATGGCTGTCAGTTAAAAGGTGGACTCTATGGGAGGTTATATGGACATCCCATCCACTACTGCTCTGGTGCCTGAAATGATCAATGGACTGCATCTCTAGTATCCACTGTGAATAGTCTTACTGGATATAAAAGTAGAAATCAAATGTACAAAATGTTACCACAAAGAAACCTCTTTCTCTCACTCTCTCTGTCTTTCTGTCGTTCTTGCTCTTTGTCTCCCACTGCTTTCCCTTTTACACATTCTCTATCCTCCCTATGTCTCGTCTCTCTCTTTCCTCCCTGTTCCTGCCGAGGCTGTGCTGGGTATGGATGGCACGTTGAGCTACACGTGATAAGAAGGCTGCTCCACTCTGCTCTGCTCTGAGAAGGCTGGCATACACACACTCTCTCTCTGACCCTCATCTCCATGGCACCAGTGCCAGCCTGAGCAACAGCTCTAGATCGCTCGGTTTCTTTGTTTCTCCCTCAATGTCTCCATCTCTCGAACCCCAACTCTCTCTGTCTCATGCTGTTTCCATCTCCCGAACCCCAACTCTCTCTGTCTCTCTCTATCAGTCGGTCTCTCTCTCTGTTCGTCGGTCTGTCTTTCTGTCTCTCTCTCTCGGTCTGTCTCTCGGTCTGTGTAGTTATTAGATCATCCTCTGATACAGTCTTATCAGACATGCCCTGGTCATGCAGGGTGATGCAGCAATCCTAGTTCTGTAGCATTAGGGATGGGACGGAGGGAGGGGTAAGCCATTGAGTTGATGTCGAAAAGTATTGGAAAGTTTGACTAAAATCTGTTAGTTACATGACATTAATCTGATCATAATAGAACCACAGTACATTTCAGCCAATCTATTATAGTACATTTCCTCAATCTGTCTGTATTGGTTTATGGTTTTAACTACATGTATTGATTGCATTTCCTGTTAACCCTAGTGCAGTCATAGAATCTTGGACGACAAATCTGATCAACTCTTATTTGGAGGAGTGTCAGTAGTACACTTCCATTATCATTACATCTCTTCTCTACACAATGTGTCTATCGTGCCCCCTCCTTCCCTCCTTCCCTCCCTCACTTGGTACTGATACAGTCTCCATCTCAGGCTGCTTATCTTGCCAGCACACAGAACATTGACATCCCCCGAGTTAAAAATGTGACAAAGCTCTGCTCCACTCATTACTGTAGAAAGACACAGGCAGCTCCTCAAATATGAATGTGTCCCTTTGGCTTGGGAGGATTACAGTTCAATACAAGACACTGGGGCAGTCGATAGTGTGGCAGAGAGGGAAGGAGTAGGACCTAGCTTGGCACTAGCTGTTATTATAGAAGACAGATGGGTGATGTTTTTATTGTTGTCTATATTTTGTATGGTTGTCTATGTGTGTTCATTGCTGTGTCTGTGTTGGCTGATGCAATCGAGACGGACAGACAGGCAGGCAGGCAGATAGACACAAACAGTCAAGCAGACAGACAGGAAGGAACGATTACAGGCAGGCAGACACTCTGAAAGGCAAGCAGAAAATAGTGGTGTAGATCCTAGCAGAACATATTCACTTTCTAGACTAGAGCGAGCATCAGGACAACACAGGGTGTGTCAGCAACTCAACACTCAGCACCTGATGATTTTCATTGGTTGTGATGAACATTCTATTTGTTGGATTGGGGGCGAACAATGAATGTGCAGTAGTCTAACATTCTCTAGGTCTTTGGCATTCAATTAGTTAAGACCGATACATTTATCTATTCGATCTGGTTACAGCTCTTATTCCAGACAGTGTCTCTTTGTGCCCCAGACATAACAAAGAGACTGTCACAACAAGCCGACATGCTGAAGTCTGGGTGGTTAGTATGGAAATGGCTCCCCCTGGGAGCCACATTACCACATTACACACTAACACACAACATCACTGACAAGTCCATCCCTAATCTCTAGCCATCAGTGGTGGAAAAAGTACCCAATTGAAATACTTGCGTAAAAGTAAGTCACCCAGTAAAATACTACAGTAAAAGTCAAATTGGTTTTAAATATTTATTTATTTTTAGTTAACTAGGCAAGTCAGTTAAGAACAAATTATTATTTACAATGACTGACTACACCGGCCAAACCCGGACAGCGCTGGGCCAATTGTGCACCACCCTATGGATTCGAACCAGGGTGTCTGTAGTGACACCTCTAGCACTGAAATGCAATGCCTTAGACAGCTGAGCCACTCGGAGCCCAAATATACTTAAGTGTCAAAAGTAAATGTATAAATCATTTCCCATTCCTCACATTAAACAAACCAGACGGAATCATGTTCTTTTTTTTAAGGCGGGGCATACTCCAACACTCAGACATCAGAGACAGTAGGGATGACCAGGGATGTTCTCTTGAGAAGTGTGTGAACTGGAGTCAGAAGTACATTATTTCCTTTAGGAATGTAGTGAAGTAAAAGTAGTCAAAAATATAAAATAGTAAACATACCCCAAACAACTACTACTACTTAAGTACTTTACTCCCCTGTTAGCCTTAGCCCTTGTCCATGCCCATGCAGTGGGAAAAGCTGCTTGTAATGTCATTGGAACCAGTTTTGTCCACTGGGTGTTTTACAAAAATAATTACAATCTCCAACTTGGTATCTAAGTGATCCAATATAGACTATATACACACAAGTATGTGGACACCCCTTCAAATGAGTGGATTCGGCTATTTCAGCCACACCAGTTGCTGACAGTTGAATAAAATCGAGCACACCGCCATGCAATTTCCATAGACAAACATTGGCAGTAGAATGGTCTTACTGAAGAGCTCAGTGACTTCAACGTGGCACCATCATAGGATGCCACCTTTCCAAAAAGTTAGTTCATCAAATTTCTGTCCTGCTAGAGCTTCCCCGGTCAACTGTAAGTGCTGTTATTGTGAAGTGGAATAATCTAGGAGCAACAACGGCTCAGCCGCCGTGTACTGAAGCGAACAGTGGAAACGCGTTCTCTGGAGTTATGAATCACGCTTCACCATCTGGCAGTCCGACGGACGAATCTGGGTTTGGTGGAGGAGGAATAATGGTCTGGTGCTGTTTTTCATGGTTTGGGCTAGGCCCCTTAGTTCCAGTGAAGGGAAATCTTAACCCTACATCATACTAGGGGACCAACTCCATATTAATGCCCATGATTTTGAAATGAGTTTTTCAAAGAGCAGGTGTCCACATACTTTTGGTCATGTAGTGTACTTTACAATATGCAAAACATAATGTCACTCCTGTGTTCGCAGCAGGACTGAGGTATTCCAATACGGAAGTTGTAGAACCACCTCTGTCTTAGAAGAAAAACAGCAAACACCAATTATCTATGTGAAGCTTTGTGGATTTATTATATCATGTTGCCTACCCACCTGAAAGAATCGACATGTGGAATTATGCTAAATAAAATATACTGCACATACCACAACTGAGAACAGAGTACACTACGAGACACACCTCTGATTTTTCCTCCCCATAGAATGAGCATTTACCTTGAGTTATTACATGAATGACTCCAGTAATAAGTACATCACAAATATGAGCATCAGTTGCTTGCATTTCAGACAAAACCATACAAAGATACACACAGCCCAAACATTTCATAAAAAGACAATTGATAATACAATGTTCATTCTCTTGTATTGTATCGTGAATGTATATTCACTATATGAACACATGTATATATAGTGAACATACTCTTCCTCATGTAATATCACAATATATACAACAGTGTAATAATTGGCATCCTGTAATGTTAAACAGTATATATTGGCATTAATTACTAAGTACTGTATATGGCTGTCCTTCTGTTCACCGTGCATCTGGTCCTGAGTGTTCATATCATTAGTCTATCGTGATCATGCATATCTCCCTTCTCACAGCTCTATTAATGTGTTGATGAGTGAAATAGAACAGATACAAGTACTCTCAGACAGGCTGCTAGGTGCAGGCACGGACTGGCCATAGGGCAGTTCAGGCAAATGCCAGATGGGCCTGTCTAAATTGTTGTTTTTGTGCAGAATTACCATTACTTAGATAATACTAGGGGCTTCAAGAAAAAAAGTGGGGGAGGGGGAGGGGGGTAAAGAAATGGGCCTGTGTGAATGCCCGGGCTGTCCGTCTGTGTCTGAGTGGAGCAGCAGGAGGCAGAAGGCATGCTGCCATCTCCATACATGATGCAACACTTTGTTGGTGGTGTTGCTTGGTGCTTGCTCCCATGCCCAGACAACAGGCATATGCTGACCACACTGCAAGTGCACAAGCGTTCCATCTCCAAGGCCTTGCTGTGAGTGTGGGTGGTGTTCCTCTTCGAGCCGGTACATCAGTAACATATGTACTGTTGTGATAAATGTGACATTTCTCTATACAGTTT
Source organism: Salmo salar (assembly GCF_965601325.2). Classification (NCBI taxonomy): domain Eukaryota; kingdom Metazoa; phylum Chordata; class Actinopteri; order Salmoniformes; family Salmonidae; genus Salmo; species Salmo salar. The sequence continues at coordinate 80,498,384 of NC_138304.1, read as the reverse complement.
ATCATCAAAGACCTGGTAGACATGTCTTCTACGTGTTAATAGCCCAAATACTGTTTAAAAGTACTTCAGCGATATAGGGGGTGTTGGTAAATTCAATCTAGAGTGTGCTCGGGCGTTCCTAAATTCAGAGTGTTGTCAGATTGTCCGTTCCTAAATTCAGAGGAGGAGGGTTGATCCGAGCATTCTGACCTTACAACGGCAGTCAAGCACCCAAGCTAACTGGCTAACGTTGACTACTTCCAGACTAAAATGAGAGAACACCTCACTCTGCTAGGGTGAGTAAAATGGTCAGAGCTGGTTAGGCTGTTTTCATGTCATCCAGAGTGTTGGTGACTGTAACTATGCTGCTGGCAACAATTTAACTACGCTTTTTTGCCGACGTCTACTGACACCGGCCATATTCAACGGGTGTTGAGCATTCGTAAATTAATCACTTATTCTGCGCTCTGGCACCCTCAGACGAAAGTGCTCTGAAATCGGAGTAGATAACCAGAGCGAATTTACGAACGCACCCATAGAACACAACAAAGCAGGTTTCTTGTGTAAACTGCTACCAGGCACATTTTCTGAGAAGTCTGGAAAAATATAAATCATTTTAATGAAAGACAGCCTTGAGCTGATAGAGGAACACAACAGCAGTTTTCACATGCTGCTTTTCAACTGTTACACCAGCGTTACACTAGTGTACACACCCTTATGTTATAGTAGGGGAAATTGTTTCCATAGCTAGGGCTGACAGTGAAGAGCAGAATCAACAGCCTCTGCATAATCAAAACAGTTACTTTGTGAGAAGGTGTTAAAGTTCACAGTTTGTTATGTAATTTCCAGCTGAAGTTCCAGTGGCCTGGCTTTGGCCACAAGTGAGACCTGGTCCGCCAGAACCAAGGCCCAGTGAGACACGGGTTCCCGCGTAGATGGAAACAGAAAAGTCTGAGCCTACACTGAGGTAAATCCTGTATGGAAATGCGCCAACAGTGTCGGAGTGCTTTAACAGTACATGGTTGGCAGTGAGAAACCATTTTAGGTTCATTTCAGGAATGTTTTAAAAGATAGGGATTGGATTGTCAGGCTACTCATAATGTTAGCTTTAGCATCTAGCTAACCTTTGCAAATAAACACATCAACACTTCTGGTCGCAATCACAGTAATCATCTCGATCCATTAGCTTTACAGCCCCATTGGTTGTCATTAAAACCATTCGAACAACATTTAAAAACCCATATATGCGGTACATACCACACTGCCCTCTGTATTAAAGTGTCAGATGTGAATTCATGATTACATCAATGTCTGTGTGAGACACCGAAAGAGGAAGCCAGCTGCCTCTTGTTATACAGTTAACTCACTCACCTCGTTCTTCATACACATCCAGTACATTATAATACATTATTACTTTCCCTTCCAGACCAATCAGAAAGCTCTGAACCACTATTGGCCACTAGGATCCGCCCATCGTCCCACATGATTGGCTGTGTTGAATCAGTGGCCAACTAATAGACACCAGTAGGATATTGTACATTTTTTATTTTTTCACTTGCGACTTCTCCGTTGCTGAATGTTTTGAGTCTTGATTGAATCATAAAAATGTGTAGCGTACAACAGTATATAATCAGCATACATCCTTTGTTTCTCATGGCAGTGTGTTGGAGTAGAGGTGATCTTTCCACCCACACACACCAACACTTTTCTTAAGAGTCTTTTCAGATTGGGTGATAGAGACCATTCCCTGTCCATCCTATCAACATCCTTCTCTCTGCAGCTCAGCTGCTGTTCAAAACAGGCCCATCACTCTCCTTCATCGGTCCACCCATCCATCCCTCTTCTCCAGTTCTCATCGGCTTCACAGGAGGTAAACAGCCTTATGATCCCTCATTCCTCTCAGAGCTCTCTGTAGGGGGTGGGGCCTCCTCTGCCGTGGGAGACTGGGCTTCTCCCAGACCATCTAGACAGAGAGACAAACCCACAGGACTGCAGTTAGTTAGCATTTTTCACCTAATTTCACCAGGAAAGACCCATGGGTTTAAAATCCTATTTTGTGAACAAAACCTGGAACCCTGGGCAAATCATTTTGTTTTAGGCCTACATCTACTAAATTAGACACCGAGACCGAGAGAGACACAGAACACAAAAAACAGGTTAAGCTAACCCACCTGTGAGGTGGAGCTCGGACAATTTGAGTTGCAGGTCAGTGGGGTTGACCCCAGCCGGTGAACCCAGGATGTCAGGTAGGGCATTCCTTCTCCCCGAGCGACCCGAGGATGCAAAGTCCAGCTTGGGCTCTACCACCTCCGTCATCTCCTCAGGATCAGAACCCTGCTACTGCTGCCTGGGAGAGGGGGAATGGGGGGGAAGGAAGGGAGAGGGAGAGAGAGAGAGAAAGAGGGTAAAGAAATAATATAGTCACACCAAAAATATCTACTCTTCAGGATGAACTATTTTCTAGTGCCGTTTTTGTCCACTGGAGGGAGTCCTTGTAATATTGTGAAGACCTCAGATTACTCACTTGTTTTTTTGCACCGCTCAAGCATTTCAATTTTTGTCCCTCCCAAAAAAACAGGTAACACATCTCATAGGACATTTATCTTCTAATGTTCCACCTCAGCTAGCACAGGGCTGTTTTCATCAGACATCATGCAGCTCAGATGGACATCATCCGTTTGTCAGTTTCATCTGGGACATGGCTGGAAACAATAGCTTTCTCCTCTTTGTACATACTGGCTGGCTGGCTGCCTGCCTGCTTGCCTGCTCTCATGGTGACCGCTGTAGTTGGGGAGTCTGTTTTGCATTCTCTAAGCTACATAAGCGACAGGCAGAATTACATCCTCGGTCTCACGCTATTGCGGGGGTGCACACAGCTAAACACCAGGGTTGGACTCAATTCAGAATTGACTTCCACTCAACCCATGAGTCGAAATTCTAATTGGCCACACCATAGGACGTAGAATTTGAATTCAAGTATCAGGAAGAATTTAATTCAGTGCAATTCAAATAAAGTTACACTCAGTCATAGAACATAAGTTTCATTGAATCTGACAGGTCACACTTCCAGATACCAAAGAATATATCCCCTTTCTCTGGAAATAACGTTAATATACTCTTAACTTTAGTGCTTAGAATATACCATTATATTTTCAACCATTTCTTTTGTTTAACTTATTTCTGAAGGCCTCAGGGTCAACTTGAGAAAAACTACTGCATTCTGGGAAATGTAGTATTCCCCCATTGAACAAAATCTAAGTAATTAATGAAATATAATAACTTTGAATATTCACATACAGGTTTTGTTTTCCTTGATCATTCATTTTAAGAGTTTGTCCTGAAAATCTATTGTTTATGCATGTATATACAATATACAGTGAGGGAAAAAAGTATTTGATCCCCTGCTGATTTTGTACGTTTGCCCACTGACAAAGAAATGATCAGTCTATAATTTTAATGGTAGGTTTATTTGAACAGTGAGAGAGACAGAATAACAACAAAATAATCCCGAAAAACGCATGTCAAAAATGTTATAAATTGATTTGCATTTTAATGAGGGAAATAAATATTTGACACCTCTGCAAAACATGACTTAGTACTTGGTGGCAAAACCCTTGTTGGCAATCACATAGGTCAGATGTTTCTTGTAGTTGGCCACCAGGTTTGCAGACATCTCAGGAGGGATTTTGTCCCACTCCTCTTTGCAGATCTTCTCCAAGTCATTAAGGTTTCGAGGCTGACGTTTGGCAACTCGAACCTTCAGCTCCCTCCACAGATTTTCTATGGGATTAAGGTCTGGAGACTGCCTAGGACACTCCAGGACTTTAATGTGCTTCTTCTTGAGCAACTCCTTTGTTGCCTTGGTCATGTGTTTTGGGTCATTGTCATGCTGGAATACCCATCCACGACCCATTTTCAATACCCTGGCTGAGGGAAGGAGGTTTTCACCCAAGATTTGACGGTACATGGCTCCGTCCATCGTCCCTTTGATGCGGTGAAGTTGTCCTGTCCCCTTAGCAGAAAAACACCCCCAAAGCATAATGTTTCCACCTCCATGTTTGACGGTGGGGATGATGTTCTTGGGGTCATAGGCAGCATTCCTCCTCCAAACACGGCGAGTTGAGTTGATGCCAAAGAGCTCCATCTTGGTCTCATCTGACCACAACACTTTCACCCAGTTGTCCTCTGAATCATTCAGATGTTCATTGGCAAACTTCAGACGGGCATGTATATGTGCTTTCTTGAGCAGGGGGACCTTGCGGGCGCTGCAGGATTTCAGTCCTTCACGGCGTAGTATGTTACCAATTGTTTTCTTGGTGACTATGGTCCCAGCTGCCTTGAGATCATTGACAAGATCCCCTGTGTAGTTCTGGGCTGATTCCTCACCGTTCTCATGATCATTGCAACTCCACGAGGTGAGATCTTGCATGGAGCCCCAGGCCGAGGGAGATTGACAGTTCTTTTGTGTTTCTTCCATTTGCGAATAATCACACCAACTGTTGTCACCTTCTCACCAAGCTGCTTGGCGATGGTCTTGTAGCCCATTCCAGCCTTGTGTAGGTCTCCAATCTTGTCCCTGACATCCTTGGAGAGCTCTTTGGTCTTGGCCATGGTGGAGAGTTTGGAATCTGATTGATTGATTGCTTCTGTGGACGGGTGTCTTTTATACAGGTAACAAACTGAGATTAGGAGCATCTCAGCTCGTTACCTGTATAAAAGACACCTGGGAGCCAGAAATCTTTCTGATTGAGAGGGGGTCAAATATACTGCTCAAAAAAATAAAGGGAACACTTAAACAACACATCCTAGATCTGAATGAAATAAATAATCTTATTAAATACTTTTTTCTTTACATAGTTGAATGTGCTGACAACAAAATCACGCAAAAATAATCAATGGAAATCCAATTTATCAACCCATGGAGGTCTGGATTTGGAGTCACACTCAAAATTAAAGTGGAAAACCACACTTCAGGCTGATCCAACTTTGATGTAATGTCCTTAAAACAAGTCAAAATGAGGCTCAGTAGTGTGTGTGGCCTCCACGTGCCCGTATGACCTCCCTACAATGGCTGGGCATGCTCCTGATGAGGTGGCGGATGGTCTCCTGAGGGATCTCCTCCCAGACCTGGACTAAAGCATCCGCCAACTCCTGGACAGTCTGTGGTGCAACGTGGCGTTGGTGGATGGAGCGAGACATGATGTCCCAGATGTGCTCAATTGGATTCGGGTCTGGGGAACGGGCGGGCCAGTCCATAGCATCAATGCCTTCCTCTTGCAGGAACTGCTGACACACTCCAGCCACATGAGGTCTAGCATTGTCTTGCATTACGAGGAACCCAGGGCCAACCGCACCAGCATATGGTCTCACAAGGGGTCTGAGGATCTCATCTCGGTACCTAATGGCAGTCAGGCTACCTCTGGCGAGCACATGGAGGGCTGTGCGGCCCCCCAACGAAATGCCACCCCACACCATGACTGACCCACCGCCAAACCGGTCATGCTGGAGGATGTTGCAGGCAGCAGAACGTTCTCCACGGCGTCTCCAGACTCCGTGCTCAGTGTGAACCTGCTTTCATCTGTGAAGAGCACAGGGCGCCAGTGGCGAATTTGCCAATCTTGGTGTTCTCTGGCAAATGCCAAACGTCCTGCATGGTGTTGGGCTGTAAGCACAACCCCCACCTGTGGACGTCAGGCCCTCATACCACCCTCATGGAGTCTGTTTCTGGCCGTTTGAGCAGACACATGCACATTTGTGGCCTGCTGGAGGTCATTTTGCAGGGCTCTGGCAGTGCTCCTCTTGCTCCTCCTTGCACAAAGGCGGAGGTAGTGGTCCTGCTGCTGGGTTGTTGCCCTCCTACGGCCTCCTCCACGTCTCCTGATGTACTGGCTTGTCTCCTGGTAGCGCCTCCATGCTCTGGACACTATGCTGACGGACACAGCAAACCTTCTTGCCACAGCTCGCATTGATGTGCCATCCTGGATGAGCTGCACTACCTGAGCCACTTGTGTGGGTTGTAGACTCCGTCTCATGCTACCACTAGAGTGAAAGCACCGCCAGCATTCAAAAGTGACCAAAACATCAGCCAGGAAGCATAGGAACTGAGAAGTGGTCTGTGGTCCCCACCTGCAGAACCACTCCTTTATTGGGGGTGTCTAATTGCCTATAATTTCCACCTGTTGTCTATTCCATTTGCACAACAGCATGTGAAATGTATTGTCAATCAGTGTTGCTTCCTTAGTGGACAGTTTAATTTCACAGAAGTGTGATTGACTTGGAGTTACATTGTGTTGTTTAAGTGTTCCCTTTATTTTTTTGAGCAGTGTACTTATTTCCCTCATTAAAATGCAAATCGATTTATAACATTTTTGACATGCGTTTTTCTGGATTTTTTTGTTGTTATTCTGTCTCTCACTGTTCAAATAAACCTACCATTAAAATTATAGACTGATAATTTCTTTGTCAGTGGGAAAACGTACAAAATCAGCAGGGGATCAAATACTTTTTTCCCCTCACTGTATACACGGGTAGCCTAGTGGTTAGAGCGTTGGACTAGTAACCGAAAGGTTGCAAGATCGAATCCCTGAGCTGCAAGTAAAAAAATCTGTCATTCTGCCCCTGAACAAGGCAGTTAACCCACTGTTCCTAGACTGTGATTGAAAATAAGAGTTTGTTCTATTTTTTTAATTTATGTTCAAGATGTAAACTTTTTATTAGCCAGTTTATTAGGTACACAACCCATTCACAAAAATGGTTAGCTCCTAAAGGCACGTGAGTCACGTGGCCTTGGCTTGCTATATAAAGCAGGCATTCAGTTGCTGTTCAATTGAACGTTAGAATGGGAATACAAGTGACCCAAGCGAATTTGAGCATGGTATGATCATCTGTGGCAGGCGCACCGGTTCCAGTATGCCAGAAACATCTGGCCTCCTGGGCTTTTTATGCATGACTAGGGGTTACGGGGGCGACCCCCGTCAGCCTCAGTCCTGTGGGCGAAAACAGCTCGTTGATGGGAGGTCGAAGGAGAATGGCAAAAATCATGCAAGCTAACAGGTAAACAACGACGCAGTACAACAGTGGTGTGCAGAACGGCCTCTCGGAACACGCAACTCATCGGTCCTTGACACGGATAGGCTATTGCAGCAGACGACCACACCGGGTTCCATTCAGCTAAAAACAAGAAGAAGCGGCTCCAGTGGGCACGCCATCACCAACACTGGACAATTGGGGAGTGGAAAAACATCCTGGTCCGATGAATCCCGGTTCCTGTTGCGTCATGCTGATGGCAGAGTCAGGATCTGGCGTAAGCAGCATGAGTCCATGGCCCCATCCTACCTGGTGTCAACGGTACAGGCTGGTGGCGGTGGTGTAATGGTGTGGGGAATGTTTTCCTGACACACGTTAGGTCCCTTGATAACAATTGAGCAACCTTTCCATGCTCCGTAGAATTCAAGCTGTTCTGGAGGCAAGGGGGGGGTCAGACCTGGTACTAGATGGGTGTACCTAATAAACTGTTTGTTTAGACAACACCTAATAAAGAAATCAGAGGCATTTTAATTTAATTTCACTGAATTCAATTGAATTTCCTTTAAATTGCAATTCAGTATCCTGTTAACTACTTCAAAATTAAATTTGAAAAAAGTCAAGAATTCAATTCTGAATTGAGCCCAATCCTGACACACACAGCGATAGGAAGAAAAAAAATTGCACAATGTGCACATGCATTTCTACACAAACACACACACACACACCACTGAGCTGCTGTTTCTATGGCAACGGGTGAAAAACCACCTCTGGCAAGCAAATGAACCATTCCCTCTTCTCTTTCTCTGTCAGTATTCAGTTCTCTTAAAATAACCCAGTCTTCTTCAGTACAATCCCTGTCTCCACAACCATATTGAGGGGCCACACACACACATTAAAGGACAGGGGCCACAGGTTGGCCATCTGTTAGCCCTGAGCACTTGTGTAAGCCTAATGGTTCCTCCTCCTATCCATCACTGGTTTGTCGTGGCCTAGTTTCAATATGACGTCATCATAATCACTGTGTCCTGGTATCACACAACCCTTTCATGCAATCACACACCCAAACACACCTCCTCGCCGGTCAAATGTTGACTGGTGTCAGGTAAACACTGTCATAAGGTGGGAGGATCAGTAAGTCCTCATACCATGTCAACATAATGACACAGCAGTTGAATGTTCTGACATGGGTAAGGAGATGTGTGCATGCACAAGACGGCCCTTTGTAAACAGTTGTTCTCTCTCTCTCTCCCCCTCTCTACTTCACTTCACACATCTCTCGACTTCACACCTCTCTCTCGCTACTTCACTCACACCTCTCTCTCGCTAATTCACTTCACACCTCTCTCACTACTTCACTTCACACCCCTCTCTCGCTACCTCACTTCACACCTCTCTCTCGCTACTTCACTTCACACCTCTCTCTCGCTAATTCACTTCACACCTCTCACTACTTCACTTCACACCCCTCTCTCGCTACTTCACGTCACACCTCTCTCTCGCTACTTCATTTCACACCTCTCTCTCGCTACTTCATTTCACACCTCTCTCAAATTCAAGCTGCTTTATTGGCATGAAAAAGATTGTCAATATTGCCAAAGCAACAATGTATACAATATACATTGTAATACAATTATAAACAATAACAAATAATAATATAAAATGGCAGTAAATAATAATACAAAAATAATAACAATAAAATGGTAACAGTCAATAGTAGAATGTAATGTAATAAATATAAAAATATAAATATGGAAAATTAAACTACAACTAACTTATAACTAAATAACGGTCATCTTCACCATTACATCAGTACTACAACTACTATCATCATTACCACTACTACTACCACCATCACTAAACTGCTATCATTACCATTATCACCCATACCACTACTATTTGGAATGATAAACAACAATAATAATAGTAATAATAAGTAAGTTACTGCTTACTATGCAGATGTTATTATTCAGTGTCCCTCAGGCTATGGCAGGCAAATACATATTTGGCTGCAAGAGGAGCCATTGCTCCTTCGCCCATGAGTATTTTTACTTTTTCCTCTGGGTTTAATAAGTTCAAATTGTGAATAAATGTAGTCATTTCTGTGAATAATGAATCTCTTTGTGAGGAATATTTATCACAGTAAAGGAGAAAGTGCATCTCTGTCTCTACCTCCCCTGTTGTGCAGTGACCACATACACGCTCCTCTTTGGGTAGCCATGTCTTTTTATGTCTGCCAGTTTCTATTGACTGGTTCATGATTTTGTTTATTTGAATTCTTTCTTTTGAAGCAGTGCTGGTGTCAGCTTGGTTGGTGAGGTCCAACACCAGCTGACTGAGAGGGCTCGTTTCTGGGCTCAGCTCTTGGGTTTGAAGTGCTTTAAATTGCAGACTTCAATTTGGACTTTGGACCAAAATTTTAATGATCTTTTCCCAATTCTGCCCTACATGCATTAGTTGGTGTATTTCTCTGGACTTTTAAATTCCAGTTTATTGAGTGGCCCCCAAACCTCACTTCCGTAAAGAGCTATTGGTAGGATTACACTGTCAAATATTTTGGTCCAAATTCTAATTGGGATGTTGATTTTGAATAATTTCATTTTTATTGCATACAATGCTCTGCGGGCTTTTTCTTTGAGTGCATTCACTGCCATATTAAAGTTTCCCGATGCAGATATGGTCAGACCAAGGTAGGTGTAATTTTTTGTGTGTTCAATTATGGTGTTGTTCAGGGTGAATTTATATTTGTGTTTCTGACATATTTTTTGGGGGGAAAATCATGATTTTCGTTGTTTGGAAATTTACTGCCAGGGCCCAATTATGGCAATATTGCTCTAGAATATTAATGTTCTGTTGAAGATCTTCTTTGGTTGGTGATAGAAGTACCAAGTCATCAGCATATAGCAGGAATTTCACCTCTGTGTCAAATTTTGTGAGTCCTGGGGCTGGAGAATGGTCCAACATGTCTGCTAATTCATTGATATAAATGTTGAAAAGATTTAGACTTAAACTGCAGCCTTGTCTCACACCTCGACGTTGTGAAAAGAATTCTGTTCTTTGGTTTTTATTGCACACTTGTTTTCTGTGTACATACATTTTATTAAGTCATACACCTTACCACCAAGCCCACTTTGGAGAATTTTGTAGAATAGCCCTTCGTGCCAAATAGAATCAAATGCTTTTTTAAAGTCAATAAAGCAAGCAAAGATTTTGCCATCTTTTTGTTGGCGGACGTGTTTATTAATTAGTGTGTGTAAGGTGTATATATGGTCAGTAGTGCGATGGTTAGGGAGAAAGCCAATTTGACATTTACTTATTACATTTTTTTTTCTTGAAGAAAGGTTTGAATTCTTGAATTCAAAATGCTACAGAAAACCTTTCCCAAGTTACTGTTTACGCAAATTCCCCTGTAATTATTGGGGTCTGATTTGTCTCCACTTTTGTGGATATGGATGAGCCCCTGGTTCCAGACATCAGGGAAGTAGCCAGAAGTTAAAACCATGTTGAACAATATAAGCACAGCATTTTGCAACTCAGGTGTGTTGTTTTTCAGCATTTACTTTCTGATGTTGTCTAGACCACAAGCCTTCTTTGATTTAATATATTTGAGCTTTTCATTTAGTTCTTGTTGGGTTATTGGGTAATCTAATGGATTTTGGTTGTTTTTATTGACTGATTCAAGGATGTTCAATTTTTCTTTAATTTCTAATTGATTCTGTTGTAAGTCTTTTTGTGGGATGTTTTTGTATAGATTATCAAAATAAGTTTTCCAAATTCCAACATTTTGTATGGCTAATTCTTGTGGCTTTGTTGTGCTTAAATTGTTCCACATGTCCCAGAACTGATTTTGGTCAATTGCGTTTTCAATTTCATCAAGTGTCTTGTTGGTATAATTCAATTTCTTGCGTTTCAGTGTTTGTTTATATTGTTTCAGAGTTTCAAAGTATTCATATCGTAGCTCTGGGTTGTTTTGCAGCTTATGTTTTTCATTTGACATTTGTCTTAGGTGTTTTCTAATTGTTTTACATTCATTATCAAACCATTTGTCAGAAACATTTAGTTTTTTGTTTCTGATGTTGCATTTCTTTGGCTTTCTCAAATTTGCTTTCGATGCTGCTTTTTGGAATATGCAACTGATGTTTTGAGTAGCCGAATTAACACCATCTTTATTTTTTTGGTATTGTGAGTTATTGAAAAACTCTATAGAGTTCATCATTTCATTTGAGTTCAATGTTTCTCTCTGCACTGTTTGGAGCCCATCTGTACGATTGGTTTATGTTGTAGAGTTTATTGGGCTGTTTTTTTGAATGAGTATTGCCGGTTAATTTATTCAGAAACACGTTGATCTGACAATGGTGTCTGTGGTCTGACAGTGAATGCACTAATGGAGGAGGGGTCAATGTCAGTGAGCAGTAAGTAAACTGACCTAAAGAGTCCCCTCTGATTCTTCCATTAAGCATGTACAGGCCTAAGGCTCGACAGAGATGCACTAACTCCTTCCCATTTTTGTTCAGCATTTGGTCAGGACTGTTTCTATTATTTATAATAGGGCTACTGTACAAGGAGGGGTGTCCAAATATTTGACATTTACATTTTAGTCATTTAGCAGACACTCTTATCCAGAGCGACTTACAGTAGTGAATGCATACATCTCATACATTTTTTTTGTGCTGGCCCCCCGTGGGAATCGAACCCACAACCCTGGCGTTGCACACACCATGCTGGCATTGCAAACACCATGCTCTACCAACTGAGCCACAGGGAAGCTGTGGCTCAGTTGGTACCAGTGTTCTGGTTACCTCCCGCATCAGTGTAGTCAGGCTCAGAACCTGTTCTTGCATTGAAATCTCCACAAAGAAGCACTTTACCCTCTGCCTGAAATGTAATGATTTCTGTATGGAGATTGTCAAAAAACTGATCATCATAATATGATGAATCTGAAGGAGGAGCATAAGCTGCACATATGTATACATCATTGTCACAATAGATTGTACCTTTGTTAAGTTTTAGCCCAATATGACTGGTACCTTTTTACATTTCATTCAGTGCTAAGTCCTGCTTATGCCAAATGATGATTCCACCTGAGTCTCGGCCCCGTTTAACATTTTTATGTTTGATTGATGGTAGTAAACTTTCTCTATAGCCTGAGGGACATTATATATACACATACATACATTAACATTTTTTTTTTTACATTTTAGTCATTTAGCAGACGCTCTTATCCAGAGCGACTTACAGTAGTGAATGCATACATTTCATACAATTTCCTACATTTTTTTTTTTTTTTTTTTTTTTCTGTGCTGGCCCCCCGTGGGAATCGAACCCACAACCCTGGCGTTGCAATCACCATGCTCTACCAACTGAGCTACAGGGAAGGCTGCATACATACATACATACATACACACACACAATGACATATAATTATTATTATAATACCGGTGCCAATAAAATTAATAGGTGTAAACAAATTAATAAGAATGGAATAAGATTGCACAAAAAATAAGTACAATGCAATCTGCAACCCTTTGTGTGTGTGTGCGTGTGTGAATTAAAGGGTCTGTCTTAGCTCAGTGGTCTGCATATTAGTTGCAGTAGTTGGCGCACCTCTCCTATCTCTGATTGTTCTAGGTGTCTTTTGCCAGAGGTTACCTCAGCATATGTAGGCTGATGATCTGAATGATACATGGTGTGGACTGCATCATGTGGTGTACTTCTCTGAAGGACAGTGTTCTGTCCCAACCTGGAGTAGTGGTCAGAGCTGTGTTGTGATGGGCCTGGTCTAGTAGAGCTGTGATGTGATGGGCCAGGTCCAGTAGAGCTGTGTTGTGATGGGCCTGGTCCAGTAGAGCTGTGTTGTGATGGGCCTGGTCCAGTAGAGCTGTGTTGTGATGGGCCTGGTCCAGTAGAGCTGTGTTGTGATGGGCCTGGTCCAGTAGAGCTGTGTTGTGATGGGCCTGGTCCAGTAGAGCTGTGTTGTGATGGGCCTGGTCCAGTAGAGCTGTGTTGTGATGGGCCTGGTCCAGTAGAGCTGTGTTGTGATGGGCCTGGTCCAGTAGAGCTGTGTTGTGATGGGCCTGGTCCAGTAGAGCTGTGTTGTGATGGGCCTGGTCCAGTAGAGCTGTGTTGTGATGGGCCTGGTCCAGTAGAGCTGTGTTGTGATGGGCCTGGTCCAGTAGAGCTGTGTTGTGATGGGCCTGGTCCAGTAGAGCTGTGTTGTGATGGGCCTGGTCCAGTAGAGCTGTGTTGTGATGGGCCTGGTCCAGTAGAGCTGTGTTGTGATGGGCCTGGTCTAGTAGAGCTGTGTTGTGATGGGCCTGGTCCAGTAGAGCTGTGTTGTGATGGGCCTGGTCTAGTAGAGCTGTGTTGTGATGGGCCGGGTCTAGTAGAGCTGTGTTGTGATGGGTCTGGTCTAGTAGAGCTGTGGTGTGATGGGACGGGTCTAGTAGAGCTGTGTTGTGATGGGACGGGTCTAGTAGAGCTGTGGTGTGATGGGCCTGGTCTAGTAGAGCTGTGGTGTGATGGGCCTGGTCTAGTAGAGCTGTGTTGTGATGGGCCAGGTCTAGTAGAGCTGTGTTGTGATGGGCCTGGTCTAGTAGAGCTGTGTTGTGATGGGCCTGGTCTAGTAGAGCTGTGGTGTGATGGGATGGGTCTAGTAGAGCTGTGTTGTGATGGGATGGGTCTAGTAGAGCTGTGGTGTGATGGGCCTGGTCTAGTAGAGCTGTGGTGTGATGGGACGGGTCTAGTAGAGCTGTGTTGTGATGGGATGGGTCTAGTCGTGCTGTCCTGAGGCGGGTCTGGTCTGGTAAATCTGTGTTGTGATGGGCCTGGTCTAGTAGAGCTGTGATGGGCCTGGTCTAGTAGAGCTGTGTTGTGATGGGTCTGGTCTAGTAGAGCTGTGTTGTGATGGGCCTGGTCTAGTAGAGCTGTGTTGTGATGGGCCTGGTCTAGTAGAGCTGTGTTGTGATGGGCCTGGTCTAGTAGAGCTGTGTTGTGATGGGCCTAGTCTAGTAGAGCTGTGTTGTGATGGGCCGGGTCTAGTAGAGCTGTGTTGTGATGGGCCTAGTCTAGTAGAGCTGTGTTGTGATGGGCCTAGTCTAGTAGAGCTGTGTTGTGATGGACCTGGTCTAGTAGAGCTGTGCTGTAATAAGCCGTGTCTGGCTCTTTTCTCCTGGGGATGGTGGAGGTACTGTTGTTTCAGAAGGTGAGGCGGGGGACTTCTGTTGCTGGGGTGATGGGTGTGTGGGTCCCTGCCAAATGTTGCATCTTTTAGGTCCTTGGCAAAGGTTCTGATACTGTCCTGATCCAGCTGTCCCCCTCCAGCTGATCTGGGCTGGAGCAGACTGGTAGGCTGGTGCAGTGTCATCAGGCTGTGTGGTGGAGGCCATGCTGGTCTCAGGTTCTGCTTGTGTTATGCCAAGCTGGTCGACATGTTCTCTAGAGGCAGAGGACATAATGACTCACTGCTGGTTGAGGGTGTCAATGTACCCCTCTCTTTGTTCTAGCTCCTTTCCTGTTGTGCTCAGATGGTCTCTGAGGTCATCATTTGTCTGACTCAGTTTGTCCATTCTGCTTTCGAATTTAGCAATATATGCTCTGCTCTCCTCCCTGAACTGTTTCATCTCTTCTTTTAGTTTTTGGACAGTGTCCTCCTCTTGAAGCTTGTTCTCTCTGAGTTCTATGACCTCTGCTTCGACTACAGAGAGGGTGTTGTGGAAACGTTGCATAGCAGGTGTTCTTGGTGTTGTAGGCATGTCCTTGGCTCTGTCTGCTGCAGGTGAGGTAGGAAGAGGGACACTGAGGGCTTCTTGCTGGGGCCTGCTTTTCTCCATCTCCCTCCTTGACTTTTTCCTCAGTTTCTGAGATGATTTCAGCTTCTGCTTTTAGGGTAGCAAATCTATTCTCAAAAGCCTGGAGGCTTGAATCATTGCCTTGTATCAATGCAGTTCCATTATTAAATAATTTTACTGTTTGATACGTGTTGCTCTGGTCAGCTTCTTCAAAAATGCTGATCTGACATCCTTGGCTGATGCCTCTCTTTTTTGAGAAAGGGAAATGGTTGCAAATAACCCTTTTCCATATGTGCCATCGTTTAGTATTAAACATTACATTTGCTCTTGTTTTTCAACTGTCAAGATCTGCAAACAGGCATTTATGGTTCTGTCCCATCAACAAACCTTTGAAACTTTTCTTAGCTTTCTCTGTTTGGATGTCACTTCACACACCTCTCTCTCTGTTTGGATGTCACGTCACACATCTCTCTCTCTCTCTGTGTTTGGATGTCACGTCACACACTCTCTCTCTCTCTCTCTCTCTCTCTGTTTGGATGTCACGTCACACACATCTCTCTCTCTCTCTCTCTCTGTTTGGATGTCACGTCACACACATCTCTCTCTCTCTCTCTCTCTGTTTGGATGTCACGTCACACATCTCTCTCTCTCTGTTTGGATGTCACGTCACACATCTCTCTCTCTCTCTCTCATCTCTCTCTCTCTCTCTCTCTCTCTCTCTCTCTCTCTCTCTCTCCTCTCTCTCTCTCTCTCTCTCTCTCTCTCTCTCTCTCTCTCTCTCTCTCCTCTCTCTCTCTCTCTCTCTCTCTCTCTCTCTCTCTCTCTCTCTCTCTCTCTCTCTCTCTCTCTCTCTCTCTCTCTCTCTCTCTCTCTCTCTCTCTCTCCTCTCTCTCTCTCTCTCTCCACACCCCTCTACTTCACACCTCTCTCCCTCTTTCTCTCTATCACACTTCACACCCCCGCTCTCTACTTCACACCCCTCTCTCTCCCTCTATCCTTCACGTCACACCCCCCTCTCTCTCTACTTCACACCCCTCTCTCTCACACACTTCACACCCCTCTCTCTCTACTTCACACCTCTCTCTCTCTACTTCACTCTGCTCTCTCTCTACTTCACTCTGCTCTCTCACTCACACTTCACACCTCTCGCTCTCTCTCACACTTCACACTGCTCTCTCACTCACACTTCTCTCACACTGCTCTCTCTCTCTCACACTTCACACCTCTCTCTCGCTCTCCCACTTGCAAATCCCTCCCACTCATCCTGTCCTCGTCTCTCTCCACAATCTCATATAGAAACTCTCCCTCCAGCCTCCATTTCTCTGTTTTGACCCTGGCCTATTTCATAGTGAAAATAACGATAATACATTTAAAATGTGAGTTTTTCTCCAACTGAAATTGCTTTACATTCAATAGGATACTAGACATCTCACCCCAGGTCCTTCAGTAGGGTACTATAACACATCACATTCCCAGGCTTTTCAATTGGCACCCCCTACAGAGACAGTAGGGAGTGGATATGAATGTGTGGCTGTGTGTGTGCTAAGCTCTGCCCTCTGTCTCCAGCCCGTTAAGTGTGTGTGTAGGCGTCCAGGGAGGCAGGAGGACAGTTTCTTCCTCTTCCCCTCTCAGGCCTTCACATGTCAGAGCTTCTCTTTGTGTGGCCCTACCAGCCTCCAGAAGCAGAGAAGACAAGCTGCAATTAGCATGGGCAGGTCTACAGCTGCCTTCATGGCTACATGCATTACAGGAGAGGCCTGTCTCGGTCTGCCTGCTGAAATCATAAGACACATTACAAGCAGGCAGGAGACAACAGGACTAATCAGGGCCAAGCAGGACCATCATGCAATAGGGAAGGCTGACAAACAGACGCACTCCAAACAAGTCTGATGGTCTCCAGAGAAGTACAGTATGTGTTATCCAGGGCTGGCTGACAGACAGGAAACAGGTCTACTGCGCTCAAGATATGTGTGTGTTATCCAGGGTTGGCTGGCTGACAGAGACAGGAAACAAGTCTACTGTTATCCAGAGATGTTTGTGTTATCCAGGGCTGGCTGCTTCAGATGTGTGTAATACTACAATCCACAGCAATCAATGACAGTTGAAAAGGAATATAGTATGTTTTGCTCTATACGTTGCTGTATAAAAAAAGTAAAATAATAAACACATTTCTAGTCTAGCAATGGAACACTTCTGAACCAAATCTGAATAATGCACAGCATCTGCAGTGGAGGCTTAGAATAACGACCCCACTAGGTCTTGGTTGGGAGGGACCATTTTGTATAGAAATGGTGACCTATATAATAAATAGGATTGTTTCGTCAGACAATATCTGTGGTGTGTACTGTGTAGAAGACAATACTACAGCCAGGCAATATACAAGCATTTTGCTAAACCCACAATAGCATCTGCTAAATGTGTATGTGACCAATAAAATTTGATAAAAGACCTCTTCATTCAAATCGTCAGAGGGCAAGGGTTGTTACAACACTGCTAAGCATAGAGAGCTAAATAGGCTTCTGACATGGAGTTAGTGGGGCTCACTTCCCTTAATGTAGATCCAAAAACCTGGATACACTACATTTAAAAGTAAGTGATAATAAATGGTGGCAATTACTCACAGGGCCTTTAACTAACTGCATGTCAAATCAAATGTTATTAGTCACATGTGCCAAATACAACAGGTAGACCTTACAGTGAAATGCTTACCTACGAGCCCCTAATCAACAATGTAGTTAAAAAAAAGGATAAGAATAAGAGGTAAAAGTAATTAAAAATATCAGCAGTAAAATAACAATAGAAAGACTATATACAGGGGGTACCAATAAGGAGTCAATGTGCAGGGGCACCGGTTAGTTGAGGTAGTAAGTACAGTTGAAGTCAGAAGTTTACATACACTTAGGTTGGAGTCATTAAAACTCGTTTTTAAACCACTCCACAAATTTCTTGTTAACAAACTATAGTTTTGGCAAGTCGATTAGGACATCTACTCTGTACATGACACAAGTCATTTTTCCAACAATTGTTTACAGACAGATTATTTCACTCTATCACAATTCCAGTGGGTCAGAAGTTTACATACACTAAGTTGACTGTGCCTTTAACCTGTTATGGCTAGGGGGCAGTATTTTCACGGCCGGATAAAAAACGTACCCGATTTAATCTGATTATTACTCCTGCCCAGAAACTAGAATATGCATATAATTATTAGCTTTGGATGGAAAACACTCCAAAGTTTCTAAAACTGTTTGAATGGTGTCTGAGTATAACAGAACTCATTTGGCAGGCCAAAACCTGAGAAGATTCCTTACAGGAAGTACCCTGTCTGACAATTTCTTGGCCTTCTTGATTATCTCTATCCATTACAGGGGATCTCTGCTGTTACGTGACACTTCCTACAGCTCCCATTGGCTCTCAGAAGGTGGCAAAAAGCTGAATCGTGGCTTTGCAGGCTCTGGCTGAAAAAAAGTAGCGCGTTTGGATAGTGGCTGGTCACAGTACTGTGAGACTCAGGCGCGTGCCCGCGTCGACCCCATGCTTTGTTTTCTTTTGTCTGTTTACCTAAACGCAGATTCCCGGTCGGAATATTATCGCTTTTTTACGAGAAAAATGGCATAAAAATTTATTTTAAACAGCGGTTGACATGCTTCGAAGTACGGTAATGGAATATTTAGAAATCTTTTGTCACGAAATGCGCCATGCTCGTGACCCTTATTTACACTTCGGATAGTGTCTTGAACGCACAAACAAAACGCCGCTATTTGGATATAACAATGGATTATTTTGAACCAAACCAACATTTGTTATTGAAGTAGCAGTCCTGGGAGTGCATTCTGACGAAGAACACCAAAGGTAATCAAACTTTTGTAATAGTAAATCTGACTTTGGTCAGGGCTAAACTTGGTGGGTGTCTAAATAGCTAGCCTGTGATGGCCGGGCTATCTACTGAGAATATTGCAAAATGTGCTTTCACCGAAAAGCTATTTTAAAATCGGACACCTCGATTGCACAAAGGAGTTCTGTATCTATAATTCTTCAAATAATTGTTATGTTTTTTGTGAACGTTTATCGTGAGTAATTTAGTAAATTCCCCGGAAGTTTGCGGGGGGTATGCTAGTTCTGAACGTCACATGCTAATGTAAAAAGCTGGTTTTTGATATAAATATGAACTTGATTGAACAAAACATGCATGTATTGTATAACATAATGTCCTAGGTGTGTCATCTGATGAAGATCATCAAAGGTTAGTGCTGCATTTAGCTGTGGTGTTGTTTTTTTGTGACATTATATGCTAGCTTGAATAATGGGTGAATGATTATTTCTGGCTGGGTACTCCGCTGACATAATCTAATGTTTTGCTTTCGCTGTAAAGCCTTTTTGAAATCGGACAGTGTGGTTAGATAAAGGAGAGTCTTGTCTTTAAAATGCTGTGAAATAGTCATATGTTTGAAAAATGGACGTTTTTGTATTTTTGAGGAATTTGTCATTCGCGCCACGCCTATCATTGGATATTGGAGCAGGTGTTCCGCTAGCGGAACGTCTAGATGTAAGAGGTTAAAAATACATTTTAGAGAATTTGGCAGTACATCCAACTGACCTCACAACTGCAGACCTCATGTAACAAAATAGAATAGAACAATATAGAATAGAACAAAATTGAGTCATAAAATAGAATCTGAAATGAAGGGCTTTGTCAGAGCTTTGGATTTAATACATTTCTGATCCAATAATAAACAATAAAAAATACAAAATCACCCGCGTGCCACATCTCAGTCTGACTGTCCCTAGATGACTGGGCGTGTGTGTCATTATTTATCCTTAAATATGAGAGTGGAGCTCAGGATAGATGAATGAGGTCACAAACACCATAGTAGCTATGCTACATTACTGGAATCAGCCCTCGTTGTCAAAACTGACTGACTTGATAGGGGACTCTGGGAAGGGACAGTGTGTATACTGTACTAGCTGCAAGGGAAATTATGTGTTACAAAGCCAACACAGCCATCTGAAGTTACGGTTTAATAAATGATGCTAGGGATTACTGCTCTCTCTATTTATAGTTTCCTCCTCATGCTCTTGATTATTTTCTTCCCTTTCTCCGCTCTGTGTTATTATAAAGCTTAATGTGTTCCACTGGCTGCCATGGTAACAGCAGCATTGCAATCAGCCTCTCCATAGGATGGAAGGTGAAGCCCTGCAGAAACAGGGGGGTTGAGAGCGAGCAAGTGAAGGAGCGCAAAAGGGGGGAGAGACAATGAGAGTGATAATGAGAGAGACAGGGACAGAGATATTCTTTACATTCTCTGTTTACACTGACTGGTTGTCCTTTGTTTCAGGGGATTCATGGGTCATTATTTTTACAGTCTGTTGGGTGAAGCCCAATCAATATTGCATCTTTCAGTGCATTCACAGAGAGAAAGAGAGGAAAGGAAGAGAGAAAGCCATGAGGAGGAGAGTAGAGGAAGAGAAGATGGCGAAAGAGAGGAAGACCGATCCAGTGAGACAGCTCGATCACACCCCCCCAGACTCACACGTCCCAGTAGACCTCTCGCTCGCCACTGATCCCCAGAACGTTTACACAGCATCTCGCTTCTCTCATGTTTCACAAGTTTTCAGACGAAGACAAATCAGAGGAGACTTGCATTTGGTGGCTCTCTCTCACAGGAGATCTTAAAGGCTGAATGTGACTGTTCTTCTAGCTACCTGGTTGTGCCTCAGGCTACCACCCACCTAGATGAGCCACCTCTAGCTACAAGTTTAACAAGTGTGCCCTCAGAAAAGGTGGTACACTGAAGTGTCCACTATAAGAACAAGTTGTTTGGAGCGAGATAATCAATCTGCTACTCCTGTTCTTTATCCCACAATATCCAGAAGGCAACATTAGTAATAAAACTTCATAACTAGTTAATTGTCAGGTTGTAACCTGGTCCTGGTAGAAAAGACATCAGATAACAACTAGATAAAGACGTATTTTTCGCCTGGGACAGACCAGATGCCATATCTTGGTTGTTATCTGTCAATCATCCCATGTAGCATTATATTTCCTTCCTTGTGAACACTGGTGATCAGGTTCAAGAGGCCCTTATCATCAAACCATAAAGTCTTTCTTCTTAGAGACGTCAGAAGTTAACAATGATTAACTCTGGGGTTCAAAGTGTGTTCTAACCCATAAAAACAAACTGTCAAAAACATGACAAATGAAGCAGAAAGAGTGTGTGTGGATGCAGAGTGCCCTCGTGATCACCAAACAAGAGATCCATTGTGCTCCTTTCCAGAGGGTCAATCACAACGCTGCATCCATGGTCATTCTAACTCATTAGCATATTTCCAGAGGGCTTTAGAGCCAGTCTGGCGCCGCTCCATAACATAACTATTTGTTTTCTTTCAAATACTTTAGCTGCGTTTCATTGAGCGATTTGATCAACGATGTGGCAAAGGTTGACATGGCACAAGCGTAATGAGATAGTTAAACTATTGCGCTAACGGTTAGTGGAGATGACAGACAAAACTCATATTACACTCAATGCAATTGCAAGCTGCAGTATCAGCTCTCTCGTTTATTTAAAATGTTATGGTGCATTTACTCATAGCGTGTGCGATTGCGAGAGGAAAATGCCACCCTGAGAACTTTATGGAGTAAAAAGGGGGTCAACAACCACAATGGCGAGAGTGAGCTGAATCTGAGACTTGGAGAAGAGATGACAGAGAGAAGAGGAGACTTGGAGAGTCGGAGTCCCCAGGATGTGACAACAGTAGGTGGGCAGCCTGTGCCAGTAGCAACAACCAACCATCACACATCAATATTTTAGCCCACAGCCTCTTGCAAGAGTGTGTACAAGACAAGGCTGTCCCCTCTCGCCACATTCCTCCGTCCCTTGTCTAAACAGACATGTAAACAGCGCTGTGCTGTGCCGTGGGTCACATCTCTTCTCTCTGTCTGGCCTGCACGTGCTTCTCTCTCCTGCTGGACAGGGCCACTCACACACACACACACACACACACACGAGAGAGAGACATGGCCCGCAGGCAGTGTCTGACAACAGCGCTGGGCTGACAGAGGGACAGTGGCACAGAGACAAAAGATCAGAACACACACACACCCTCTTCTCTCATCCTGATGGTATAACTACACTGTAGACACACACACACACCAATATCACCCCACTCACCCTCTTACATCGACTATATTGTTGTTCTGTTTTTGTCAGAGATTCAAGAGGGATCTTCAGGTCACTCAATGCAAGCCCTTATTAATAAAAGCCTAATTAATAGTACCAATTGAAATCCAATTGAACCCATCATTGTGCCTGAGACTCACTTAACAGACCCTACCTTAGGCAATCTATGAAATGAGCTCTTTAGAATATATTATTGCTGCCTAGTAAACATAAACAATGTCTGTCAGACGAACTGTTCAGGAGAGTTAGAGAACAGGTTACAAATGATCTAATGAGATCAACACTGGATTCTCCATCATTATACATTATCCTAGGTCCCAAACGGCACAGTACTTCCTATATAGTGCACTACCTTTGATCAGAGCCATATGGGCCCTAGACAAAAGTAGTGGACTACATTAGGAATAGCGTGCCATTTGATATGCATGGTCTTGTCTGAACATTCAGAATTATAAAAGGACTAGTCCTATTGATCTTTGGATGATGGCTTAGTACTTACTGAATAACTAAAAAAAAGCCTCTCATCCTGACGGAAATCAAGATGGCGCTGAAGAACATGGCTGATGTTTTACATTCTCCCAACCAATTGTGCACATTTTTTTTTTTTGCGTTTTGTGTAACTAATTGTTTTACTTATTGTGGAACACAAAATGTTGCTGCTATCGTCTCATGACCGAAAATAACTTCTGGACATCAGAAAAGCGATTACTCACCGTGGACTGGAAGAAACTTTCACCTTTAACGAGTTTGACGAGAAGGATATCCTGCTTTCACTGGAACAGGCCCAGATCCACGCCTTTTGCGTGAAGAAAAGACGCCGGAAAGGGGATGCAGATCGGGCATCCTTCTGAGAATCCGGAGGCGAGCGAGTAAACTCCCAATGCCTTCCATTCTCCTTGCTAACATGCAATCATTACAAAATAAAATA
Organism: Salmo salar; assembly: GCF_965601325.2. Taxonomy (NCBI): domain Eukaryota; kingdom Metazoa; phylum Chordata; class Actinopteri; order Salmoniformes; family Salmonidae; genus Salmo; species Salmo salar. Next base: position 80,475,489 of record NC_138304.1, on the reverse strand, counting down.
AATGACCAACTATTAACATTATCCTACCATCGGGACATTAACCTGTTATGGATAGGGGGCAGTATTTTCACGGCCGGATAAAAAACGTACCCGATTTAACCTCTTGTCGTTCGCCTAGGATAGGGGGCGCTACAGCGATTTTTGAAAATAATTCGTCCCCATTTTAAATGGCCTCCTACTCAAACTCAGAAGCTAGGATATGCATATAATTAATACTTGTGGATGGAAAACACCCTAAAGTTTCTAAAACTGTTTGAATGGTGTCTGTGAGTATAACAGAACTCATATGGCAGTCAAAACCCCGAGACCGATCGTAACAGGAAGTGGAATTCTGAATTGCGGACTCAACTTCATCTCGTTGCTTATAAATCACACAGTGAGCAATGGTTCATTGAGCACTTCCTATTGCTTCCACTAGATGTCCCCAGTCTTTACAAAGTGGTTTGAGTCTCCTACTGTGAAAACTGACTGAATGACACGCTGTGGAACGTGGTCACATGGAGAGGGCCATCACCATTATGAAGCCGGCGCCCCTGGCTACCCTCCCCTTTCGAAACGTTTTGAAAGACAATGCAATCTTCCCCCTTGAATCTTATTGGAGCTCTGGTTGAAAAAGGCCCTAAAGATTTATGTTATACAACGTTTGACATGTTTGAACGAACCTAAATGAAAAAAAGAGGTGTCCCGCGCACGTCGGAACTTTTGGTGCAGCCTTCAGAACGCGCTAACAAGAACAAGCAATTGGAACATAAAGGATGAATTTTTTCGAACGAAAATACATTTGTTGTGGACCTGGGATTCCTAGAAGTGCTTTCTGATGAAGATAATCAAAGGTGAGGGATTATTGACAATAGCATACAAGACTAGATTTGATATGCAATTGTTCCAAGATGGCGCTGACCTGTAACGCTAGCCTATTTTTCTGAGTATCGCATCCCCTTTTATCGCAAAGTGTGATTACCCAGTAAAGTTATTTTTAAATCTGGCATTACAGGTGGTTTCAAGAGATATTCATCTATAAATCTTAGAATGACAATATTACATTTTAAAAATGTTTTCGAATAGTAATTTAGTAAATTGTAGCGGTTTCACCGGATGCATTTGAGGGAAAATAGTTAGTCAACGTTACGCGCCGATGTAAAATGCTGTTTTTATATATAAATATGAACTTTATCGAACAAAAGAATGCATGTATTGTGTAACATGATGTCCTAGGAGTGTCATCCGATGAAGTTTGCCAAAGTTAGTGCTGCATTTAGCTGTTTTTTGGTTATTTGTGATGCATGTGGTTGGTCGGAAAATGGCTATGTGGCTACTTTTACGATATACTCCTCTAACATAATCTAATGTTTTGCTTTTGCTGAAATCGGACAACGTGGTTCGATTCAGGAGAGGTGTATCTATAAAACGATATAACATAGTCCTATATTTGAAAAAAAAAATATTACATTTTGTTATGCTAATTGGGTTAGGATTTTTCGCTGGATGTCGAGCCCAACCAGGGGTTAATCTGTTTATTACTCCTGCCCAGAAACTAGAATATGCATATAATTGTTTGATTTGGATAGAAAACACCCATAACCTGTTGGGGATAGGGGGCAGTATTTGCACGGCTGGATAAAAAAACGTACCCGATTTAATCTGGTTACTACACCTGCCCAGTAACTAGAATATGCATATAATTATTGGCTTTGGATAGAAAACACCCTAAAGTTTCTAAAACTGTTTGAATGGTGTCTGTGAGTATAACAGAACTCCTATGGCAGGCCAAAACCTGAGAAGATTTCAAGCAGGAAGTGGCCTGTCTGAGAAGTAGTGTTTCATCTTGGCTCTTTTTATTGAAGACTCAGGATCTGTGCAATAACGTGAAACTTCCTACGTCTTCCATAGGGTCTCAGAGCCCGGGAAAACGTTGAACGATATCGAGGCAGGCTCTGGCTGAAACACTTTATCGCTTTTGGCAAGTGGCCACTCAGAGTACTATGGGCTTAGGCGCGTGCCCGCTTCGACCGAATGGTTTCTTTTCCTTTGTCTGTTTATCTAAACGCAGATTCCCGGTCGGAATATTATCGCTTTTTTATGAGAAAAATGGCATAAAAATTGATTTTAAATAGGATAGTGTCTAGAACGCACGAACAAAACGCCGCTGTTTGGATATAACGATGGATTATTTTGGACCAAACCAACATTTGTTATTGAAGTAGAAGTCCTGGGAGTGCATTCTGACGAAGACAACAAAGGTAAGAACATTTTTCTTATAGTAAATCTGACTTTGATGAGTGCTAAACCTGCTGGGTGTCTAAATAGCTAGCCCTGTGATGCCGGGCTATCTACTGAGAATATTGCAAAATGTGCTTTCACCGAAAAGCTATTTTAAAAATCGGACATATCGAGTGCATAGAGGAGTTCTGTATCTATAATTCTTAAAATAATTGTTGTGCTTTTTGTGAACGTTTATCATGAGTAATTTAGTAAATTCCCCGGCAGTGTTCGGTGGGAATGCTAGTCACATGCTAGTCACATGCTAATGTAAAAAGCTGGTTTTTGATATAAATATGAACTTGATTGAACAAAACATGCATGTATTGTATAACATAATGTCCTAGGGTTGTCATCTGATGAAGATCATCAAAGGTTAGTGCTACATTTAGCTGTGGTTTGGGTTTATGTGACATTATATGCTAGCTTGAAAAATGGGTGTCTGATTATTTCTGGCTGGGTAGTCTGCTGACATAATCTAAGGTTTTGCTTTCGTTGTAAAGCCTTTTTGAAATCGGACAGTGTGGTTAGATTAACGAGAGTCTTATCTTTAAAATGGTGTAAAATAGTCATATTTTTGAAAAATTGAAGTAATAGCATATCTAAGGATTTGAATAACGCGCCACAGGATTCAACTGGCTGTTGAGTAGGTGGGACGCAAGCGTCCCACCTAGCCCATAGAGGTTAAGTTTCTAAAACTGTTTGAATGGTGTCTGTGAGTATAACAGAACTCATATGGCAGGCCAAAACCTGAGAAGATTCCAAAAAGGAAGTGCCCTCTCTGACCATTTCTTGGCCTTCTTTAGCCTCTTTATTGAAAACAGAGGATCTCTGCTGTAACGTGACACTTTCTATGGCTCCCATAGGCTCTCAGAAGGCGCCAGAACGTTGAATGATGACTTTGCAGTCCATGGCTGAAAAACAGTAGCGCATTTGGATAGTGGTCGATCTGAGAACAATGAGACGGGTGGCAGCGTGCACGTGAAGAGTCCATTTTACATTTTCAGTCTTTGAACTAAAACAACAACTCCCGGTCGGAATATTATCGCTATTTTACGAGAAAAATCGAATAAAAATTGATTTTAAACAGCGTTTGACATGCTTCGAAGTACGGTAATGGAATATTTTGAAATGTTTTGTCACGATACGCGCGGGCGCATCACCCTTCGTTACCCTTCGGATAGTGTCTTGAACGCACGAACAAAACGCCGCTATTTGAATATAACTATGGATTATTTGGAACCAAAACAACATTTGTTGTTGAAGTAGAAGTCCTGGGAGTGCATTCTGACGAAGAACAGCAAAGGTAATTCAATTTTTCTTATAGTAAATCTGAGTTTGGTGAGGGCCAAACTTGGTGGGTGTCAAATTAGCTAGCCGTGATGGCCGGGCTATGTACTCAGAATATTGCAAAATGTGCTTTCGCCGAAAAGCTATTTTAAAATCTGACACCGCGATTGCATAAAGGAGTTCTGTATCTATAATTCTTAAAGTAACTGTTATGTATTTTGTGAACGTTAATCGTGAGTAATTTAGTAAATTCACCGGAAGTTTGCGGTGGGTATGCTAGTTCTGAACATCACATGCTAATGTAAAATCTGGTTTTTGATATAAATATGAACTTGATTGAACAAAACATGCATGTATTGTATAACATAATGTCCTAGGAGTGTCATCTGATGAAGATCATCAAAGGTTAGTGCTGCATTTAGCTGTGGTTTTGGTTTTGTGACATATATGCTTGCTTTGAAAATGGCTGTGTGATTATTTTTTGGCAGGGTACTCTCCTGACATAATCTAATGTTTTGCTTTCGCTGTAAAGCCTTTTTGAAATCGGACAGTGTGGTTAGATTAACGAGAGTCTTGTCTTTAAAATGGTGTAAAATAGTCATATGTTTGAGAAATTGAAGTTATAGCATTTGAGGTATTTGTATTTTGCGCCACGCGATTCTACTGGCTGTTGACTAGGTGGGACGCAAACGTCCCACCTTGCCCAGGAAGGTTAAATAAAGGAGAGATAAAAAAATCGAAATAAAAGAATGCACGAGAGCACCAGCTGTTCTGGATGACTGTGTGATAATGCTCTCGGTAGCCGATGTGAACAAAACAGGTCAACATTCACAAAGCCGCTGGTCCAGATGGATTACGAGGACGTCTACTCAAAGCATGCGCGGACCAACTGTCAAGTGTCATCACTGACATTTTCAACCTCTCCCTGACTGAGTCTGTAATACCTACATGTTTCAAGCAGACCACCATAGTCTCTGTGCCAAAGGAAGCGAAGGTAACCTGCCTAAATGATTACCGCCCCATGGCACTCACATCGGTAGCCATGAAGTGCATTGAAAGGCTGGTCATGGCTCACATCAACAGCATCCTCCCGGACAACCTAGACCCACTCCAATTCACATACCACCCAAACAGATCCACAGATGACGCAATCTCAATTGCACTCCACACCGCCCTTTCTAAACCTGGACAAGAGGGACACCTTTGTGAGAATGCTGTTCATCGACTACAGCTCAGCTGTGGCCAAACATGTGGCCAAACACGACTCCAACACCAACACCAAGTTTGCTGACGACACAACAGTGGTAGGCCTGATCACCAACAACGATGAGACGGCCTATAGGGAGGAGGTCAGAGAACTGGCAGTGTGGTGCAAGGACAACAACCTCTCCCTCAATGTGAGCAAGACAAAGGAGATGATCGTGGACTACAGGAAAAGGCGGGCGGAACAGGCCCCTATTAACATCGACGGGGCTGTAGTGGAGCGGGTCGAGAGCTTCAAGTTCCTTGGTGTCCACATCACCAACAAACTATCATGGTCCAAACATACCAAGACAGTCGTGAAGAGGGCACGACAACACCTTTTTCCCCTCAGGAGACTAAAAAGATTTGGCATGTGCCCCCAGATCCTGACTGGTTGCATCACTGCCTGGTATGGCAACTGCTCGGCATCTGACCGTAAGGCGCTACAGAGGGTAGTGCGAACGGCCCAGTACATCACTGGGGCCAAGCTTCCTGCCATCCAGGACCTATACAATAGGCGGTGTCAAAGGAAAGCCCATAAAATTGTCAGAGACTCCTGTCACCCAAGTTATAGACTGTTTTCTCTGCTACCACACGGCAAGCGGTACCGGAGCACCAAGTCTAGGACCAAAAGGCTCCTCAACAGCTTCTACCACCAAGCCATTAGACTGCTGAACAATTCATAAAACTCGCCACCGGACAATTTACATTGACCCCCCCATCTTGTACACTGCTGCTACTCGTGGTTTGTTACCTATGCATAGTCACTTCGCCCCCACCTACATGTACAGATTACCTCAACTAGCCTGTACCGCTGCACACTGACTCGGTACCAGTGCCCCCTGTATATAGCCTCGTTATTGTGTTACCTTTTGTTATTACTTTTTATTTTAGCCTACTTGGTAAATATTTTCTTCTTCTTGAACTGCACTGTTGGTTAAGGGCTTGTAAGTAAGCATTTCACAGTAAAGTCTACCCTTCAGGCGCATGTGGCAAATAAAGTTTGATTTGATAAATACACTGTAAACGCACACACACGGGACGGCTGCAGCAGGGGGATTGACATTGAGCAATCTCAGAGAGACAGGTCAGACTGGAGGCCCTTCATTTGGAATTCCACGTAGGGAGTAATGTGTGTGCGTTTGCGCTGCCTGCTGTAAGTGGAAGCCTATTGAGTTACAGCTGTCTGTGCAGCTGCTGTCTGTGCCCATCAGAGGCTGTTGGCGAGTGCCACACACACGCACGAAAACACACACATACTCATACTTGTGCTGGGGAGTGGACGGACGGACTGACGGGTGAAGTTCAGCCTAACCCAAAGAGCAAAGCAGCCAACTCATCCTCCTCTCCGGAGAGGCAGAGGACTCCTCCCTTACTATAATCACTCTGCCCTCTACAGTGTACCTATCAAATAGAGGATAAATATTTGTCTGCTGTGCTTGTGCTGGTGTGTGTGTGTGTGTGTGTGTAATATATGTGTTTTACTCTCAGTGAAATCACAGATCCCCTGGAGAACCTTGACTGACATGTACCAACGGGTAAAATGAAAACATCCCTTCTGAAACGCCACCCTGCCATAGGTCACAGCAAAGGTCAACAACCTTCCGCTTCAGTCAATCACTGACTGGGTTGCCATTCTTAGGTCACTGGCCTGGTCAATACAATACAATAGTAATAAAATACTAGCATTTATTTCGCTGCTCACACACAGACACACACACACACACACAGTGGTCTAGTAACCAAACTGAGAAGGCTGAAGCCTCACATCAATGTGAAGTGAATTCACTGCACTGTGTTGAACTACATAGTGACATCTGACAAACAACATGTCATCTTGTTACAAGGACACCCCAAAGCCTGTCTATCCCCTCCATCCCTTCATAGGCCTACAGATCATCTTCCTTACAGCAACTGTTCACCACAGTGCAGTAAATTCACTCTGCTGCCAATGACTGGAAAGAATTGCAAAAATCTCTGAAGCTGGAGTCTTATATCTCCCTCTCTAACTTTAAGCATCAGCTGCCAGAGCAGCTTACCGATCACTGTACCTGTACACAGCCAATCTGTAAATAGCACACCCAACTACCTCATCTCCATATTATTACTTACCCTCTTGCCCTTTTGCACCCCAGTATCTCTACTTGCACATCATCATCTATCACTCCAGTATTAATGCTAAATTGTAATTATTTTCACCACTAGGGCATATTTATTGCCTACCTCCCTACATTTGCACACACCGTACATAGATTGTTATATTTATTTTATTTTGTGTTATTGACTGTAGGTTTGTATATGTGTAACTCTGTGTTGTTGTTTATGTCGCACTGCTTTGCTTTATCTTGGCCAGGTCACAGTTGTAAATGAGACCTTGTTGTCAACTGGCATACCTGGTTAAATAAAGGTGAAATAAAAAACTATTGGTCTTCATAACCACCTCATGTCAGACAACAGGAGGAGTATGAGGTAGTGGGATTACACACACACACACACACACACACACACACACACACACACACACACACCACACACACACACACACACACACACACACACACACACACACACACACACACACACACACACACGAGTAAAAGGCAATGAAGCATCTTCCCGGCTGGCCACCATCACATCACACAGCAGCTCACTTAGTGGTGGGGGGGTGAGTGGTTGTGTGTGTGGCCACCATCACATCACACAGCAGCTCACTTAATGGTGGGGGGTGGTGAGTGGTTGTGTGTGTGGCCTCCATCACATTACACAGGAGCTCACGTAGTGATGGAAACATCAGCTTGTTTTTATAAAACCAGCTGACCACCACCGCAATGAGATCAGTTAGAATATGGAGTATAGAACGGTAGTGTTAGCTAAGGTTCTCTCTATCTCTCGCTACAGGACCACCCACCCAGGGCCTAGGCAGAGTGAGAGGGAGCAGCAGTAACCCATAGTCAGTCTCTTTTATAAGGGACACTCACCACTCTCTGTTTTTTCCCCTTTGTTTTGTGTCATATTGTACAACAGCTGATGAAACTAACACTGTTAAAGTGTCAAAACATTTGATCAATGTTATTTTGTGATTGTATTTTCCAACAGCAACTATCTACACAGGACCTTCTAATCAGGAGGTTTGCATTAGCGGGAGTTTTGGCTTTCCATGGTGACATCACCATGCGGTAAACTGGTTAATTGACCAATTTCAGTTTTCCCCTCCCCACTCAGACCACTCCCAGACCGTCCTATTAAAATTAGTATTGCTTGAGAAAGTTGCCAAAAAGCTATTTTTGCCCATTTTAAATGGAAATCTATTACAGTAAAGTAAAGTACTAAATTGTTACCCAGAAATGACTTGATATAAAAAATGGCTGCATTGGTCCTTTAATGGAAGAAGACCTCCAAACGTCTTAAGAGGGCCAGATGGGCAGAAGGCTGATGATACGGAGGAGGAGGAAGAAGAGGGGGAGAGAGAAAGAGAGGAAGGATGAGTTTAAGTGGTTTCGCTGATTACAATAACAGCCTCTGTTCCATTCCCTGGGATACACAGAATATGCTTTATCTTGCATCTGAAATGTCACTTGAGCCTGGAGTGAGTCCTGAGAGGAGTGAGTGAGTGGTGCTGTAACTGGTCAGAGGTCACTAATGAAGTATCACAGTCAGCCACTTCACTGATAAAGAACCAGCCAGAGCCAGTCTGTCATTTCACAACATATGTAGCCTACTGTCCATATCTTTCATTCTATGTATATTATTCCAGGTGACCAGCTGGACGTGGTCAAACTGTTTGCCAGGTGTGAAATAGTGGTTGTTGAAAGGACTACGCCTAAAAAACTAAAAGGAGTGTCACTGTTAGTTATTTCACTTCCTGCACTACAGGAGAGAAGTTGTGTCTGAAAAGCAGTGGCACCATGGGGAGATGGGAGCTCTGTCATTGTCTGACTAACCCACACACCAAACTGACAGCAGACTACACAGACACTGTGATATTGGTCTCCTGGGTCATTGTCCCTTCTAGTTCTAAGATCTGTTCTTTCTTCTATCCATCACAAAAGAGATGATGAAAGCACTCCAGATATGTAAACAGACTCAGAGAAGCACACACATGGCTGGTGGTACCTTAATTGGAGAGGACGGGCTCTTTGTAAAGGCTGGAAGGGAATAAAGGGAATAGTATTGATCATTACATTCCAGTCATTATTGTCATCCTCCCCTCAGCAGCCACCTGTGACACACACAGCAGAGGAAGAGTTCAATAAACTGCTATCTGATCTCATTTCAAGCCAATGGCTTCAGAAAGAGCAGGCTTGTATACAGGCCTCATAAGATTACAGTTTTGATCCAGCTTGCCTTGTCAGATTCAGCTGAGCTGCTCAAATAAGCCATCATGGTGCCCCAGGCTAACTTTTCCTGTGTTTTCTATCTTGACATTTGTGTCTCCAAGGTTGACATGATAAACAAACAAGACAGTCTGAGGCAGGCTAGACTGTAATAATTATGGGTCCCCAGCGCACAAATCACTGCTCATGGCCCCCATGGAGACAGATGTCACAAAATGTTTTACATTCTGTTTTTTCACTCTAAAATCCTGTCAGAGAACCGTGGAGAAGCAGATGAAAACCAGTTTAGAGGGCTGAGGGAGCAAGCATATATGAAAACTACCAACTTGGTCTAAATATGTATAATTCTGTTGGAGAATATCAACAATTGCCGTTATTATACAGCATTATGATGGTCAGTTAGGCAGTGGCGCTTCTAGACCATTTCAACTGGGGGGGCCAAGCTGGGGCCAGCTTTACTGTTAGAGGGGCCAGTTATATTAGACGTTATTGTTGTCATATCATTTTCTTCACTGCATTGCAGGCATTAGCAGGCAAAAGACCATGTTCATAATCATTAGTGTTCCGCGTTACCACTGTCTAATAACGGATGTAAAAAAAGAACGATTGCAAAAATTAGGTATGTAAAAATGATTTCATACTCCACATTTAGGGGGGCCACAAGGGGGTGCAAAATTGTTGTCACAGGGGCTGCCCCCCCCCCCCGCCAGAACCGCCCCTGCAGTTAGGCACAGTACCGTAGTACCCTTTGGCCGGCCACGTTGGGGCAATTACACATTGGAACAAAGCTGAAAGCTTTGCTTCATCAGCCCTAAAGGCAGCACTACGCGTGCTCATCTATAAGTGACAGATCAGTAGGCCACTGTCGTCAAGTAATAAAGAAACATTAAAGAAAGGCCTAACCCTACCTTCACGTTCTCAGTCATTCCATTCTAAATGCTTGTATTGCCATAGAAGGCCCACGTTAGATACCACAGCTGGTCCAACGGTCATATATTATTGCGCATATATTTGACAATTAAGAAAATAATACATTTTGAAGATATTGTAGCTCTGAAATGGCCTACTTCTGATTTCTAGGTAAAAAGCATAACGCTTGCTGTTGACGCACTATTCCATAGCCTATATTGGATTTAGATTTACAAAAAACGTGTGACATTGCAGACTACAACTATTCCTCTCACATCCCATTCAGGTGGTTATGATGTGCAACAATATAACAACAATGTAGCCTATCATTCTCCATCTCCACTGGGCTACTAGTAGCACTCACCTCACCAACTGGATCAGTGCGCGTGCCAAGGAACAGCAGCGAGTCCGAAGTTGTGACTACCCGGCCACCATCCTCCTCTTCGCGGGGAAAAAATGAAATTATGCCGTAGTGTGGTGTTTCCTTTTCTTAAAGTAGAATAAACCGATCAATTACCACCGACATTGGTCCACTTCATGTTATACGCATCAGGTTTTCCGTTCTTCTTGTGCCTCAATGTACGCTCGCAGCGCAATTGAAAAGACCGTACCAATATTTTTTAAAGGGGCGCACAATGGCTACAGGGTTTTCTAAACGTTAACAAATGTGATATCTTTAACCTTTTTTGCCTTACATAAAATATATTCAGTTGAAAATAATGTTTTATTTTGGTTATATGAAGTCATGGCCAATAAAAGCCATAATGATGAGCAAATAACAACCAGCCCCCCAAAATGGTACAGGCGCAGTTTTGTCCAATAGCGGAACTGAGAGAATGTGGATTGTGTTTCGGGATTTATCCGGCGTCCTAATCGCTGTGGGCTGTTTACACAGGTCTTCAAGATTTGTTGATAAAATGCATTTGTGGCCTGCAAGATGTACGGGGGTAATGAATGGGCTAATAATCATAATCACTAATAAAGGATGAATTAGGCCTAATTAGCACCTTCTTTGGAGGTCCAGTGCAGTCAAAAAAATATTTCAATGTGTTTTATATATATTTTCAGACTATGAGGTTGGAATAAATCGGTGAAATTGTGAAAATAATGATAATGGCCTTTTACTATAAGAGATGTTTGAAAAGACTGCCTGAAATGCCTGTTTTTGGTGGGATGGAGTAATAGCCTGTGGTAAATGAGTTAATAAACCTCTGCCAATAACAGCTAGGTTTCAGTTTTCCCCTCACTACTCAGACCACTACCAGATAGTCCTAGCAAAATTATTGAGAAAATGCTCTTTGCTGAGAATGTATTTGTTTCCTTTTGACCATTTTTATTGAAAACAATCACAGTAAGGTACTTACAGTAATTGTTACCCAGAAATGATTTGATATTGAGATATGAATAGATAATAATGGAGAGTAGCAGCAGCGTAGAAGGGGGGGGCAATGCAAATAGTCTGGGTAGCCATTTTAATTAGATGTCCAGGAGTCTTATGGCTTGGGGGTGGAAGCTGTGTAGAAGCCTCTTAGACCTAGACTTGGTGCTCCGATACCGCTTGCCGTGCGGTAGCAGAGAGATCAGTTTATGACTAGGGTGGCTGGAGTCTTTGACAATTTTTTGGGCTTTCCTCTGACACACGCCTAGTATATAGGTCCTGGATGGCAGGAAACTTGGCCCCAGTGATGTACTGGGCCGTACGCACTACTCTCTGTAGCACCTTATGGTCAGATGCTGAGCTGTTACCATACCAGGGGATGATTCAACTGGTCAGGATGCTCTTGATGGTGCAGCTGTAGAACTTTTTGAGGATCTAGGGACCCATGCCAAAACTTTTCAGTCTCCTGCAGGGGGAATAGGTTTTGTCGTGCCCGCTTCACGACTGTTTTGGTGTGTTTGGACCATGATGGTTTGTTGGTGATGTGGACACCAAGGAACTTGAAAATCTCGACCCCCTCCACTACAGCCCCATCAATGTTTTTTTTGCTTAAAAATTTAATTTAACCTTTATTTAACTAGGCAAGTCAGTTAACAACAAATTCTTATTTACAATGATGGCCTAGGAACAGTGGGTTAACTGCCTTGTTCAGGGGCAGAACGACACATTTTTACCTTTGTCAGCTCATGGATTCGATCAAACAACCTTTCGGTTACTGGCCCAATGCTCCAGGGGGCCTGTTCGGCACGCCTTTTCATGTAGTCCACAATCAGCTCCTTTGCCTTGCTCACATTGAGGGAGAGGTTGTTGTCCTGGCACCACACTGCCAGGTCTCTGACCTTCTCCCTTTTGACCGTTTCATCATTGTCCGTGATCAGGCATACCACTGTTGTGTCGTCAGCAAACTTTATGATGGTGTTGGAGTCGTGTTTGGTCACAGGAAGTATAGGAGGGGACTAAGCACACATCCCTGAGGGGCCCCAGTGTTGAGGATCAGCATAGCAGACGTGATGTTGCCTACCCTTACCACCTGGGGGCGGCCCGTGAGGAAGTCCAGGATACATTGCAGAGTGAGGTGTTAAGTCCCAGGGTCCTTGACTTTGTGATAAGCTTTGTGGGAACAATGGTGTTGAATGCTGAGCTGTAGTCAATGAACAGCATTCTCACATAGGTGTTCCATTTGTCCAGGTGGGAAAGGGTAGTGTGGAGTGCCATTTCCCAGCTTCATGAGGTAGTCACCTGGAATGCATTTCAATTAACATTCCTTTGTGGAATTCCTTTCCTTGTTAATGTGTTTGAACAAATCAGTTGTGTTGTGACAAGATAGAGGTAGTAAACAGAAGATAGCCCTATTTGGTTAAAGACCAAGTCCATATTATGGCAAGAACGAGAGTGATGGAGTGCTGCATCAGATGACCTGGCCTCAACAATCACCCGACCTCAACCCAATTGATTTGGTTTGGGATAAATTGGACCGCAGAGTGAAGGAAAAGCAGCCAACAAGTGCTCAGCATATGTGGGAACTTCTTAAAGAAAAGGCGGAAGGTGAAGCTGGTTGATAGAATGCCAAGAGTGTGCAAAGGTGTCATCATGGAAAAGGGTTGCTACTTTGAAGAACCTAAAATCAAAAAAATGTATTGCTGACCAGCAGATCTTGGCCATGTTCTGTTATAATCTCCACCTGGCACAGCCAGAAGAGGACTGGCCACCCCTCATAGCCTGGTTCCTCTCTAGGTTTCTTCCCAGGTTTTGGCCTTTCTAGGGAGTTTTTCCTAGCCACCGTGCTTCTACACCTGCATTGCTTGTTGTTTGGGGTTTTAGGCTGGGTTTATGTACAGCACTTTGAGATATCAGCTGATGTAAGAAGGAATATATAAATACATTTGACTTGATTTGATGTCATTAATGTGCATAATGAACAGACAATGAAGCTCCTAATAATTAACCGTTTTGGGGCCCAATTTGGTGAATGCGCCGAAGCCTACAGAAAGATTTGGTGTTCCATCACTACAGATTGCTATAACACATGATGTGTTAGCTGATATGTAAAAAAACGATCCAGACGTTTTAAGATCTGCCACGTATCAGCGATGCCTGGGCAGAGGAACGCGGCCAAAAAGATGACCGCGTTCCTCTGATGGTGCCGACAGAGATGGTCGCCTCGCTTCGAGTCCTTAGGAAACTATGCAGTCTTTTGTTTTTTTAAATGTATTATTTCTTACCCCAGGAAGTCTTAAGGCTTATTACATACAGCTGGGAAGAACTATTGGATATAAGAGTGACACCAACTTACCAACATTATGACCAGGAATACGACTTTCCTGAAGCGGACCCTCTGTTTGGACCACCACCCAGGACAACGGATCTGATCCCAGAAGCTGACCCAAGACAACGGCGCCACAGAAGGGAAGATGGAGCGGCCTCCTGGTCAGGCTCCGTAAACGTGCACGTCGCCCACCGCTCCCAAGTATACTACTCGCCAATGTCCACTGTCTTGACAACAAGGCAGACGAAATTCGAGCAAGGGTTGCCTTCCAGAGAGAGATCAGAGATTGTAACATTCTCTGTTTCACGGAAACATGGCTCTCTCGGGATATGTTGTCGGAATCGGTTCAGCCACCGGGCCTCTACATGCATCCACGCCGACAGAGATAAACACCTCTCTGGGAAGAGGAAGGGCGGGGGTGTATGCTTCATGAGTAACGACTCATGGTGTAATCATTACAACATACAGCAACTCAAGTCCTTCTGCTCACCCAAACTAGAATTCCTCACAATCAAATGCCGGCAATATTATCTTCCAAGAGAATTCTCGTCAGTTATCTTCACAGCTGTGTACATTCCCTCTCAAGCTGACACCAAGATGGCCCTAAAGGAACTTCACTAGACTCTATGTAAACTGGAAACCATATATCCTGAGGCTGCATTTATTGTAGCTGGGGATTTTAACAAAGCAAATTTGAGAACAAGGCTACCTAAATTCTATCAGCATATTGATTGCACTCTGCACCGGGGTAATACACTCGAGCACTGCTACTCTAACTTCCGCGATGCATATAAAGCCCTCCCTTCGGCAAATCTGACCACGATGCCATCTTGCTCCTACTGTGTTATAGGCAGAAACTCAAACAGGATGTACCAGTGACTAGAACTATTCAACGCTGGTCTGACCAATCGAAATCCACGCTTCAAGATTGTTTTGATCATGCGGACTGGGATATGTTCCGGTCAGCCTCAGAGAATAACATCGACCTATACGTTGACTCGGTGAGTGAATTTATAAGGAAGTGCATTGGAGATGTTGGACCCACTGTGACCATTAAAACCTACCCTAACCAGAAACCGTGGATGGATGGCGGCATTCACGCAAAACTGAAAGCACGAACCATCGCATTTAACCATGGAAAGAGGTCTGGGAATATGGCTGAATATAAACAGTGTAGTTATTCCCTCCGCAAGGCAATCAAACAAGCGAAATGCCGGTACAGGGACAAAGTGGAGGCCCAATTCAACGGCTCAGACACGAGGCATATGTGGCAGGGTCTGCAGGAAATCACGAACTACAAAAAGAAAACCAGCCACGTCACGGACACCGACGTCACGCTTCCAGACAAACTAAACACCTTCTTTGCCCGCTTTGAGGATAATACAGTGCCACCGCCACGGGCCGCTAACAAGAACTGTGCCGCGTCTCTCCTTCTCCGTGGCCGACGTGAGTAAAACATTTAAACGTGTTAACCCTCGCAGGGCTGCTGGCCCAGACGGAATACCTAGCCGCGTCCTCAGAGCATGCGCAAACCAGCTGGCTGGTGTGTTTACAGACATATTCAATCGCTCCCTATCCCAGTCTGCTGTCCCCACATGCTTCAAGATGGCCACCATTGTTCCTATTCCCCAGAAGGCAAAGATAACTGAACTAAATGACTACCGCCCCGTAGCACTCACTTCTGTCATCCTGTAGTGCTTTAAGAGACTAGTCAAGGATCATATCATCTCCACCTTCCGGCCATCCTAGACCCACTTCAGTTTGCATACCGCCCAAACAGGTCCACAGACGATGCAATCGCCATCACACTGCACACTTCCCTATCCCATCTGGACAAGAGGAATACCTATGTAAGAATGATGTTCATTGACTACAGCTCAGCATTCAACACCATAGTACCATCCAAGCTCATCGTCAAGCTGGAGGCCCTGGGCCTCAACCCCGCCTGTGCAATTGGGTCCTGGACTTTCTGACGGGCCACCCCCAGGTGGTGAATGTAAGAAACAACATCTCTACCTCGCTGACCCTGAACACTGGGGCCCCACACGGGTGCGTGCTCAGCCCCCTCCTGTACTCCCTGTTCACCCACGACGGCGTGGCCATGCACGCTTCCAACAGAACCATCAAGTTTGCAGACGACACAACAGTAGTGGGCTTGATTACCAAAAACGACGAGGCAGCCTACAGGGAGGAGGTGAGGGCACTCGGAGTGTGGTGTCAGGAAAACACCTTCTCACTCAACGTCAACAAAAAAAAGGAGAAGATCGTGGACTTCAGGAAACAGCAGAGGGAGCACCCCCACCACCTACATCGAAGGGACAACAGTGAAGAAAGTGGAACGTTTTAAGTTCCTCGGCGTACACATCAACGACAAACTGAAATGGTCCACCCACACTGACAGTGTGGTGAAGAAGGCGCAACAGCGCCTCTTCAACCTCAGGAAGGCAAAAAAACTGATAATCAAAGACAACAGCCACCCGAGCCACTGCCTGTTCACACCGCTACCATCCAGAAGGTGAGGTCAGTACATGTGCATTGAAGATGGGTCCGAGGGACTGAAGAACAGTTTCTATCTCAAGGCCATCAGACTGCTAAACAGCAGTCACTAACTCAGAGAGGCTGCTGCCTACATGGAGACCCAATCACTAGTCACTTTAAACCATGCCACTTAATAATGTTTACATATCTTACATTACTCATATCATATTTATGTACTGTATTTCATACCATCTATTGCACCTTGGCCATCGTTCATCCATATATTTATATGTACATATTCTCATTCACCCCTTTTAGATTTGTGTGTATTAGTTGTAGTTGTTGGGGAACTGTTAGATTACTTGTTAGATATTCCTGCACTGTCGGAACCAGAAGCACAAGCATTTCGCTACACTCGCATTAACATCTGCTAACCATGTGTACGTGACAAATAAAATGTGATTTGATTTGAACATGCGTGCCAATTAAAGATCTTGACTAATCAGATGCAAGGCCCAATTAGGGCGTAATCCAGCCCAGGTGTGCAGCCTGGTTGGTTGTTAAAAGCTACCTCTGTTTCATCAATTGTAGCATAGCAGAGGCACGCTGTCCTCTAACCTACAGAGTCACAGTAGTTGTTGGCGTGGGACTCATGATGGCAAACGCGCTCAGGTTATTGTTCAAGCAACTGGTTTGGTTTTTACTTGTGGAAAACTTCTTAATCTCTCCTGCTTTGTCATATACTTATAGCACTGACACATGGCAACAACTTCCAAGGCGAACACCGCAATTTGACAATCGTCCCCGCTTTAAACAGCCTCCACTCCAACAAACAGTTTCAAGGCCAATTCGAGTAGAAACTGTCGCTGTGACGTGCCATTCAGACTACATGGAGATAGTCGTGAAGGCTGATCTGTTTCAACTCGGTAATCTAATCGACGTGGATGACCTGCGACTTGGAGTTGAACAGTACCAAGACCAAGAGCCCTGTAGGGCAACAGCGTCAGCAGCCGGAGATGAGTACAGAATATTTGCAGCACTTTCGGACTGTGGAACCAAGAACCTGGTAATATACCTATATATATATATATATATTTTTTTTTTTCTCTAGTAGTTGACTTCTTGAAACAACCTTCTCTTAAATGCTGCTTTGTGAATCCACAGATAACCGAAGACTCATTGATCTACACAAACCTCCTCAGATATACACCCAGAACCACACCAGATGGGGTTATTCGAATGGTTGGTGCTGTAATCCCAATTGAGTGTCATTATGAAAGGTGAGTTTAGGCTATACTGTTGTATGATGATCATATGAATCCTGCGTTGACCTATTGGTTTATTTACCGGCCTGTACTTTCTGTTTCAGGAAGTACAGTTTGGACAGTTATTCTCTCCAGCCGACCTGGATCCCTTTCACCGCCACAGTGTCTGCTGAAGACACCCTGCAGTTCTCATTGAAGCTTATGACAAGTGGGTATATGAATCCTGGGCTGCACTTCGCAGGGTACTATTTTGTTGAACATTCAGATAATCTAAAGGGTACAATGGCGCTCTCCCAGAAGCTTGGTAAAACCCGTGAATTGAATGTTCAAATATAAATGTACTATGTAGCACAAATGCTCTTCTGACATGCAAAATACGGAATCACATCAGACAACTTATGGGGGACACTTCTATCTGCAACGTTATACAGTTTGCATACTAAACATGGCCCTGTTAACAAACCCCTCATTTGAATCCAATATTAGATGCTCACTAGTTTAGCGCCTATTGACAATAAGTTCTGGCCGGGGTAGTTTTAATAGCGACTCGCGTTCGTAACTTTAAAACGCATCGCTTGCAGTACGGTCTTTCACATCAGCGACACATTTTCAAAGAAAGTTCAATTACTACACGTTTTTATAGGGTTCCCTCCCACACGGACATATTTCCATGTGACAGTGCTTGTTAATGGTTGACATACAGAAGACAGAGGCGTACCTGTGCTAATTAGTTATCTGCGTCTTCAAACACCTGTGTATAAACGGAAGATTGACGCCACAAACGTGTTGTCACTGAAATACTGTCGGCTACAACTAAATGGTGTAGAGTAACTAAGTGTTGCGCGTGTGAAGTGATTTTGATGCGATATGCAAGAGGGCTTTGTTTCTTGAACTATACTGCAATAGAGGCTTTAGCTGCCAGGGCCAATTCACATCTAAACAGATGGTCCTTGGACTATAAGGAGTAATGTTAGGCTCCTTTAGTTCATTATTGGATAACCTGTCTTTACTGCCATTTCCTTTCCAGGTGACTGGCTCTATGAGCGGGGTTCTGGAGTCTACTTCCTGGGTGATCCCATCAACATTGAGGCGTCTGTCAGGGTTGCTCACCACACCAGGCTCAGGGTGTTTGTTAGCAGCTGCGTGGCCACACTGGACCCTGATAGCAACTCTGTCCCTAGATATGTCTTCATTGAGAGTGATGGGTAAGCAGGGGGGAAAATGGCTTAGAACGACTATTCTCCGGCTGGCCCGTAGAGAACGATAGAATATGCCATTTGAGGGCTTCCACCATTTTTAAAGTAGTCAACTGGTGCTTGGCGGTTTCTTTGAGACTTCTTAATTGGTTACTAAGGAAGATGCCCCAATATGTATCTCCCTCCAGGTGCTTGACGGATTCCCAGCTGCCTGGTTCCCGCTCTGGTTTCATGCGTAGAACCCAGGACAACGAGCTCGGGTTCCACATTGATGCCTTTAGGTTCTACCAGGAGGACGGGGCAGAGGTGAGGGCGGTATTTAAAAAAAGAACAGATATTGTAGAGGCCATTACGGCTACTGTAGTAAAATTATTCTACAGTTACATAATTTACAGACATTATGTAGGCTACTGTGATTCTGCATCTTTGTTTTGCTCATCCTGTTTTTTTTACAGCTGTACATCACCTGCCACCTTATGGCAGTCCCTGTCATGGACCATGCAGAGCCTAGCAACAAGGCATGCTCCTTCATTGATGGCAGGTGGGATAAGTCACATTTCCTTAGCTACTGTTACTGGGCTGTGACCTATTCACTGGAATAACCATAGCATTTTTAAAAAAATGGTGTGTTCTTGGTCCATGAGTAGATCTTTCATACATTTCAGATGGAGGTCTGCTGATGAGAATGATTTGCTATGTGGGCATTGTCTAAGCCTGAGTAGACAGAAGGGGGTTGATCAAGCTCCAGCACAACGTCCCCTCAGTCCAAGACTAGGTGGTAGCCAACTTGAACCTCGTATCTACCGCAACAAACCCCCAGTCTCTGGTGACAATTGGAGTATTGGGATGAAGGCCAAGAAAGGTGTATTTGACATCTTAATCCCTCTATTCTGTCACTACCTTCTCAAAACACATTGCAGGGCTGGGACCTTCTCCAATATGGTTGAGATGGAAATTGAGGGAAGACTAATTGAAAGTGTCTTGACTGCAAAGGTGTGTTTAATGAATGTGTTGTCCTTTTAGTATGGGGCCAGGATACTACTTTGGGCCCCATAATGGTCCTCCCAAGTAAACAGAAGCGTACATCTCCACGGATGAGTGGAGGTATCGATATACCTGGCTTCCCTGCCTCAACAGGGGACAGGAAGCCCGTATCACCTGGCAGTCGTTGGAGTGGCATGGACTTCAAGAGAGGTAATTTGACTCTGACATGGCATAATCTTATTCCTTATGTAGTGCACTACCTTTGAACAGGTAGTCTTGATAACCCAACCCTAGGCAACAGCAGTGACTAGGGTCTGGCTTCAATGACTGACTCGTTTGGCAACTTCTCCCAACAAATCACGAGGCAGACATAGCAGAACGTCATGATTTGAAACCAAATTTTGCAGGGAATACCTTTGCAGTGGTTTTAGTGAAGGTAGTTGAGGCAAACTAGCCACTTGCATAATGCACTCATTAAAAAGAACTGATCTCCATCTTGCAGCTACTATTTTGTATGTATTCAAGCGGATCAGGTAGTGACATAGGCAGACTTATGCCAAACTCGCATTCCAGTAGGTACAGAAGTGTGAAGCCAGTTTTTTTAAAATGTGTGGGAGGCAACCAGGATGTCTCGACTATTGCCCAGACCATGATGCACTGGCCAAAAGTAGTGCACTCTATAGGTCATCGGGTGCCACTTCGGACACCTGTCTTTTCCTATCCCTATAGGCTAGCAATTCTGCCAACACTGGCTGTGTTAATCTGTTACATTTAATTCCAGGACCTTATTTCGCCCAATCCCAAAATGCGGCTAGTCCCTTGGGCCCGAGGGTCGGACCCAACAACAAGCACGGTCTCGTTAGCTCTGCAACATATGATGGCTTCATCAAGCAGAAAGAACTAATTGCCCAAAGAGGTAATGACTGTACTTTACTGTTTTGCATGTATGATAATTGCATGTAGGCTCTGTGCTAAATAGTCTGTTCTCAGAGCTGGAGGCCACCCCAGACCCTGAGTTGATTCCTACACCTGAGCCCATTGGAGACCTTGAGGTTACCACAGAGAAAGAGGGTCTGGGTGAAGAGAAGGATCAGAATGAGATTGGAACCTATTGAAAGGGTATGTATGGGATGATGGTACTGCTATTTTAGAGGGAAATAACCTGCACATGGCAAGCAGGTTAGCACTTATTGGGATGGCTCCGCAGAATGTTCACTAGCTGGCACAGCCACAAAGTAATAAAATATGATTTTTAAACATTAACCTCACTGCCAACCCTAATGCTTAACATTAAATTAAAACCAAAAAAGCATACATTGTTACAATGTAGCCAACTTTGACTTTCCATCTAGTGGTAATCGCTAAGTTCTGCCTCCAGGACAATACCGTCTCAATAAATGTCAACCTGCACATGGCACTTGCCAGTATCACTTTTAAATATCTGACTTCAGAGCTTTTGATGTGGTTTCATAAAGAAGGAATATGTTCCCAGTCCATATCTATTTCTAGAACTGGAAGGCGCTGTTGTCGTGGTGGCCCATAATAGACTTGCTCCAAGCAGCAGCACACTCCAACTCACTGAGGTTGGTGCCAGTCCTGATGTCCCAGCACACAAGGAGGATGCCCCTACAACAAAGTGACATAAGCACCACCACATCTGCTCCTGGCGAACTCAACCAGTGAAGAGACTACCACAACACTGAGATGATGCCTGTTAATCTCTTTGAAAAATAAATGATTTAATGCTACTTCGACTGACTTTCTGTCTTCACCATTATGCACTACATGCTAGAGTAATCTGAAATATTGCCTTCATTTGTTAAAGTGAGTGCCCAGCAATGTAGAAGGGCAACACATGATCAGGGGGCATATTCAGTAGTAGGCTCAACCAACAAGAATGTTGCACTTGGTATGGAGCCCCTTCACTGTTGCATGTTGCTGCCAACTGACATTTCCTAGCGTAGTCTTTGGTCTGTATTGGTGTTTGCATAGCCAGACAGCACATCCTGGATTAATGGGACTCTGTCCCAAGGTTCCTGATTGAGCATGTAAGTTACAGGGCATTCTGAGAAATTGGGCTTGCAATGTGAACTCCGGCTATAAAGGGTCTGAGGAAGGGGTGGACTGCACAGGAGGTTGGTGGCCCCTTAATTGGGGAGACCGGGCTTGTGGTAACTGCAGTGGAATGGTATCAAACCCGTGTTTGCCATTCGCGCCGTTCTTCCCTCAACCTCCACTGGCGGCCTGGAACCAGAAATCGGCACTGGCATTTCTAACTGGTCCTTTTCCTTAAACCCCGCCCCCTATTTTTTTATTTTTGGTTGTTGTGAGACTTCCATTATTAACCACAAGGATAATTTGGTGCTAAAACCCAAGTTTTTGGGTTTAGTCTGGTGTACGCCTAGCCTCAAAGTCAATGGAAAGGCTTTGGTCAAGTTCCTCCCTGACTACATTGCAGATGTATGCCAGATCTTAAAATGCCTGGTAATGTATTTAACTCGGGTAACCACATACAGCAATCTGATGCACTGTTGGACGCGGCACAACCACTGGATGCAACGCTTAAGCATCTAGTTGGGCAGGCGCTACGGTCAGAAATGCACACGAGATTGCCACAGCACCTATTCTGATTTCAACAAGAGATGAGAAATTATCGGGTGCCAATTCACACAATTTATATGGCTGCATTTAGACAGGCAGCACAATTCTGATCTTTTTCTACTAATTGGTCAAGACCAATCGCAAAATGTTTTTTCAGATCGGATGTCAAAAGGCCAATTAGTGAAAAAAGGATCAGAATTGGGCTGCCTGTTTAAATGCAGCCAATGGCCTTAGGGTTCTAGGCCCATATTCCCAAAGCGCATCGGAGGATAGAACAGCTTATCAATGGATCGGTTTTGCCTTTTAGGCCACACTGCAAGGCCTAGTGCTCACATCTGTCTTAAAAAATAAATGTATTTCACCTTTTGAACCAGGTAGGCTAGTTGAGAACAAGTTCTCATTTACAACTGCAACCTGGCCAAGATAAAGCAAAGCAGTGAGACAACACAGAGTTACACATGGAATAATCAAACATGCAGTCAATAACACAATAGGAAAAAAAGTCAATATACAATTTGTGCAAGGGAGGTAAGGCAATAAATAGGCCATAGTGGCAAAATAATTACAATTTAGCAATTAAACACGAGTGAGATGTGCAAGTAGAGATACTGGGGTGCGAAGGACCAACAAAATATAACAGTATGGGGATGAGGTAGTTGGATGGGCTATTTACAGATGAGCTATGTACAGGTGCAGTGATCTGTGAGCTGCACTGACAGCTGGTGCTTAAAGTTAGTGAGGGAGATATGAGTCTCCAGCTTCAGTGACTTTTGCAATTCGTTCCAGTCATTGGCAGCAGAGAACTGGAACGAAAGGCGACCAAATGAGGAATTGGCTTTGGGGGTGACCAGTGAAATATACCTGCTGGAGCACGTGCTACGGGTGGGTGCTGCTGTGTTGTTTTGGAATGCTGACTCTCCAAGCTAAGGTGACAACAAAGCCTACCATGGATGTTCCCAGTTACTTTGAATGTTCAAAGTCATAGTGTTAGAACACTTAAAGCCTCAAAGGAAAGTGAAACTATTTTCAATACGAGTCCTTTATGGCTCGCCACAGCAGTCAACTAGCTAGCTAGGTAGCTTTCTAGCACATTCACTAATTTGTCTGTAAGCAATACATGTTCTTGTCAAACTGTCAACCGAGTAACTAGCAAGCAACAAGATATGTAAAATAGCAGTCTATAAACCACGAGGGCAAATAGATCAGATTTGATCGCTAGACACAAGTCGCATGGCCGGGAATCAAATTTGTATCTGATTTCAAACCACCTTGGAAGGTCAGGGCCAGCTCCAGACATAAGCGGTCGCTTAGGGGCCCCCGACCAAAAAAGGTTTATACATATATACAGTACCAGTCAAAAGTTTGGACACACCTACTCATTCAAGGGTTTTTCTTAATTTTTTACTATTTTCTACATTGTAGAATCATACTGAAGACAGCAAAACTATGAAATAACACATGGAATAACCAAAAAGGTGTTAAACAAATCCAAATATATTTTATATTCTTCAAAGTAGCCACCTTGATGATAGCATTGCACACTGTTGGCATTCTCTCACCTAGCTTCATGAGGTAGTCACCTGGAATGCATTTCAATCAACAGGTGTACCTTTTTTTCTACCTTTATTTAACTAGGCAAGCCAGATAAGAACACATTCTTATTTTCAATGATGGCCTAGGAACACTGGGTTAACTGCCTTGTTCAGCGGCAGAACGACAGATTTTTACCTTGTCAGCTCGGGGATTCGATCTTGCAACCTTTCGGTTACAAGTCCAACGCTCTAACCACTAGGCTACCTGCCACCTTGTTAAAAGTTCATTTGTGGAATTTCTTTCCTTAATGCGTTTGAGCCAATCAGTTGTGTTGTGACAAGGTAGGGGTGGTATACAGAAGATAGCCCAATTTGGTGAAAGACCAAGTCCATATTATGGCAAGAACAGCTCAAATAAGCAAAGAGAAAGGACGTCATTACTTTAAGACATGAAGGTCAGTCAATCTGGAACATTTCAAGAACTTTGAACATTTCTTCAAGTGCAGTCGCAAGAACCATAAAGCGCTATGATGAAACTGGCTCTCGTGAGGACCGCCACAGGAAAGGAAGACCCAGAGTTACCTTTGCTGCAGAGGATAAGTTTATTAGACTTACCAGCCTTAGAAATTGCAGCCCAAATAAATGCTTCACAGAGTTCAAGTAACAGACACATCTCAACATCAACTGTTCAGAGGAGACTGCGTTAATCAGGCCTTCATGGTCGAATTGCTGCAAAGAAACCACTACAAAAGGACACCAATAAGAAGAAGAGACTTGTTTGGGCCAAGAAACACGAGCAATGGGTCAAATATGAGATTTTTGGTTCCAACCGCCGCGATTTTGTCAGACACAGAGTAGGTGAACGGAAATCTCCACGTGTGGTTCCCACCGTGAAGCATGGAGGAGGAGGTGTGATGGTGCTTTGCTGGTGACACTGTCTGTGATTTATTTAGAATTCAAGGCACACTTAACCAGCATGGCTAACTCAGCATTCTGCAGCAATAAGCCATCCCATCTGGTTTGCGCTCAGTGGGACTATCATTTGTTTTTCAACAGGGCAATGACCCAACACACCTCCAGGCTGTGTAAGGGCTATTTGAACAAGAAGGAGAGTGATGGAGTGCTGCATCAGATGACCTGGCCTCAACAATCACCCGACCTCAACCCAATTGAGATGGTTTGGGATGAGTTGGACCGCAGAGTGAAGGAAAAGCAGCCAACAAGTGCTCAGCATATGTGGGAACTCCTTCAAGACTTCTTCAAGAAAAAACATCCAGGTGAAGCTGGTTGAGAGAATGCCAAGAGTGTGCAAAGGTGTCATCAAGGCAAAGGGTGGCTACTTTGAAGAATCTAAAATATTTATTGCTGACCAGCAGATGTCACTAATGTGCATTGTGAACAGACAATGACCTCCGAGTAATTAACCGTTTTTGGGCCCAATTTGGTGAAAGCGCTGAAGCCTACAGAAAGATTTGGTTTCCCGTCACTACAGATTGCTATAACATATGATGTGTTAGCTGATATGTAAAATACGTATCCAGGCGTTTTAAGATCTGCCACGTATCACGTGCCACGCCTGGGCAGAGGAACGTGGCAAACAAGAACGCGTTCCTCTGATGGTGCCGACAGAGATGGTCGGCTCGCTTCGAGTCCTTAGGAAACTATGCAGTATTTGGTTTTTTTAATGTATTATTTCTTACCCCAGGAAGTCTTAAGTCTTATTACATACAGCCGGGAAGAACTACTGGATGTAAGAGTGACGCCAATTTACCAACATTACGACCAGGAATATGACTTTCCCGAAGCGGATCCTCTGTTTGGACCACCACCCAGGACAATTGATCTGATCCCAGAAGCTGACCCAAGACAACGGCGCCGCAGAAAGGGCAGACGGAGCGGCCTCCTGGTCAGGCTCCGTAAAAGTGCACATCGCCCACCGCTCCCGAGTATACTACCTGCCAATGTCCAGTGTCTTGACAACAAGGTAGACAAAATTCGAGAAAGGGTTGCCTTTCAGAAAGAGATCAGAGATTGTAACATTCTCTGTTTCACGGAAACATGGCTCTCTCGGGATATGTTGTCGGAATCGGTTCAGCCATCGGATTTCTCCATGCATCGCGCCGACAGAGATAAACACCTCTCTGGGAAGAGGAAGGACGGAGGTGTATGCTTCATGATTAACGACTCATGGTGTAATATGACATTACTCATATCATATTTATGTACTGTATTTTATACCATCTATTGCACCTTGGCCATCGTTCATCCATATATTTATATGTACATATTCTCATTCACCCCTTTTAGATTTGTGTGTATTAGTTGTAGTTGTTGGGGAACTGTTAGATTACTTGTTAGATATTCCTGCACTGTCGGAACCAGAAGCACAAGCATTTCGCTACACTCGCATTAACATCTGCTAACCATGTGTACGTGACAAATAAAATGTGATTTGATTTGAACATGCGTGCCAATTAAAGATCTTGACTAATCAGATGCAAGGCCCAATTAGGGCGTAATCCAGCCCAGGTGTGCAGCCTGGTTGGTTGTTAAAAGCTACCTCTGTTTCATCAATTGTAGCATAGCAGAGGCACGCTGTCCTCTAACCTACAGAGTCACAGTAGTTGTTGGCGTGGGACTCATGATGGCAAACGCGCTCAGGTTATTGTTCAAGCAACTGGTTTGGTTTTTACTTGTGGAAAACTTCTTAATCTCTCCTGCTTTGTCATATACTTATAGCACTGACACATGGCAACAACTTCCAAGGCGAACACCGCAATTTGACAATCGTCCCCGCTTTAAACAGCCTCCACTCCAACAAACAGTTTCAAGGCCAATTCGAGTAGAAACTGTCGCTGTGACGTGCCATTCAGACTACATGGAGATAGTCGTGAAGGCTGATCTGTTTCAACTCGGTAATCTAATCGACGTGGATGACCTGCGACTTGGAGTTGAACAGTACCAAGACCAAGAGCCCTGTAGGGCAACAGCGTCAGCAGCCGGAGATGAGTACAGAATATTTGCAGCACTTTCGGACTGTGGAACCAAGAACCTGGTAATATACCTATATATATATATATATATATATATATTTTTTTTTTCTCTAGTAGTTGACTTCTTGAAACAACCTTCTCTTAAATGCTGCTTTGTGAATCCACAGATAACCGAAGACTCATTGATCTACACAAACCTCCTCAGATATACACCCAGAACCACACCAGATGGGGTTATTCGAATGGTTGGTGCTGTAATCCCAATTGAGTGTCATTATGAAAGGTGAGTTTAGGCTATACTGTTGTATGATGATCATATGAATCCTGCGTTGACCTATTGGTTTATTTACCGGCCTGTACTTTCTGTTTCAGGAAGTACAGTTTGGACAGTTATTCTCTCCAGCCGACCTGGATCCCTTTCACCGCCACAGTGTCTGCTGAAGACACCCTGCAGTTCTCATTGAAGCTTATGACAAGTGGGTATATGAATCCTGGGCTGCACTTCGCAGGGTACTATTTTGTTGAACATTCAGATAATCTAAAGGGTACAATGGCGCTCTCCCAGAAGCTTGGTAAAACCCGTGAATTGAATGTTCAGATATAAATGTACTATGTAGCACAAATGCTCTTCTGACATGCAAAATACGGAATCACATCAGACAACTTATGGGGGACACTTCTATCTGCAACGTTATACAGTTTGCATACTAAACATGGCCCTGTTAACAAACCCCTCATTTGAATCCAATATTAGATGCTCACTAGTTTAGCGCCTATTGACAATAAGTTCTGGCCGGGGTAGTTTTAATAGCGACTCGCGTTCGTAACTTTAAAACGCATCGCTTGTCTTTCACATCAGCGACACATTTTCAAAGAAAGTTCAATTACTACACGTTTTTATAGGGTTCCCTCCCACACGGACATATTTCCATGTGACAGTGCTTGTTAATGGTTGACATACAGAAGACAGAGGCGTACCTGTGCTAATTAGTTATCTGCGTCTTCAAACACCTGTGTATAAACGGAAGATTGACGCCACAAACGTGTTGTCACTGAAATACTGTCGGCTACAACTAAATGGTGTAGAGTAACTAAGTGTTGCGCGTGTGAAGTGATTTTGATGCGATATGCAAGAGGGCTTTGTTTCTTGAACTATACTGCAATAGAGGCTTTAGCTGCCAGGGCCAATTCACATCTAAACAGATGGTCCTTGGACTATAAGGAGTAATGTTAGGCTCCTTTAGTTCATTATTGGATAACCTGTCTTTACTGCCATTTCCTTTCCAGGTGACTGGCTCTATGAGCGGGGTTCTGGAGTCTACTTCCTGGGTGATCCCATCAACATTGAGGCGTCTGTCAGGGTTGCTCACCACACCAGGCTCAGGGTGTTTGTTAGCAGCTGCGTGGCCACACTGGACCCTGATAGCAACTCTGTCCCTAGATATGTCTTCATTGAGAGTGATGGGTAAGCAGGGGGGAAAATGGCTTAGAACGACTATTCTCCGGCTGGCCCGTAGAGAACGATAGAATATGCCATTTGAGGGCTTCCACCATTTTTAAAGTAGTCAACTGGTGCTTGGCGGTTTCTTTGAGACTTCTTAATTGGTTACTAAGGAAGATGCCCCAATATG
This sequence comes from Salmo salar, assembly GCF_965601325.2. Classification (NCBI taxonomy): domain Eukaryota; kingdom Metazoa; phylum Chordata; class Actinopteri; order Salmoniformes; family Salmonidae; genus Salmo; species Salmo salar. The sequence goes on along the minus strand of NC_138304.1, from coordinate 80,447,071 downwards.
TATCTCCCTCCAGGTGCTTGACGGATTCCCAGCTGCCTGGTTCCCGCTCTGGTTTCATGCGTAGAACCCAGGACAACGAGCTCGGGTTCCACATTGATGCCTTTAGGTTCTACCAGGAGGACGGGGCAGAGGTGAGGGCGGTATTTAAAAAAAGAACAGATATTGTAGAGGCCATTACGGCTACTGTAGTAAAATTATTCTACAGTTACATAATTTACAGACATTATGTAGGCTACTGTGATTCTGCATCTTTGTTTTGCTCATCCTGTTTTTTTTACAGCTGTACATCACCTGCCACCTTATGGCAGTCCCTGTCATGGACCATGCAGAGCCTAGCAACAAGGCATGCTCCTTCATTGATGGCAGGTGGGATAAGTCACATTTCCTTAGCTACTGTTACTGGGCTGTGACCTATTCACTGGAATAACCATAGCATTTTTAAAAAAATGGTGTGTTCTTGGTCCATGAGTAGATCTTTCATACATTTCAGATGGAGGTCTGCTGATGAGAATGATTTGCTATGTGGGCATTGTCTAAGCCTGAGTAGACAGAAGGGGGTTGATCAAGCTCCAGCACAACGTCCCCTCAGTCCAAGACTAGGTGGTAGCCAACTTGAACCTCGTATCTACCGCAACAAACCCCCAGTCTCTGGTGACAATTGGAGTATTGGGATGAAGGCCAAGAAAGGTGTATTTGACATCTTAATCCCTCTATTCTGTCACTACCTTCTCAAAACACATTGCAGGGCTGGGACCTTCTCCAATATGGTTGAGATGGAAATTGAGGGAAGACTAATTGAAAGTGTCTTGACTGCAAAGGTGTGTTTAATGAATGTGTTGTCCTTTTAGTATGGGGCCAGGATACTACTTTGGGCCCCATAATGGTCCTCCCAAGTAAACAGAAGCGTACATCTCCACGGATGAGTGGAGGTATCGATATACCTGGCTTCCCTGCCTCAACAGGGGACAGGAAGCCCGTATCACCTGGCAGTCGTTGGAGTGGCATGGACTTCAAGAGAGGTAATTTGACTCTGACATGGCATAATCTTATTCCTTATGTAGTGCACTACCTTTGAACAGGTAGTCTTGATAACCCAACCCTAGGCAACAGCAGTGACTAGGGTCTGGCTTCAATGACTGACTCGTTTGGCAACTTCTCCCAACAAATCACGAGGCAGACATAGCAGAACGTCATGATTTGAAACCAAATTTTGCAGGGAATACCTTTGCAGTGGTTTTAGTGAAGGTAGTTGAGGCAAACTAGCCACTTGCATAATGCACTCATTAAAAAGAACTGATCTCCATCTTGCAGCTACTATTTTGTATGTATTCAAGCGGATCAGGTAGTGACATAGGCAGACTTATGCCAAACTCGCATTCCAGTAGGTACAGAAGTGTGAAGCCAGTTTTTTTAAAATGTGTGGGAGGCAACCAGGATGTCTCGACTATTGCCCAGACCATGATGCACTGGCCAAAAGTAGTGCACTCTATAGGTCATCGGGTGCCACTTCGGACACCTGTCTTTTCCTATCCCTATAGGCTAGCAATTCTGCCAACACTGGCTGTGTTAATCTGTTACATTTAATTCCAGGACCTTATTTCGCCCAATCCCAAAATGCGGCTAGTCCCTTGGGCCCGAGGGTCGGACCCAACAACAAGCACGGTCTCGTTAGCTCTGCAACATATGATGGCTTCATCAAGCAGAAAGAACTAATTGCCCAAAGAGGTAATGACTGTACTTTACTGTTTTGCATGTATGATAATTGCATGTAGGCTCTGTGCTAAATAGTCTGTTCTCAGAGCTGGAGGCCACCCCAGACCCTGAGTTGATTCCTACACCTGAGCCCATTGGAGACCTTGAGGTTACCACAGAGAAAGAGGGTCTGGGTGAAGAGAAGGATCAGAATGAGATTGGAACCTATTGAAAGGGTATGTATGGGATGATGGTACTGCTATTTTAGAGGGAAATAACCTGCACATGGCAAGCAGGTTAGCACTTATTGGGATGGCTCCGCAGAATGTTCACTAGCTGGCACAGCCACAAAGTAATAAAATATGATTTTTAAACATTAACCTCACTGCCAACCCTAATGCTTAACATTAAATTAAAACCAAAAAAGCATACATTGTTACAATGTAGCCAACTTTGACTTTCCATCTAGTGGTAATCGCTAAGTTCTGCCTCCAGGACAATACCGTCTCAATAAATGTCAACCTGCACATGGCACTTGCCAGTATCACTTTTAAATATCTGACTTCAGAGCTTTTGATGTGGTTTCATAAAGAAGGAATATGTTCCCAGTCCATATCTATTTCTAGAACTGGAAGGCGCTGTTGTCGTGGTGGCCCATAATAGACTTGCTCCAAGCAGCAGCACACTCCAACTCACTGAGGTTGGTGCCAGTCCTGATGTCCCAGCACACAAGGAGGATGCCCCTACAACAAAGTGACATAAGCACCACCACATCTGCTCCTGGCGAACTCAACCAGTGAAGAGACTACCACAACACTGAGATGATGCCTGTTAATCTCTTTGAAAAATAAATGATTTAATGCTACTTCGACTGACTTTCTGTCTTCACCATTATGCACTACATGCTAGAGTAATCTGAAATATTGCCTTCATTTGTTAAAGTGAGTGCCCAGCAATGTAGAAGGGCAACACATGATCAGGGGGCATATTCAGTAGTAGGCTCAACCAACAAGAATGTTGCACTTGGTATGGAGCCCCTTCACTGTTGCATGTTGCTGCCAACTGACATTTCCTAGCGTAGTCTTTGGTCTGTATTGGTGTTTGCATAGCCAGACAGCACATCCTGGATTAATGGGACTCTGTCCCAAGGTTCCTGATTGAGCATGTAAGTTACAGGGCATTCTGAGAAATTGGGCTTGCAATGTGAACTCCGGCTATAAAGGGTCTGAGGAAGGGGTGGACTGCACAGGAGGTTGGTGGCCCCTTAATTGGGGAGACCGGGCTTGTGGTAACTGCAGTGGAATGGTATCAAACCCGTGTTTGCCATTCGCGCCGTTCTTCCCTCAACCTCCACTGGCGGCCTGGAACCAGAAATCGGCACTGGCATTTCTAACTGGTCCTTTTCCTTAAACCCCGCCCCCTATTTTTTTATTTTTGGTTGTTGTGAGACTTCCATTATTAACCACAAGGATAATTTGGTGCTAAAACCCAAGTTTTTGGGTTTAGTCTGGTGTACGCCTAGCCTCAAAGTCAATGGAAAGGCTTTGGTCAAGTTCCTCCCTGACTACATTGCAGATGTATGCCAGATCTTAAAATGCCTGGTAATGTATTTAACTCGGGTAACCACATACAGCAATCTGATGCACTGTTGGACGCGGCACAACCACTGGATGCAACGCTTAAGCATCTAGTTGGGCAGGCGCTACGGTCAGAAATGCACACGAGATTGCCACAGCACCTATTCTGATTTCAACAAGAGATGAGAAATTATCGGGTGCCAATTCACACAATTTATATGGCTGCATTTAGACAGGCAGCACAATTCTGATCTTTTTCTACTAATTGGTCAAGACCAATCGCAAAATGTTTTTTCAGATCGGATGTCAAAAGGCCAATTAGTGAAAAAAGGATCAGAATTGGGCTGCCTGTTTAAATGCAGCCAATGGCCTTAGGGTTCTAGGCCCATATTCCCAAAGCGCATCGGAGGATAGAACAGCTTATCAATGGATCGGTTTTGCCTTTTAGGCCACACTGCAAGGCCTAGTGCTCACATCTGTCTTAAAAAATAAATGTATTTCACCTTTTGAACCAGGTAGGCTAGTTGAGAACAAGTTCTCATTTACAACTGCAACCTGGCCAAGATAAAGCAAAGCAGTGAGACAACACAGAGTTACACATGGAATAATCAAACATGCAGTCAATAACACAATAGGAAAAAAAGTCAATATACAATTTGTGCAAGGGAGGTAAGGCAATAAATAGGCCATAGTGGCAAAATAATTACAATTTAGCAATTAAACACGAGTGAGATGTGCAAGTAGAGATACTGGGGTGCGAAGGACCAACAAAATATAACAGTATGGGGATGAGGTAGTTGGATGGGCTATTTACAGATGAGCTATGTACAGGTGCAGTGATCTGTGAGCTGCACTGACAGCTGGTGCTTAAAGTTAGTGAGGGAGATATGAGTCTCCAGCTTCAGTGACTTTTGCAATTCGTTCCAGTCATTGGCAGCAGAGAACTGGAACGAAAGGCGACCAAATGAGGAATTGGCTTTGGGGGTGACCAGTGAAATATACCTGCTGGAGCACGTGCTACGGGTGGGTGCTGCTGTGTTGTTTTGGAATGCTGACTCTCCAAGCTAAGGTGACAACAAAGCCTACCATGGATGTTCCCAGTTACTTTGAATGTTCAAAGTCATAGTGTTAGAACACTTAAAGCCTCAAAGGAAAGTGAAACTATTTTCAATACGAGTCCTTTATGGCTCGCCACAGCAGTCAACTAGCTAGCTAGGTAGCTTTCTAGCACATTCACTAATTTGTCTGTAAGCAATACATGTTCTTGTCAAACTGTCAACCGAGTAACTAGCAAGCAACAAGATATGTAAAATAGCAGTCTATAAACCACGAGGGCAAATAGATCAGATTTGATCGCTAGACACAAGTCGCATGGCCGGGAATCAAATTTGTATCTGATTTCAAACCACCTTGGAAGGTCAGGGCCAGCTCCAGACATAAGCGGTCGCTTAGGGGCCCCCGACCAAAAAAGGTTTATACATATATACAGTACCAGTCAAAAGTTTGGACACACCTACTCATTCAAGGGTTTTTCTTAATTTTTTACTATTTTCTACATTGTAGAATCATACTGAAGACAGCAAAACTATGAAATAACACATGGAATAACCAAAAAGGTGTTAAACAAATCCAAATATATTTTATATTCTTCAAAGTAGCCACCTTGATGATAGCATTGCACACTGTTGGCATTCTCTCACCTAGCTTCATGAGGTAGTCACCTGGAATGCATTTCAATCAACAGGTGTACCTTTTTTTCTACCTTTATTTAACTAGGCAAGCCAGATAAGAACACATTCTTATTTTCAATGATGGCCTAGGAACACTGGGTTAACTGCCTTGTTCAGCGGCAGAACGACAGATTTTTACCTTGTCAGCTCGGGGATTCGATCTTGCAACCTTTCGGTTACAAGTCCAACGCTCTAACCACTAGGCTACCTGCCACCTTGTTAAAAGTTCATTTGTGGAATTTCTTTCCTTAATGCGTTTGAGCCAATCAGTTGTGTTGTGACAAGGTAGGGGTGGTATACAGAAGATAGCCCAATTTGGTGAAAGACCAAGTCCATATTATGGCAAGAACAGCTCAAATAAGCAAAGAGAAAGGACGTCATTACTTTAAGACATGAAGGTCAGTCAATCTGGAACATTTCAAGAACTTTGAACATTTCTTCAAGTGCAGTCGCAAGAACCATAAAGCGCTATGATGAAACTGGCTCTCGTGAGGACCGCCACAGGAAAGGAAGACCCAGAGTTACCTTTGCTGCAGAGGATAAGTTTATTAGACTTACCAGCCTTAGAAATTGCAGCCCAAATAAATGCTTCACAGAGTTCAAGTAACAGACACATCTCAACATCAACTGTTCAGAGGAGACTGCGTTAATCAGGCCTTCATGGTCGAATTGCTGCAAAGAAACCACTACAAAAGGACACCAATAAGAAGAAGAGACTTGTTTGGGCCAAGAAACACGAGCAATGGGTCAAATATGAGATTTTTGGTTCCAACCGCCGCGATTTTGTCAGACACAGAGTAGGTGAACGGAAATCTCCACGTGTGGTTCCCACCGTGAAGCATGGAGGAGGAGGTGTGATGGTGCTTTGCTGGTGACACTGTCTGTGATTTATTTAGAATTCAAGGCACACTTAACCAGCATGGCTAACTCAGCATTCTGCAGCAATAAGCCATCCCATCTGGTTTGCGCTCAGTGGGACTATCATTTGTTTTTCAACAGGGCAATGACCCAACACACCTCCAGGCTGTGTAAGGGCTATTTGAACAAGAAGGAGAGTGATGGAGTGCTGCATCAGATGACCTGGCCTCAACAATCACCCGACCTCAACCCAATTGAGATGGTTTGGGATGAGTTGGACCGCAGAGTGAAGGAAAAGCAGCCAACAAGTGCTCAGCATATGTGGGAACTCCTTCAAGACTTCTTCAAGAAAAAACATCCAGGTGAAGCTGGTTGAGAGAATGCCAAGAGTGTGCAAAGGTGTCATCAAGGCAAAGGGTGGCTACTTTGAAGAATCTAAAATCTAAAATATTTATTGCTGACCAGCAGATGTCACTAATGTGCATTGTGAACAGACAATGACCTCCGAGTAATTAACCGTTTTTGGGCCCAATTTGGTGAAAGCGCTGAAGCCTACAGAAAGATTTGGTTTCCCGTCACTACAGATTGCTATAACATATGATGTGTTAGCTGATATGTAAAATACGTATCCAGGCGTTTTAAGATCTGCCACGTATCACGTGCCACGCCTGGGCAGAGGAACGTGGCAAACAAGAACGCGTTCCTCTGATGGTGCCGACAGAGATGGTCGGCTCGCTTCGAGTCCTTAGGAAACTATGCAGTATTTGGTTTTTTTAATGTATTATTTCTTACCCCAGGAAGTCTTAAGTCTTATTACATACAGCCGGGAAGAACTACTGGATGTAAGAGTGACGCCAATTTACCAACATTACGACCAGGAATATGACTTTCCCGAAGCGGATCCTCTGTTTGGACCACCACCCAGGACAATTGATCTGATCCCAGAAGCTGACCCAAGACAACGGCGCCGCAGAAAGGGCAGACGGAGCGGCCTCCTGGTCAGGCTCCGTAAAAGTGCACATCGCCCACCGCTCCCGAGTATACTACCTGCCAATGTCCAGTGTCTTGACAACAAGGTAGACAAAATTCGAGAAAGGGTTGCCTTTCAGAAAGAGATCAGAGATTGTAACATTCTCTGTTTCACGGAAACATGGCTCTCTCGGGATATGTTGTCGGAATCGGTTCAGCCATCGGATTTCTCCATGCATCGCGCCGACAGAGATAAACACCTCTCTGGGAAGAGGAAGGACGGAGGTGTATGCTTCATGATTAACGACTCATGGTGTAATATGACATTACTCATATCATATTTATGTACTGTATTTTATACCATCTATTGCACCTTGGCCATCGTTCATCCATATATTTATATGTACATATTCTCATTCACCCCTTTTAGATTTGTGTGTATTAGTTGTAGTTGTTGGGGAACTGTTAGATTACTTGTTAGATATTCCTGCACTGTCGGAACCAGAAGCACAAGCATTTCGCTACACTCGCATTAACATCTGCTAACCATGTGTACGTGACAAATAAAATGTGATTTGATTTGAACATGCGTGCCAATTAAAGATCTTGACTAATCAGATGCAAGGCCCAATTAGGGCGTAATCCAGCCCAGGTGTGCAGCCTGGTTGGTTGTTAAAAGCTACCTCTGTTTCATCAATTGTAGCATAGCAGAGGCACGCTGTCCTCTAACCTACAGAGTCACAGTAGTTGTTGGCGTGGGACTCATGATGGCAAACGCGCTCAGGTTATTGTTCAAGCAACTGGTTTGGTTTTTACTTGTGGAAAACTTCTTAATCTCTCCTGCTTTGTCATATACTTATAGCACTGACACATGGCAACAACTTCCAAGGCGAACACCGCAATTTGACAATCGTCCCCGCTTTAAACAGCCTCCACTCCAACAAACAGTTTCAAGGCCAATTCGAGTAGAAACTGTCGCTGTGACGTGCCATTCAGACTACATGGAGATAGTCGTGAAGGCTGATCTGTTTCAACTCGGTAATCTAATCGACGTGGATGACCTGCGACTTGGAGTTGAACAGTACCAAGACCAAGAGCCCTGTAGGGCAACAGCGTCAGCAGCCGGAGATGAGTACAGAATATTTGCAGCACTTTCGGACTGTGGAACCAAGAACCTGGTAATATACCTATATATATATTTTTTTTTTCTCTAGTAGTTGACTTCTTGAAACAACCTTCTCTTAAATGCTGCTTTGTGAATCCACAGATAACCGAAGACTCATTGATCTACACAAACCTCCTCAGATATACACCCAGAACCACACCAGATGGGGTTATTCGAATGGTTGGTGCTGTAATCCCAATTGAGTGTCATTATGAAAGGTGAGTTTAGGCTATACTGTTGTATGATGATCATATGAATCCTGCGTTGACCTATTGGTTTATTTACCGGCCTGTACTTTCTGTTTCAGGAAGTACAGTTTGGACAGTTATTCTCTCCAGCCGACCTGGATCCCTTTCACCGCCACAGTGTCTGCTGAAGACACCCTGCAGTTCTCATTGAAGCTTATGACAAGTGGGTATATGAATCCTGGGCTGCACTTCGCAGGGTACTATTTTGTTGAACATTCAGATAATCTAAAGGGTACAATGGCGCTCTCCCAGAAGCTTGGTAAAACCCGTGAATTGAATGTTCAGATATAAATGTACTATGTAGCACAAATGCTCTTCTGACATGCAAAATACGGAATCACATCAGACAACTTATGGGGGACACTTCTATCTGCAACGTTATACAGTTTGCATACTAAACATGGCCCTGTTAACAAACCCCTCATTTGAATCCAATATTAGATGCTCACTAGTTTAGCGCCTATTGACAATAAGTTCTGGCCGGGGTAGTTTTAATAGCGACTCGCGTTCGTAACTTTAAAACGCATCGCTTGCAGTACGGTCTTTCACATCAGCGACACATTTTCAAAGAAAGTTCAATTACTACACGTTTTTATAGGGTTCCCTCCCACACGGACATATTTCCATGTGACAGTGCTTGTTAATGGTTGACATACAGAAGACAGAGGCGTACCTGTGCTAATTAGTTATCTGCGTCTTCAAACACCTGTGTATAAACGGAAGATTGACGCCACAAACGTGTTGTCACTGAAATACTGTCGGCTACAACTAAATGGTGTAGAGTAACTAAGTGTTGCGCGTGTGAAGTGATTTTGATGCGATATGCAAGAGGGCTTTGTTTCTTGAACTATACTGCAATAGAGGCTTTAGCTGCCAGGGCCAATTCACATCTAAACAGATGGTCCTTGGACTATAAGGAGTAATGTTAGGCTCCTTTAGTTCATTATTGGATAACCTGTCTTTACTGCCATTTCCTTTCCAGGTGACTGGCTCTATGAGCGGGGTTCTGGAGTCTACTTCCTGGGTGATCCCATCAACATTGAGGCGTCTGTCAGGGTTGCTCACCACACCAGGCTCAGGGTGTTTGTTAGCAGCTGCGTGGCCACACTGGACCCTGATAGCAACTCTGTCCCTAGATATGTCTTCATTGAGAGTGATGGGTAAGCAGGGGGGAAAATGGCTTAGAACGACTATTCTCCGGCTGGCCCGTAGAGAACGATAGAATATGCCATTTGAGGGCTTCCACCATTTTTAAAGTAGTCAACTGGTGCTTGGCGGTTTCTTTGAGACTTCTTAATTGGTTACTAAGGAAGATGCCCCAATATGTATCTCCCTCCAGGTGCTTGACGGATTCCCAGCTGCCTGGTTCCCGCTCTGGTTTCATGCGTAGAACCCAGGACAACGAGCTCGGGTTCCACATTGATGCCTTTAGGTTCTACCAGGAGGACGGGGCAGAGGTGAGGGCGGTATTTAAAAAAAAAGAACAGATATTGTAGAGGCCATTACGGCTACTGTAGTAAAATTATTCTACAGTTACATAATTTACAGACATTATGTAGGCTACTGTGATTCTGCATCTTTGTTTTGCTCATCCTGTTTTTTTTACAGCTGTACATCACCTGCCACCTTATGGCAGTCCCTGTCATGGACCATGCAGAGCCTAGCAACAAGGCATGCTCCTTCATTGATGGCAGGTGGGATAAGTCACATTTCCTTAGCTACTGTTACTGGGCTGTGACCTATTCACTGGAATAACCATAGCATTTTTAAAAAAATGGTGTGTTCTTGGTCCATGAGTAGATCTTTCATACATTTCAGATGGAGGTCTGCTGATGAGAATGATTTGCTATGTGGGCATTGTCTAAGCCTGAGTAGACAGAAGGGGGTTGATCAAGCTCCAGCACAACGTCCCCTCAGTCCAAGACTAGGTGGTAGCCAACTTGAACCTCGTATCTACCGCAACAAACCCCCAGTCTCTGGTGACAATTGGAGTATTGGGATGAAGGCCAAGAAAGGTGTATTTGACATCTTAATCCCTCTATTCTGTCACTACCTTCTCAAAACACATTGCAGGGCTGGGACCTTCTCCAATATGGTTGAGATGGAAATTGAGGGAAGACTAATTGAAAGTGTCTTGACTGCAAAGGTGTGTTTAATGAATGTGTTGTCCTTTTAGTATGGGGCCAGGATACTACTTTGGGCCCCATAATGGTCCTCCCAAGTAAACAGAAGCGTACATCTCTATCTCCACGGATGAGTGGAGGTATCGATATACCTGGCTTCCCTGCCTCAACAGGGGACAGGAAGCCCGTATCACCTGGCAGTCGTTGGAGTGGCATGGACTTCAAGAGAGGTAATTTGACTCTGACATGGCATAATCTTATTCCTTATGTAGTGCACTACCTTTGAACAGGTAGTCTTGATAACCCAACCCTAGGCAACAGCAGTGACTAGGGTCTGGCTTCAATGACTGACTCGTTTGGCAACTTCTCCCAACAAATCACGAGGCAGACATAGCAGAACGTCATGATTTGAAACCAAATTTTGCAGGGAATACCTTTGCAGTGGTTTTAGTGAAGGTAGTTGAGGCAAACTAGCCACTTGCATAATGCACTCATTAAAAAGAACTGATCTCCATCTTGCAGCTACTATTTTGTATGTATTCAAGCGGATCAGGTAGTGACATAGGCAGACTTATGCCAAACTCGCATTCCAGTAGGTACAGAAGTGTGAAGCCAGTTTTTTTAAAATGTGTGGGAGGCAACCAGGATGTCTCGACTATTGCCCAGACCATGATGCACTGGCCAAAAGTAGTGCACTCTATAGGTCATCGGGTGCCACTTCGGACACCTGTCTTTTCCTATCCCTATAGGCTAGCAATTCTGCCAACACTGGCTGTGTTAATCTGTTACATTTAATTCCAGGACCTTATTTCGCCCAATCCCAAAATGCGGCTAGTCCCTTGGGCCCGAGGGTCGGACCCAACAACAAGCACGGTCTCGTTAGCTCTGCAACATATGATGGCTTCATCAAGCAGAAAGAACTAATTGCCCAAAGAGGTAATGACTGTACTTTACTGTTTTGCATGTATGATAATTGCATGTAGGCTCTGTGCTAAATAGTCTGTTCTCAGAGCTGGAGGCCACCCCAGACCCTGAGTTGATTCCTACACCTGAGCCCATTGGAGACCTTGAGGTTACCACAGAGAAAGAGGGTCTGGGTGAAGAGAAGGATCAGAATGAGATTGGAACCTATTGAAAGGGTATGTATGGGATGATGGTACTGCTATTTTAGAGGGAAATAACCTGCACATGGCAAGCAGGTTAGCACTTATTGGGATGGCTCCGCAGAATGTTCACTAGCTGGCACAGCCACAAAGTAATAAAATATGATTTTTAAACATTAACCTCACTGCCAACCCTAATGCTTAACATTAAATTAAAACCAAAAAAGCATACATTGTTACAATGTAGCCAACTTTGACTTTCCATCTAGTGGTAATCGCTAAGTTCTGCCTCCAGGACAATACCGTCTCAATAAATGTCAACCTGCACATGGCACTTGCCAGTATCACTTTTAAATATCTGACTTCAGAGCTTTTGATGTGGTTTCATAAAGAAGGAATATGTTCCCAGTCCATATCTATTTCTAGAACTGGAAGGCGCTGTTGTCGTGGTGGCCCATAATAGACTTGCTCCAAGCAGCAGCACACTCCAACTCACTGAGGTTGGTGCCAGTCCTGATGTCCCAGCACACAAGGAGGATGCCCCTACAACAAAGTGACATAAGCACCACCACATCTGCTCCTGGCGAACTCAACCAGTGAAGAGACTACCACAACACTGAGATGATGCCTGTTAATCTCTTTGAAAAATAAATGATTTAATGCTACTTCGACTGACTTTCTGTCTTCACCATTATGCACTACATGCTAGAGTAATCTGAAATATTGCCTTCATTTGTTAAAGTGAGTGCCCAGCAATGTAGAAGGGCAACACATGATCAGGGGGCATATTCAGTAGTAGGCTCAACCAACAAGAATGTTGCACTTGGTATGGAGCCCCTTCACTGTTGCATGTTGCTGCCAACTGACATTTCCTAGCGTAGTCTTTGGTCTGTATTGGTGTTTGCATAGCCAGACAGCACATCCTGGATTAATGGGACTCTGTCCCAAGGTTCCTGATTGAGCATGTAAGTTACAGGGCATTCTGAGAAATTGGGCTTGCAATGTGAACTCCGGCTATAAAGGGTCTGAGGAAGGGGTGGACTGCACAGGAGGTTGGTGGCCCCTTAATTGGGGAGACCGGGCTTGTGGTAACTGCAGTGGAATGGTATCAAACCCGTGTTTGCCATTCGCGCCGTTCTTCCCTCAACCTCCACTGGCGGCCTGGAACCAGAAATCGGCACTGGCATTTCTAACTGGTCCTTTTCCTTAAACCCCGCCCCCTATTTTTTTATTTTTGGTTGTTGTGAGACTTCCATTATTAACCACAAGGATAATTTGGTGCTAAAACCCAAGTTTTTGGGTTTAGTCTGGTGTACGCCTAGCCTCAAAGTCAATGGAAAGGCTTTGGTCAAGTTCCTCCCTGACTACATTGCAGATGTATGCCAGATCTTAAAATGCCTGGTAATGTATTTAACTCGGGTAACCACATACAGCAATCTGATGCACTGTTGGACGCGGCACAACCACTGGATGCAACGCTTAAGCATCTAGTTGGGCAGGCGCTACGGTCAGAAATGCACACGAGATTGCCACAGCACCTATTCTGATTTCAACAAGAGATGAGAAATTATCGGGTGCCAATTCACACAATTTATATGGCTGCATTTAGACAGGCAGCACAATTCTGATCTTTTTCTACTAATTGGTCAAGACCAATCGCAAAATGTTTTTTCAGATCGGATATGTCAAAAGGCCAATTAGTGAAAAAAGGATCAGAATTGGGCTGCCTGTTTAAATGCAGCCAATGGCCTTAGGGTTCTAGGCCCATATTCCCAAAGCGCATCGGAGGATAGAACAGCTTATCAATGGATCGGTTTTGCCTTTTAGGCCACACTGCAAGGCCTAGTGCTCACATCTGTCTTAAAAAATAAATGTATTTCACCTTTTGAACCAGGTAGGCTAGTTGAGAACAAGTTCTCATTTACAACTGCAACCTGGCCAAGATAAAGCAAAGCAGTGAGACAACACAGAGTTACACATGGAATAATCAAACATGCAGTCAATAACACAATAGGAAAAAAAGTCAATATACAATTTGTGCAAGGGAGGTAAGGCAATAAATAGGCCATAGTGGCAAAATAATTACAATTTAGCAATTAAACACGAGTGAGATGTGCAAGTAGAGATACTGGGGTGCGAAGGACCAACAAAATATAACAGTATGGGGATGAGGTAGTTGGATGGGCTATTTACAGATGAGCTATGTACAGGTGCAGTGATCTGTGAGCTGCACTGACAGCTGGTGCTTAAAGTTAGTGAGGGAGATATGAGTCTCCAGCTTCAGTGACTTTTGCAATTCGTTCCAGTCATTGGCAGCAGAGAACTGGAACGAAAGGCGACCAAATGAGGAATTGGCTTTGGGGGTGACCAGTGAAATATACCTGCTGGAGCACGTGCTACGGGTGGGTGCTGCTGTGTTGTTTTGGAATGCTGACTCTCCAAGCTAAGGTGACAACAAAGCCTACCATGGATGTTCCCAGTTACTTTGAATGTTCAAAGTCATAGTGTTAGAACACTTAAAGCCTCAAAGGAAAGTGAAACTATTTTCAATACGAGTCCTTTATGGCTCGCCACAGCAGTCAACTAGCTAGCTAGGTAGCTTTCTAGCACATTCACTAATTTGTCTGTAAGCAATACATGTTCTTGTCAAACTGTCAACCGAGTAACTAGCAAGCAACAAGATATGTAAAATAGCAGTCTATAAACCACGAGGGCAAATAGATCAGATTTGATCGCTAGACACAAGTCGCATGGCCGGGAATCAAATTTGTATCTGATTTCAAACCACCTTGGAAGGTCAGGGCCAGCTCCAGACATAAGCGGTCGCTTAGGGGCCCCCGACCAAAAAAGGTTTATACATATATACAGTACCAGTCAAAAGTTTGGACACACCTACTCATTCAAGGGTTTTTCTTAATTTTTTACTATTTTCTACATTGTAGAATCATACTGAAGACAGCAAAACTATGAAATAACACATGGAATAACCAAAAAGGTGTTAAACAAATCCAAATATATTTTATATTCTTCAAAGTAGCCACCTTGATGATAGCATTGCACACTGTTGGCATTCTCTCACCTAGCTTCATGAGGCAGTCACCTGGAATGCATTTCAATCAACAGGTGTACCTTTTTTTCTACCTTTATTTAACTAGGCAAGCCAGATAAGAACACATTCTTATTTTCAATGATGGCCTAGGAACACTGGGTTAACTGCCTTGTTCAGCGGCAGAACGACAGATTTTTACCTTGTCAGCTCGGGGATTCGATCTTGCAACCTTTCGGTTACAAGTCCAACGCTCTAACCACTAGGCTACCTGCCACCTTGTTAAAAGTTCATTTGTGGAATTTCTTTCCTTAATGCGTTTGAGCCAATCAGTTGTGTTGTGACAAGGTAGGGGTGGTATACAGAAGATAGCCCAATTTGGTGAAAGACCAAGTCCATATTATGGCAAGAACAGCTCAAATAAGCAAAGAGAAAGGACGTCATTACTTTAAGACATGAAGGTCAGTCAATCTGGAACATTTCAAGAACTTTGAACATTTCTTCAAGTGCAGTCGCAAGAACCATAAAGCGCTATGATGAAACTGGCTCTCGTGAGGACCGCCACAGGAAAGGAAGACCCAGAGTTACCTTTGCTGCAGAGGATAAGTTTATTAGACTTACCAGCCTTAGAAATTGCAGCCCAAATAAATGCTTCACAGAGTTCAAGTAACAGACACATCTCAACATCAACTGTTCAGAGGAGACTGCGTTAATCAGGCCTTCATGGTCGAATTGCTGCAAAGAAACCACTACAAAAGGACACCAATAAGAAGAAGAGACTTGTTTGGGCCAAGAAACACGAGCAATGGGTCAAATATGAGATTTTTGGTTCCAACCGCCGCGATTTTGTCAGACACAGAGTAGGTGAACGGAAATCTCCACGTGTGGTTCCCACCGTGAAGCATGGAGGAGGAGGTGTGATGGTGCTTTGCTGGTGACACTGTCTGTGATTTATTTAGAATTCAAGGCACACTTAACCAGCATGGCTAACTCAGCATTCTGCAGCAATAAGCCATCCCATCTGGTTTGCGCTCAGTGGGACTATCATTTGTTTTTCAACAGGGCAATGACCCAACACACCTCCAGGCTGTGTAAGGGCTATTTGAACAAGAAGGAGAGTGATGGAGTGCTGCATCAGATGACCTGGCCTCAACAATCACCCGACCTCAACCCAATTGAGATGGTTTGGGATGAGTTGGACCGCAGAGTGAAGGAAAAGCAGCCAACAAGTGCTCAGCATATGTGGGAACTCCTTCAAGACTTCTTCAAGAAAAAACATCCAGGTGAAGCTGGTTGAGAGAATGCCAAGAGTGTGCAAAGGTGTCATCAAGGCAAAGGGTGGCTACTTTGAAGAATCTAAAATATTTATTGCTGACCAGCAGATGTCACTAATGTGCATTGTGAACAGACAATGACCTCCGAGTAATTAACCGTTTTTGGGCCCAATTTGGTGAAAGCGCTGAAGCCTACAGAAAGATTTGGTTTCCCGTCACTACAGATTGCTATAACATATGATGTGTTAGCTGATATGTAAAATACGTATCCAGGCGTTTTAAGATCTGCCACGTATCACGTGCCACGCCTGGGCAGAGGAACGTGGCAAACAAGAACGCGTTCCTCTGATGGTGCCGACAGAGATGGTCGGCTCGCTTCGAGTCCTTAGGAAACTATGCAGTATTTGGTTTTTTTAATGTATTATTTCTTACCCCAGGAAGTCTTAAGTCTTATTACATACAGCCGGGAAGAACTACTGGATGTAAGAGTGACGCCAATTTACCAACATTACGACCAGGAATATGACTTTCCCGAAGCGGATCCTCTGTTTGGACCACCACCCAGGACAATTGATCTGATCCCAGAAGCTGACCCAAGACAACGGCGCCGCAGAAAGGGCAGACGGAGCGGCCTCCTGGTCAGGCTCCGTAAAAGTGCACATCGCCCACCGCTCCCGAGTATACTACCTGCCAATGTCCAGTGTCTTGACAACAAGGTAGACAAAATTCGAGAAAGGGTTGCCTTTCAGAAAGAGATCAGAGATTGTAACATTCTCTGTTTCACGGAAACATGGCTCTCTCGGGATATGTTGTCGGAATCGGTTCAGCCATCGGATTTCTCCATGCATCGCGCCGACAGAGATAAACACCTCTCTGGGAAGAGGAAGGACGGAGGTGTATGCTTCATGATTAACGACTCATGGTGTAATATGACATTACTCATATCATATTTATGTACTGTATTTTATACCATCTATTGCACCTTGGCCATCGTTCATCCATATATTTATATGTACATATTCTCATTCACCCCTTTTAGATTTGTGTGTATTAGTTGTAGTTGTTGGGGAACTGTTAGATTACTTGTTAGATATTCCTGCACTGTCGGAACCAGAAGCACAAGCATTTCGCTACACTCGCATTAACATCTGCTAACCATGTGTACGTGACAAATAAAATGTGATTTGATTTGAACATGCGTGCCAATTAAAGATCTTGACTAATCAGATGCAAGGCCCAATTAGGGCGTAATCCAGCCCAGGTGTGCAGCCTGGTTGGTTGTTAAAAGCTACCTCTGTTTCATCAATTGTAGCATAGCAGAGGCACGCTGTCCTCTAACCTACAGAGTCACAGTAGTTGTTGGCGTGGGACTCATGATGGCAAACGCGCTCAGGTTATTGTTCAAGCAACTGGTTTGGTTTTTACTTGTGGAAAACTTCTTAATCTCTCCTGCTTTGTCATATACTTATAGCACTGACACATGGCAACAACTTCCAAGGCGAACACCGCAATTTGACAATCGTCCCCGCTTTAAACAGCCTCCACTCCAACAAACAGTTTCAAGGCCAATTCGAGTAGAAACTGTCGCTGTGACGTGCCATTCAGACTACATGGAGATAGTCGTGAAGGCTGATCTGTTTCAACTCGGTAATCTAATCGACGTGGATGACCTGCGACTTGGAGTTGAACAGTACCAAGACCAAGAGCCCTGTAGGGCAACAGCGTCAGCAGCCGGAGATGAGTACAGAATATTTGCAGCACTTTCGGACTGTGGAACCAAGAACCTGGTAATATACCTATATATATATTTTTTTTTTCTCTAGTAGTTGACTTCTTGAAACAACCTTCTCTTAAATGCTGCTTTGTGAATCCACAGATAACCGAAGACTCATTGATCTACACAAACCTCCTCAGATATACACCCAGAACCACACCAGATGGGGTTATTCGAATGGTTGGTGCTGTAATCCCAATTGAGTGTCATTATGAAAGGTGAGTTTAGGCTATACTGTTGTATGATGATCATATGAATCCTGCGTTGACCTATTGGTTTATTTACCGGCCTGTACTTTCTGTTTCAGGAAGTACAGTTTGGACAGTTATTCTCTCCAGCCGACCTGGATCCCTTTCACCGCCACAGTGTCTGCTGAAGACACCCTGCAGTTCTCATTGAAGCTTATGACAAGTGGGTATATGAATCCTGGGCTGCACTTCGCAGGGTACTATTTTGTTGAACATTCAGATAATCTAAAGGGTACAATGGCGCTCTCCCAGAAGCTTGGTAAAACCCGTGAATTGAATGTTCAGATATAAATGTACTATGTAGCACAAATGCTCTTCTGACATGCAAAATACGGAATCACATCAGACAACTTATGGGGGACACTTCTATCTGCAACGTTATACAGTTTGCATACTAAACATGGCCCTGTTAACAAACCCCTCATTTGAATCCAATATTAGATGCTCACTAGTTTAGCGCCTATTGACAATAAGTTCTGGCCGGGGTAGTTTTAATAGCGACTCGCGTTCGTAACTTTAAAACGCATCGCTTGCAGTACGGTCTTTCACATCAGCGACACATTTTCAAAGAAAGTTCAATTACTACACGTTTTTATAGGGTTCCCTCCCACACGGACATATTTCCATGTGACAGTGCTTGTTAATGGTTGACATACAGAAGACAGAGGCGTACCTGTGCTAATTAGTTATCTGCGTCTTCAAACACCTGTGTATAAACGGAAGATTGACGCCACAAACGTGTTGTCACTGAAATACTGTCGGCTACAACTAAATGGTGTAGAGTAACTAAGTGTTGCGCGTGTGAAGTGATTTTGATGCGATATGCAAGAGGGCTTTGTTTCTTGAACTATACTGCAATAGAGGCTTTAGCTGCCAGGGCCAATTCACATCTAAACAGATGGTCCTTGGACTATAAGGAGTAATGTTAGGCTCCTTTAGTTCATTATTGGATAACCTGTCTTTACTGCCATTTCCTTTCCAGGTGACTGGCTCTATGAGCGGGGTTCTGGAGTCTACTTCCTGGGTGATCCCATCAACATTGAGGCGTCTGTCAGGGTTGCTCACCACACCAGGCTCAGGGTGTTTGTTAGCAGCTGCGTGGCCACACTGGACCCTGATAGCAACTCTGTCCCTAGATATGTCTTCATTGAGAGTGATGGGTAAGCAGGGGGGAAAATGGCTTAGAACGACTATTCTCCGGCTGGCCCGTAGAGAACGATAGAATATGCCATTTGAGGGCTTCCACCATTTTTAAAGTAGTCAACTGGTGCTTGGCGGTTTCTTTGAGACTTCTTAATTGGTTACTAAGGAAGATGCCCCAATATGTATCTCCCTCCAGGTGCTTGACGGATTCCCAGCTGCCTGGTTCCCGCTCTGGTTTCATGCGTAGAACCCAGGACAACGAGCTCGGGTTCCACATTGATGCCTTTAGGTTCTACCAGGAGGACGGGGCAGAGGTGAGGGCGGTATTTAAAAAAAGAACAGATATTGTAGAGGCCATTACGGCTACTGTAGTAAAATTATTCTACAGTTACATAATTTACAGACATTATGTAGGCTACTGTGATTCTGCATCTTTGTTTTGCTCATCCTGTTTTTTTTACAGCTGTACATCACCTGCCACCTTATGGCAGTCCCTGTCA
This sequence comes from Salmo salar, assembly GCF_965601325.2. Lineage (NCBI taxonomy): Eukaryota > Metazoa > Chordata > Actinopteri > Salmoniformes > Salmonidae > Salmo > Salmo salar. Next base: position 80,427,621 of record NC_138304.1, on the reverse strand, counting down.
TGGACCATGCAGAGCCTAGCAACAAGGCATGCTCCTTCATTGATGGCAGGTGGGATAAGTCACATTTCCTTAGCTACTGTTACTGGGCTGTGACCTATTCACTGGAATAACCATAGCATTTTAAAAAAAATGGTGTGTTCTTGGTCCATGAGTAGATCTTTCATACATTTCAGATGGAGGTCTGCTGATGAGAATGATTTGCTATGTGGGCATTGTCTAAGCCTGAGTAGACAGAAGGGGGTTGATCAAGCTCCAGCACAACGTCCCCTCAGTCCAAGACTAGGTGGTAGCCAACTTGAACCTCGTATCTACCGCAACAAACCCCCAGTCTCTGGTGACAATTGGAGTATTGGGATGAAGGCCAAGAAAGGTGTATTTGACATCTTAATCCCTCTATTCTGTCACTACCTTCTCAAAACACATTGCAGGGCTGGGACCTTCTCCAATATGGTTGAGATGGAAATTGAGGGAAGACTAATTGAAAGTGTCTTGACTGCAAAGGTGTGTTTAATGAATGTGTTGTCCTTTTAGTATGGGGCCAGGATACTACTTTGGGCCCCATAATGGTCCTCCCAAGTAAACAGAAGCGTACATCTCTATCTCCACGGATGAGTGGAGGTATCGATATACCTGGCTTCCCTGCCTCAACAGGGGACAGGAAGCCCGTATCACCTGGCAGTCGTTGGAGTGGCATGGACTTCAAGAGAGGTAATTTGACTCTGACATGGCATAATCTTATTCCTTATGTAGTGCACTACCTTTGAACAGGTAGTCTTGATAACCCAACCCTAGGCAACAGCAGTGACTAGGGTCTGGCTTCAATGACTGACTCGTTTGGCAACTTCTCCCAACAAATCACGAGGCAGACATAGCAGAACGTCATGATTTGAAACCAAATTTTGCAGGGAATACCTTTGCAGTGGTTTTAGTGAAGGTAGTTGAGGCAAACTAGCCACTTGCATAATGCACTCATTAAAAAGAACTGATCTCCATCTTGCAGCTACTATTTTGTATGTATTCAAGCGGATCAGGTAGTGACATAGGCAGACTTATGCCAAACTCGCATTCCAGTAGGTACAGAAGTGTGAAGCCAGTTTTTTTTAAAATGTGTGGGAGGCAACCAGGATGTCTCGACTATTGCCCAGACCATGATGCACTGGCCAAAAGTAGTGCACTCTATAGGTCATCGGGTGCCACTTCGGACACCTGTCTTTTCCTATCCCTATAGGCTAGCAATTCTGCCAACACTGGCTGTGTTAATCTGTTACATTTAATTCCAGGACCTTATTTCGCCCAATCCCAAAATGCGGCTAGTCCCTTGGGCCCGAGGGTCGGACCCAACAACAAGCACGGTCTCGTTAGCTCTGCAACATATGATGGCTTCATCAAGCAGAAAGAACTAATTGCCCAAAGAGGTAATGACTGTACTTTACTGTTTTGCATGTATGATAATTGCATGTAGGCTCTGTGCTAAATAGTCTGTTCTCAGAGCTGGAGGCCACCCCAGACCCTGAGTTGATTCCTACACCTGAGCCCATTGGAGACCTTGAGGTTACCACAGAGAAAGAGGGTCTGGGTGAAGAGAAGGATCAGAATGAGATTGGAACCTATTGAAAGGGTATGTATGGGATGATGGTACTGCTATTTTAGAGGGAAATAACCTGCACATGGCAAGCAGGTTAGCACTTATTGGGATGGCTCCGCAGAATGTTCACTAGCTGGCACAGCCACAAAGTAATAAAATATGATTTTTAAACATTAACCTCACTGCCAACCCTAATGCTTAACATTAAATTAAAACCAAAAAAGCATACATTGTTACAATGTAGCCAACTTTGACTTTCCATCTAGTGGTAATCGCTAAGTTCTGCCTCCAGGACAATACCGTCTCAATAAATGTCAACCTGCACATGGCACTTGCCAGTATCACTTTTAAATATCTGACTTCAGAGCTTTTGATGTGGTTTCATAAAGAAGGAATATGTTCCCAGTCCATATCTATTTCTAGAACTGGAAGGCGCTGTTGTCGTGGTGGCCCATAATAGACTTGCTCCAAGCAGCAGCACACTCCAACTCACTGAGGTTGGTGCCAGTCCTGATGTCCCAGCACACAAGGAGGATGCCCCTACAACAAAGTGACATAAGCACCACCACATCTGCTCCTGGCGAACTCAACCAGTGAAGAGACTACCACAACACTGAGATGATGCCTGTTAATCTCTTTGAAAAATAAATGATTTAATGCTACTTCGACTGACTTTCTGTCTTCACCATTATGCACTACATGCTAGAGTAATCTGAAATATTGCCTTCATTTGTTAAAGTGAGTGCCCAGCAATGTAGAAGGGCAACACATGATCAGGGGGCATATTCAGTAGTAGGCTCAACCAACAAGAATGTTGCACTTGGTATGGAGCCCCTTCACTGTTGCATGTTGCTGCCAACTGACATTTCCTAGCGTAGTCTTTGGTCTGTATTGGTGTTTGCATAGCCAGACAGCACATCCTGGATTAATGGGACTCTGTCCCAAGGTTCCTGATTGAGCATGTAAGTTACAGGGCATTCTGAGAAATTGGGCTTGCAATGTGAACTCCGGCTATAAAGGGTCTGAGGAAGGGGTGGACTGCACAGGAGGTTGGTGGCCCCTTAATTGGGGAGACCGGGCTTGTGGTAACTGCAGTGGAATGGTATCAAACCCGTGTTTGCCATTCGCGCCGTTCTTCCCTCAACCTCCACTGGCGGCCTGGAACCAGAAATCGGCACTGGCATTTCTAACTGGTCCTTTTCCTTAAACCCCGCCCCCTATTTTTTTATTTTTGGTTGTTGTGAGACTTCCATTATTAACCACAAGGATAATTTGGTGCTAAAACCCAAGTTTTTGGGTTTAGTCTGGTGTACGCCTAGCCTCAAAGTCAATGGAAAGGCTTTGGTCAAGTTCCTCCCTGACTACATTGCAGATGTATGCCAGATCTTAAAATGCCTGGTAATGTATTTAACTCGGGTAACCACATACAGCAATCTGATGCACTGTTGGACGCGGCACAACCACTGGATGCAACGCTTAAGCATCTAGTTGGGCAGGCGCTACGGTCAGAAATGCACACGAGATTGCCACAGCACCTATTCTGATTTCAACAAGAGATGAGAAATTATCGGGTGCCAATTCACACAATTTATATGGCTGCATTTAGACAGGCAGCACAATTCTGATCTTTTTCTACTAATTGGTCAAGACCAATCGCAAAATGTTTTTTCAGATCGGATATGTCAAAAGGCCAATTAGTGAAAAAAGGATCAGAATTGGGCTGCCTGTTTAAATGCAGCCAATGGCCTTAGGGTTCTAGGCCCATATTCCCAAAGCGCATCGGAGGATAGAACAGCTTATCAATGGATCGGTTTTGCCTTTTAGGCCACACTGCAAGGCCTAGTGCTCACATCTGTCTTAAAAAATAAATGTATTTCACCTTTTGAACCAGGTAGGCTAGTTGAGAACAAGTTCTCATTTACAACTGCAACCTGGCCAAGATAAAGCAAAGCAGTGAGACAACACAGAGTTACACATGGAATAATCAAACATGCAGTCAATAACACAATAGGAAAAAAAGTCAATATACAATTTGTGCAAGGGAGGTAAGGCAATAAATAGGCCATAGTGGCAAAATAATTACAATTTAGCAATTAAACACGAGTGAGATGTGCAAGTAGAGATACTGGGGTGCGAAGGACCAACAAAATATAACAGTATGGGGATGAGGTAGTTGGATGGGCTATTTACAGATGAGCTATGTACAGGTGCAGTGATCTGTGAGCTGCACTGACAGCTGGTGCTTAAAGTTAGTGAGGGAGATATGAGTCTCCAGCTTCAGTGACTTTTGCAATTCGTTCCAGTCATTGGCAGCAGAGAACTGGAACGAAAGGCGACCAAATGAGGAATTGGCTTTGGGGGTGACCAGTGAAATATACCTGCTGGAGCACGTGCTACGGGTGGGTGCTGCTGTGTTGTTTTGGAATGCTGACTCTCCAAGCTAAGGTGACAACAAAGCCTACCATGGATGTTCCCAGTTACTTTGAATGTTCAAAGTCATAGTGTTAGAACACTTAAAGCCTCAAAGGAAAGTGAAACTATTTTCAATACGAGTCCTTTATGGCTCGCCACAGCAGTCAACTAGCTAGCTAGGTAGCTTTCTAGCACATTCACTAATTTGTCTGTAAGCAATACATGTTCTTGTCAAACTGTCAACCGAGTAACTAGCAAGCAACAAGATATGTAAAATAGCAGTCTATAAACCACGAGGGCAAATAGATCAGATTTGATCGCTAGACACAAGTCGCATGGCCGGGAATCAAATTTGTATCTGATTTCAAACCACCTTGGAAGGTCAGGGCCAGCTCCAGACATAAGCGGTCGCTTAGGGGCCCCCGACCAAAAAAGGTTTATACATATATACAGTACCAGTCAAAAGTTTGGACACACCTACTCATTCAAGGGTTTTTCTTAATTTTTTACTATTTTCTACATTGTAGAATCATACTGAAGACAGCAAAACTATGAAATAACACATGGAATAACCAAAAAGGTGTTAAACAAATCCAAATATATTTTATATTCTTCAAAGTAGCCACCTTGATGATAGCATTGCACACTGTTGGCATTCTCTCACCTAGCTTCATGAGGTAGTCACCTGGAATGCATTTCAATCAACAGGTGTACCTTTTTTTCTACCTTTATTTAACTAGGCAAGCCAGATAAGAACACATTCTTATTTTCAATGATGGCCTAGGAACACTGGGTTAACTGCCTTGTTCAGCGGCAGAACGACAGATTTTTACCTTGTCAGCTCGGGGATTCGATCTTGCAACCTTTCGGTTACAAGTCCAACGCTCTAACCACTAGGCTACCTGCCACCTTGTTAAAAGTTCATTTGTGGAATTTCTTTCCTTAATGCGTTTGAGCCAATCAGTTGTGTTGTGACAAGGTAGGGGTGGTATACAGAAGATAGCCCAATTTGGTGAAAGACCAAGTCCATATTATGGCAAGAACAGCTCAAATAAACAAAGAGAAAGGACGTCATTACTTTAAGACATGAAGGTCAGTCAATCTGGAACATTTCAAGAACTTTGAACATTTCTTCAAGTGCAGTCGCAAGAACCATAAAGCGCTATGATGAAACTGGCTCTCGTGAGGACCGCCACAGGAAAGGAAGACCCAGAGTTACCTTTGCTGCAGAGGATAAGTTTATTAGACTTACCAGCCTTAGAAATTGCAGCCCAAATAAATGCTTCACAGAGTTCAAGTAACAGACACATCTCAACATCAACTGTTCAGAGGAGACTGCGTTAATCAGGCCTTCATGGTCGAATTGCTGCAAAGAAACCACTACAAAAGGACACCAATAAGAAGAAGAGACTTGTTTGGGCCAAGAAACACGAGCAATGGGTCAAATATGAGATTTTTGGTTCCAACCGCCGCGATTTTGTCAGACACAGAGTAGGTGAACGGAAATCTCCACGTGTGGTTCCCACCGTGAAGCATGGAGGAGGAGGTGTGATGGTGCTTTGCTGGTGACACTGTCTGTGATTTATTTAGAATTCAAGGCACACTTAACCAGCATGGCTAACTCAGCATTCTGCAGCAATAAGCCATCCCATCTGGTTTGCGCTCAGTGGGACTATCATTTGTTTTTCAACAGGGCAATGACCCAACACACCTCCAGGCTGTGTAAGGGCTATTTGAACAAGGAGAGTGATGGAGTGCTGCATCAGATGACCTGGCCTCAACAATCACCCGACCTCAACCCAATTGAGATGGTTTGGGATGAGTTGGACCGCAGAGTGAAGGAAAAGCAGCCAACAAGTGCTCAGCATATGTGGGAACTCCTTCAAGACTTCTTCAAGAAAAAACATCCAGGTGAAGCTGGTTGAGAGAATGCCAAGAGTGTGCAAAGGTGTCATCAAGGCAAAGGGTGGCTACTTTGAAGAATCTAAAATATTTATTGCTGACCAGCAGATGTCACTAATGTGCATTGTGAACAGACAATGACCTCCGAGTAATTAACCGTTTTTGGGCCCAATTTGGTGAAAGCGCTGAAGCCTACAGAAAGATTTGGTTTCCCGTCACTACAGATTGCTATAACATATGATGTGTTAGCTGATATGTAAAATACGTATCCAGGCGTTTTAAGATCTGCCACGTATCACGTGCCACGCCTGGGCAGAGGAACGTGGCAAACAAGAACGCGTTCCTCTGATGGTGCCGACAGAGATGGTCGGCTCGCTTCGAGTCCTTAGGAAACTATGCAGTATTTGGTTTTTTTAATGTATTATTTCTTACCCCAGGAAGTCTTAAGTCTTATTACATACAGCCGGGAAGAACTACTGGATGTAAGAGTGACGCCAATTTACCAACATTACGACCAGGAATATGACTTTCCCGAAGCGGATCCTCTGTTTGGACCACCACCCAGGACAATTGATCTGATCCCAGAAGCTGACCCAAGAAAGGGCAGACGGAGCGGCCTCCTGGTCAGGCTCCGTAAAAGTGCACATCGCCCACCGCTCCCGAGTATACTACCTGCCAATGTCCAGTGTCTTGACAACAAGGTAGACAAAATTCGAGAAAGGGTTGCCTTTCAGAAAGAGATCAGAGATTGTAACATTCTCTGTTTCACGGAAACATGGCTCTCTCGGGATATGTTGTCGGAATCGGTTCAGCCATCGGATTTCTCCATGCATCGCGCCGACAGAGATAAACACCTCTCTGGGAAGAGGAAGGACGGAGGTGTATGCTTCATGATTAACGACTCATGGTGTAATATGACATTACTCATATCATATTTATGTACTGTATTTTATACCATCTATTGCACCTTGGCCATCGTTCATCCATATATTTATATGTACATATTCTCATTCACCCCTTTTAGATTTGTGTGTATTAGTTGTAGTTGTTGGGGAACTGTTAGATTACTTGTTAGATATTCCTGCACTGTCGGAACCAGAAGCACAAGCATTTCGCTACACTCGCATTAACATCTGCTAACCATGTGTACGTGACAAATAAAATGTGATTTGATTTGAACATGCGTGCCAATTAAAGATCTTGACTAATCAGATGCAAGGCCCAATTAGGGCGTAATCCAGCCCAGGTGTGCAGCCTGGTTGGTTGTTAAAAGCTACCTCTGTTTCATCAATTGTAGCATAGCAGAGGCACGCTGTCCTCTAACCTACAGAGTCACAGTAGTTGTTGGCGTGGGACTCATGATGGCAAACGCGCTCAGGTTATTGTTCAAGCAACTGGTTTGGTTTTTACTTGTGGAAAACTTCTTAATCTCTCCTGCTTTGTCATATACTTATAGCACTGACACATGGCAACAACTTCCAAGGCGAACACCGCAATTTGACAATCGTCCCCGCTTTAAACAGCCTCCACTCCAACAAACAGTTTCAAGGCCAATTCGAGTAGAAACTGTCGCTGTGACGTGCCATTCAGACTACATGGAGATAGTCGTGAAGGCTGATCTGTTTCAACTCGGTAATCTAATCGACGTGGATGACCTGCGACTTGGAGTTGAACAGTACCAAGACCAAGAGCCCTGTAGGGCAACAGCGTCAGCAGCCGGAGATGAGTACAGAATATTTGCAGCACTTTCGGACTGTGGAACCAAGAACCTGGTAATATACCTATATATATATATATATATATTTTTTTTTTTTTTCTCTAGTAGTTGACTTCTTGAAACAACCTTCTCTTAAATGCTGCTTTGTGAATCCACAGATAACCGAAGACTCATTGATCTACACAAACCTCCTCAGATATACACCCAGAACCACACCAGATGGGGTTATTCGAATGGTTGGTGCTGTAATCCCAATTGAGTGTCATTATGAAAGGTGAGTTTAGGCTATACTGTTGTATGATGATCATATGAATCCTGCGTTGACCTATTGGTTTATTTACCGGCCTGTACTTTCTGTTTCAGGAAGTACAGTTTGGACAGTTATTCTCTCCAGCCGACCTGGATCCCTTTCACCGCCACAGTGTCTGCTGAAGACACCCTGCAGTTCTCATTGAAGCTTATGACAAGTGGGTATATGAATCCTGGGCTGCACTTCGCAGGGTACTATTTTGTTGAACATTCAGATAATCTAAAGGGTACAATGGCGCTCTCCCAGAAGCTTGGTAAAACCCGTGAATTGAATGTTCAGATATAAATGTACTATGTAGCACAAATGCTCTTCTGACATGCAAAATACGGAATCACATCAGACAACTTATGGGGGACACTTCTATCTGCAACGTTATACAGTTTGCATACTAAACATGGCCCTGTTAACAAACCCCTCATTTGAATCCAATATTAGATGCTCACTAGTTTAGCGCCTATTGACAATAAGTTCTGGCCGGGGTAGTTTTAATAGCGACTCGCGTTCGTAACTTTAAAACGCATCGCTTGCAGTACGGTCTTTCACATCAGCGACACATTTTCAAAGAAAGTTCAATTACTACACGTTTTTATAGGGTTCCCTCCCACACGGACATATTTCCATGTGACAGTGCTTGTTAATGGTTGACATACAGAAGACAGAGGCGTACCTGTGCTAATTAGTTATCTGCGTCTTCAAACACCTGTGTATAAACGGAAGATTGACGCCACAAACGTGTTGTCACTGAAATACTGTCGGCTACAACTAAATGGTGTAGAGTAACTAAGTGTTGCGCGTGTGAAGTGATTTTGATGCGATATGCAAGAGGGCTTTGTTTCTTGAACTATACTGCAATAGAGGCTTTAGCTGCCAGGGCCAATTCACATCTAAACAGATGGTCCTTGGACTATAAGGAGTAATGTTAGGCTCCTTTAGTTCATTATTGGATAACCTGTCTTTACTGCCATTTCCTTTCCAGGTGACTGGCTCTATGAGCGGGGTTCTGGAGTCTACTTCCTGGGTGATCCCATCAACATTGAGGCGTCTGTCAGGGTTGCTCACCACACCAGGCTCAGGGTGTTTGTTAGCAGCTGCGTGGCCACACTGGACCCTGATAGCAACTCTGTCCCTAGATATGTCTTCATTGAGAGTGATGGGTAAGCAGGGGGGAAAATGGCTTAGAACGACTATTCTCCGGCTGGCCCGTAGAGAACGATAGAATATGCCATTTGAGGGCTTCCACCATTTTTAAAGTAGTCAACTGGTGCTTGGCGGTTTCTTTGAGACTTCTTAATTGGTTACTAAGGAAGATGCCCCAATATGTATCTCCCTCCAGGTGCTTGACGGATTCCCAGCTGCCTGGTTCCCGCTCTGGTTTCATGCGTAGAACCCAGGACAACGAGCTCGGGTTCCACATTGATGCCTTTAGGTTCTACCAGGAGGACGGGGCAGAGGTGAGGGCGGTATTTAAAAAAAGAACAGATATTGTAGAGGCCATTACGGCTACTGTAGTAAAATTATTCTACAGTTACATAATTTACAGACATTATGTAGGCTACTGTGATTCTGCATCTTTGTTTTGCTCATCCTGTTTTTTTTACAGCTGTACATCACCTGCCACCTTATGGCAGTCCCTGTCATGGACCATGCAGAGCCTAGCAACAAGGCATGCTCCTTCATTGATGGCAGGTGGGATAAGTCACATTTCCTTAGCTACTGTTACTGGGCTGTGACCTATTCACTGGAATAACCATAGCATTTTAAAAAAAATGGTGTGTTCTTGGTCCATGAGTAGATCTTTCATACATTTCAGATGGAGGTCTGCTGATGAGAATGATTTGCTATGTGGGCATTGTCTAAGCCTGAGTAGACAGAAGGGGGTTGATCAAGCTCCAGCACAACGTCCCCTCAGTCCAAGACTAGGTGGTAGCCAACTTGAACCTCGTATCTACCGCAACAAACCCCCAGTCTCTGGTGACAATTGGAGTATTGGGATGAAGGCCAAGAAAGGTGTATTTGACATCTTAATCCCTCTATTCTGTCACTACCTTCTCAAAACACATTGCAGGGCTGGGACCTTCTCCAATATGGTTGAGATGGAAATTGAGGGAAGACTAATTGAAAGTGTCTTGACTGCAAAGGTGTGTTTAATGAATGTGTTGTCCTTTTAGTATGGGGCCAGGATACTACTTTGGGCCCCATAATGGTCCTCCCAAGTAAACAGAAGCGTACATCTCCACGGATGAGTGGAGGTATCGATATACCTGGCTTCCCTGCCTCAACAGGGGACAGGAAGCCCGTATCACCTGGCAGTCGTTGGAGTGGCATGGACTTCAAGAGAGGTAATTTGACTCTGACATGGCATAATCTTATTCCTTATGTAGTGCACTACCTTTGAACAGGTAGTCTTGATAACCCAACCCTAGGCAACAGCAGTGACTAGGGTCTGGCTTCAATGACTGACTCGTTTGGCAACTTCTCCCAACAAATCACGAGGCAGACATAGCAGAACGTCATGATTTGAAACCAAATTTTGCAGGGAATACCTTTGCAGTGGTTTTAGTGAAGGTAGTTGAGGCAAACTAGCCACTTGCATAATGCACTCATTAAAAAGAACTGATCTCCATCTTGCAGCTACTATTTTGTATGTATTCAAGCGGATCAGGTAGTGACATAGGCAGACTTATGCCAAACTCGCATTCCAGTAGGTACAGAAGTGTGAAGCCAGTTTTTTTAAAATGTGTGGGAGGCAACCAGGATGTCTCGACTATTGCCCAGACCATGATGCACTGGCCAAAAGTAGTGCACTCTATAGGTCATCGGGTGCCACTTCGGACACCTGTCTTTTCCTATCCCTATAGGCTAGCAATTCTGCCAACACTGGCTGTGTTAATCTGTTACATTTAATTCCAGGACCTTATTTCGCCCAATCCCAAAATGCGGCTAGTCCCTTGGGCCCGAGGGTCGGACCCAACAACAAGCACGGTCTCGTTAGCTCTGCAACATATGATGGCTTCATCAAGCAGAAAGAACTAATTGCCCAAAGAGGTAATGACTGTACTTTACTGTTTTGCATGTATGATAATTGCATGTAGGCTCTGTGCTAAATAGTCTGTTCTCAGAGCTGGAGGCCACCCCAGACCCTGAGTTGATTCCTACACCTGAGCCCATTGGAGACCTTGAGGTTACCACAGAGAAAGAGGGTCTGGGTGAAGAGAAGGATCAGAATGAGATTGGAACCTATTGAAAGGGTATGTATGGGATGATGGTACTGCTATTTTAGAGGGAAATAACCTGCACATGGCAAGCAGGTTAGCACTTATTGGGATGGCTCCGCAGAATGTTCACTAGCTGGCACAGCCACAAAGTAATAAAATATGATTTTTAAACATTAACCTCACTGCCAACCCTAATGCTTAACATTAAATTAAAACCAAAAAAGCATACATTGTTACAATGTAGCCAACTTTGACTTTCCATCTAGTGGTAATCGCTAAGTTCTGCCTCCAGGACAATACCGTCTCAATAAATGTCAACCTGCACATGGCACTTGCCAGTATCACTTTTAAATATCTGACTTCAGAGCTTTTGATGTGGTTTCATAAAGAAGGAATATGTTCCCAGTCCATATCTATTTCTAGAACTGGAAGGCGCTGTTGTCGTGGTGGCCCATAATAGACTTGCTCCAAGCAGCAGCACACTCCAACTCACTGAGGTTGGTGCCAGTCCTGATGTCCCAGCACACAAGGAGGATGCCCCTACAACAAAGTGACATAAGCACCACCACATCTGCTCCTGGCGAACTCAACCAGTGAAGAGACTACCACAACACTGAGATGATGCCTGTTAATCTCTTTGAAAAATAAATGATTTAATGCTACTTCGACTGACTTTCTGTCTTCACCATTATGCACTACATGCTAGAGTAATCTGAAATATTGCCTTCATTTGTTAAAGTGAGTGCCCAGCAATGTAGAAGGGCAACACATGATCAGGGGGCATATTCAGTAGTAGGCTCAACCAACAAGAATGTTGCACTTGGTATGGAGCCCCTTCACTGTTGCATGTTGCTGCCAACTGACATTTCCTAGCGTAGTCTTTGGTCTGTATTGGTGTTTGCATAGCCAGACAGCACATCCTGGATTAATGGGACTCTGTCCCAAGGTTCCTGATTGAGCATGTAAGTTACAGGGCATTCTGAGAAATTGGGCTTGCAATGTGAACTCCGGCTATAAAGGGTCTGAGGAAGGGGTGGACTGCACAGGAGGTTGGTGGCCCCTTAATTGGGGAGACCGGGCTTGTGGTAACTGCAGTGGAATGGTATCAAACCCGTGTTTGCCATTCGCGCCGTTCTTCCCTCAACCTCCACTGGCGGCCTGGAACCAGAAATCGGCACTGGCATTTCTAACTGGTCCTTTTCCTTAAACCCCGCCCCCTATTTTTTTATTTTTGGTTGTTGTGAGACTTCCATTATTAACCACAAGGATAATTTGGTGCTAAAACCCAAGTTTTTGGGTTTAGTCTGGTGTACGCCTAGCCTCAAAGTCAATGGAAAGGCTTTGGTCAAGTTCCTCCCTGACTACATTGCAGATGTATGCCAGATCTTAAAATGCCTGGTAATGTATTTAACTCGGGTAACCACATACAGCAATCTGATGCACTGTTGGACGCGGCACAACCACTGGATGCAACGCTTAAGCATCTAGTTGGGCAGGCGCTACGGTCAGAAATGCACACGAGATTGCCACAGCACCTATTCTGATTTCAACAAGAGATGAGAAATTATCGGGTGCCAATTCACACAATTTATATGGCTGCATTTAGACAGGCAGCACAATTCTGATCTTTTTCTACTAATTGGTCAAGACCAATCGCAAAATGTTTTTTCAGATCGGATATGTCAAAAGGCCAATTAGTGAAAAAAGGATCAGAATTGGGCTGCCTGTTTAAATGCAGCCAATGGCCTTAGGGTTCTAGGCCCATATTCCCAAAGCGCATCGGAGGATAGAACAGCTTATCAATGGATCGGTTTTGCCTTTTAGGCCACACTGCAAGGCCTAGTGCTCACATCTGTCTTAAAAAATAAATGTATTTCACCTTTTGAACCAGGTAGGCTAGTTGAGAACAAGTTCTCATTTACAACTGCAACCTGGCCAAGATAAAGCAAAGCAGTGAGACAACACAGAGTTACACATGGAATAATCAAACATGCAGTCAATAACACAATAGGAAAAAAAGTCAATATACAATTTGTGCAAGGGAGGTAAGGCAATAAATAGGCCATAGTGGCAAAATAATTACAATTTAGCAATTAAACACGAGTGAGATGTGCAAGTAGAGATACTGGGGTGCGAAGGACCAACAAAATATAACAGTATGGGGATGAGGTAGTTGGATGGGCTATTTACAGATGAGCTATGTACAGGTGCAGTGATCTGTGAGCTGCACTGACAGCTGGTGCTTAAAGTTAGTGAGGGAGATATGAGTCTCCAGCTTCAGTGACTTTTGCAATTCGTTCCAGTCATTGGCAGCAGAGAACTGGAACGAAAGGCGACCAAATGAGGAATTGGCTTTGGGGGTGACCAGTGAAATATACCTGCTGGAGCACGTGCTACGGGTGGGTGCTGCTGTGTTGTTTTGGAATGCTGACTCTCCAAGCTAAGGTGACAACAAAGCCTACCATGGATGTTCCCAGTTACTTTGAATGTTCAAAGTCATAGTGTTAGAACACTTAAAGCCTCAAAGGAAAGTGAAACTATTTTCAATACGAGTCCTTTATGGCTCGCCACAGCAGTCAACTAGCTAGCTAGGTAGCTTTCTAGCACATTCACTAATTTGTCTGTAAGCAATACATGTTCTTGTCAAACTGTCAACCGAGTAACTAGCAAGCAACAAGATATGTAAAATAGCAGTCTATAAACCACGAGGGCAAATAGATCAGATTTGATCGCTAGACACAAGTCGCATGGCCGGGAATCAAATTTGTATCTGATTTCAAACCACCTTGGAAGGTCAGGGCCAGCTCCAGACATAAGCGGTCGCTTAGGGGCCCCCGACCAAAAAAGGTTTATACATATATACAGTACCAGTCAAAAGTTTGGACACACCTACTCATTCAAGGGTTTTTCTTAATTTTTTACTATTTTCTACATTGTAGAATCATACTGAAGACAGCAAAACTATGAAATAACACATGGAATAACCAAAAAGGTGTTAAACAAATCCAAATATATTTTATATTCTTCAAAGTAGCCACCTTGATGATAGCATTGCACACTGTTGGCATTCTCTCACCTAGCTTCATGAGGTAGTCACCTGGAATGCATTTCAATCAACAGGTGTACCTTTTTTTCTACCTTTATTTAACTAGGCAAGCCAGATAAGAACACATTCTTATTTTCAATGATGGCCTAGGAACACTGGGTTAACTGCCTTGTTCAGCGGCAGAACGACAGATTTTTACCTTGTCAGCTCGGGGATTCGATCTTGCAACCTTTCGGTTACAAGTCCAACGCTCTAACCACTAGGCTACCTGCCACCTTGTTAAAAGTTCATTTGTGGAATTTCTTTCCTTAATGCGTTTGAGCCAATCAGTTGTGTTGTGACAAGGTAGGGGTGGTATACAGAAGATAGCCCAATTTGGTGAAAGACCAAGTCCATATTATGGCAAGAACAGCTCAAATAAACAAAGAGAAAGGACGTCATTACTTTAAGACATGAAGGTCAGTCAATCTGGAACATTTCAAGAACTTTGAACATTTCTTCAAGTGCAGTCGCAAGAACCATAAAGCGCTATGATGAAACTGGCTCTCGTGAGGACCGCCACAGGAAAGGAAGACCCAGAGTTACCTTTGCTGCAGAGGATAAGTTTATTAGACTTACCAGCCTTAGAAATTGCAGCCCAAATAAATGCTTCACAGAGTTCAAGTAACAGACACATCTCAACATCAACTGTTCAGAGGAGACTGCGTTAATCAGGCCTTCATGGTCGAATTGCTGCAAAGAAACCACTACAAAAGGACACCAATAAGAAGAAGAGACTTGTTTGGGCCAAGAAACACGAGCAATGGGTCAAATATGAGATTTTTGGTTCCAACCGCCGCGATTTTGTCAGACACAGAGTAGGTGAACGGAAATCTCCACGTGTGGTTCCCACCGTGAAGCATGGAGGAGGAGGTGTGATGGTGCTTTGCTGGTGACACTGTCTGTGATTTATTTAGAATTCAAGGCACACTTAACCAGCATGGCTAACTCAGCATTCTGCAGCAATAAGCCATCCCATCTGGTTTGCGCTCAGTGGGACTATCATTTGTTTTTCAACAGGGCAATGACCCAACACACCTCCAGGCTGTGTAAGGGCTATTTGAACAAGGAGAGTGATGGAGTGCTGCATCAGATGACCTGGCCTCAACAATCACCCGACCTCAACCCAATTGAGATGGTTTGGGATGAGTTGGACCGCAGAGTGAAGGAAAAGCAGCCAACAAGTGCTCAGCATATGTGGGAACTCCTTCAAGACTTCTTCAAGAAAAAACATCCAGGTGAAGCTGGTTGAGAGAATGCCAAGAGTGTGCAAAGGTGTCATCAAGGCAAAGGGTGGCTACTTTGAAGAATCTAAAATATTTATTGCTGACCAGCAGATGTCACTAATGTGCATTGTGAACAGACAATGACCTCCGAGTAATTAACCGTTTTTGGGCCCAATTTGGTGAAAGCGCTGAAGCCTACAGAAAGATTTGGTTTCCCGTCACTACAGATTGCTATAACATATGATGTGTTAGCTGATATGTAAAATACGTATCCAGGCGTTTTAAGATCTGCCACGTATCACGTGCCACGCCTGGGCAGAGGAACGTGGCAAACAAGAACGCGTTCCTCTGATGGTGCCGACAGAGATGGTCGGCTCGCTTCGAGTCCTTAGGAAACTATGCAGTATTTGGTTTTTTTAATGTATTATTTCTTACCCCAGGAAGTCTTAAGTCTTATTACATACAGCCGGGAAGAACTACTGGATGTAAGAGTGACGCCAATTTACCAACATTACGACCAGGAATATGACTTTCCCGAAGCGGATCCTCTGTTTGGACCACCACCCAGGACAATTGATCTGATCCCAGAAGCTGACCCAAGAAAGGGCAGACGGAGCGGCCTCCTGGTCAGGCTCCGTAAAAGTGCACATCGCCCACCGCTCCCGAGTATACTACCTGCCAATGTCCAGTGTCTTGACAACAAGGTAGACAAAATTCGAGAAAGGGTTGCCTTTCAGAAAGAGATCAGAGATTGTAACATTCTCTGTTTCACGGAAACATGGCTCTCTCGGGATATGTTGTCGGAATCGGTTCAGCCATCGGATTTCTCCATGCATCGCGCCGACAGAGATAAACACCTCTCTGGGAAGAGGAAGGACGGAGGTGTATGCTTCATGATTAACGACTCATGGTGTAATATGACATTACTCATATCATATTTATGTACTGTATTTTATACCATCTATTGCACCTTGGCCATCGTTCATCCATATATTTATATGTACATATTCTCATTCACCCCTTTTAGATTTGTGTGTATTAGTTGTAGTTGTTGGGGAACTGTTAGATTACTTGTTAGATATTCCTGCACTGTCGGAACCAGAAGCACAAGCATTTCGCTACACTCGCATTAACATCTGCTAACCATGTGTACGTGACAAATAAAATGTGATTTGATTTGAACATGCGTGCCAATTAAAGATCTTGACTAATCAGATGCAAGGCCCAATTAGGGCGTAATCCAGCCCAGGTGTGCAGCCTGGTTGGTTGTTAAAAGCTACCTCTGTTTCATCAATTGTAGCATAGCAGAGGCACGCTGTCCTCTAACCTACAGAGTCACAGTAGTTGTTGGCGTGGGACTCATGATGGCAAACGCGCTCAGGTTATTGTTCAAGCAACTGGTTTGGTTTTTACTTGTGGAAAACTTCTTAATCTCTCCTGCTTTGTCATATACTTATAGCACTGACACATGGCAACAACTTCCAAGGCGAACACCGCAATTTGACAATCGTCCCCGCTTTAAACAGCCTCCACTCCAACAAACAGTTTCAAGGCCAATTCGAGTAGAAACTGTCGCTGTGACGTGCCATTCAGACTACATGGAGATAGTCGTGAAGGCTGATCTGTTTCAACTCGGTAATCTAATCGACGTGGATGACCTGCGACTTGGAGTTGAACAGTACCAAGACCAAGAGCCCTGTAGGGCAACAGCGTCAGCAGCCGGAGATGAGTACAGAATATTTGCAGCACTTTCGGACTGTGGAACCAAGAACCTGGTAATATACCTATATATATATATATATATTTTTTTTTTTTTCTCTAGTAGTTGACTTCTTGAAACAACCTTCTCTTAAATGCTGCTTTGTGAATCCACAGATAACCGAAGACTCATTGATCTACACAAACCTCCTCAGATATACACCCAGAACCACACCAGATGGGGTTATTCGAATGGTTGGTGCTGTAATCCCAATTGAGTGTCATTATGAAAGGTGAGTTTAGGCTATACTGTTGTATGATGATCATATGAATCCTGCGTTGACCTATTGGTTTATTTACCGGCCTGTACTTTCTGTTTCAGGAAGTACAGTTTGGACAGTTATTCTCTCCAGCCGACCTGGATCCCTTTCACCGCCACAGTGTCTGCTGAAGACACCCTGCAGTTCTCATTGAAGCTTATGACAAGTGGGTATATGAATCCTGGGCTGCACTTCGCAGGGTACTATTTTGTTGAACATTCAGATAATCTAAAGGGTACAATGGCGCTCTCCCAGAAGCTTGGTAAAACCCGTGAATTGAATGTTCAGATATAAATGTACTATGTAGCACAAATGCTCTTCTGACATGCAAAATACGGAATCACATCAGACAACTTATGGGGGACACTTCTATCTGCAACGTTATACAGTTTGCATACTAAACATGGCCCTGTTAACAAACCCCTCATTTGAATCCAATATTAGATGCTCACTAGTTTAGCGCCTATTGACAATAAGTTCTGGCCGGGGTAGTTTTAATAGCGACTCGCGTTCGTAACTTTAAAACGCATCGCTTGTCTTTCACATCAGCGACACATTTTCAAAGAAAGTTCAATTACTACACGTTTTTATAGGGTTCCCTCCCACACGGACATATTTCCATGTGACAGTGCTTGTTAATGGTTGACATACAGAAGACAGAGGCGTACCTGTGCTAATTAGTTATCTGCGTCTTCAAACACCTGTGTATAAACGGAAGATTGACGCCACAAACGTGTTGTCACTGAAATACTGTCGGCTACAACTAAATGGTGTAGAGTAACTAAGTGTTGCGCGTGTGAAGTGATTTTGATGCGATATGCAAGAGGGCTTTGTTTCTTGAACTATACTGCAATAGAGGCTTTAGCTGCCAGGGCCAATTCACATCTAAACAGATGGTCCTTGGACTATAAGGAGTAATGTTAGGCTCCTTTAGTTCATTATTGGATAACCTGTCTTTACTGCCATTTCCTTTCCAGGTGACTGGCTCTATGAGCGGGGTTCTGGAGTCTACTTCCTGGGTGATCCCATCAACATTGAGGCGTCTGTCAGGGTTGCTCACCACACCAGGCTCAGGGTGTTTGTTAGCAGCTGCGTGGCCACACTGGACCCTGATAGCAACTCTGTCCCTAGATATGTCTTCATTGAGAGTGATGGGTAAGCAGGGGGGAAAATGGCTTAGAACGACTATTCTCCGGCTGGCCCGTAGAGAACGATAGAATATGCCATTTGAGGGCTTCCACCATTTTTAAAGTAGTCAACTGGTGCTTGGCGGTTTCTTTGAGACTTCTTAATTGGTTACTAAGGAAGATGCCCCAATATGTATCTCCCTCCAGGTGCTTGACGGATTCCCAGCTGCCTGGTTCCCGCTCTGGTTTCATGCGTAGAACCCAGGACAACGAGCTCGGGTTCCACATTGATGCCTTTAGGTTCTACCAGGAGGACGGGGCAGAGGTGAGGGCGGTATTTAAAAAAAGAACAGATATTGTAGAGGCCATTACGGCTACTGTAGTAAAATTATTCTACAGTTACATAATTTACAGACATTATGTAGGCTACTGTGATTCTGCATCTTTGTTTTGCTCATCCTGTTTTTTTTACAGCTGTACATCACCTGCCACCTTATGGCAGTCCCTGTCATGGACCATGCAGAGCCTAGCAACAAGGCATGCTCCTTCATTGATGGCAGGTGGGATAAGTCACATTTCCTTAGCTACTGTTACTGGGCTGTGACCTATTCACTGGAATAACCATAGCATTTTAAAAAAAATGGTGTGTTCTTGGTCCATGAGTAGATCTTTCATACATTTCAGATGGAGGTCTGCTGATGAGAATGATTTGCTATGTGGGCATTGTCTAAGCCTGAGTAGACAGAAGGGGGTTGATCAAGCTCCAGCACAACGTCCCCTCAGTCCAAGACTAGGTGGTAGCCAACTTGAACCTCGTATCTACCGCAACAAACCCCCAGTCTCTGGTGACAATTGGAGTATTGGGATGAAGGCCAAGAAAGGTGTATTTGACATCTTAATCCCTCTATTCTGTCACTACCTTCTCAAAACACATTGCAGGGCTGGGACCTTCTCCAATATGGTTGAGATGGAAATTGAGGGAAGACTAATTGAAAGTGTCTTGACTGCAAAGGTGTGTTTAATGAATGTGTTGTCCTTTTAGTATGGGGCCAGGATACTACTTTGGGCCCCATAATGGTCCTCCCAAGTAAACAGAAGCGTACATCTCCACGGATGAGTGGAGGTATCGATATACCTGGCTTCCCTGCCTCAACAGGGGACAGGAAGCCCGTATCACCTGGCAGTCGTTGGAGTGGCATGGACTTCAAGAGAGGTAATTTGACTCTGACATGGCATAATCTTATTCCTTATGTAGTGCACTACCTTTGAACAGGTAGTCTTGATAACCCAACCCTAGGCAACAGCAGTGACTAGGGTCTGGCTTCAATGACTGACTCGTTTGGCAACTTCTCCCAACAAATCACGAGGCAGACATAGCAGAACGTCATGATTTGAAACCAAATTTTGCAGGGAATACCTTTGCAGTGGTTTTAGTGAAGGTAGTTGAGGCAAACTAGCCACTTGCATAATGCACTCATTAAAAAGAACTGATCTCCATCTTGCAGCTACTATTTTGTATGTATTCAAGCGGATCAGGTAGTGACATAGGCAGACTTATGCCAAACTCGCATTCCAGTAGGTACAGAAGTGTGAAGCCAGTTTTTTTAAAATGTGTGGGAGGCAACCAGGATGTCTCGACTATTGCCCAGACCATGATGCACTGGCCAAAAGTAGTGCACTCTATAGGTCATCGGGTGCCACTTCGGACACCTGTCTTTTCCTATCCCTATAGGCTAGCAATTCTGCCAACACTGGCTGTGTTAATCTGTTACATTTAATTCCAGGACCTTATTTCGCCCAATCCCAAAATGCGGCTAGTCCCTTGGGCCCGAGGGTCGGACCCAACAACAAGCACGGTCTCGTTAGCTCTGCAACATATGATGGCTTCATCAAGCAGAAAGAACTAATTGCCCAAAGAGGTAATGACTGTACTTTACTGTTTTGCATGTATGATAATTGCATGTAGGCTCTGTGCTAAATAGTCTGTTCTCAGAGCTGGAGGCCACCCCAGACCCTGAGTTGATTCCTACACCTGAGCCCATTGGAGACCTTGAGGTTACCACAGAGAAAGAGGGTCTGGGTGAAGAGAAGGATCAGAATGAGATTGGAACCTATTGAAAGGGTATGTATGGGATGATGGTACTGCTATTTTAGAGGGAAATAACCTGCACATGGCAAGCAGGTTAGCACTTATTGGGATGGCTCCGCAGAATGTTCACTAGCTGGCACAGCCACAAAGTAATAAAATATGATTTTTAAACATTAACCTCACTGCCAACCCTAATGCTTAACATTAAATTAAAACCAAAAAAGCATACATTGTTACAATGTAGCCAACTTTGACTTTCCATCTAGTGGTAATCGCTAAGTTCTGCCTCCAGGACAATACCGTCTCAATAAATGTCAACCTGCACATGGCACTTGCCAGTATCACTTTTAAATATCTGACTTCAGAGCTTTTGATGTGGTTTCATAAAGAAGGAATATGTTCCCAGTCCATATCTATTTCTAGAACTGGAAGGCGCTGTTGTCGTGGTGGCCCATAATAGACTTGCTCCAAGCAGCAGCACACTCCAACTCACTGAGGTTGGTGCCAGTCCTGATGTCCCAGCACACAAGGAGGATGCCCCTACAACAAAGTGACATAAGCACCACCACATCTGCTCCTGGCGAACTCAACCAGTGAAGAGACTACCACAACACTGAGATGATGCCTGTTAATCTCTTTGAAAAATAAATGATTTAATGCTACTTCGACTGACTTTCTGTCTTCACCATTATGCACTACATGCTAGAGTAATCTGAAATATTGCCTTCATTTGTTAAAGTGAGTGCCCAGCAATGTAGAAGGGCAACACATGATCAGGGGGCATATTCAGTAGTAGGCTCAACCAACAAGAATGTTGCACTTGGTATGGAGCCCCTTCACTGTTGCATGTTGCTGCCAACTGACATTTCCTAGCGTAGTCTTTGGTCTGTATTGGTGTTTGCATAGCCAGACAGCACATCCTGGATTAATGGGACTCTGTCCCAAGGTTCCTGATTGAGCATGTAAGTTACAGGGCATTCTGAGAAATTGGGCTTGCAATGTGAACTCCGGCTATAAAGGGTCTGAGGAAGGGGTGGACTGCACAGGAGGTTGGTGGCCCCTTAATTGGGGAGACCGGGCTTGTGGTAACTGCAGTGGAATGGTATCAAACCCGTGTTTGCCATTCGCGCCGTTCTTCCCTCAACCTCCACTGGCGGCCTGGAACCAGAAATCGGCACTGGCATTTCTAACTGGTCCTTTTCCTTAAACCCCGCCCCCTATTTTTTTATTTTTGGTTGTTGTGAGACTTCCATTATTAACCACAAGGATAATTTGGTGCTAAAACCCAAGTTTTTGGGTTTAGTCTGGTGTACGCCTAGCCTCAAAGTCAATGGAAAGGCTTTGGTCAAGTTCCTCCCTGACTACATTGCAGATGTATGCCAGATCTTAAAATGCCTGGTAATGTATTTAACTCGGGTAACCACATACAGCAATCTGATGCACTGTTGGACGCGGCACAACCACTGGATGCAACGCTTAAGCATCTAGTTGGGCAGGCGCTACGGTCAGAAATGCACACGAGATTGCCACAGCACCTATTCTGATTTCAACAAGAGATGAGAAATTATCGGGTGCCAATTCACACAATTTATATGGCTGCATTTAGACAGGCAGCACAATTCTGATCTTTTTCTACTAATTGGTCAAGACCAATCGCAAAATGTTTTTTCAGATCGGATATGTCAAAAGGCCAATTAGTGAAAAAAGGATCAGAATTGGGCTGCCTGTTTAAATGCAGCCAATGGCCTTAGGGTTCTAGGCCCATATTCCCAAAGCGCATCGGAGGATAGAACAGCTTATCAATGGATCGGTTTTGCCTTTTAGGCCACACTGCAAGGCCTAGTGCTCACATCTGTCTTAAAAAATAAATGTATTTCACCTTTTGAACCAGGTAGGCTAGTTGAGAACAAGTTCTCATTTACAACTGCAACCTGGCCAAGATAAAGCAAAGCAGTGAGACAACACAGAGTTACACATGGAATAATCAAACATGCAGTCAATAACACAATAGGAAAAAAAGTCAATATACAATTTGTGCAAGGGAGGTAAGGCAATAAATAGGCCATAGTGGCAAAATAATTACAATTTAGCAATTAAACACGAGTGAGATGTGCAAGTAGAGATACTGGGGTGCGAAGGACCAACAAAATATAACAGTATGGGGATGAGGTAGTTGGATGGGCTATTTACAGATGAGCTATGTACAGGTGCAGTGATCTGTGAGCTGCACTGACAGCTGGTGCTTAAAGTTAGTGAGGGAGATATGAGTCTCCAGCTTCAGTGACTTTTGCAATTCGTTCCAGTCATTGGCAGCAGAGAACTGGAACGAAAGGCGACCAAATGAGGAATTGGCTTTGGGGGTGACCAGTGAAATATACCTGCTGGAGCACGTGCTACGGGTGGGTGCTGCTGTGTTGTTTTGGAATGCTGACTCTCCAAGCTAAGGTGACAACAAAGCCTACCATGGATGTTCCCAGTTACTTTGAATGTTCAAAGTCATAGTGTTAGAACACTTAAAGCCTCAAAGGAAAGTGAAACTATTTTCAATACGAGTCCTTTATGGCTCGCCACAGCAGTCAACTAGCTAGCTAGGTAGCTTTCTAGCACATTCACTAATTTGTCTGTAAGCAATACATGTTCTTGTCAAACTGTCAACCGAGTAACTAGCAAGCAACAAGATATGTAAAATAGCAGTCTATAAACCACGAGGGCAAATAGATCAGATTTGATCGCTAGACACAAGTCGCATGGCCGGGAATCAAATTTGTATCTGATTTCAAACCACCTTGGAAGGTCAGGGCCAGCTCCAGACATAAGCGGTCGCTTAGGGGCCCCCGACCAAAAAAGGTTTATACATATATACAGTACCAGTCAAAAGTTTGGACACACCTACTCATTCAAGGGTTTTTCTTAATTTTTTACTATTTTCTACATTGTAGAATCATACTGAAGACAGCAAAACTATGAAATAACACATGGAATAACCAAAAAGGTGTTAAACAAATCCAAATATATTTTATATTCTTCAAAGTAGCCACCTTGATGATAGCATTGCACACTGTTGGCATTCTCTCACCTAGCTTCATGAGGCAGTCACCTGGAATGCATTTCAATCAACAGGTGTACCTTTTTTTCTACCTTTATTTAACTAGGCAAGCCAGATAAGAACACATTCTTATTTTCAATGATGGCCTAGGAACACTGGGTTAACTGCCTTGTTCAGCGGCAGAACGACAGATTTTTACCTTGTCAGCTCGGGGATTCGATCTTGCAACCTTTCGGTTACAAGTCCAACGCTCTAACCACTAGGCTACCTGCCACCTTGTTAAAAGTTCATTTGTGGAATTTCTTTCCTTAATGCGTTTGAGCCAATCAGTTGTGTTGTGACAAGGTAGGGGTGGTATACAGAAGATAGCCCAATTTGGTGAAAGACCAAGTCCATATTATGGCAAGAACAGCTCAAATAAGCAAAGAGAAAGGACGTCATTACTTTAAGACATGAAGGTCAGTCAATCTGGAACATTTCAAGAACTTTGAACATTTCTTCAAGTGCAGTCGCAAGAACCATAAAGCGCTATGATGAAACTGGCTCTCGTGAGGACCGCCACAGGAAAGGAAGACCCAGAGTTACCTTTGCTGCAGAGGATAAGTTTATTAGACTTACCAGCCTTAGAAATTGCAGCCCAAATAAATGCTTCACAGAGTTCAAGTAACAGACACATCTCAACATCAACTGTTCAGAGGAGACTGCGTTAATCAGGCCTTCATGGTCGAATTGCTGCAAAGAAACCACTACAAAAGGACACCAATAAGAAGAAGAGACTTGTTTGGGCCAAGAAACACGAGCAATGGGTCAAATATGAGATTTTTGGTTCCAACCGCCGCGATTTTGTCAGACACAGAGTAGGTGAACGGAAATCTCCACGTGTGGTTCCCACCGTGAAGCATGGAGGAGGAGGTGTGATGGTGCTTTGCTGGTGACACTGTCTGTGATTTATTTAGAATTCAAGGCACACTTAACCAGCATGGCTAACTCAGCATTCTGCAGCAATAAGCCATCCCATCTGGTTTGCGCTCAGTGGGACTATCATTTGTTTTTCAACAGGGCAATGACCCAACACACCTCCAGGCTGTGTAAGGGCTATTTGAACAAGAAGGAGAGTGATGGAGTGCTGCATCAGATGACCTGGCCTCAACAATCACCCGACCTCAACCCAATTGAGATGGTTTGGGATGAGTTGGACCGCAGAGTGAAGGAAAAGCAGCCAACAAGTGCTCAGCATATGTGGGAACTCCTTCAAGACTTCTTCAAGAAAAAACATCCAGGTGAAGCTGGTTGAGAGAATGCCAAGAGTGTGCAAAGGTGTCATCAAGGCAAAGGGTGGCTACTTTGAAGAATCTAAAATCATTTATTGCTGACCAGCAGATGTCACTAATGTGCATTGTGAACAGACAATGACCTCCGAGTAATTAACCGTTTTTGGGCCCAATTTGGTGAAAGCGCTGAAGCCTACAGAAAGATTTGGTTTCCCGTCACTACAGATTGCTATAACATATGATGTGTTAGCTGATATGTAAAATACGTATCCAGGCGTTTTAAGATCTGCCACGTATCACGTGCCACGCCTGGGCAGAGGAACGTGGCAAACAAGAACGCGTTCCTCTGATGGTGCCGACAGAGATGGTCGGCTCGCTTCGAGTCCTTAGGAAACTATGCAGTATTTGGTTTTTTTAATGTATTATTTCTTACCCCAGGAAGTCTTAAGTCTTATTACATACAGCCGGGAAGAACTACTGGATGTAAGAGTGACGCCAATTTACCAACATTACGACCAGGAATATGACTTTCCCGAAGCGGATCCTCTGTTTGGACCACCACCCAGGACAATTGATCTGATCCCAGAAGCTGACCCAAGAAAGGGCAGACGGAGCGGCCTCCTGGTCAGGCTCCGTAAAAGTGCACATCGCCCACCGCTCCCGAGTATACTACCTGCCAATGTCCAGTGTCTTGACAACAAGGTAGACAAAATTCGAGAAAGGGTTGCCTTTCAGAAAGAGATCAGAGATTGTAACATTCTCTGTTTCACGGAAACATGGCTCTCTCGGGATATGTTGTCGGAATCGGTTCAGCCATCGGATTTCTCCATGCATCGCGCCGACAGAGATAAACACCTCTCTGGGAAGAGGAAGGACGGAGGTGTATGCTTCATGATTAACGACTCATGGTGTAATATGACATTACTCATATCATATTTATGTACTGTATTTTATACCATCTATTGCACCTTGGCCATCGTTCATCCATATATTTATATGTACATATTCTCATTCACCCCTTTTAGATTTGTGTGTATTAGTTGTAGTTGTTGGGGAACTGTTAGATTACTTGTTAGATATTCCTGCACTGTCGGAACCAGAAGCACAAGCATTTCGCTACACTCGCATTAACATCTGCTAACCATGTGTACGTGACAAATAAAATGTGATTTGATTTGAACATGCGTGCCAATTAAAGATCTTGACTAATCAGATGCAAGGCCCAATTAGGGCGTAATCCAGCCCAGGTGTGCAGCCTGGTTGGTTGTTAAAAGCTACCTCTGTTTCATCAATTGTAGCATAGCAGAGGCACGCTGTCCTCTAACCTACAGAGTCACAGTAGTTGTTGGCGTGGGACTCATGATGGCAAACGCGCTCAGGTTATTGTTCAAGCAACTGGTTTGGTTTTTACTTGTGGAAAACTTCTTAATCTCTCCTGCTTTGTCATATACTTATAGCACTGACACATGGCAACAACTTCCAAGGCGAACACCGCAATTTGACAATCGTCCCCGCTTTAAACAGCCTCCACTCCAACAAACAGTTTCAAGGCCAATTCGAGTAGAAACTGTCGCTGTGACGTGCCATTCAGACTACATGGAGATAGTCGTGAAGGCTGATCTGTTTCAACTCGGTAATCTAATCGACGTGGATGACCTGCGACTTGGAGTTGAACAGTACCAAGACCAAGAGCCCTGTAGGGCAACAGCGTCAGCAGCCGGAGATGAGTACAGAATATTTGCAGCACTTTCGGACTGTGGAACCAAGAACCTGGTAATATACCTATATATATATATATATATATATATATATATATATATATATATATATATATATATATATTTTTTTTTTTTCTCTAGTAGTTGACTTCTTGAAACAACCTTCTCTTAAATGCTGCTTTGTGAATCCACAGATAACCGAAGACTCATTGATCTACACAAACCTCCTCAGATATACACCCAGAACCACACCAGATGGGGTTATTCGAATGGTTGGTGCTGTAATCCCAATTGAGTGTCATTATGAAAGGTGAGTTTAGGCTATACTGTTGTATGATGATCATATGAATCCTGCGTTGACCTATTGGTTTATTTACCGGCCTGTACTTTCTGTTTCAGGAAGTACAGTTTGGACAGTTATTCTCTCCAGCCGACCTGGATCCCTTTCACCGCCACAGTGTCTGCTGAAGACACCCTGCAGTTCTCATTGAAGCTTATGACAAGTGGGTATATGAATCCTGGGCTGCACTTCGCAGGGTACTATTTTGTTGAACATTCAGATAATCTAAAGGGTACAATGGCGCTCTCCCAGAAGCTTGGTAAAACCCGTGAATTGAATGTTCAGATATAAATGTACTATGTAGCACAAATGCTCTTCTGACATGCAAAATACGGAATCACATCAGACAACTTATGGGGGACACTTCTATCTGCAACGTTATACAGTTTGCATACTAAACATGGCCCTGTTAACAAACCCCTCATTTGAATCCAATATTAGATGCTCACTAGTTTAGCGCCTATTGACAATAAGTTCTGGCCGGGGTAGTTTTAATAGCGACTCGCGTTCGTAACTTTAAAACGCATCGCTTGTCTTTCACATCAGCGACACATTTTCAAAGAAAGTTCAATTACTACACGTTTTTATAGGGTTCCCTCCCACACGGACATATTTCCATGTGACAGTGCTTGTTAATGGTTGACATACAGAAGACAGAGGCGTACCTGTGCTAATTAGTTATCTGCGTCTTCAAACACCTGTGTATAAACGGAAGATTGACGCCACAAACGTGTTGTCACTGAAATACTATCGGCTACAACTAAATGGTGTAGAGTAACTAAGTGTTGCGCGTGTGAAGTGATTTTGATGCGATATGCAAGAGGGCTTTGTTTCTTGAACTATACTGCAATAGAGGCTTTAGCTGCCAGGGCCAATTCACATCTAAACAGATGGTCCTTGGACTATAAGGAGTAATGTTAGGCTCCTTTAGTTCATTATTGGATAACCTGTCTTTACTGCCATTTCCTTTCCAGGTGACTGGCTCTATGAGCGGGGTTCTGGAGTCTACTTCCTGGGTGATCCCATCAACATTGAGGCGTCTGTCAGGGTTGCTCACCACACCAGGCTCAGGGTGTTTGTTAGCAGCTGCGTGGCCACACTGGACCCTGATAGCAACTCTGTCCCTAGATATGTCTTCATTGAGAGTGATGGGTAAGCAGGGGGGAAAATGGCTTAGAACGACTATTCTCCGGCTGGCCCGTAGAGAACGATAGAATATGCCATTTGAGGGCTTCCACCATTTTTAAAGTAGTCAACTGGTGCTTGGCGGTTTCTTTGAGACTTCTTAATTGGTTACTAAGGAAGATGCCCCAATATGTATCTCCCTCCAGGTGCTTGACGGATTCCCAGCTGCCTGGTTCCCGCTCTGGTTTCATGCGTAGAACCCAGGACAACGAGCTCGGGTTCCACATTGATGCCTTTAGGTTCTACCAGGAGGACGGGGCAGAGGTGAGGGCGGTATTTAAAAAAAGAACAGATATTGTAGAGGCCATTACGGCTACTGTAGTAAAATTATTCTACAGTTACATAATTTACAGACATTATGTAGGCTACTGTGATTCTGCATCTTTGTTTTGCTCATCCTGTTTTTTTTACAGCTGTACATCACCTGCCACCTTATGGCAGTCCCTGTCATGGACCATGCAGAGCCTAGCAACAAGGCATGCTCCTTCATTGATGGCAGGTGGGATAAGTCACATTTCCTTAGCTACTGTTACTGGGCTGTGACCTATTCACTGGAATAACCATAGCATTTTTTAAAAAATGGTGTGTTCTTGGTCCATGAGTAGATCTTTCATACATTTCAGATGGAGGTCTGCTGATGAGAATGATTTGCTATGTGGGCATTGTCTAAGCCTGAGTAGACAGAAGGGGGTTGATCAAGCTCCAGCACAACGTCCCCTCAGTCCAAGACTAGGTGGTAGCCAACTTGAACCTCGTATCTACCGCAACAAACCCCCAGTCTCTGGTGACAATTGGAGTATTGGGATGAAGGCCAAGAAAGGTGTATTTGACATCTTAATCCCTCTATTCTGTCACTACCTTCTCAAAACACATTGCAGGGCTGGGACCTTCTCCAATATGGTTGAGATGGAAATTGAGGGAAGACTAATTGAAAGTGTCTTGACTGCAAAGGTGTGTTTAATGAATGTGTTGTCCTTTTAGTATGGGGCCAGGATACTACTTTGGGCCCCATAATGGTCCTCCCAAGTAAACAGAAGCGTACATCTCTATCTCCACGGATGAGTGGAGGTATCGATATACCTGGCTTCCCTGCCTCAACAGGGGACAGGAAGCCCGTATCACCTGGCAGTCGTTGGAGTGGCATGGACTTCAAGAGAGGTAATTTGACTCTGACATGGCATAATCTTATTCCTTATGTAGTGCACTACCTTTGAACAGGTAGTCTTGATAACCCAACCCTAGGCAACAGCAGTGACTAGGGTCTGGCTTCAATGACTGACTCGTTTGGCAACTTCTCCCAACAAATCACGAGGCAGACATAGCAGAACGTCATGATTTGAAACCAAATTTTGCAGGGAATACCTTTGCAGTGGTTTTAGTGAAGGTAGTTGAGGCAAACTAGCCACTTGCATAATGCACTCATTAAAAAGAACTGATCTCCATCTTGCAGCTACTATTTTGTATGTATTCAAGCGGATCAGGTAGTGACATAGGCAGACTTATGCCAAACTCGCATTCCAGTAGGTACAGAAGTGTGAAGCCAGTTTTTTTAAAATGTGTGGGAGGCAACCAGGATGTCTCGACTATTGCCCAGACCATGATGCACTGGCCAAAAGTAGTGCACTCTATAGGTCATCGGGTGCCACTTCGGACACCTGTCTTTTCCTATCCCTATAGGCTAGCAATTCTGCCAACACTGGCTGTGTTAATCTGTTACATTTAATTCCAGGACCTTATTTCGCCCAATCCCAAAATGCGGCTAGTCCCTTGGGCCCGAGGGTCGGACCCAACAACAAGCACGGTCTCGTTAGCTCTGCAACATATGATGGCTTCATCAAGCAGAAAGAACTAATTGCCCAAAGAGGTAATGACTGTACTTTACTGTTTTGCATGTATGATAATTGCATGTAGGCTCTGTGCTAAATAGTCTGTTCTCAGAGCTGGAGGCCACCCCAGACCCTGAGTTGATTCCTACACCTGAGCCCATTGGAGACCTTGAGGTTACCACAGAGAAAGAGGGTCTGGGTGAAGAGAAGGATCAGAATGAGATTGGAACCTATTGAAAGGGTATGTATGGGATGATGGTACTGCTATTTTAGAGGGAAATAACCTGCACATGGCAAGCAGGTTAGCACTTATTGGGATGGCTCCGCAGAATGTTCACTAGCTGGCACAGCCACAAAGTAATAAAATATGATTTTTAAACATTAACCTCACTGCCAACCCTAATGCTTAACATTAAATTAAAACCAAAAAAGCATACATTGTTACAATGTAGCCAACTTTGACTTTCCATCTAGTGGTAATCGCTAAGTTCTGCCTCCAGGACAATACCGTCTCAATAAATGTCAACCTGCACATGGCACTTGCCAGTATCACTTTTAAATATCTGACTTCAGAGCTTTTGATGTGGTTTCATAAAGAAGGAATATGTTCCCAGTCCATATCTATTTCTAGAACTGGAAGGCGCTGTTGTCGTGGTGGCCCATAATAGACTTGCTCCAAGCAGCAGCACACTCCAACTCACTGAGGTTGGTGCCAGTCCTGATGTCCCAGCACACAAGGAGGATGCCCCTACAACAAAGTGACATAAGCACCACCACATCTGCTCCTGGCGAACTCAACCAGTGAAGAGACTACCACAACACTGAGATGATGCCTGTTAATCTCTTTGAAAAATAAATGATTTAATGCTACTTCGACTGACTTTCTGTCTTCACCATTATGCACTACATGCTAGAGTAATCTGAAATATTGCCTTCATTTGTTAAAGTGAGTGCCCAGCAATGTAGAAGGGCAACACATGATCAGGGGGCATATTCAGTAGTAGGCTCAACCAACAAGAATGTTGCACTTGGTATGGAGCCCCTTCACTGTTGCATGTTGCTGCCAACTGACATTTCCTAGCGTAGTCTTTGGTCTGTATTGGTGTTTGCATAGCCAGACAGCACATCCTGGATTAATGGGACTCTGTCCCAAGGTTCCTGATTGAGCATGTAAGTTACAGGGCATTCTGAGAAATTGGGCTTGCAATGTGAACTCCGGCTATAAAGGGTCTGAGGAAGGGGTGGACTGCACAGGAGGTTGGTGGCCCCTTAATTGGGGAGACCGGGCTTGTGGTAACTGCAGTGGAATGGTATCAAACCCGTGTTTGCCATTCGCGCCGTTCTTCCCTCAACCTCCACTGGCGGCCTGGAACCAGAAATCGGCACTGGCATTTCTAACTGGTCCTTTTCCTTAAACCCCGCCCCCTATTTTTTTTATTTTTGGTTGTTGTGAGACTTCCATTATTAACCACAAGGATAATTTGGTGCTAAAACCCAAGTTTTTGGGTTTAGTCTGGTGTACGCCTAGCCTCAAAGTCAATGGAAAGGCTTTGGTCAAGTTCCTCCCTGACTACATTGCAGATGTATGCCAGATCTTAAAATGCCTGGTAATGTATTTAACTCGGGTAACCACATACAGCAATCTGATGCACTGTTGGACGCGGCACAACCACTGGATGCAACGCTTAAGCATCTAGTTGGGCAGGCGCTACGGTCAGAAATGCACACGAGATTGCCACAGCACCTATTCTGATTTCAACAAGAGATGAGAAATTATCGGGTGCCAATTCACACAATTTATATGGCTGCATTTAGACAGGCAGCACAATTCTGATCTTTTTCTACTAATTGGTCAAGACCAATCGCAAAATGTTTTTTCAGATCGGATATGTCAAAAGGCCAATTAGTGAAAAAAGGATCAGAATTGGGCTGCCTGTTTAAATGCAGCCAATGGCCTTAGGTTTCTAGGCCCATATTCCCAAAGCGCATCGGAGGATAGAACAGCTTATCAATGGATCGGTTTTGCCTTTTAGGCCACACTGCAAGGCCTAGTGCTCACATCTGTCTTAAAAAATAAATGTATTTCACCTTTTGAACCAGGTAGGCTAGTTGAGAACAAGTTCTCATTTACAACTGCAACCTGGCCAAGATAAAGCAAAGCAGTGAGACAACACAGAGTTACACATGGAATAATCAAACATGCAGTCAATAACACAATAGGAAAAAAAGTCAATATACAATTTGTGCAAGGGAGGTAAGGCAATAAATAGGCCATAGTGGCAAAATAATTACAATTTAGCAATTAAACACGAGTGAGATGGGGTGCGAAGGACCAACAAAATATAACAGTATGGGGATGAGGTAGTTGGATGGGCTATTTACAGATGAGCTATGTACAGGTGCAGTGATCTGTGAGCTGCACTGACAGCTGGTGCTTAAAGTTAGTGAGGGAGATATGAGTCTCCAGCTTCAGTGACTTTTGCAATTCGTTCCAGTCATTGGCAGCAGAGAACTGGAACGAAAGGCGACCAAATGAGGAATTGGCTTTGGGGGTGACCAGTGAAATATACCTGCTGGAGCACGTGCTACGGGTGGGTGCTGCTGTGTTGTTTTGGAATGCTGACTCTCCAAGCTAAGGTGACAACAAAGCCTACCATGGATGTTCCCAGTTACTTTGAATGTTCAAAGTCATAGTGTTAGAACACTTAAAGCCTCAAAGGAAAGTGAAACTATTTTCAATACGAGTCCTTTATGGCTCGCCACAGCAGTCAACTAGCTAGCTAGGTAGCTTTCTAGCACATTCACTAATTTGTCTGTAAGCAATACATGTTCTTGTCAAACTGTCAACCGAGTAACTAGCAAGCAACAAGATATGTAAAATAGCAGTCTATAAACCACGAGGGCAAATAGATCAGATTTGATCGCTAGACACAAGTCGCATGGCCGGGAATCAAATTTGTATCTGATTTCAAACCACCTTGGAAGGTCAGGGCCAGCTCCAGACATAAGCGGTCGCTTAGGGGCCCCCGACCAAAAAAGGTTTATACATATATACAGTACCAGTCAAAAGTTTGGACACACCTACTCATTCAAGGGTTTTTCTTAATTTTTTACTATTTTCTACATTGTAGAATCATACTGAAGACAGCAAAACTATGAAATAACACATGGAATAACCAAAAAGGTGTTAAACAAATCCAAATATATTTTATATTCTTCAAAGTAGCCACCTTGATGATAGCATTGCACACTGTTGGCATTCTCTCACCTAGCTTCATGAGGCAGTCACCTGGAATGCATTTCAATCAACAGGTGTACCTTTTTTTCTACCTTTATTTAACTAGGCAAGCCAGATAAGAACACATTCTTATTTTCAATGATGGCCTAGGAACACTGGGTTAACTGCCATGTTCAGCGGCAGAACGACAGATTTTTACCTTGTCAGCTCGGGGATTCGATCTTGCAACCTTTCGGTTACAAGTCCAACGCTCTAACCACTAGGCTACCTGCCACCTTGTTAAAAGTTCATTTGTGGAATTTCTTTCCTTAATGCGTTTGAGCCAATCAGTTGTGTTGTGACAAGGTAGGGGTGGTATACAGAAGATAGCCCAATTTGGTGAAAGACCAAGTCCATATTATGGCAAGAACAGCTCAAATAAGCAAAGAGAAAGGACGTCATTACTTTAAGACATGAAGGTCAGTCAATCTGGAACATTTCAAGAACTTTGAACATTTCTTCAAGTGCAGTCGCAAGAACCATAAAGCGCTATGATGAAACTGGCTCTCGTGAGGACCGCCACAGGAAAGGAAGACCCAGAGTTACCTTTGCTGCAGAGGATAAGTTTATTAGACTTACCAGCCTTAGAAATTGCAGCCCAAATAAATGCTTCACAGAGTTCAAGTAACAGACACATCTCAACATCAACTGTTCAGAGGAGACTGCGTTAATCAGGCCTTCATGGTCGAATTGCTGCAAAGAAACCACTACAAAAGGACACCAATAAGAAGAAGAGACTTGTTTGGGCCAAGAAACACGAGCAATGGGTCAAATATGAGATTTTTGGTTCCAACCGCCGCGATTTTGTCAGACACAGAGTAGGTGAACGGAAATCTCCACGTGTGGTTCCCACCGTGAAGCATGGAGGAGGAGGTGTGATGGTGCTTTGCTGGTGACACTGTCTGTGATTTATTTAGAATTCAAGGCACACTTAACCAGCATGGCTAACTCAGCATTCTGCAGCAATAAGCCATCCCATCTGGTTTGCGCTCAGTGGGACTATCATTTGTTTTTCAACAGGGCAATGACCCAACACACCTCCAGGCTGTGTAAGGGCTATTTGAACAAGAAGGAGAGTGATGGAGTGCTGCATCAGATGACCTGGCCTCAACAATCACCCGACCTCAACCCAATTGAGATGGTTTGGGATGAGTTGGACCGCAGAGTGAAGGAAAAGCAGCCAACAAGTGCTCAGCATATGTGGGAACTCCTTCAAGACTTCTTCAAGAAAAAACATCCAGGTGAAGCTGGTTGAGAGAATGCCAAGAGTGTGCAAAGGTGTCATCAAGGCAAAGGGTGGCTACTTTGAAGAATCTAAAATCTAAAATATTTATTGCTGACCAGCAGATGTCACTAATGTGCATTGTGAACAGACAATGACCTCCGAGTAATTAACCGTTTTTGGGCCCAATTTGGTGAAAGCGCTGAAGCCTACAGAAAGATTTGGTTTCCCGTCACTACAGATTGCTATAACATATGATGTGTTAGCTGATATGTAAAATACGTATCCAGGCGTTTTAAGATCTGCCACGTATCACGTGCCACGCCTGGGCAGAGGAACGTGGCAAACAAGAACGCGTTCCTCTGATGGTGCCGACAGAGATGGTCGGCTCGCTTCGAGTCCTTAGGAAACTATGCAGTATTTGGTTTTTTTAATGTATTATTTCTTACCCCAGGAAGTCTTAAGTCTTATTACATACAGCCGGGAAGAACTACTGGATGTAAGAGTGACGCCAATTTACCAACATTACGACCAGGAATATGACTTTCCCGAAGCGGATCCTCTGTTTGGACCACCACCCAGGACAATTGATCTGATCCCAGAAGCTGACCCAAGACAACGGCGCCGCAGAAAGGGCAGACGGAGCGGCCTCCTGGTCAGGCTCCGTAAAAGTGCACATCGCCCACCGCTCCCGAGTATACTACCTGCCAATGTCCAGTGTCTTGACAACAAGGTAGACAAAATTCGAGAAAGGGTTGCCTTTCAGAAAGAGATCAGAGATTGTAACATTCTCTGTTTCACGGAAACATGGCTCTCTCGGGATATGTTGTCGGAATCGGTTCAGCCATCGGATTTCTCCATGCATCGCGCCGACAGAGATAAACACCTCTCTGGGAAGAGGAAGGACGGAGGTGTATGCTTCATGATTAACGACTCATGGTGTAATATGACATTACTCATATCATATTTATGTACTGTATTTTATACCATCTATTGCACCTTGGCCATCGTTCATCCATATATTTATATGTACATATTCTCATTCACCCCTTTTAGATTTGTGTGTATTAGTTGTAGTTGTTGGGGAACTGTTAGATTACTTGTTAGATATTCCTGCACTGTCGGAACCAGAAGCACAAGCATTTCGCTACACTCGCATTAACATCTGCTAACCATGTGTACGTGACAAATAAAATGTGATTTGATTTGAACATGCGTGCCAATTAAAGATCTTGACTAATCAGATGCAAGGCCCAATTAGGGCGTAATCCAGCCCAGGTGTGCAGCCTGGTTGGTTGTTAAAAGCTACCTCTGTTTCATCAATTGTAGCATAGCAGAGGCACGCTGTCCTCTAACCTACAGAGTCACAGTAGTTGTTGGCGTGGGACTCATGATGGCAAACGCGCTCAGGTTATTGTTCAAGCAACTGGTTTGGTTTTTACTTGTGGAAAACTTCTTAATCTCTCCTGCTTTGTCATATACTTATAGCACTGACACATGGCAACAACTTCCAAGGCGAACACCACAATTTGACAATCGTCCCCGCTTTAAACAGCCTCCACTCCAACAAACAGTTTCAAGGCCAATTCGAGTAGAAACTGTCGCTGTGACGTGCCATTCAGACTACATGGAGATAGTCGTGAAGGCTGATCTGTTTCAACTCGGTAATCTAATCGACGTGGATGACCTGCGACTTGGAGTTGAACAGTACCAAGACCAAGAGCCCTGTAGGGCAACAGCGTCAGCAGCCGGAGATGAGTACAGAATATTTGCAGCACTTTCGGACTGTGGAACCAAGAACCTGGTAATATACCTATATATATATATTTTTTTTTTCTCTAGTAGTTGACTTCTTGAAACAACCTTCTCTTAAATGCTGCTTTGTGAATCCACAGATAACCGAAGACTCATTGATCTACACAAACCTCCTCAGATATACACCCAGAACCACACCAGATGGGGTTATTCGAATGGTTGGTGCTGTAATCCCAATTGAGTGTCATTATGAAAGGTGAGTTTAGGCTATACTGTTGTATGATGATCATATGAATCCTGCGTTGACCTATTGGTTTATTTACCGGCCTGTACTTTCTGTTTCAGGAAGTACAGTTTGGACAGTTATTCTCTCCAGCCGACCTGGATCCCTTTCACCGCCACAGTGTCTGCTGAAGACACCCTGCAGTTCTCATTGAAGCTTATGACAAGTGGGTATATGAATCCTGGGCTGCACTTCGCAGGGTACTATTTTGTTGAACATTCAGATAATCTAAAGGGTACAATGGCGCTCTCCCAGAAGCTTGGTAAAACCCGTGAATTGAATGTTCAAATATAAATGTACTATGTAGCACAAATGCTCTTCTGACATGCAAAATACGGAATCACATCAGACAACTTATGGGGGACACTTCTATCTGCAACGTTATACAGTTTGCATACTAAACATGGCCCTGTTAACAAACCCCTCATTTGAATCCAATATTAGATGCTCACTAGTTTAGCGCCTATTGACAATAAGTTCTGGCCGGGGTAGTTTTAATAGCGACTCGCGTTCGTAACTTTAAAACGCATCGCTTGTCTTTCACATCAGCGACACATTTTCAAAGAAAGTTCAATTACTACACGTTTTTATAGGGTTCCCTCCCACACGGACATATTTCCATGTGACAGTGCTTGTTAATGGTTGACATACAGAAGACAGAGGCGTACCTGTGCTAATTAGTTATCTGCGTCTTCAAACACCTGTGTATAAACGGAAGATTGACGCCACAAACGTGTTGTCACTGAAATACTGTCGGCTACAACTAAATGGTGTAGAGTAACTAAGTGTTGCGCGTGTGAAGTGATTTTGATGCGATATGCAAGAGGGCTTTGTTTCTTGAACTATACTGCAATAGAGGCTTTAGCTGCCAGGGCCAATTCACATCTAAACAGATGGTCCTTGGACTATAAGGAGTAATGTTAGGCTCCTTTAGTTCATTATTGGATAACCTGTCTTTACTGCCATTTCCTTTACAGGTGACTGGCTCTATGAGCGGGGTTCTGGAGTCTACTTCCTGGGTGATCCCATCAACATTGAGGCGTCTGTCAGGGTTGCTCACCACACCAGGCTCAGGGTGTTTGTTAGCAGCTGCGTGGCCACACTGGACCCTGATAGCAACTCTGTCCCTAGATATGTCTTCATTGAGAGTGATGGGTAAGCAGGGGGGAAAATGGCTTAGAACGACTATTCTCCGGCTGGCCCGTAGAGAACGATAGAATATGCCATTTGAGGGCTTCCACCATTTTTAAAGTAGTCAACTGGTGCTTGGCGGTTTCTTTGAGACTTCTTAATTGGTTACTAAGGAAGATGCCCCAATATGTATCTCCCTCCAGGTGCTTGACGGATTCCCAGCTGCCTGGTTCCCGCTCTGGTTTCATGCGTAGAACCCAGGACAACGAGCTCGGGTTCCACATTGATGCCTTTAGGTTCTACCAGGAGGACGGGGCAGAGGTGAGGGCGGTATTTAAAAAAAGAACAGATATTGTAGAGGCCATTACGGCTACTGTAGTAAAATTATTCTACAGTTACATAATTTACAGACATTATGTAGGCTACTGTGATTCTGCATCTTTGTTTTGCTCATCCTGTTTTTTTTACAGCTGTACATCACCTGCCACCTTATGGCAGTCCCTGTCATGGACCATGCAGAGCCTAGCAACAAGGCATGCTCCTTCATTGATGGCAGGTGGGATAAGTCACATTTCCTTAGCTACTGTTACTGGGCTGTGACCTATTCACTGGAATAACCATAGCATTTTTAAAAAAATGGTGTGTTCTTGGTCCATGAGTAGATCTTTCATACATTTCAGATGGAGGTCTGCTGATGAGAATGATTTGCTATGTGGGCATTGTCTAAGCCTGAGTAGACAGAAGGGGGTTGATCAAGCTCCAGCACAACGTCCCCTCAGTCCAAGACTAGGTGGTAGCCAACTTGAACCTCGTATCTACCGCAACAAACCCCCAGTCTCTGGTGACAATTGGAGTATTGGGATGAAGGCCAAGAAAGGTGTATTTGACATCTTAATCCCTCTATTCTGTCACTACCTTCTCAAAACACATTGCAGGGCTGGGACCTTCTCCAATATGGTTGAGATGGAAATTGAGGGAAGACTAATTGAAAGTGTCTTGACTGCAAAGGTGTGTTTAATGAATGTGTTGTCCTTTTAGTATGGGGCCAGGATACTACTTTGGGCCCCATAATGGTCCTCCCAAGTAAACAGAAGCGTACATCTCTATCTCCACGGATGAGTGGAGGTATCGATATACCTGGCTTCCCTGCCTCAACAGGGGACAGGAAGCCCGTATCACCTGGCAGTCGTTGGAGTGGCATGGACTTCAAGAGAGGTAATTTGACTCTGACATGGCATAATCTTATTCCTTATGTAGTGCACTACCTTTGAACAGGTAGTCTTGATAACCCAACCCTAGGCAACAGCAGTGACTAGGGTCTGGCTTCAATGACTGACTCGTTTGGCAACTTCTCCCAACAAATCACGAGGCAGACATAGCAGAACGTCATGATTTGAAACCAAATTTTGCAGGGAATACCTTTGCAGTGGTTTTAGTGAAGGTAGTTGAGGCAAACTAGCCACTTGCATAATGCACTCATTAAAAAGAACTGATCTCCATCTTGCAGCTACTATTTTGTATGTATTCAAGCGGATCAGGTAGTGACATAGGCAGACTTATGCCAAACTCGCATTCCAGTAGGTACAGAAGTGTGAAGCCAGTTTTTTTAAAATGTGTGGGAGGCAACCAGGATGTCTCGACTATTGCCCAGACCATGATGCACTGGCCAAAAGTAGTGCACTCTATAGGTCATCGGGTGCCACTTCGGACACCTGTCTTTTCCTATCCCTATAGGCTAGCAATTCTGCCAACACTGGCTGTGTTAATCTGTTACATTTAATTCCAGGACCTTATTTCGCCCAATCCCAAAATGCGGCTAGTCCCTTGGGCCCGAGGGTCGGACCCAACAACAAGCACGGTCTCGTTAGCTCTGCAACATATGATGGCTTCATCAAGCAGAAAGAACTAATTGCCCAAAGAGGTAATGACTGTACTTTACTGTTTTGCATGTATGATAATTGCATGTAGGCTCTGTGCTAAATAGTCTGTTCTCAGAGCTGGAGGCCACCCCAGACCCTGAGTTGATTCCTACACCTGAGCCCATTGGAGACCTTGAGGTTACCACAGAGAAAGAGGGTCTGGGTGAAGAGAAGGATCAGAATGAGATTGGAACCTATTGAAAGGGTATGTATGGGATGATGGTACTGCTATTTTAGAGGGAAATAACCTGCACATGGCAAGCAGGTTAGCACTTATTGGGATGGCTCCGCAGAATGTTCACTAGCTGGCACAGCCACAAAGTAATAAAATATGATTTTTAAACATTAACCTCACTGCCAACCCTAATGCTTAACATTAAATTAAAACCAAAAAAGCATACATTGTTACAATGTAGCCAACTTTGACTTTCCATCTAGTGGTAATCGCTAAGTTCTGCCTCCAGGACAATACCGTCTCAATAAATGTCAACCTGCACATGGCACTTGCCAGTATCACTTTTAAATATCTGACTTCAGAGCTTTTGATGTGGTTTCATAAAGAAGGAATATGTTCCCAGTCCATATCTATTTCTAGAACTGGAAGGCGCTGTTGTCGTGGTGGCCCATAATAGACTTGCTCCAAGCAGCAGCACACTCCAACTCACTGAGGTTGGTGCCAGTCCTGATGTCCCAGCACACAAGGAGGATGCCCCTACAACAAAGTGACATAAGCACCACCACATCTGCTCCTGGCGAACTCAACCAGTGAAGAGACTACCACAACACTGAGATGATGCCTGTTAATCTCTTTGAAAAATAAATGATTTAATGCTACTTCGACTGACTTTCTGTCTTCACCATTATGCACTACATGCTAGAGTAATCTGAAATATTGCCTTCATTTGTTAAAGTGAGTGCCCAGCAATGTAGAAGGGCAACACATGATCAGGGGGCATATTCAGTAGTAGGCTCAACCAACAAGAATGTTGCACTTGGTATGGAGCCCCTTCACTGTTGCATGTTGCTGCCAACTGACATTTCCTAGCGTAGTCTTTGGTCTGTATTGGTGTTTGCATAGCCAGACAGCACATCCTGGATTAATGGGACTCTGTCCCAAGGTTCCTGATTGAGCATGTAAGTTACAGGGCATTCTGAGAAATTGGGCTTGCAATGTGAACTCCGGCTATAAAGGGTCTGAGGAAGGGGTGGACTGCACAGGAGGTTGGTGGCCCCTTAATTGGGGAGACCGGGCTTGTGGTAACTGCAGTGGAATGGTATCAAACCCGTGTTTGCCATTCGCGCCGTTCTTCCCTCAACCTCCACTGGCGGCCTGGAACCAGAAATCGGCACTGGCATTTCTAACTGGTCCTTTTCCTTAAACCCCGCCCCCTATTTTTTTATTTTTGGTTGTTGTGAGACTTCCATTATTAACCACAAGGATAATTTGGTGCTAAAACCCAAGTTTTTGGGTTTAGTCTGGTGTACGCCTAGCCTCAAAGTCAATGGAAAGGCTTTGGTCAAGTTCCTCCCTGACTACATTGCAGATGTATGCCAGATCTTAAAATGCCTGGTAATGTATTTAACTCGGGTAACCACATACAGCAATCTGATGCACTGTTGGACGCGGCACAACCACTGGATGCAACGCTTAAGCATCTAGTTGGGCAGGCGCTACGGTCAGAAATGCACACGAGATTGCCACAGCACCTATTCTGATTTCAACAAGAGATGAGAAATTATCGGGTGCCAATTCACACAATTTATATGGCTGCATTTAGACAGGCAGCACAATTCTGATCTTTTTCTACTAATTGGTCAAGACCAATCGCAAAATGTTTTTTCAGATCGGATATGTCAAAAGGCCAATTAGTGAAAAAAGGATCAGAATTGGGCTGCCTGTTTAAATGCAGCCAATGGCCTTAGGGTTCTAGGCCCATATTCCCAAAGCGCATCGGAGGATAGAACAGCTTATCAATGGATCGGTTTTGCCTTTTAGGCCACACTGCAAGGCCTAGTGCTCACATCTGTCTTAAAAAATAAATGTATTTCACCTTTTGAACCAGGTAGGCTAGTTGAGAACAAGTTCTCATTTACAACTGCAACCTGGCCAAGATAAAGCAAAGCAGTGAGACAACACAGAGTTACACATGGAATAATCAAACATGCAGTCAATAACACAATAGGAAAAAAAGTCAATATACAATTTGTGCAAGGGAGGTAAGGCAATAAATAGGCCATAGTGGCAAAATAATTACAATTTAGCAATTAAACACGAGTGAGATGTGCAAGTAGAGATACTGGGGTGCGAAGGACCAACAAAATATAACAGTATGGGGATGAGGTAGTTGGATGGGCTATTTACAGATGAGCTATGTACAGGTGCAGTGATCTGTGAGCTGCACTGACAGCTGGTGCTTAAAGTTAGTGAGGGAGATATGAGTCTCCAGCTTCAGTGACTTTTGCAATTCGTTCCAGTCATTGGCAGCAGAGAACTGGAACGAAAGGCGACCAAATGAGGAATTGGCTTTGGGGGTGACCAGTGAAATATACCTGCTGGAGCACGTGCTACGGGTGGGTGCTGCTGTGTTGTTTTGGAATGCTGACTCTCCAAGCTAAGGTGACAACAAAGCCTACCATGGATGTTCCCAGTTACTTTGAATGTTCAAAGTCATAGTGTTAGAACACTTAAAGCCTCAAAGGAAAGTGAAACTATTTTCAATACGAGTCCTTTATGG
Organism: Salmo salar; assembly: GCF_965601325.2. NCBI lineage: Eukaryota > Metazoa > Chordata > Actinopteri > Salmoniformes > Salmonidae > Salmo > Salmo salar. Next base: position 80,385,227 of record NC_138304.1, on the reverse strand, counting down.
CTCGCCACAGCAGTCAACTAGCTAGCTAGGTAGCTTTCTAGCACATTCACTAATTTGTCTGTAAGCAATACATGTTCTTGTCAAACTGTCAACCGAGTAACTAGCAAGCAACAAGATATGTAAAATAGCAGTCTATAAACCACGAGGGCAAATAGATCAGATTTGATCGCTAGACACAAGTCGCATGGCCGGGAATCAAATTTGTATCTGATTTCAAACCACCTTGGAAGGTCAGGGCCAGCTCCAGACATAAGCGGTCGCTTAGGGGCCCCCGACCAAAAAAGGTTTATACATATATACAGTACCAGTCAAAAGTTTGGACACACCTACTCATTCAAGGGTTTTTCTTAATTTTTTACTATTTTCTACATTGTAGAATCATACTGAAGACAGCAAAACTATGAAATAACACATGGAATAACCAAAAAGGTGTTAAACAAATCCAAATATATTTTATATTCTTCAAAGTAGCCACCTTGATGATAGCATTGCACACTGTTGGCATTCTCTCACCTAGCTTCATGAGGTAGTCACCTGGAATGCATTTCAATCAACAGGTGTACCTTTTTTTCTACCTTTATTTAACTAGGCAAGCCAGATAAGAACACATTCTTATTTTCAATGATGGCCTAGGAACACTGGGTTAACTGCCTTGTTCAGCGGCAGAACGACAGATTTTTACCTTGTCAGCTCGGGGATTCGATCTTGCAACCTTTCGGTTACAAGTCCAACGCTCTAACCACTAGGCTACCTGCCACCTTGTTAAAAGTTCATTTGTGGAATTTCTTTCCTTAATGCGTTTGAGCCAATCAGTTGTGTTGTGACAAGGTAGGGGTGGTACACAGAAGATAGCCCAATTTGGTGAAAGACCAAGTCCATATTATGGCAAGAACAGCTCAAATAAGCAAAGAGAAAGGACGTCATTACTTTAAGACATGAAGGTCAGTCAATCTGGAACATTTCAAGAACTTTGAACATTTCTTCAAGTGCAGTCGCAAGAACCATAAAGCGCTATGATGAAACTGGCTCTCGTGAGGACCGCCACAGGAAAGGAAGACCCAGAGTTACCTTTGCTGCAGAGGATAAGTTTATTAGACTTACCAGCCTTAGAAATTGCAGCCCAAATAAATGCTTCACAGAGTTCAAGTAACAGACACATCTCAACATCAACTGTTCAGAGGAGACTGCGTTAATCAGGCCTTCATGGTCGAATTGCTGCAAAGAAACCACTACAAAAGGACACCAATAAGAAGAAGAGACTTGTTTGGGCCAAGAAACACGAGCAATGGGTCAAATATGAGATTTTTGGTTCCAACCGCCGCGATTTTGTCAGACACAGAGTAGGTGAACGGAAATCTCCACGTGTGGTTCCCACCGTGAAGCATGGAGGAGGAGGTGTGATGGTGCTTTGCTGGTGACACTGTCTGTGATTTATTTAGAATTCAAGGCACACTTAACCAGCATGGCTAACTCAGCATTCTGCAGCAATAAGCCATCCCATCTGGTTTGCGCTCAGTGGGACTATCATTTGTTTTTCAACAGGGCAATGACCCAACACACCTCCAGGCTGTGTAAGGGCTATTTGAACAAGAAGGAGAGTGATGGAGTGCTGCATCAGATGACCTGGCCTCAACAATCACCCGACCTCAACCCAATTGAGATGGTTTGGGATGAGTTGGACCGCAGAGTGAAGGAAAAGCAGCCAACAAGTGCTCAGCATATGTGGGAACTCCTTCAAGACTTCTTCAAGAAAAAACATCCAGGTGAAGCTGGTTGAGAGAATGCCAAGAGTGTGCAAAGGTGTCATCAAGGCAAAGGGTGGCTACTTTGAAGAATCTAAAATCTAAAATATTTATTGCTGACCAGCAGATGTCACTAATGTGCATTGTGAACAGACAATGACCTCCGAGTAATTAACCGTTTTTGGGCCCAATTTGGTGAAAGCGCTGAAGCCTACAGAAAGATTTGGTTTCCCGTCACTACAGATTGCTATAACATATGATGTGTTAGCTGATATGTAAAATACGTATCCAGGCGTTTTAAGATCTGCCACGTATCACGTGCCACGCCTGGGCAGAGGAACGTGGCAAACAAGAACGCGTTCCTCTGATGGTGCCGACAGAGATGGTCGGCTCGCTTCGAGTCCTTAGGAAACTATGCAGTATTTGGTTTTTTTTATGTATTATTTCTTACCCCAGGAAGTCTTAAGTCTTATTACATACAGCCGGGAAGAACTACTGGATGTAAGAGTGACGCCAATTTACCAACATTACGACCAGGAATATGACTTTCCCGAAGCGGATCCTCTGTTTGGACCACCACCCAGGACAATTGATCTGATCCCAGAAGCTGACCCAAGACAACGGCGCCGCAGAAAGGGCAGACGGAGCGGCCTCCTGGTCAGGCTCCGTAAAAGTGCACATCGCCCACCGCTCCCGAGTATACTACCTGCCAATGTCCAGTGTCTTGACAACAAGGTAGACAAAATTCGAGAAAGGGTTGCCTTTCAGAAAGAGATCAGAGATTGTAACATTCTCTGTTTCACGGAAACATGGCTCTCTCGGGATATGTTGTCGGAATCGGTTCAGCCATCGGATTTCTCCATGCATCGCGCCGACAGAGATAAACACCTCTCTGGGAAGAGGAAGGACGGAGGTGTATGCTTCATGATTAACGACTCATGGTGTAATATGACATTACTCATATCATATTTATGTACTGTATTTTATACCATCTATTGCACCTTGGCCATCGTTCATCCATATATTTATATGTACATATTCTCATTCACCCCTTTTAGATTTGTGTGTATTAGTTGTAGTTGTTGGGGAACTGTTAGATTACTTGTTAGATATTCCTGCACTGTCGGAACCAGAAGCACAAGCATTTCGCTACACTCGCATTAACATCTGCTAACCATGTGTACGTGACAAATAAAATGTGATTTGATTTGAACATGCGTGCCAATTAAAGATCTTGACTAATCAGATGCAAGGCCCAATTAGGGCGTAATCCAGCCCAGGTGTGCAGCCTGGTTGGTTGTTAAAAGCTACCTCTGTTTCATCAATTGTAGCATAGCAGAGGCACGCTGTCCTGTATGGGATGATGGTACTGCTATTTTAGAGGGAAATAACCTGCACATGGCAAGCAGGTTAGCACTTATTGGGATGGCTCCGCAGAATGTTCACTAGCTGGCACAGCCACAAAGTAATAAAATATGATTTTTAAACATTAACCTCACTGCCAACCCTAATGCTTAACATTAAATTAAAACCAAAAAAGCATACATTGTTACAATGTAGCCAACTTTGACTTTCCATCTAGTGGTAATCGCTAAGTTCTGCCTCCAGGACAATACCGTCTCAATAAATGTCAACCTGCACATGGCACTTGCCAGTATCACTTTTAAATATCTGACTTCAGAGCTTTTGATGTGGTTTCATAAAGAAGGAATATGTTCCCAGTCCATATCTATTTCTAGAACTGGAAGGCGCTGTTGTCGTGGTGGCCCATAATAGACTTGCTCCAAGCAGCAGCACACTCCAACTCACTGAGGTTGGTGCCAGTCCTGATGTCCCAGCACACAAGGAGGATGCCCCTACAACAAAGTGACATAAGCACCACCACATCTGCTCCTGGCGAACTCAACCAGTGAAGAGACTACCACAACACTGAGATGATGCCTGTTAATCTCTTTGAAAAATAAATGATTTAATGCTACTTCGACTGACTTTCTGTCTTCACCATTATGCACTACATGCTAGAGTAATCTGAAATATTGCCTTCATTTGTTAAAGTGAGTGCCCAGCAATGTAGAAGGGCAACACATGATCAGGGGGCATATTCAGTAGTAGGCTCAACCAACAAGAATGTTGCACTTGGTATGGAGCCCCTTCACTGTTGCATGTTGCTGCCAACTGACATTTCCTAGCGTAGTCTTTGGTCTGTATTGGTGTTTGCATAGCCAGACAGCACATCCTGGATTAATGGGACTCTGTCCCAAGGTTCCTGATTGAGCATGTAAGTTACAGGGCATTCTGAGAAATTGGGCTTGCAATGTGAACTCCGGCTATAAAGGGTCTGAGGAAGGGGTGGACTGCACAGGAGGTTGGTGGCCCCTTAATTGGGGAGACCGGGCTTGTGGTAACTGCAGTGGAATGGTATCAAACCCGTGTTTGCCATTCGCGCCGTTCTTCCCTCAACCTCCACTGGCGGCCTGGAACCAGAAATCGGCACTGGCATTTCTAACTGGTCCTTTTCCTTAAACCCCGCCCCCTATTTTTTTTATTTTTGGTTGTTGTGAGACTTCCATTATTAACCACAAGGATAATTTGGTGCTAAAACCCAAGTTTTTGGGTTTAGTCTGGTGTACGCCTAGCCTCAAAGTCAATGGAAAGGCTTTGGTCAAGTTCCTCCCTGACTACATTGCAGATGTATGCCAGATCTTAAAATGCCTGGTAATGTATTTAACTCGGGTAACCACATACAGCAATCTGATGCACTGTTGGACGCGGCACAACCACTGGATGCAACGCTTAAGCATCTAGTTGGGCAGGCGCTACGGTCAGAAATGCACACGAGATTGCCACAGCACCTATTCTGATTTCAACAAGAGATGAGAAATTATCGGGTGCCAATTCACACAATTTATATGGCTGCATTTAGACAGGCAGCACAATTCTGATCTTTTTCTACTAATTGGTCAAGACCAATCGCAAAATGTTTTTTCAGATCGGATATGTCAAAAGGCCAATTAGTGAAAAAAGGATCAGAATTGGGCTGCCTGTTTAAATGCAGCCAATGGCCTTAGGGTTCTAGGCCCATATTCCCAAAGCGCATCGGAGGATAGAACAGCTTATCAATGGATCGGTTTTGCCTTTTAGGCCACACTGCAAGGCCTAGTGCTCACATCTGTCTTAAAAAATAAATGTATTTCACCTTTTGAACCAGGTAGGCTAGTTGAGAACAAGTTCTCATTTACAACTGCAACCTGGCCAAGATAAAGCAAAGCAGTGAGACAACACAGAGTTACACATGGAATAATCAAACATGCAGTCAATAACACAATAGGAAAAAAAGTCAATATACAATTTGTGCAAGGGAGGTAAGGCAATAAATAGGCCATAGTGGCAAAATAATTACAATTTAGCAATTAAACACGAGTGAGATGTGCAAGTAGAGATACTGGGGTGCGAAGGACCAACAAAATATAACAGTATGGGGATGAGGTAGTTGGATGGGCTATTTACAGATGAGCTATGTACAGGTGCAGTGATCTGTGAGCTGCACTGACAGCTGGTGCTTAAAGTTAGTGAGGGAGATATGAGTCTCCAGCTTCAGTGACTTTTGCAATTCGTTCCAGTCATTGGCAGCAGAGAACTGGAACGAAAGGCGACCAAATGAGGAATTGGCTTTGGGGGTGACCAGTGAAATATACCTGCTGGAGCACGTGCTACGGGTGGGTGCTGCTGTGTTGTTTTGGAATGCTGACTCTCCAAGCTAAGGTGACAACAAAGCCTACCATGGATGTTCCCAGTTACTTTGAATGTTCAAAGTCATAGTGTTAGAACACTTAAAGCCTCAAAGGAAAGTGAAACTATTTTCAATACGAGTCCTTTATGGCTCGCCACAGCAGTCAACTAGCTAGCTAGGTAGCTTTCTAGCACATTCACTAATTTGTCTGTAAGCAATACATGTTCTTGTCAAACTGTCAACCGAGTAACTAGCAAGCAACAAGATATGTAAAATAGCAGTCTATAAACCACGAGGGCAAATAGATCAGATTTGATCGCTAGACACAAGTCGCATGGCCGGGAATCAAATTTGTATCTGATTTCAAACCACCTTGGAAGGTCAGGGCCAGCTCCAGACATAAGCGGTCGCTTAGGGGCCCCCGACCAAAAAAGGTTTATACATATATACAGTACCAGTCAAAAGTTTGGACACACCTACTCATTCAAGGGTTTTTCTTAATTTTTTACTATTTTCTACATTGTAGAATCATACTGAAGACAGCAAAACTATGAAATAACACATGGAATAACCAAAAAGGTGTTAAACAAATCCAAATATATTTTATATTCTTCAAAGTAGCCACCTTGATGATAGCATTGCACACTGTTGGCATTCTCTCACCTAGCTTCATGAGGTAGTCACCTGGAATGCATTTCAATCAACAGGTGTACCTTTTTTTCTACCTTTATTTAACTAGGCAAGCCAGATAAGAACACATTCTTATTTTCAATGATGGCCTAGGAACACTGGGTTAACTGCCTTGTTCAGCGGCAGAACGACAGATTTTTACCTTGTCAGCTCGGGGATTCGATCTTGCAACCTTTCGGTTACAAGTCCAACGCTCTAACCACTAGGCTACCTGCCACCTTGTTAAAAGTTCATTTGTGGAATTTCTTTCCTTAATGCGTTTGAGCCAATCAGTTGTGTTGTGACAAGGTAGGGGTGGTACACAGAAGATAGCCCAATTTGGTGAAAGACCAAGTCCATATTATGGCAAGAACAGCTCAAATAAGCAAAGAGAAAGGACGTCATTACTTTAAGACATGAAGGTCAGTCAATCTGGAACATTTCAAGAACTTTGAACATTTCTTCAAGTGCAGTCGCAAGAACCATAAAGCGCTATGATGAAACTGGCTCTCGTGAGGACCGCCACAGGAAAGGAAGACCCAGAGTTACCTTTGCTGCAGAGGATAAGTTTATTAGACTTACCAGCCTTAGAAATTGCAGCCCAAATAAATGCTTCACAGAGTTCAAGTAACAGACACATCTCAACATCAACTGTTCAGAGGAGACTGCGTTAATCAGGCCTTCATGGTCGAATTGCTGCAAAGAAACCACTACAAAAGGACACCAATAAGAAGAAGAGACTTGTTTGGGCCAAGAAACACGAGCAATGGGTCAAATATGAGATTTTTGGTTCCAACCGCCGCGATTTTGTCAGACACAGAGTAGGTGAACGGAAATCTCCACGTGTGGTTCCCACCGTGAAGCATGGAGGAGGAGGTGTGATGGTGCTTTGCTGGTGACACTGTCTGTGATTTATTTAGAATTCAAGGCACACTTAACCAGCATGGCTAACTCAGCATTCTGCAGCAATAAGCCATCCCATCTGGTTTGCGCTCAGTGGGACTATCATTTGTTTTTCAACAGGGCAATGACCCAACACACCTCCAGGCTGTGTAAGGGCTATTTGAACAAGAAGGAGAGTGATGGAGTGCTGCATCAGATGACCTGGCCTCAACAATCACCCGACCTCAACCCAATTGAGATGGTTTGGGATGAGTTGGACCGCAGAGTGAAGGAAAAGCAGCCAACAAGTGCTCAGCATATGTGGGAACTCCTTCAAGACTTCTTCAAGAAAAAACATCCAGGTGAAGCTGGTTGAGAGAATGCCAAGAGTGTGCAAAGGTGTCATCAAGGCAAAGGGTGGCTACTTTGAAGAATCTAAAATCTAAAATATTTATTGCTGACCAGCAGATGTCACTAATGTGCATTGTGAACAGACAATGACCTCCGAGTAATTAACCGTTTTTGGGCCCAATTTGGTGAAAGCGCTGAAGCCTACAGAAAGATTTGGTTTCCCGTCACTACAGATTGCTATAACATATGATGTGTTAGCTGATATGTAAAATACGTATCCAGGCGTTTTAAGATCTGCCACGTATCACGTGCCACGCCTGGGCAGAGGAACGTGGCAAACAAGAACGCGTTCCTCTGATGGTGCCGACAGAGATGGTCGGCTCGCTTCGAGTCCTTAGGAAACTATGCAGTATTTGGTTTTTTTAATGTATTATTTCTTACCCCAGGAAGTCTTAAGTCTTATTACATACAGCCGGGAAGAACTACTGGATGTAAGAGTGACGCCAATTTACCAACATTACGACCAGGAATATGACTTTCCCGAAGCGGATCCTCTGTTTGGACCACCACCCAGGACAATTGATCTGATCCCAGAAGCTGACCCAAGACAACGGCGCCGCAGAAAGGGCAGACGGAGCGGCCTCCTGGTCAGGCTCCGTAAAAGTGCACATCGCCCACCGCTCCCGAGTATACTACCTGCCAATGTCCAGTGTCTTGACAACAAGGTAGACAAAATTCGAGAAAGGGTTGCCTTTCAGAAAGAGATCAGAGATTGTAACATTCTCTGTTTCACGGAAACATGGCTCTCTCGGGATATGTTGTCGGAATCGGTTCAGCCATCGGATTTCTCCATGCATCGCGCCGACAGAGATAAACACCTCTCTGGGAAGAGGAAGGACGGAGGTGTATGCTTCATGATTAACGACTCATGGTGTAATATGACATTACTCATATCATATTTATGTACTGTATTTTATACCATCTATTGCACCTTGGCCATCGTTCATCCATATATTTATATGTACATATTCTCATTCACCCCTTTTAGATTTGTGTGTATTAGTTGTAGTTGTTGGGGAACTGTTAGATTACTTGTTAGATATTCCTGCACTGTCGGAACCAGAAGCACAAGCATTTCGCTACACTCGCATTAACATCTGCTAACCATGTGTACGTGACAAATAAAATGTGATTTGATTTGAACATGCGTGCCAATTAAAGATCTTGACTAATCAGATGCAAGGCCCAATTAGGGCGTAATCCAGCCCAGGTGTGCAGCCTGGTTGGTTGTTAAAAGCTACCTCTGTTTCATCAATTGTAGCATAGCAGAGGCACGCTGTCCTCTAACCTACAGAGTCACAGTAGTTGTTGGCGTGGGACTCATGATGGCAAACGCGCTCAGGTTATTGTTCAAGCAACTGGTTTGGTTTTTACTTGTGGAAAACTTCTTAATCTCTCCTGCTTTGTCATATACTTATAGCACTGACACATGGCAACAACTTCCAAGGCGAACACCGCAATTTGACAATCGTCCCCGCTTTAAACAGCCTCCACTCCAACAAACAGTTTCAAGGCCAATTCGAGTAGAAACTGTCGCTGTGACGTGCCATTCAGACTACATGGAGATAGTCGTGAAGGCTGATCTGTTTCAACTCGGTAATCTAATCGACGTGGATGACCTGCGACTTGGAGTTGAACAGTACCAAGACCAAGAGCCCTGTAGGGCAACAGCGTCAGCAGCCGGAGATGAGTACAGAATATTTGCAGCACTTTCGGACTGTGGAACCAAGAACCTGGTAATATACCTATATATATATATATATATATATATATATTTTTTTTTTTCTCTAGTAGTTGACTTCTTGAAACAACCTTCTCTTAAATGCTGCTTTGTGAATCCACAGATAACCGAAGACTCATTGATCTACACAAACCTCCTCAGATATACACCCAGAACCACACCAGATGGGGTTATTCGAATGGTTGGTGCTGTAATCCCAATTGAGTGTCATTATGAAAGGTGAGTTTAGGCTATACTGTTGTATGATGATCATATGAATCCTGCGTTGACCTATTGGTTTATTTACCGGCCTGTACTTTCTGTTTCAGGAAGTACAGTTTGGACAGTTATTCTCTCCAGCCGACCTGGATCCCTTTCACCGCCACAGTGTCTGCTGAAGACACCCTGCAGTTCTCATTGAAGCTTATGACAAGTGGGTATATGAATCCTGGGCTGCACTTCGCAGGGTACTATTTTGTTGAACATTCAGATAATCTAAAGGGTACAATGGCGCTCTCCCAGAAGCTTGGTAAAACCCGTGAATTGAATGTTCAAATATAAATGTACTATGTAGCACAAATGCTCTTCTGACATGCAAAATACGGAATCACATCAGACAACTTATGGGGGACACTTCTATCTGCAACGTTATACAGTTTGCATACTAAACATGGCCCTGTTAACAAACCCCTCATTTGAATCCAATATTAGATGCTCACTAGTTTAGCGCCTATTGACAATAAGTTCTGGCCGGGGTAGTTTTAATAGCGACTCGCGTTCGTAACTTTAAAACGCATCGCTTGTCTTTCACATCAGCGACACATTTTCAAAGAAAGTTCAATTACTACACGTTTTTATAGGGTTCCCTCCCACACGGACATATTTCCATGTGACAGTGCTTGTTAATGGTTGACATACAGAAGACAGAGGCGTACCTGTGCTAATTAGTTATCTGCGTCTTCAAACACCTGTGTATAAACGGAAGATTGACGCCACAAACGTGTTGTCACTGAAATACTGTCGGCTACAACTAAATGGTGTAGAGTAACTAAGTGTTGCGCGTGTGAAGTGATTTTGATGCGATATGCAAGAGGGCTTTGTTTCTTGAACTATACTGCAATAGAGGCTTTAGCTGCCAGGGCCAATTCACATCTAAACAGATGGTCCTTGGACTATAAGGAGTAATGTTAGGCTCCTTTAGTTCATTATTGGATAACCTGTCTTTACTGCCATTTCCTTTCCAGGTGACTGGCTCTATGAGCGGGGTTCTGGAGTCTACTTCCTGGGTGATCCCATCAACATTGAGGCGTCTGTCAGGGTTGCTCACCACACCAGGCTCAGGGTGTTTGTTAGCAGCTGCGTGGCCACACTGGACCCTGATAGCAACTCTGTCCCTAGATATGTCTTCATTGAGAGTGATGGGTAAGCAGGGGGGAAAATGGCTTAGAACGACTATTCTCCGGCTGGCCCGTAGAGAACGATAGAATATGCCATTTGAGGGCTTCCACCATTTTTAAAGTAGTCAACTGGTGCTTGGCGGTTTCTTTGAGACTTCTTAATTGGTTACTAAGGAAGATGCCCCAATATGTATCTCCCTCCAGGTGCTTGACGGATTCCCAGCTGCCTGGTTCCCGCTCTGGTTTCATGCGTAGAACCCAGGACAACGAGCTCGGGTTCCACATTGATGCCTTTAGGTTCTACCAGGAGGACGGGGCAGAGGTGAGGGCGGTATTTAAAAAAAGAACAGATATTGTAGAGGCCATTACGGCTACTGTAGTAAAATTATTCTACAGTTACATAATTTACAGACATTATGTAGGCTACTGTGATTCTGCATCTTTGTTTTGCTCATCCTGTTTTTTTTACAGCTGTACATCACCTGCCACCTTATGGCAGTCCCTGTCATGGACCATGCAGAGCCTAGCAACAAGGCATGCTCCTTCATTGATGGCAGGTGGGATAAGTCACATTTCCTTAGCTACTGTTACTGGGCTGTGACCTATTCACTGGAATAACCATAGCATTTAAAAAAAAATGGTGTGTTCTTGGTCCATGAGTAGATCTTTCATACATTTCAGATGGAGGTCTGCTGATGAGAATGATTTGCTATGTGGGCATTGTCTAAGCCTGAGTAGACAGAAGGGGGTTGATCAAGCTCCAGCACAACGTCCCCTCAGTCCAAGACTAGGTGGTAGCCAACTTGAACCTCGTATCTACCGCAACAAACCCCCAGTCTCTGGTGACAATTGGAGTATTGGGATGAAGGCCAAGAAAGGTGTATTTGACATCTTAATCCCTCTATTCTGTCACTACCTTCTCAAAACACATTGCAGGGCTGGGACCTTCTCCAATATGGTTGAGATGGAAATTGAGGGAAGACTAATTGAAAGTGTCTTGACTGCAAAGGTGTGTTTAATGAATGTGTTGTCCTTTTAGTATGGGGCCAGGATACTACTTTGGGCCCCATAATGGTCCTCCCAAGTAAACAGAAGCGTACATCTCCACGGATGAGTGGAGGTATCGATATACCTGGCTTCCCTGCCTCAACAGGGGACAGGAAGCCCGTATCACCTGGCAGTCGTTGGAGTGGCATGGACTTCAAGAGAGGTAATTTGACTCTGACATGGCATAATCTTATTCCTTATGTAGTGCACTACCTTTGAACAGGTAGTCTTGATAACCCAACCCTAGGCAACAGCAGTGACTAGGGTCTGGCTTCAATGACTGACTCGTTTGGCAACTTCTCCCAACAAATCACGAGGCAGACATAGCAGAACGTCATGATTTGAAACCAAATTTTGCAGGGAATACCTTTGCAGTGGTTTTAGTGAAGGTAGTTGAGGCAAACTAGCCACTTGCATAATGCACTCATTAAAAAGAACTGATCTCCATCTTGCAGCTACTATTTTGTATGTATTCAAGCGGATCAGGTAGTGACATAGGCAGACTTATGCCAAACTCGCATTCCAGTAGGTACAGAAGTGTGAAGCCAGTTTTTTTAAAATGTGTGGGAGGCAACCAGGATGTCTCGACTATTGCCCAGACCATGATGCACTGGCCAAAAGTAGTGCACTCTATAGGTCATCGGGTGCCACTTCGGACACCTGTCTTTTCCTATCCCTATAGGCTAGCAATTCTGCCAACACTGGCTGTGTTAATCTGTTACATTTAATTCCAGGACCTTATTTCGCCCAATCCCAAAATGCGGCTAGTCCCTTGGGCCCGAGGGTCGGACCCAACAACAAGCACGGTCTCGTTAGCTCTGCAACATATGATGGCTTCATCAAGCAGAAAGAACTAATTGCCCAAAGAGGTAATGACTGTACTTTACTGTTTTGCATGTATGATAATTGCATGTAGGCTCTGTGCTAAATAGTCTGTTCTCAGAGCTGGAGGCCACCCCAGACCCTGAGTTGATTCCTACACCTGAGCCCATTGGAGACCTTGAGGTTACCACAGAGAAAGAGGGTCTGGGTGAAGAGAAGGATCAGAATGAGATTGGAACCTATTGAAAGGGTATGTATGGGATGATGGTACTGCTATTTTAGAGGGAAATAACCTGCACATGGCAAGCAGGTTAGCACTTATTGGGATGGCTCCGCAGAATGTTCACTAGCTGGCACAGCCACAAAGTAATAAAATATGATTTTTAAACATTAACCTCACTGCCAACCCTAATGCTTAACATTAAATTAAAACCAAAAAAGCATACATTGTTACAATGTAGCCAACTTTGACTTTCCATCTAGTGGTAATCGCTAAGTTCTGCCTCCAGGACAATACCGTCTCAATAAATGTCAACCTGCACATGGCACTTGCCAGTATCACTTTTAAATATCTGACTTCAGAGCTTTTGATGTGGTTTCATAAAGAAGGAATATGTTCCCAGTCCATATCTATTTCTAGAACTGGAAGGCGCTGTTGTCGTGGTGGCCCATAATAGACTTGCTCCAAGCAGCAGCACACTCCAACTCACTGAGGTTGGTGCCAGTCCTGATGTCCCAGCACACAAGGAGGATGCCCCTACAACAAAGTGACATAAGCACCACCACATCTGCTCCTGGCGAACTCAACCAGTGAAGAGACTACCACAACACTGAGATGATGCCTGTTAATCTCTTTGAAAAATAAATGATTTAATGCTACTTCGACTGACTTTCTGTCTTCACCATTATGCACTACATGCTAGAGTAATCTGAAATATTGCCTTCATTTGTTAAAGTGAGTGCCCAGCAATGTAGAAGGGCAACACATGATCAGGGGGCATATTCAGTAGTAGGCTCAACCAACAAGAATGTTGCACTTGGTATGGAGCCCCTTCACTGTTGCATGTTGCTGCCAACTGACATTTCCTAGCGTAGTCTTTGGTCTGTATTGGTGTTTGCATAGCCAGACAGCACATCCTGGATTAATGGGACTCTGTCCCAAGGTTCCTGATTGAGCATGTAAGTTACAGGGCATTCTGAGAAATTGGGCTTGCAATGTGAACTCCGGCTATAAAGGGTCTGAGGAAGGGGTGGACTGCACAGGAGGTTGGTGGCCCCTTAATTGGGGAGACCGGGCTTGTGGTAACTGCAGTGGAATGGTATCAAACCCGTGTTTGCCATTCGCGCCGTTCTTCCCTCAACCTCCACTGGCGGCCTGGAACCAGAAATCGGCACTGGCATTTCTAACTGGTCCTTTTCCTTAAACCCCGCCCCCTATTTTTTTTATTTTTGGTTGTTGTGAGACTTCCATTATTAACCACAAGGATAATTTGGTGCTAAAACCCAAGTTTTTGGGTTTAGTCTGGTGTACGCCTAGCCTCAAAGTCAATGGAAAGGCTTTGGTCAAGTTCCTCCCTGACTACATTGCAGATGTATGCCAGATCTTAAAATGCCTGGTAATGTATTTAACTCGGGTAACCACATACAGCAATCTGATGCACTGTTGGACGCGGCACAACCACTGGATGCAACGCTTAAGCATCTAGTTGGGCAGGCGCTACGGTCAGAAATGCACACGAGATTGCCACAGCACCTATTCTGATTTCAACAAGAGATGAGAAATTATCGGGTGCCAATTCACACAATTTATATGGCTGCATTTAGACAGGCAGCACAATTCTGATCTTTTTCTACTAATTGGTCAAGACCAATCGCAAAATGTTTTTTCAGATCGGATATGTCAAAAGGCCAATTAGTGAAAAAAGGATCAGAATTGGGCTGCCTGTTTAAATGCAGCCAATGGCCTTAGGGTTCTAGGCCCATATTCCCAAAGCGCATCGGAGGATAGAACAGCTTATCAATGGATCGGTTTTGCCTTTTAGGCCACACTGCAAGGCCTAGTGCTCACATCTGTCTTAAAAAATAAATGTATTTCACCTTTTGAACCAGGTAGGCTAGTTGAGAACAAGTTCTCATTTACAACTGCAACCTGGCCAAGATAAAGCAAAGCAGTGAGACAACACAGAGTTACACATGGAATAATCAAACATGCAGTCAATAACACAATAGGAAAAAAAGTCAATATACAATTTGTGCAAGGGAGGTAAGGCAATAAATAGGCCATAGTGGCAAAATAATTACAATTTAGCAATTAAACACGAGTGAGATGTGCAAGTAGAGATACTGGGGTGCGAAGGACCAACAAAATATAACAGTATGGGGATGAGGTAGTTGGATGGGCTATTTACAGATGAGCTATGTACAGGTGCAGTGATCTGTGAGCTGCACTGACAGCTGGTGCTTAAAGTTAGTGAGGGAGATATGAGTCTCCAGCTTCAGTGACTTTTGCAATTCGTTCCAGTCATTGGCAGCAGAGAACTGGAACGAAAGGCGACCAAATGAGGAATTGGCTTTGGGGGTGACCAGTGAAATATACCTGCTGGAGCACGTGCTACGGGTGGGTGCTGCTGTGTTGTTTTGGAATGCTGACTCTCCAAGCTAAGGTGACAACAAAGCCTACCATGGATGTTCCCAGTTACTTTGAATGTTCAAAGTCATAGTGTTAGAACACTTAAAGCCTCAAAGGAAAGTGAAACTATTTTCAATACGAGTCCTTTATGGCTCGCCACAGCAGTCAACTAGCTAGCTAGGTAGCTTTCTAGCACATTCACTAATTTGTCTGTAAGCAATACATGTTCTTGTCAAACTGTCAACCGAGTAACTAGCAAGCAACAAGATATGTAAAATAGCAGTCTATAAACCACGAGGGCAAATAGATCAGATTTGATCGCTAGACACAAGTCGCATGGCCGGGAATCAAATTTGTATCTGATTTCAAACCACCTTGGAAGGTCAGGGCCAGCTCCAGACATAAGCGGTCGCTTAGGGGCCCCCGACCAAAAAAGGTTTATACATATATACAGTACCAGTCAAAAGTTTGGACACACCTACTCATTCAAGGGTTTTTCTTAATTTTTTACTATTTTCTACATTGTAGAATCATACTGAAGACAGCAAAACTATGAAATAACACATGGAATAACCAAAAAGGTGTTAAACAAATCCAAATATATTTTATATTCTTCAAAGTAGCCACCTTGATGATAGCATTGCACACTGTTGGCATTCTCTCACCTAGCTTCATGAGGTAGTCACCTGGAATGCATTTCAATCAACAGGTGTACCTTTTTTTCTACCTTTATTTAACTAGGCAAGCCAGATAAGAACACATTCTTATTTTCAATGATGGCCTAGGAACACTGGGTTAACTGCCTTGTTCAGCGGCAGAACGACAGATTTTTACCTTGTCAGCTCGGGGATTCGATCTTGCAACCTTTCGGTTACAAGTCCAACGCTCTAACCACTAGGCTACCTGCCACCTTGTTAAAAGTTCATTTGTGGAATTTCTTTCCTTAATGCGTTTGAGCCAATCAGTTGTGTTGTGACAAGGTAGGGGTGGTATACAGAAGATAGCCCAATTTGGTGAAAGACCAAGTCCATATTATGGCAAGAACAGCTCAAATAAGCAAAGAGAAAGGACGTCATTACTTTAAGACATGAAGGTCAGTCAATCTGGAACATTTCAAGAACTTTGAACATTTCTTCAAGTGCAGTCGCAAGAACCATAAAGCGCTATGATGAAACTGGCTCTCGTGAGGACCGCCACAGGAAAGGAAGACCCAGAGTTACCTTTGCTGCAGAGGATAAGTTTATTAGACTTACCAGCCTTAGAAATTGCAGCCCAAATAAATGCTTCACAGAGTTCAAGTAACAGACACATCTCAACATCAACTGTTCAGAGGAGACTGCGTTAATCAGGCCTTCATGGTCGAATTGCTGCAAAGAAACCACTACAAAAGGACACCAATAAGAAGAAGAGACTTGTTTGGGCCAAGAAACACGAGCAATGGGTCAAATATGAGATTTTTGGTTCCAACCGCCGCGATTTTGTCAGACACAGAGTAGGTGAACGGAAATCTCCACGTGTGGTTCCCACCGTGAAGCATGGAGGAGGAGGTGTGATGGTGCTTTGCTGGTGACACTGTCTGTGATTTATTTAGAATTCAAGGCACACTTAACCAGCATGGCTAACTCAGCATTCTGCAGCAATAAGCCATCCCATCTGGTTTGCGCTCAGTGGGACTATCATTTGTTTTTCAACAGGGCAATGACCCAACACACCTCCAGGCTGTGTAAGGGCTATTTGAACAAGAAGGAGAGTGATGGAGTGCTGCATCAGATGACCTGGCCTCAACAATCACCCGACCTCAACCCAATTGAGATGGTTTGGGATGAGTTGGACCGCAGAGTGAAGGAAAAGCAGCCAACAAGTGCTCAGCATATGTGGGAACTCCTTCAAGACTTCTTCAAGAAAAAACATCCAGGTGAAGCTGGTTGAGAGAATGCCAAGAGTGTGCAAAGGTGTCATCAAGGCAAAGGGTGGCTACTTTGAAGAATCTAAAATCTAAAATATTTATTGCTGACCAGCAGATGTCACTAATGTGCATTGTGAACAGACAATGACCTCCGAGTAATTAACCGTTTTTGGGCCCAATTTGGTGAAAGCGCTGAAGCCTACAGAAAGATTTGGTTTCCCGTCACTACAGATTGCTATAACATATGATGTGTTAGCTGATATGTAAAATACGTATCCAGGCGTTTTAAGATCTGCCACGTATCACGTGCCACGCCTGGGCAGAGGAACGTGGCAAACAAGAACGCGTTCCTCTGATGGTGCCGACAGAGATGGTCGGCTCGCTTCGAGTCCTTAGGAAACTATGCAGTATTTGTTTTTTTTAATGTATTATTTCTTACCCCAGGAAGTCTTAAGTCTTATTACATACAGCCGGGAAGAACTACTGGATGTAAGAGTGACGCCAATTTACCAACATTACGACCAGGAATATGACTTTCCCGAAGCGGATCCTCTGTTTGGACCACCACCCAGGACAATTGATCTGATCCCAGAAGCTGACCCAAGAAAGGGCAGACGGAGCGGCCTCCTGGTCAGGCTCCGTAAAAGTGCACATCGCCCACCGCTCCCGAGTATACTACCTGCCAATGTCCAGTGTCTTGACAACAAGGTAGACAAAATTCGAGAAAGGGTTGCCTTTCAGAAAGAGATCAGAGATTGTAACATTCTCTGTTTCACGGAAACATGGCTCTCTCGGGATATGTTGTCGGAATCGGTTCAGCCATCGGATTTCTCCATGCATCGCGCCGACAGAGATAAACACCTCTCTGGGAAGAGGAAGGACGGAGGTGTATGCTTCATGATTAACGACTCATGGTGTAATATGACATTACTCATATCATATTTATGTACTGTATTTTATACCATCTATTGCACCTTGGCCATCGTTCATCCATATATTTATATGTACATATTCTCATTCACCCCTTTTAGATTTGTGTGTATTAGTTGTAGTTGTTGGGGAACTGTTAGATTACTTGTTAGATATTCCTGCACTGTCGGAACCAGAAGCACAAGCATTTCGCTACACTCGCATTAACATCTGCTAACCATGTGTACGTGACAAATAAAATGTGATTTGATTTGAACATGCGTGCCAATTAAAGATCTTGACTAATCAGATGCAAGGCCCAATTAGGGCGTAATCCAGCCCAGGTGTGCAGCCTGGTTGGTTGTTAAAAGCTACCTCTGTTTCATCAATTGTAGCATAGCAGAGGCACGCTGTCCTCTAACCTACAGAGTCACAGTAGTTGTTGGCGTGGGACTCATGATGGCAAACGCGCTCAGGTTATTGTTCAAGCAACTGGTTTGGTTTTTACTTGTGGAAAACTTCTTAATCTCTCCTGCTTTGTCATATACTTATAGCACTGACACATGGCAACAACTTCCAAGGCGAACACCGCAATTTGACAATCGTCCCCGCTTTAAACAGCCTCCACTCCAACAAACAGTTTCAAGGCCAATTCGAGTAGAAACTGTCGCTGTGACGTGCCATTCAGACTACATGGAGATAGTCGTGAAGGCTGATCTGTTTCAACTCGGTAATCTAATCGACGTGGATGACCTGCGACTTGGAGTTGAACAGTACCAAGACCAAGAGCCCTGTAGGGCAACAGCGTCAGCAGCCGGAGATGAGTACAGAATATTTGCAGCACTTTCGGACTGTGGAACCAAGAACCTGGTAATATACCTATATATATATATATATATATATATATATATATATATATATATATATATATTTTTTTTTTTTCTCTAGTAGTTGACTTCTTGAAACAACCTTCTCTTAAATGCTGCTTTGTGAATCCACAGATAACCGAAGACTCATTGATCTACACAAACCTCCTCAGATATACACCCAGAACCACACCAGATGGGGTTATTCGAATGGTTGGTGCTGTAATCCCAATTGAGTGTCATTATGAAAGGTGAGTTTAGGCTATACTGTTGTATGATGATCATATGAATCCTGCGTTGACCTATTGGTTTATTTACCGGCCTGTACTTTCTGTTTCAGGAAGTACAGTTTGGACAGTTATTCTCTCCAGCCGACCTGGATCCCTTTCACCGCCACAGTGTCTGCTGAAGACACCCTGCAGTTCTCATTGAAGCTTATGACAAGTGGGTATATGAATCCTGGGCTGCACTTCGCAGGGTACTATTTTGTTGAACATTCAGATAATCTAAAGGGTACAATGGCGCTCTCCCAGAAGCTTGGTAAAACCCGTGAATTGAATGTTCAAATATAAATGTACTATGTAGCACAAATGCTCTTCTGACATGCAAAATACGGAATCACATCAGACAACTTATGGGGGACACTTCTATCTGCAACGTTATACAGTTTGCATACTAAACATGGCCCTGTTAACAAACCCCTCATTTGAATCCAATATTAGATGCTCACTAGTTTAGCGCCTATTGACAATAAGTTCTGGCCGGGGTAGTTTTAATAGCGACTCGCGTTCGTAACTTTAAAACGCATCGCTTGTCTTTCACATCAGCGACACATTTTCAAAGAAAGTTCAATTACTACACGTTTTTATAGGGTTCCCTCCCACACGGACATATTTCCATGTGACAGTGCTTGTTAATGGTTGACATACAGAAGACAGAGGCGTACCTGTGCTAATTAGTTATCTGCGTCTTCAAACACCTGTGTATAAACGGAAGATTGACGCCACAAACGTGTTGTCACTGAAATACTGTCGGCTACAACTAAATGGTGTAGAGTAACTAAGTGTTGCGCGTGTGAAGTGATTTTGATGCGATATGCAAGAGGGCTTTGTTTCTTGAACTATACTGCAATAGAGGCTTTAGCTGCCAGGGCCAATTCACATCTAAACAGATGGTCCTTGGACTATAAGGAGTAATGTTAGGCTCCTTTAGTTCATTATTGGATAACCTGTCTTTACTGCCATTTCCTTTCCAGGTGACTGGCTCTATGAGCGGGGTTCTGGAGTCTACTTCCTGGGTGATCCCATCAACATTGAGGCGTCTGTCAGGGTTGCTCACCACACCAGGCTCAGGGTGTTTGTTAGCAGCTGCGTGGCCACACTGGACCCTGATAGCAACTCTGTCCCTAGATATGTCTTCATTGAGAGTGATGGGTAAGCAGGGGGGAAAATGGCTTAGAACGACTATTCTCCGGCTGGCCCGTAGAGAACGATAGAATATGCCATTTGAGGGCTTCCACCATTTTTAAAGTAGTCAACTGGTGCTTGGCGGTTTCTTTGAGACTTCTTAATTGGTTACTAAGGAAGATGCCCCAATATGTATCTCCCTCCAGGTGCTTGACGGATTCCCAGCTGCCTGGTTCCCGCTCTGGTTTCATGCGTAGAACCCAGGACAACGAGCTCGGGTTCCACATTGATGCCTTTAGGTTCTACCAGGAGGACGGGGCAGAGGTGAGGGCGGTATTTAAAAAAAGAACAGATATTGTAGAGGCCATTACGGCTACTGTAGTAAAATTATTCTACAGTTACATAATTTACAGACATTATGTAGGCTACTGTGATTCTGCATCTTTGTTTTGCTCATCCTGTTTTTTTTACAGCTGTACATCACCTGCCACCTTATGGCAGTCCCTGTCATGGACCATGCAGAGCCTAGCAACAAGGCATGCTCCTTCATTGATGGCAGGTGGGATAAGTCACATTTCCTTAGCTACTGTTACTGGGCTGTGACCTATTCACTGGAATAACCATAGCATTTTAAAAAAAAATGGTGTGTTCTTGGTCCATGAGTAGATCTTTCATACATTTCAGATGGAGGTCTGCTGATGAGAATGATTTGCTATGTGGGCATTGTCTAAGCCTGAGTAGACAGAAGGGGGTTGATCAAGCTCCAGCACAACGTCCCCTCAGTCCAAGACTAGGTGGTAGCCAACTTGAACCTCGTATCTACCGCAACAAACCCCCAGTCTCTGGTGACAATTGGAGTATTGGGATGAAGGCCAAGAAAGGTGTATTTGACATCTTAATCCCTCTATTCTGTCACTACCTTCTCAAAACACATTGCAGGGCTGGGACCTTCTCCAATATGGTTGAGATGGAAATTGAGGGAAGACTAATTGAAAGTGTCTTGACTGCAAAGGTGTGTTTAATGAATGTGTTGTCCTTTTAGTATGGGGCCAGGATACTACTTTGGGCCCCATAATGGTCCTCCCAAGTAAACAGAAGCGTACATCTCCACGGATGAGTGGAGGTATCGATATACCTGGCTTCCCTGCCTCAACAGGGGACAGGAAGCCCGTATCACCTGGCAGTCGTTGGAGTGGCATGGACTTCAAGAGAGGTAATTTGACTCTGACATGGCATAATCTTATTCCTTATGTAGTGCACTACCTTTGAACAGGTAGTCTTGATAACCCAACCCTAGGCAACAGCAGTGACTAGGGTCTGGCTTCAATGACTGACTCGTTTGGCAACTTCTCCCAACAAATCACGAGGCAGACATAGCAGAACGTCATGATTTGAAACCAAATTTTGCAGGGAATACCTTTGCAGTGGTTTTAGTGAAGGTAGTTGAGGCAAACTAGCCACTTGCATAATGCACTCATTAAAAAGAACTGATCTCCATCTTGCAGCTACTATTTTGTATGTATTCAAGCGGATCAGGTAGTGACATAGGCAGACTTATGCCAAACTCGCATTCCAGTAGGTACAGAAGTGTGAAGCCAGTTTTTTTAAAATGTGTGGGAGGCAACCAGGATGTCTCGACTATTGCCCAGACCATGATGCACTGGCCAAAAGTAGTGCACTCTATAGGTCATCGGGTGCCACTTCGGACACCTGTCTTTTCCTATCCCTATAGGCTAGCAATTCTGCCAACACTGGCTGTGTTAATCTGTTACATTTAATTCCAGGACCTTATTTCGCCCAATCCCAAAATGCGGCTAGTCCCTTGGGCCCGAGGGTCGGACCCAACAACAAGCACGGTCTCGTTAGCTCTGCAACATATGATGGCTTCATCAAGCAGAAAGAACTAATTGCCCAAAGAGGTAATGACTGTACTTTACTGTTTTGCATGTATGATAATTGCATGTAGGCTCTGTGCTAAATAGTCTGTTCTCAGAGCTGGAGGCCACCCCAGACCCTGAGTTGATTCCTACACCTGAGCCCATTGGAGACCTTGAGGTTACCACAGAGAAAGAGGGTCTGGGTGAAGAGAAGGATCAGAATGAGATTGGAACCTATTGAAAGGGTATGTATGGGATGATGGTACTGCTATTTTAGAGGGAAATAACCTGCACATGGCAAGCAGGTTAGCACTTATTGGGATGGCTCCGCAGAATGTTCACTAGCTGGCACAGCCACAAAGTAATAAAATATGATTTTTAAACATTAACCTCACTGCCAACCCTAATGCTTAACATTAAATTAAAACCAAAAAAGCATACATTGTTACAATGTAGCCAACTTTGACTTTCCATCTAGTGGTAATCGCTAAGTTCTGCCTCCAGGACAATACCGTCTCAATAAATGTCAACCTGCACATGGCACTTGCCAGTATCACTTTTAAATATCTGACTTCAGAGCTTTTGATGTGGTTTCATAAAGAAGGAATATGTTCCCAGTCCATATCTATTTCTAGAACTGGAAGGCGCTGTTGTCGTGGTGGCCCATAATAGACTTGCTCCAAGCAGCAGCACACTCCAACTCACTGAGGTTGGTGCCAGTCCTGATGTCCCAGCACACAAGGAGGATGCCCCTACAACAAAGTGACATAAGCACCACCACATCTGCTCCTGGCGAACTCAACCAGTGAAGAGACTACCACAACACTGAGATGATGCCTGTTAATCTCTTTGAAAAATAAATGATTTAATGCTACTTCGACTGACTTTCTGTCTTCACCATTATGCACTACATGCTAGAGTAATCTGAAATATTGCCTTCATTTGTTAAAGTGAGTGCCCAGCAATGTAGAAGGGCAACACATGATCAGGGGGCATATTCAGTAGTAGGCTCAACCAACAAGAATGTTGCACTTGGTATGGAGCCCCTTCACTGTTGCATGTTGCTGCCAACTGACATTTCCTAGCGTAGTCTTTGGTCTGTATTGGTGTTTGCATAGCCAGACAGCACATCCTGGATTAATGGGACTCTGTCCCAAGGTTCCTGATTGAGCATGTAAGTTACAGGGCATTCTGAGAAATTGGGCTTGCAATGTGAACTCCGGCTATAAAGGGTCTGAGGAAGGGGTGGACTGCACAGGAGGTTGGTGGCCCCTTAATTGGGGAGACCGGGCTTGTGGTAACTGCAGTGGAATGGTATCAAACCCGTGTTTGCCATTCGCGCCGTTCTTCCCTCAACCTCCACTGGCGGCCTGGAACCAGAAATCGGCACTGGCATTTCTAACTGGTCCTTTTCCTTAAACCCCGCCCCCTATTTTTTTATTTTTGGTTGTTGTGAGACTTCCATTATTAACCACAAGGATAATTTGGTGCTAAAACCCAAGTTTTTGGGTTTAGTCTGGTGTACGCCTAGCCTCAAAGTCAATGGAAAGGCTTTGGTCAAGTTCCTCCCTGACTACATTGCAGATGTATGCCAGATCTTAAAATGCCTGGTAATGTATTTAACTCGGGTAACCACATACAGCAATCTGATGCACTGTTGGACGCGGCACAACCACTGGATGCAACGCTTAAGCATCTAGTTGGGCAGGCGCTACGGTCAGAAATGCACACGAGATTGCCACAGCACCTATTCTGATTTCAACAAGAGATGAGAAATTATCGGGTGCCAATTCACACAATTTATATGGCTGCATTTAGACAGGCAGCACAATTCTGATCTTTTTCTACTAATTGGTCAAGACCAATCGCAAAATGTTTTTTCAGATCGGATATGTCAAAAGGCCAATTAGTGAAAAAAGGATCAGAATTGGGCTGCCTGTTTAAATGCAGCCAATGGCCTTAGGGTTCTAGGCCCATATTCCCAAAGCGCATCGGAGGATAGAACAGCTTATCAATGGATCGGTTTTGCCTTTTAGGCCACACTGCAAGGCCTAGTGCTCACATCTGTCTTAAAAAATAAATGTATTTCACCTTTTGAACCAGGTAGGCTAGTTGAGAACAAGTTCTCATTTACAACTGCAACCTGGCCAAGATAAAGCAAAGCAGTGAGACAACACAGAGTTACACATGGAATAATCAAACATGCAGTCAATAACACAATAGGAAAAAAAGTCAATATACAATTTGTGCAAGGGAGGTAAGGCAATAAATAGGCCATAGTGGCAAAATAATTACAATTTAGCAATTAAACACGAGTGAGATGTGCAAGTAGAGATACTGGGGTGCGAAGGACCAACAAAATATAACAGTATGGGGATGAGGTAGTTGGATGGGCTATTTACA
This sequence comes from Salmo salar, assembly GCF_965601325.2. Taxonomy (NCBI): domain Eukaryota; kingdom Metazoa; phylum Chordata; class Actinopteri; order Salmoniformes; family Salmonidae; genus Salmo; species Salmo salar. The sequence continues at coordinate 80,360,811 of NC_138304.1, read as the reverse complement.
GATGAGCTATGTACAGGTGCAGTGATCTGTGAGCTGCACTGACAGCTGGTGCTTAAAGTTAGTGAGGGAGATATGAGTCTCCAGCTTCAGTGACTTTTGCAATTCGTTCCAGTCATTGGCAGCAGAGAACTGGAACGAAAGGCGACCAAATGAGGAATTGGCTTTGGGGGTGACCAGTGAAATATACCTGCTGGAGCACGTGCTACGGGTGGGTGCTGCTGTGTTGTTTTGGAATGCTGACTCTCCAAGCTAAGGTGACAACAAAGCCTACCATGGATGTTCCCAGTTACTTTGAATGTTCAAAGTCATAGTGTTAGAACACTTAAAGCCTCAAAGGAAAGTGAAACTATTTTCAATACGAGTCCTTTATGGCTCGCCACAGCAGTCAACTAGCTAGCTAGGTAGCTTTCTAGCACATTCACTAATTTGTCTGTAAGCAATACATGTTCTTGTCAAACTGTCAACCGAGTAACTAGCAAGCAACAAGATATGTAAAATAGCAGTCTATAAACCACGAGGGCAAATAGATCAGATTTGATCGCTAGACACAAGTCGCATGGCCGGGAATCAAATTTGTATCTGATTTCAAACCACCTTGGAAGGTCAGGGCCAGCTCCAGACATAAGCGGTCGCTTAGGGGCCCCCGACCAAAAAAGGTTTATACATATATACAGTACCAGTCAAAAGTTTGGACACACCTACTCATTCAAGGGTTTTTCTTAATTTTTTACTATTTTCTACATTGTAGAATCATACTGAAGACAGCAAAACTATGAAATAACACATGGAATAACCAAAAAGGTGTTAAACAAATCCAAATATATTTTATATTCTTCAAAGTAGCCACCTTGATGATAGCATTGCACACTGTTGGCATTCTCTCACCTAGCTTCCTGAGGCAGTCACCTGGAATGCATTTCAATCAACAGGTGTACCTTTTTTTCTACCTTTATTTAACTAGGCAAGCCAGATAAGAACACATTCTTATTTTCAATGATGGCCTAGGAACACTGGGTTAACTGCCTTGTTCAGCGGCAGAACGACAGATTTTTACCTTGTCAGCTCGGGGATTCGATCTTGCAACCTTTCGGTTACAAGTCCAACGCTCTAACCACTAGGCTACCTGCCACCTTGTTAAAAGTTCATTTGTGGAATTTCTTTCCTTAATGCGTTTGAGCCAATCAGTTGTGTTGTGACAAGGTAGGGGTGGTATACAGAAGATAGCCCAATTTGGTGAAAGACCAAGTCCATATTATGGCAAGAACAGCTCAAATAAGCAAAGAGAAAGGACGTCATTACTTTAAGACATGAAGGTCAGTCAATCTGGAACATTTCAAGAACTTTGAACATTTCTTCAAGTGCAGTCGCAAGAACCATAAAGCGCTATGATGAAACTGGCTCTCGTGAGGACCGCCACAGGAAAGGAAGACCCAGAGTTACCTTTGCTGCAGAGGATAAGTTTATTAGACTTACCAGCCTTAGAAATTGCAGCCCAAATAAATGCTTCACAGAGTTCAAGTAACAGACACATCTCAACATCAACTGTTCAGAGGAGACTGCGTTAATCAGGCCTTCATGGTCGAATTGCTGCAAAGAAACCACTACAAAAGGACACCAATAAGAAGAAGAGACTTGTTTGGGCCAAGAAACACGAGCAATGGGTCAAATATGAGATTTTTGGTTCCAACCGCCGCGATTTTGTCAGACACAGAGTAGGTGAACGGAAATCTCCACGTGTGGTTCCCACCGTGAAGCATGGAGGAGGAGGTGTGATGGTGCTGTGCTGGTGACACTGTCTGTGATTTATTTAGAATTCAAGGCACACTTAACCAGCATGGCTAACTCAGCATTCTGCAGCAATAAGCCATCCCATCTGGTTTGCGCTCAGTGGGACTATCATTTGTTTTTCAACAGGGCAATGACCCAACACACCTCCAGGCTGTGTAAGGGCTATTTGAACAAGAAGGAGAGTGATGGAGTGCTGCATCAGATGACCTGGCCTCAACAATCACCCGACCTCAACCCAATTGAGATGGTTTGGGATGAGTTGGACCGCAGAGTGAAGGAAAAGCAGCCAACAAGTGCTCAGCATATGTGGGAACTCCTTCAAGACTTCTTCAAGAAAAAACATCCAGGTGAAGCTGGTTGAGAGAATGCCAAGAGTGTGCAAAGGTGTCATCAAGGCAAAGGGTGGCTACTTTGAAGAATCTAAAATCTAAAATATTTATTGCTGACCAGCAGATGTCACTAATGTGCATTGTGAACAGACAATGACCTCCGAGTAATTAACCGTTTTTGGGCCCAATTTGGTGAAAGCGCTGAAGCCTACAGAAAGATTTGGTTTCCCGTCACTACAGATTGCTATAACATATGATGTGTTAGCTGATATGTAAAATACGTATCCAGGCGTTTTAAGATCTGCCACGTATCACGTGCCACGCCTGGGCAGAGGAACGTGGCAAACAAGAACGCGTTCCTCTGATGGTGCCGACAGAGATGGTCGGCTCGCTTCGAGTCCTTAGGAAACTATGCAGTATTTGGTTTTTTTAATGTATTATTTCTTACCCCAGGAAGTCTTAAGTCTTATTACATACAGCCGGGAAGAACTACTGGATGTAAGAGTGACGCCAATTTACCAACATTACGACCAGGAATATGACTTTCCCGAAGCGGATCCTCTGTTTGGACCACCACCCAGGACAATTGATCTGATCCCAGAAGCTGACCCAAGACAACGGCGCCGCAGAAAGGGCAGACGGAGCGGCCTCCTGGTCAGGCTCCGTAAAAGTGCACATCGCCCACCGCTCCCGAGTATACTACCTGCCAATGTCCAGTGTCTTGACAACAAGGTAGACAAAATTCGAGAAAGGGTTGCCTTTCAGAAAGAGATCAGAGATTGTAACATTCTCTGTTTCACGGAAACATGGCTCTCTCGGGATATGTTGTCGGAATCGGTTCAGCCATCGGATTTCTCCATGCATCGCGCCGACAGAGATAAACACCTCTCTGGGAAGAGGAAGGACGGAGGTGTATGCTTCATGATTAACGACTCATGGTGTAATATGACATTACTCATATCATATTTATGTACTGTATTTTATACCATCTATTGCACCTTGGCCATCGTTCATCCATATATTTATATGTACATATTCTCATTCACCCCTTTTAGATTTGTGTGTATTAGTTGTAGTTGTTGGGGAACTGTTAGATTACTTGTTAGATATTCCTGCACTGTCGGAACCAGAAGCACAAGCATTTCGCTACACTCGCATTAACATCTGCTAACCATGTGTACGTGACAAATAAAATGTGATTTGATTTGAACATGCGTGCCAATTAAAGATCTTGACTAATCAGATGCAAGGCCCAATTAGGGCGTAATCCAGCCCAGGTGTGCAGCCTGGTTGGTTGTTAAAAGCTACCTCTGTTTCATCAATTGTAGCATAGCAGAGGCACGCTGTCCTGTATGGGATGATGGTACTGCTATTTTAGAGGGAAATAACCTGCACATGGCAAGCAGGTTAGCACTTATTGGGATGGCTCCGCAGAATGTTCACTAGCTGGCACAGCCACAAAGTAATAAAATATGATTTTTAAACATTAACCTCACTGCCAACCCTAATGCTTAACATTAAATTAAAACCAAAAAAGCATACATTGTTACAATGTAGCCAACTTTGACTTTCCATCTAGTGGTAATCGCTAAGTTCTGCCTCCAGGACAATACCGTCTCAATAAATGTCAACCTGCACATGGCACTTGCCAGTATCACTTTTAAATATCTGACTTCAGAGCTTTTGATGTGGTTTCATAAAGAAGGAATATGTTCCCAGTCCATATCTATTTCTAGAACTGGAAGGCGCTGTTGTCGTGGTGGCCCATAATAGACTTGCTCCAAGCAGCAGCACACTCCAACTCACTGAGGTTGGTGCCAGTCCTGATGTCCCAGCACACAAGGAGGATGCCCCTACAACAAAGTGACATAAGCACCACCACATCTGCTCCTGGCGAACTCAACCAGTGAAGAGACTACCACAACACTGAGATGATGCCTGTTAATCTCTTTGAAAAATAAATGATTTAATGCTACTTCGACTGACTTTCTGTCTTCACCATTATGCACTACATGCTAGAGTAATCTGAAATATTGCCTTCATTTGTTAAAGTGAGTGCCCAGCAATGTAGAAGGGCAACACATGATCAGGGGGCATATTCAGTAGTAGGCTCAACCAACAAGAATGTTGCACTTGGTATGGAGCCCCTTCACTGTTGCATGTTGCTGCCAACTGACATTTCCTAGCGTAGTCTTTGGTCTGTATTGGTGTTTGCATAGCCAGACAGCACATCCTGGATTAATGGGACTCTGTCCCAAGGTTCCTGATTGAGCATGTAAGTTACAGGGCATTCTGAGAAATTGGGCTTGCAATGTGAACTCCGGCTATAAAGGGTCTGAGGAAGGGGTGGACTGCACAGGAGGTTGGTGGCCCCTTAATTGGGGAGACCGGGCTTGTGGTAACTGCAGTGGAATGGTATCAAACCCGTGTTTGCCATTCGCGCCGTTCTTCCCTCAACCTCCACTGGCGGCCTGGAACCAGAAATCGGCACTGGCATTTCTAACTGGTCCTTTTCCTTAAACCCCGCCCCCTATTTTTTTATTTTTGGTTGTTGTGAGACTTCCATTATTAACCACAAGGATAATTTGGTGCTAAAACCCAAGTTTTTGGGTTTAGTCTGGTGTACGCCTAGCCTCAAAGTCAATGGAAAGGCTTTGGTCAAGTTCCTCCCTGACTACATTGCAGATGTATGCCAGATCTTAAAATGCCTGGTAATGTATTTAACTCGGGTAACCACATACAGCAATCTGATGCACTGTTGGACGCGGCACAACCACTGGATGCAACGCTTAAGCATCTAGTTGGGCAGGCGCTACGGTCAGAAATGCACACGAGATTGCCACAGCACCTATTCTGATTTCAACAAGAGATGAGAAATTATCGGGTGCCAATTCACACAATTTATATGGCTGCATTTAGACAGGCAGCACAATTCTGATCTTTTTCTACTAATTGGTCAAGACCAATCGCAAAATGTTTTTTCAGATCGGATATGTCAAAAGGCCAATTAGTGAAAAAAGGATCAGAATTGGGCTGCCTGTTTAAATGCAGCCAATGGCCTTAGGGTTCTAGGCCCATATTCCCAAAGCGCATCGGAGGATAGAACAGCTTATCAATGGATCGGTTTTGCCTTTTAGGCCACACTGCAAGGCCTAGTGCTCACATCTGTCTTAAAAAATAAATGTATTTCACCTTTTGAACCAGGTAGGCTAGTTGAGAACAAGTTCTCATTTACAACTGCAACCTGGCCAAGATAAAGCAAAGCAGTGAGACAACACAGAGTTACACATGGAATAATCAAACATGCAGTCAATAACACAATAGGAAAAAAAGTCAATATACAATTTGTGCAAGGGAGGTAAGGCAATAAATAGGCCATAGTGGCAAAATAATTACAATTTAGCAATTAAACACGAGTGAGATGTGCAAGTAGAGATACTGGGGTGCGAAGGACCAACAAAATATAACAGTATGGGGATGAGGTAGTTGGATGGGCTATTTACAGATGAGCTATGTACAGGTGCAGTGATCTGTGAGCTGCACTGACAGCTGGTGCTTAAAGTTAGTGAGGGAGATATGAGTCTCCAGCTTCAGTGACTTTTGCAATTCGTTCCAGTCATTGGCAGCAGAGAACTGGAACGAAAGGCGACCAAATGAGGAATTGGCTTTGGGGGTGACCAGTGAAATATACCTGCTGGAGCACGTGCTACGGGTGGGTGCTGCTGTGTTGTTTTGGAATGCTGACTCTCCAAGCTAAGGTGACAACAAAGCCTACCATGGATGTTCCCAGTTACTTTGAATGTTCAAAGTCATAGTGTTAGAACACTTAAAGCCTCAAAGGAAAGTGAAACTATTTTCAATACGAGTCCTTTATGGCTCGCCACAGCAGTCAACTAGCTAGCTAGGTAGCTTTCTAGCACATTCACTAATTTGTCTGTAAGCAATACATGTTCTTGTCAAACTGTCAACCGAGTAACTAGCAAGCAACAAGATATGTAAAATAGCAGTCTATAAACCACGAGGGCAAATAGATCAGATTTGATCGCTAGACACAAGTCGCATGGCCGGGAATCAAATTTGTATCTGATTTCAAACCACCTTGGAAGGTCAGGGCCAGCTCCAGACATAAGCGGTCGCTTAGGGGCCCCCGACCAAAAAAGGTTTATACATATATACAGTACCAGTCAAAAGTTTGGACACACCTACTCATTCAAGGGTTTTTCTTAATTTTTTACTATTTTCTACATTGTAGAATCATACTGAAGACAGCAAAACTATGAAATAACACATGGAATAACCAAAAAGGTGTTAAACAAATCCAAATATATTTTATATTCTTCAAAGTAGCCACCTTGATGATAGCATTGCACACTGTTGGCATTCTCTCACCTAGCTTCATGAGGTAGTCACCTGGAATGCATTTCAATCAACAGGTGTACCTTTTTTTCTACCTTTATTTAACTAGGCAAGCCAGATAAGAACACATTCTTATTTTCAATGATGGCCTAGGAACACTGGGTTAACTGCCTTGTTCAGCGGCAGAACGACAGATTTTTACCTTGTCAGCTCGGGGATTCGATCTTGCAACCTTTCGGTTACAAGTCCAACGCTCTAACCACTAGGCTACCTGCCACCTTGTTAAAAGTTCATTTGTGGAATTTCTTTCCTTAATGCGTTTGAGCCAATCAGTTGTGTTGTGACAAGGTAGGGGTGGTATACAGAAGATAGCCCAATTTGGTGAAAGACCAAGTCCATATTATGGCAAGAACAGCTCAAATAAGCAAAGAGAAAGGACGTCATTACTTTAAGACATGAAGGTCAGTCAATCTGGAACATTTCAAGAACTTTGAACATTTCTTCAAGTGCAGTCGCAAGAACCATAAAGCGCTATGATGAAACTGGCTCTCGTGAGGACCGCCACAGGAAAGGAAGACCCAGAGTTACCTTTGCTGCAGAGGATAAGTTTATTAGACTTACCAGCCTTAGAAATTGCAGCCCAAATAAATGCTTCACAGAGTTCAAGTAACAGACACATCTCAACATCAACTGTTCAGAGGAGACTGCGTTAATCAGGCCTTCATGGTCGAATTGCTGCAAAGAAACCACTACAAAAGGACACCAATAAGAAGAAGAGACTTGTTTGGGCCAAGAAACACGAGCAATGGGTCAAATATGAGATTTTTGGTTCCAACCGCCGCGATTTTGTCAGACACAGAGTAGGTGAACGGAAATCTCCACGTGTGGTTCCCACCGTGAAGCATGGAGGAGGAGGTGTGATGGTGCTTTGCTGGTGACACTGTCTGTGATTTATTTAGAATTCAAGGCACACTTAACCAGCATGGCTAACTCAGCATTCTGCAGCAATAAGCCATCCCATCTGGTTTGCGCTCAGTGGGACTATCATTTGTTTTTCAACAGGGCAATGACCCAACACACCTCCAGGCTGTGTAAGGGCTATTTGAACAAGAAGGAGAGTGATGGAGTGCTGCATCAGATGACCTGGCCTCAACAATCACCCGACCTCAACCCAATTGAGATGGTTTGGGATGAGTTGGACCGCAGAGTGAAGGAAAAGCAGCCAACAAGTGCTCAGCATATGTGGGAACTCCTTCAAGACTTCTTCAAGAAAAAACATCCAGGTGAAGCTGGTTGAGAGAATGCCAAGAGTGTGCAAAGGTGTCATCAAGGCAAAGGGTGGCTACTTTGAAGAATCTAAAATCTAAAATATTTATTGCTGACCAGCAGATGTCACTAATGTGCATTGTGAACAGACAATGACCTCCGAGTAATTAACCGTTTTTGGGCCCAATTTGGTGAAAGCGCTGAAGCCTACAGAAAGATTTGGTTTCCCGTCACTACAGATTGCTATAACATATGATGTGTTAGCTGATATGTAAAATACGTATCCAGGCGTTTTAAGATCTGCCACGTATCACGTGCCACGCCTGGGCAGAGGAACGTGGCAAACAAGAACGCGTTCCTCTGATGGTGCCGACAGAGATGGTCGGCTCGCTTCGAGTCCTTAGGAAACTATGCAGTATTTGGTTTTTTTAATGTATTATTTCTTACCCCAGGAAGTCTTAAGTCTTATTACATACAGCCGGGAAGAACTACTGGATGTAAGAGTGACGCCAATTTACCAACATTACGACCAGGAATATGACTTTCCCGAAGCGGATCCTCTGTTTGGACCACCACCCAGGACAATTGATCTGATCCCAGAAGCTGACCCAAGACAACGGCGCCGCAGAAAGGGCAGACGGAGCGGCCTCCTGGTCAGGCTCCGTAAAAGTGCACATCGCCCACCGCTCCCGAGTATACTACCTGCCAATGTCCAGTGTCTTGACAACAAGGTAGACAAAATTCGAGAAAGGGTTGCCTTTCAGAAAGAGATCAGAGATTGTAACATTCTCTGTTTCACGGAAACATGGCTCTCTCGGGATATGTTGTCGGAATCGGTTCAGCCATCGGATTTCTCCATGCATCGCGCCGACAGAGATAAACACCTCTCTGGGAAGAGGAAGGACGGAGGTGTATGCTTCATGATTAACGACTCATGGTGTAATATGACATTACTCATATCATATTTATGTACTGTATTTTATACCATCTATTGCACCTTGGCCATCGTTCATCCATATATTTATATGTACATATTCTCATTCACCCCTTTTAGATTTGTGTGTATTAGTTGTAGTTGTTGGGGAACTGTTAGATTACTTGTTAGATATTCCTGCACTGTCGGAACCAGAAGCACAAGCATTTCGCTACACTCGCATTAACATCTGCTAACCATGTGTACGTGACAAATAAAATGTGATTTGATTTGAACATGCGTGCCAATTAAAGATCTTGACTAATCAGATGCAAGGCCCAATTAGGGCGTAATCCAGCCCAGGTGTGCAGCCTGGTTGGTTGTTAAAAGCTACCTCTGTTTCATCAATTGTAGCATAGCAGAGGCACGCTGTCCTGTATGGGATGATGGTACTGCTATTTTAGAGGGAAATAACCTGCACATGGCAAGCAGGTTAGCACTTATTGGGATGGCTCCGCAGAATGTTCACTAGCTGGCACAGCCACAAAGTAATAAAATATGATTTTTAAACATTAACCTCACTGCCAACCCTAATGCTTAACATTAAATTAAAACCAAAAAAGCATACATTGTTACAATGTAGCCAACTTTGACTTTCCATCTAGTGGTAATCGCTAAGTTCTGCCTCCAGGACAATACCGTCTCAATAAATGTCAACCTGCACATGGCACTTGCCAGTATCACTTTTAAATATCTGACTTCAGAGCTTTTGATGTGGTTTCATAAAGAAGGAATATGTTCCCAGTCCATATCTATTTCTAGAACTGGAAGGCGCTGTTGTCGTGGTGGCCCATAATAGACTTGCTCCAAGCAGCAGCACACTCCAACTCACTGAGGTTGGTGCCAGTCCTGATGTCCCAGCACACAAGGAGGATGCCCCTACAACAAAGTGACATAAGCACCACCACATCTGCTCCTGGCGAACTCAACCAGTGAAGAGACTACCACAACACTGAGATGATGCCTGTTAATCTCTTTGAAAAATAAATGATTTAATGCTACTTCGACTGACTTTCTGTCTTCACCATTATGCACTACATGCTAGAGTAATCTGAAATATTGCCTTCATTTGTTAAAGTGAGTGCCCAGCAATGTAGAAGGGCAACACATGATCAGGGGGCATATTCAGTAGTAGGCTCAACCAACAAGAATGTTGCACTTGGTATGGAGCCCCTTCACTGTTGCATGTTGCTGCCAACTGACATTTCCTAGCGTAGTCTTTGGTCTGTATTGGTGTTTGCATAGCCAGACAGCACATCCTGGATTAATGGGACTCTGTCCCAAGGTTCCTGATTGAGCATGTAAGTTACAGGGCATTCTGAGAAATTGGGCTTGCAATGTGAACTCCGGCTATAAAGGGTCTGAGGAAGGGGTGGACTGCACAGGAGGTTGGTGGCCCCTTAATTGGGGAGACCGGGCTTGTGGTAACTGCAGTGGAATGGTATCAAACCCGTGTTTGCCATTCGCGCCGTTCTTCCCTCAACCTCCACTGGCGGCCTGGAACCAGAAATCGGCACTGGCATTTCTAACTGGTCCTTTTCCTTAAACCCCGCCCCCTATTTTTTTATTTTTGGTTGTTGTGAGACTTCCATTATTAACCACAAGGATAATTTGGTGCTAAAACCCAAGTTTTTGGGTTTAGTCTGGTGTACGCCTAGCCTCAAAGTCAATGGAAAGGCTTTGGTCAAGTTCCTCCCTGACTACATTGCAGATGTATGCCAGATCTTAAAATGCCTGGTAATGTATTTAACTCGGGTAACCACATACAGCAATCTGATGCACTGTTGGACGCGGCACAACCACTGGATGCAACGCTTAAGCATCTAGTTGGGCAGGCGCTACGGTCAGAAATGCACACGAGATTGCCACAGCACCTATTCTGATTTCAACAAGAGATGAGAAATTATCGGGTGCCAATTCACACAATTTATATGGCTGCATTTAGACAGGCAGCACAATTCTGATCTTTTTCTACTAATTGGTCAAGACCAATCGCAAAATGTTTTTTCAGATCGGATATGTCAAAAGGCCAATTAGTGAAAAAAGGATCAGAATTGGGCTGCCTGTTTAAATGCAGCCAATGGCCTTAGGGTTCTAGGCCCATATTCCCAAAGCGCATCGGAGGATAGAACAGCTTATCAATGGATCGGTTTTGCCTTTTAGGCCACACTGCAAGGCCTAGTGCTCACATCTGTCTTAAAAAATAAATGTATTTCACCTTTTGAACCAGGTAGGCTAGTTGAGAACAAGTTCTCATTTACAACTGCAACCTGGCCAAGATAAAGCAAAGCAGTGAGACAACACAGAGTTACACATGGAATAATCAAACATGCAGTCAATAACACAATAGGAAAAAAAGTCAATATACAATTTGTGCAAGGGAGGTAAGGCAATAAATAGGCCATAGTGGCAAAATAATTACAATTTAGCAATTAAACACGAGTGAGATGTGCAAGTAGAGATACTGGGGTGCGAAGGACCAACAAAATATAACAGTATGGGGATGAGGTAGTTGGATGGGCTATTTACAGATGAGCTATGTACAGGTGCAGTGATCTGTGAGCTGCACTGACAGCTGGTGCTTAAAGTTAGTGAGGGAGATATGAGTCTCCAGCTTCAGTGACTTTTGCAATTCGTTCCAGTCATTGGCAGCAGAGAACTGGAACGAAAGGCGACCAAATGAGGAATTGGCTTTGGGGGTGACCAGTGAAATATACCTGCTGGAGCACGTGCTACGGGTGGGTGCTGCTGTGTTGTTTTGGAATGCTGACTCTCCAAGCTAAGGTGACAACAAAGCCTACCATGGATGTTCCCAGTTACTTTGAATGTTCAAAGTCATAGTGTTAGAACACTTAAAGCCTCAAAGGAAAGTGAAACTATTTTCAATACGAGTCCTTTATGGCTCGCCACAGCAGTCAACTAGCTAGCTAGGTAGCTTTCTAGCACATTCACTAATTTGTCTGTAAGCAATACATGTTCTTGTCAAACTGTCAACCGAGTAACTAGCAAGCAACAAGATATGTAAAATAGCAGTCTATAAACCACGAGGGCAAATAGATCAGATTTGATCGCTAGACACAAGTCGCATGGCCGGGAATCAAATTTGTATCTGATTTCAAACCACCTTGGAAGGTCAGGGCCAGCTCCAGACATAAGCGGTCGCTTAGGGGCCCCCGACCAAAAAAGGTTTATACATATATACAGTACCAGTCAAAAGTTTGGACACACCTACTCATTCAAGGGTTTTTCTTAATTTTTTACTATTTTCTACATTGTAGAATCATACTGAAGACAGCAAAACTATGAAATAACACATGGAATAACCAAAAAGGTGTTAAACAAATCCAAATATATTTTATATTCTTCAAAGTAGCCACCTTGATGATAGCATTGCACACTGTTGGCATTCTCTCACCTAGCTTCATGAGGTAGTCACCTGGAATGCATTTCAATCAACAGGTGTACCTTTTTTTCTACCTTTATTTAACTAGGCAAGCCAGATAAGAACACATTCTTATTTTCAATGATGGCCTAGGAACACTGGGTTAACTGCCTTGTTCAGCGGCAGAACGACAGATTTTTACCTTGTCAGCTCGGGGATTCGATCTTGCAACCTTTCGGTTACAAGTCCAACGGTCTAACCACTAGGCTACCTGCCACCTTGTTAAAAGTTCATTTGTGGAATTTCTTTCCTTAATGCGTTTGAGCCAATCAGTTGTGTTGTGACAAGGTAGGGGTGGTATACAGAAGATAGCCCAATTTGGTGAAAGACCAAGTCCATATTATGGCAAGAACAGCTCAAATAAACAAAGAGAAAGGACGTCATTACTTTAAGACATGAAGGTCAGTCAATCTGGAACATTTCAAGAACTTTGAACATTTCTTCAAGTGCAGTCGCAAGAACCATAAAGCGCTATGATGAAACTGGCTCTCGTGAGGACCGCCACAGGAAAGGAAGACCCAGAGTTACCTTTGCTGCAGAGGATAAGTTTATTAGACTTACCAGCCTTAGAAATTGCAGCCCAAATAAATGCTTCACAGAGTTCAAGTAACAGACACATCTCAACATCAACTGTTCAGAGGAGACTGCGTTAATCAGGCCTTCATGGTCGAATTGCTGCAAAGAAACCACTACAAAAGGACACCAATAAGAAGAAGAGACTTGTTTGGGCCAAGAAACACGAGCAATGGGTCAAATATGAGATTTTTGGTTCCAACCGCCGCGATTTTGTCAGACACAGAGTAGGTGAACGGAAATCTCCACGTGTGGTTCCCACCGTGAAGCATGGAGGAGGAGGTGTGATGGTGCTTTGCTGGTGACACTGTCTGTGATTTATTTAGAATTCAAGGCACACTTAACCAGCATGGCTAACTCAGCATTCTGCAGCAATAAGCCATCCCATCTGGTTTGCGCTCAGTGGGACTATCATTTGTTTTTCAACAGGGCAATGACCCAACACACCTCCAGGCTGTGTAAGGGCTATTTGAACAAGAAGGAGAGTGATGGAGTGCTGCATCAGATGACCTGGCCTCAACAATCACCCGACCTCAACCCAATTGAGATGGTTTGGGATGAGTTGGACCGCAGAGTGAAGGAAAAGCAGCCAACAAGTGCTCAGCATATGTGGGAACTCCTTCAAGACTTCTTCAAGAAAAAACATCCAGGTGAAGCTGGTTGAGAGAATGCCAAGAGTGTGCAAAGGTGTCATCAAGGCAAAGGGTGGCTACTTTGAAGAATCTAAAATCTAAAATATTTATTGCTGACCAGCAGATGTCACTAATGTGCATTGTGAACAGACAATGACCTCCGAGTAATTAACCGTTTTTGGGCCCAATTTGGTGAAAGCGCTGAAGCCTACAGAAAGATTTGGTTTCCCGTCACTACAGATTGCTATAACATATGATGTGTTAGCTGATATGTAAAATACGTATCCAGGCGTTTTAAGATCTGCCACGTATCACGTGCCACGCCTGGGCAGAGGAACGTGGCAAACAAGAACGCGTTCCTCTGATGGTGCCGACAGAGATGGTCGGCTCGCTTCGAGTCCTTAGGAAACTATGCAGTATTTGGTTTTTTTAATGTATTATTTCTTACCCCAGGAAGTCTTAAGTCTTATTACATACAGCCGGGAAGAACTACTGGATGTAAGAGTGACGCCAATTTACCAACATTACGACCAGGAATATGACTTTCCCGAAGCGGATCCTCTGTTTGGACCACCACCCAGGACAATTGATCTGATCCCAGAAGCTGACCCAAGACAACGGCGCCGCAGAAAGGGCAGACGGAGCGGCCTCCTGGTCAGGCTCCGTAAAAGTGCACATCGCCCACCGCTCCCGAGTATACTACCTGCCAATGTCCAGTGTCTTGACAACAAGGTAGACAAAATTCGAGAAAGGGTTGCCTTTCAGAAAGAGATCAGAGATTGTAACATTCTCTGTTTCACGGAAACATGGCTCTCTCGGGATATGTTGTCGGAATCGGTTCAGCCATCGGATTTCTCCATGCATCGCGCCGACAGAGATAAACACCTCTCTGGGAAGAGGAAGGACGGAGGTGTATGCTTCATGATTAACGACTCATGGTGTAATATGACATTACTCATATCATATTTATGTACTGTATTTTATACCATCTATTGCACCTTGGCCATCGTTCATCCATATATTTATATGTACATATTCTCATTCACCCCTTTTAGATTTGTGTGTATTAGTTGTAGTTGTTGGGGAACTGTTAGATTACTTGTTAGATATTCCTGCACTGTCGGAACCAGAAGCACAAGCATTTCGCTACACTCGCATTAACATCTGCTAACCATGTGTACGTGACAAATAAAATGTGATTTGATTTGAACATGCGTGCCAATTAAAGATCTTGACTAATCAGATGCAAGGCCCAATTAGGGCGTAATCCAGCCCAGGTGTGCAGCCTGGTTGGTTGTTAAAAGCTACCTCTGTTTCATCAATTGTAGCATAGCAGAGGCACGCTGTCCTGTATGGGATGATGGTACTGCTATTTTAGAGGGAAATAACCTGCACATGGCAAGCAGGTTAGCACTTATTGGGATGGCTCCGCAGAATGTTCACTAGCTGGCACAGCCACAAAGTAATAAAATATGATTTTTAAACATTAACCTCACTGCCAACCCTAATGCTTAACATTAAATTAAAACCAAAAAAGCATACATTGTTACAATGTAGCCAACTTTGACTTTCCATCTAGTGGTAATCGCTAAGTTCTGCCTCCAGGACAATACCGTCTCAATAAATGTCAACCTGCACATGGCACTTGCCAGTATCACTTTTAAATATCTGACTTCAGAGCTTTTGATGTGGTTTCATAAAGAAGGAATATGTTCCCAGTCCATATCTATTTCTAGAACTGGAAGGCGCTGTTGTCGTGGTGGCCCATAATAGACTTGCTCCAAGCAGCAGCACACTCCAACTCACTGAGGTTGGTGCCAGTCCTGATGTCCCAGCACACAAGGAGGATGCCCCTACAACAAAGTGACATAAGCACCACCACATCTGCTCCTGGCGAACTCAACCAGTGAAGAGACTACCACAACACTGAGATGATGCCTGTTAATCTCTTTGAAAAATAAATGATTTAATGCTACTTCGACTGACTTTCTGTCTTCACCATTATGCACTACATGCTAGAGTAATCTGAAATATTGCCTTCATTTGTTAAAGTGAGTGCCCAGCAATGTAGAAGGGCAACACATGATCAGGGGGCATATTCAGTAGTAGGCTCAACCAACAAGAATGTTGCACTTGGTATGGAGCCCCTTCACTGTTGCATGTTGCTGCCAACTGACATTTCCTAGCGTAGTCTTTGGTCTGTATTGGTGTTTGCATAGCCAGACAGCACATCCTGGATTAATGGGACTCTGTCCCAAGGTTCCTGATTGAGCATGTAAGTTACAGGGCATTCTGAGAAATTGGGCTTGCAATGTGAACTCCGGCTATAAAGGGTCTGAGGAAGGGGTGGACTGCACAGGAGGTTGGTGGCCCCTTAATTGGGGAGACCGGGCTTGTGGTAACTGCAGTGGAATGGTATCAAACCCGTGTTTGCCATTCGCGCCGTTCTTCCCTCAACCTCCACTGGCGGCCTGGAACCAGAAATCGGCACTGGCATTTCTAACTGGTCCTTTTCCTTAAACCCCGCCCCCTATTTTTTTATTTTTGGTTGTTGTGAGACTTCCATTATTAACCACAAGGATAATTTGGTGCTAAAACCCAAGTTTTTGGGTTTAGTCTGGTGTACGCCTAGCCTCAAAGTCAATGGAAAGGCTTTGGTCAAGTTCCTCCCTGACTACATTGCAGATGTATGCCAGATCTTAAAATGCCTGGTAATGTATTTAACTCGGGTAACCACATACAGCAATCTGATGCACTGTTGGACGCGGCACAACCACTGGATGCAACGCTTAAGCATCTAGTTGGGCAGGCGCTACGGTCAGAAATGCACACGAGATTGCCACAGCACCTATTCTGATTTCAACAAGAGATGAGAAATTATCGGGTGCCAATTCACACAATTTATATGGCTGCATTTAGACAGGCAGCACAATTCTGATCTTTTTCTACTAATTGGTCAAGACCAATCGCAAAATGTTTTTTCAGATCGGATATGTCAAAAGGCCAATTAGTGAAAAAAGGATCAGAATTGGGCTGCCTGTTTAAATGCAGCCAATGGCCTTAGGGTTCTAGGCCCATATTCCCAAAGCGCATCGGAGGATAGAACAGCTTATCAATGGATCGGTTTTGCCTTTTAGGCCACACTGCAAGGCCTAGTGCTCACATGTCTTAAAAAATAAATGTATTTCACCTTTTCAACCAGGTAGGCTAGTTGAACATTTCTTCAAGTGCAGTTGCAAAAACCATAAAGCGCTATGATGAAACTGGCTCTCATGAGGACCGCCACAGGAAACGAAGACCCATAGTTACCTCTGCTGCAGAGGATAAGTTCATTTGAGGTAACCGCACCTCAGATTGCAGCCCAAACAAATTTTTCAGAGTTCAAATAACAGACACACCTCAACATCAGCTGTTCAAAGGAGGCTGTGTGAATCAGGCGTTCATGCTCAAATTGCTGCAAAGAAACTACTACTAAAGGACACCAATAATAAGAAGAGACTTGCTTCTGCCAAGAAACACGAGCAATGGACATTAGACCAGTGGAAATATGTCCTTTGGTCTGATGAATCCAAATGTTAGATTTTTGGTTCCAACAGCCATGTCTTTGTGAGACGCAGAGTAGGTGAACGGATGATCTCCACATGTGTGGTTCCCACTGTGAAGCATGGAGGTGTGATGGTGTGGGGGTGCTTTGCTGGTTACACTGTGATTTATTTAGAATTCAAGGCACACTTAACCAGCATGGCCACCACAGCATTCTGCAGCGATACGCCTTCCCATCTGGTTTACACTTTGTGTCCTGAAAATGGCGCCGACAGAGAGCTGCCATGCTTCTAGCTCTTGGGAAACTTTGCAGTATTTCATTTTTTTATGTATTATTTCTTACATTATTAGCCCAGAAAACGTTTTCTGTTGTTACATAAAGCCAAGAAGAACTTTTGGATATCAGAGAGGCGGTAACTCACCATTACGACCAGGAATACGACTTTCCCAAATCAGATCCTTTGTTCGCACCCCCCAGGGCAATTGAACTGATTCCACGAGTTACTCGGAGTGGTTTCTAGTCCGACTTAGGACGCGCGCACACCACCCACCGTTTCCGAGTATACTATTCACTAATGTTCAGTCTCTGATCAATAAAGATGCCGAGCTCAGGGCGAGAATTTCTTTCCAGAGAGACATCAGGGATTGTAACATACTCTGTTTCACAGACACATGGCTCTCTTGGGATATACTGTCTGTGTCTGTCCAGCCAGCTGTGATCTAAGTTCATCGCGCAGACAGGAATAAATATATCACCAGGAAGAAGAAGGGCGGGGGTGTGTGCTTCATGATTAACGACTCATGATGTGATTGTGATAACATACAGGAATTAAAGTCCTTTTGTTCACCCGACCTAGAACACCTCAAACTTAGATTTGTCTGTCCATAACACTTTTTTCCAATCTTCCTCTGTCCAGTGTCTGTGTTCTTTTGCCCATCTTAATATTTTATTTTTATTGGCCAGTCTGAGATATGGCTTTTTCTTTGCAACTCTGCCTAGAAGGCCAGCATCCCAGAGTCGCCACTTCACTGTTGACGTTGAGACTGGTGTTTTGCATGTACTATTTAATGAAGCAGTCAGTTGAGGACTTGTGAGGCATCTGTTTCTCAAACTAGACACTCTAATGTACTTGTCCTCTTGCTCAGTTGTGCACCAGGGCCTCCCACTCCTCTTTCTATTCTGGTTAGAGCCAGTTTGCTCTGTTCTGTGAAGGGAGTAGTACACAGCGTTGAACGAGATCTTCAGTTTCTAGGGCAATTTCTCGCATGGAATAGCCTTCATTTCTCAGAACAAGAATAGACTGACAAGTTTCAGAAGAAAGTTCTTTGTTTCTGGCCATTTTGAGCCTTTAATCAAACCCACAAATGCTGCTGCTCCAGATACTCAACTAGTCTAAAGGCCAGTTTTATTGCATCAGCACAACAGTTTTCAGCAGTGCTAACATAATTGCAAAAGGGTTTTCTAATGATCAATTAGCTTCTTAGCTAACACAACACGCCATTGGAACACAGGAGTGATGGTTGCTGATAATGGGCCTCTGTACACCTATGTAGGTATTCCATAGATAATCAGCCATTTCCAGCTACAATAGTCATTTACAACATTAACAATGTCTACACTGTATTTTTGATCAATTTGATGTTATTTGCTTTTCTTTCAAAAACAAGGACATTTCTAACTGACCCCAAACTTTTGAACGGTAGTGTATATACTGTATTCTATTCTATTCTACTGTATCTTAGTCTATGCCGCTCTGACATTGCTCGTCCATATATTTATATATTCTTAATTACATTCCTTTACTTAGATTTCTGTGTATTGGGTATATGTTGTGAAATTGTTAAATATTACTTGTTAGATATTATTGCACTGCCGGAGCTAGAAACACAGGCATTTCGCTACACCCGCAATAACATCTGATAAACACGTGCATGTGACCAATAACATTTGATTTGATTTGTTTTTCAACAGGACAATAACCAAACACACCTCCAGGCTGTGCAAGGGCTATTTGACCAAGGCGAGTGATCGATTGCTGCATCAGATGATCTGGCCTCCACAATCACCCGACCTCAACACAATTTAGATGGTTTTGGATGAGTTGAACCGCAGAGTGAAGGAAAAGCAGCCAACAAGTGGTCAGCATATGTGGGAACTCCTTCAAGACTGCTGGAAAAGCATTCCAGGTGAAGCTGGTTGAGAGAATGTCAAGAGTGTGCAATGCTGTTATCAAGGCAAAGGGTGGCTACTTTGAAGAATCTCAAATATAAAATAGATTTTGATTTGTTTAACACTTTTTTGGTTACTACATGATTCCATATTTCATAGTTTTGATGTCTTCAATATTATTCTACAATACAGAAAATAGTAAAAATAAAGAAAAATCCTTCAATGAGTAGGTGTGTTCAAACTTTTGACTGATACTGTATATCTTTTTTGGGGAACTTAGTCAGACTCTCAATTTACTGTTGCGAGTTAGAATAGTAGAATACACAAAGTGCAAGTTTGACATTTGTTTGTGCATCAGCAGTTTTTATCTTGTTTTGTCAGTCACTGACAGTCACTCAATTAGCCATATCAGCAAATTAAAATTGATTGGTAAATTAGTCTCCCCAGTTATCTAAACTTGTAATCATGGCCTAATACCAACTGGGCACGCAGGGCATGTGCACAGGGCCCTGACTTCCATGGGGCTCCATTGATTTTGTTAGTCACTCTCACTCAGATATCATATTGATTTTTTTTTATTTTTTTTTTTTCACCTTTATTTAACCAGGTAAGCTAGTTGAGAACAAGTTCTCATTTACAACTGGCATAAGTCATGGCAAAATGTGTAGAACTGCAGAAGACTTCCTTTAAAACTGCAACGTTTTCTCTACGCCCCATGGCAAAATATGTAGAATTACAGGAAAAACTTTAAAAGACAAATGTTTCTCTCTGCTGTCAACAGGTGGGCACAAAAAAGATTGCCCCACCACCAAATCTCGCTTAAGGCCCACAAAAGGATAGACGAAGGTGGTTCGAAATGTGGCTTGAAATATCTGATTCCATGTGCTTTTTGGCTGTTCAGACTGCAGGAAAATGAACCGATTCGAATCGGATATACAAAAGAATAGGATTTGAGTCACTTCAATCTGAGAAGCTATGTGAATACAGGCCCTGAACTCTAGGGACAGTGTAAGCAGTTGAGTGCCAATCAGCAACACCCCGGATTCTGTCAACCATAGTCATCATTCACGACTTGATTGGTATCAGTTGTGTTAGTGCTTGCTGGAACAAAAAGCCTTCACCCACACCGGCATTGGTTTCGTCAAACATTCATGTGTGGCAGGGTATCAGAATATTTTCTCCCTCATCAAATACAATTGGACACTCATTGTTCTTTGTATTGACTGGAGAGTTTATACTTTAGATTAGGAGTGTTGTTCCCTTGAAGAAACCACTGTCTAATTCTTAATCACTTTCTATTGTTTTCTTTTGCTTATGTTGCTGGTGAAGAACAGTATGAGGATGTATGAACTTGTCATCATTGAGGTGTTCATTTTAACATTGGCATTTAGTGTAGAAAGCTGCATTCGTTTGTTGCAAAGATGGGCCGATGATAGATGCATGGACAGAGAAAATAAAGTAACCCAACTGAAGCATTTTGAAGAAGGTCAAGGAGTGCCGTCAATTGGGGCTTACACCGTCTGTGTAGAATATACTGAGGATGACTATGATCATATCGATAAACTCGTACCTCAACAGCAATGGCCGCCATGTGTCTCTGGATGAACTGGGCTGTATTCAGTAGTCGGATTCCGTTGCTAAACATTTTGTCTGTCGCAAAACTTTTTGCAACGGAAAACCGTTTACCATTTACTCTAGGAACCAAACAGCACAAATGGAACGTTTTCCGTTTGGAGTAACAGACAATGTTTTGCAATGGAATCCGACTAATGAATACACCCATTTTTAGGTCACAGAACAAAATGGCTCTCAGAATTCAAAACCCCTCATGATCTCAATTCTCTTTATGGAACCCTCAGATTCTATGGTCTACTCAAACAAGTTGGTGTTCTCACAAGTTCCAGATAATAATGTCATCACCAGGGGGATTCGTGTTGAATAAATTCATGTGTAAAATTGTATTTCAGAATGTAGTCATACTCCATATTTAGAGCACACAATTAGGAGTATAATGACACCAAGGTGTTGTCTGTATCATTTACAGTTGAAGTCCGGAGTTGAAATGTATTTTGCTAAGGTGTATGTAAACTCAGTTTTTCACAATTCCTGACATTTAATCCTAGTAAAAATTCCCTGTCTTAGGTCAGTTAGGATCACCACTTTATTTTAAGAATGTGAAATCTCAGAATAATAGTAGAGAGAATGATTTATTTCAGCTTTTATTTCTTTCATCACATTCCCAGTGGGTCAGAAGTTGACATACTAATTGTGTGTATTTGGTAGCATTGTCTTTAAATTGATTAACTTGGGTCAAACATTTCAGGTAGCCTTCCACAAGCTTCCCACAATAAGTTGGGTGAATTTTGGCCCATTCCTCATGACAGAGCTGGTGTAACTGAGTCAGGTTTGTAGGCCTCCTTGCTCACACATGCTTTTTCAGTTCTGGCCACAAATTTTCTATAGGATTGAGGTTAGGGCTTTGTGATGGCCACTCCAATATCTTGACATTGTTGTCCTTTTTGCCACAACTTTGGAAGTATGCTTGGGGTCACTGTCCATTTGGAAGACCCATTTGCGACCAAGCTTTAACTTCCAGACTGATGTCTTGAGATTTTGCTTCAATATATCCACATAATTTTCCTCCCTCATGATGCCATCTATTTTGTGAAGTTCACCAGTCCCTCCTGCAGCAAAGCACCCCCACAACATGATGCTGCCACCCCTGTACTTCGCAGTTGGGATGGTGTTCTTCAGCTTGCAAGCTTCCATATTTTTCCTCCAAACATAATGGTCATTATGGCCAAACAGTTCTATTTTTGTTTCGTCATACCAGAGATTTCTCCGAAAAGTATGATCTTTGTCCCCATGTGTAGTTGCAAACCGTAGTCTGGCTTTTTTATGGTGGTTTTGGAGCAGGGGCTTCTTCCTTGCTGAGTGGCCTTTCAGGTTATGTTGATATAGGACTTGTTTTATTGTGGATATAGATACTTTTGTACCCGTTTCTTCCAGCATCTTCACAAGGTCCTTTGCTGTTGTTCTGGGATTGATTTGCACTTTTCACACCAAAGTATGTTCACCTCTAGGAGACAGAATGCGTCTCCTTCCTGTGCGGTATAACGGCTGTGTGGTCCCATGATGTTTATATTTGTGTACTATTGTTTGTACAGATGAAGGTGGTACCTTCAGGCGTTTGGAAATTGCTCCCAAGGATGAAGCAAACTTGTGGAGGCCTACAATTGTTTTTCTGAGGTCTTGGCTGATTTCTTTAGATTCTCACATGATCTCAAGCAAAGAAGCTCTGAATTTGAAGGTAGGCCTTGAAATACATCCACATATACACCTCCAATTGACTCAAATTATGTCAATTAGCCTATCAGAAGCTTCTAAAGCATGACATTTTCTGGAATTTACCAAGCTGTTTAAAGGCACAGTCAACTTACTGTATGTAAATACTGACCCACTGTCATTGTGATACAGTGAGTTATAAGTGAATTAATCTGTCTGTAAACAATTGTTGGAAAGATTACTTGTGTCATGCACACAGTAGATGTCCTAACCAACTTGACAAAACTATAATTTGTTAACAAGAAATGTGTGGAGTGGTTGAAAAACGAGTTTCAATGACTCCAACCTAAGTGTATGTAAACTTCTGACTTCAACTGTAAGTTCACAGATCATTGGTCTTACAGGGGGAACGTATAGGCCTAAAATGGCCACTTTTATCATGTTTTTCTATTTTATTGTCTTTGTTACAATACATGTAAAAAGCATATCAAACATCCTAACTCTCATGATGTTCCTATTTTTGAGAATTGCCAGAACAATCTGAGAAATTGCCCCTGCCTATTCATTTGCCAGCCCAATTACTATAGATAGATTTTTCAGTTGAGTAAGGAATCTGTAAGTAGCTGCTACAGATGACTTCTTAACTACTCTAACAACATAACATCAAGTGTCAAGTGCAAACTGGGGTAAATGGACCGTTTTAATGCTGATGCTTCTCCCTTCTGATGTTGAATAATCAGGGAAAGAGGTGATTTACACATTGACTGTCCAGGATTTATCAACAAGCATGAAGATGATTTATATGTGTATGTCTTCCACTTATTACAGTATACGGTTGTTTTTAATATAAAAATGTAATTCTGAACTTTAAGACTCAGTTAGAATGTGAGCTATTTATATGATTAAATTATTAAACGCATTAGCAACTGATTAGTCCAGAAGTTGTATTGAAGACACCCATGGTCCTATCACCGTAGACGGTGTTGAGTTACCGACGAACAAAAGGGTGTACCTAATTCTCCAGACACGCCTTGTTGCTGCTTGGCTAGCGTTGAAGGAAACTACACATTTTAGTTCACAACGTTTTCAAGTCTAACTTGTTGATGTTTTGGGGTTTTCTACGTTTAATTAGGACTGGGGTATTCGTTCTAAACTGAAATGGGAGCGTGTATGGCATTGTGTTCAATCGCCAGCTGTGTAAGTATAAACATTATTTAACTTCCTATTTGTCATTTTGCTCACTTTGTGAGAGTGTGCAACGACGTTTGTTTTTGGGGCCTTATGTAAACACACACTGTTTTCCCAGTATATTCTAATATGTTATGTTGATCAGAAGTGGTTTTAAATACTTTCGTTTGGTAAACAGACACTTGTTTTGTCGGTCAATTAACATGGTTTTATTTGCTGAAAAAGTCAGCAGTTTCATGTTAGGCTAACTTCCGGTTTCTATACAGTTTCAGTGCGTCACGCTGTCCTCTCCCACCCCAAATCATCTGTGTGACTAAAATGATTGATTTTCATGTTTCATGCCGTGTTGCGGGCGAGTTCAATAATCATGTTTAGTATATTTGATAGTCACTGAACGTTTTCTAAGCCTACTTGAGTAATAGAACTTGAATTTCATCCAATTTTGGGGACCCCCACACCACTAAAATTACCATGCACAGGGTGATAGGCCTATTGACCCTTTCTATTGAAGAGATTATACCACATTCTCACTTCACCATAAAGCCCTGTATCTGATTTACCTACAATGGTTACACCCTCTGAGAAAAAGCTTGTAACTACTGCGCCACTTCATGTCCTATCCTGGTGCATACAGCCTGCATTTGGAAAGAATTCAGACACTTGACATGGTCCACATTTTGTTACGTGACAGCCTTATTCTAAAATCTACACACAATACCCCATAATGACAAAGTGAAAACGGGTTTTTAGACATTTTTGCAAATGTATTCAAAATAAAAAACATACCATATTTACATAATTATTCAGACCCTTTGCTATGAGACTTGAGCTCAGGTGCATCCTATTCCCATTGATCATCCTTGAGATGTTTCTACAACTTGATTGGAGTCCACCTATGATCAATTCAATTGATTGGACATGTTTTGGAAAGGCATACACCAGTCTAAGGTCCCAAAGTTGACAGCTCTGAGACAAGATTGTGTCGAGGCACAGATCTGGGGAAAGGTAACAAAACATTTCTGCAGCAATGAAGGTCCCCAAGAACACAGTGGCCTCCATCATTCTTAAATGTAAGACGTTTGGAACCACCAAGATTCTTCCTTGATGACATGGGGGAAATAATCACATTTTCTGAATGCACTGTAACTTGCAATCATTTAATGACGGCTGGCTGACCCTTCCCAGCTACCACATCATAGGCTGTGCTCAACTAAACAATGCTTCACCCATCTCTGGGCTGATCCAGCCTATGCCTCAATAGTTCACACAGCATCTCTTGACTTGACAGTCTTCATGAATCATCACAGAGCAGAGAGAAGCCTCCCAAGGAGCATTATCCTTCTGTGACCTCATACAACACATACACACCACTGGGGTCTTCCTCAATTCATCTGTCCTGATTGCTCCCATCCTCTCCACGCTTCTTCTTAAAACACATTGGAAAAGGACCTTGGATCTCCACCAATATGTTATGAGGGAAGACAAGGATTCGTGGAAAGATATTTCTTGAGAAAGAGCACGCATCAGACAGGGGCTGTGTTAGTGTTCATTGCTGTACTGTAATTGTATGAGTGGCAGCCTCTGTCATTGTCACTGGCAGGATTACCTTCAATACAATTAACAGTTGTCCGGGCTCATTTGGATGGGAAATGCAATGGTTGCCATGACAACAAAAAAAAGTTCATCAAATTTTATGTCACTTTACAGTGAAACTCTTGCTTAAGAGCCTTTCCCAACGATGCAGAGTTTAATATAAAATAGTAACCTACACGAGGAAGAAAATAAATAAGAATGGAGCTGTATAAAGGGAATAACAGGCAGTGGCGCACAGTAGATTTGTTGCAAACACACAAACCATGCATGTATTTGCCAGATTATGCCATCTCTCTCTGGCACACCAAAAATGTGACTTGTGCGTGCAATCTATCTAGGCATCATGTCTGTGTGGCTCCGCTCCCTGTCTGCTGTCAGGATGCTGTCCCTCCACCTACAACTCCACTGTGTCCCGGCTGGCCTTCTCCTTCCTGCTGCTGCTGGGGTCCCTGGTCTCTGTCATCATGATCCTACCTGGCATGGAGGCTCAGCTCAAGAAGGTAACACCACATAACACAACCCTGGTCTTGGTTGCTTGATGAGGAGCCTTGCCTGAAACCTACACATGTGTTAGCTCCCTGAACTAGTGCCAAGGTTTTAGCTCAGTGGGCTAACACAGACTTGTGGCTTGCAGGAGACTCTGGTTCGAACCCAAGCTGGTGTAGAAGGCCCTGTGGTTGACAACGTTTTGACCTGTGTTAGTTACGTAGCTTGTTGGTTCAATTCTTACTATGTTTCTTCACTGATCTATCAGATACCAGGGTTCTGTGTTGGTGGAACCTCCATAACCATACCAGGCATTGAAAACAAGGTGAACTGTGATGTCATCGTGGGCTACAAGTCTGTGTACCGCATGTGTTTTGCCATGGCCTGCTTCTTCTTCCTGTTCTCCATCATCATGATCCGTGTTCGCAGCAGCAAGGACCCCCGAGCCTCAATACAGAACGGGTATGTAGCGGACTTTTATAGTAATGGATAACGATCTTTGGGATTACATTGCCCTCTGCTGGCCAGACCAGGGCAGTGAAGCGAAGCATCCCCCCCACACCCTTATTTGTTTACATACCAGTATAAAATATTGCATTCTCGTTTGTATCATGGCAAGGAAACAAAACACAAAGTGGATTTAACTTTAGGAAAAAAACACAAATGTTGGAAACAAAATTGTGGTGTCATCCAGAGTCACATTTGTTTATTTTCCAAGCTATAGCACAAAATGTTTTACATGCAACAGGAGCAAATAGGTTGGTCTGCTAAATTCATTTTTTAGCCATGGAAAAAACATTGTGATATTGCCCTATAAAATATGACTTTTTTTAGTTTTTTGTTGTTATTAATGGCTCACAGACACAGGACTTGTTTTTTGTATGAAGTGATGTATTGAATGAATGCCTGTGGCTTTGTCCTCTCAGATTCTGGTTCTTCAAGTTCCTTATACTGGTGGGGATAACTGTAGGAGCCTTCTTCATTCCAGATGGGACATTCAACACAGGTATACTCTATTATATTACTTCAATGTTAAATAGCTTCCTCTAAACACTAACCAGCGTCAATTTTAACAAAAATATTGGTGGGGAAAATGTAGAAAGCACTGAACGAGGCTGGAACAGTTGCAGTTTGGGGCTGCCTGACTCAATGAAAATGTACCAATACAATGGGAAAGCGACCACATATACTTTATTAGATCAAGCAATTTTTTTTAAATACAATTAAAATAGCACAAAATGTTATTGGCAGTGGCGTTGCGTCACTTGGGCCGGGCCCACCAATATCCAGGAGATTTGCATGCAATTCTGTTATTTCATGTCACAATAATATCATATCAGTTAGCAAACAATTTAGTTTGCTAACTGATATGATATTATTGTGACATGAAATAACAGAATTGCATGCAAATCTCCTGGATATTGGTGGGCCCGGCCCAAGTGACGCAACGCCACTGCCAATAACGTGTAGTCAATTAATCACCCATTGCATATTTTGTCTTTTAACAACTCACCGTGTGTGTTCCAGTGTGGTTCTACTTTGGCGTAGTGGGTTCCTTCATCTTCATCATCATCCAACTGATCCTGCTGGTGGATTTTTCTCACACCTGGAACCAGTCCTGGCTGGAGAATGCTGAGGAGGGAAACAGCAAGTGCTGGTTTGCAGGTACTGATCGTTAATACAGTCTGCTAATTTTAAATTGGTGTTGTCTACCTCCATTTTAAATTCACATTTTGTCAATGTTTTCTCCAGGTTTGGGGTCAGTTCTATTTTTTTATTCAGTCAGTTCAGTAAGTAAACTGACATTTCCCTGAGAAAGTTCCTGACAAAAATGGCTATTTCAGTTTAATTCCTGAATTGAAGTGAAATTGACCCTGACCCTGGTTTTCTAGTGCAAATGAAAAATAATTTCATAACATTATAATGTGATCTATTCTTATGTTTCCCCTCCCACAGCTCTCCTGTCATTCACGGTGCTACACTATGCCCTGGCCTTCTCTGCTGTGGTGTTGTTCTATGTCTACTACACCACGGGAGATGACTGCACTGAACACAAGATCTTCATCAGCCTTAATTTAATCTTTTGCATCATCATCTCCATTGTTGCAGTCCTGCCCAAAGTTCAGGTGAGGTTTCAGTCTCGAAAGATCGAAACATGCACACTGAAAGTTCCCACAGTTTTATCGAGTACAATGTTTCTTTGAGGAACAAGACTGAAACAGCCTGCACTCTTTGAAATGCATACACATACTGAAGTTCATTCTGGAGTGTAAATATTAGCAATGTTTGCAATTAGCAAAGATCATCAAAATGTTAACTACAATATCTGAGTTATAGATCTGTTTTTCTCATTGAAAGCACGTTTAAGTGGTAGATCTGTTCTATCTGCACTATTTCTATGCTTAAGTTTCGTTTTTGTCTTTTACTTTCGATTTTGTACACCAGTTTCAAACAGCTGAAAATACAATATTTTTGGTCATGGAAATTATATTTCACAGCTGTAGTGATACAAGGATTCTCTACACAATGACTGCTTGTATTGTCACACAGAAATTAGGCGAACTGTTTGAATTTTAGCAACCAGGAAATGGCGGCGCAATTTCTGCATATTGCACCTGTGAACAATTTGTTCATGTGAATGTTGTTGAACAGCGTTAGACTAATGTGTGGTGTGTCTGTCTTGTTTATTTACTTATTTATGTATTTATTTTCCCCCAGGAGGCCCAGCCTAGCTCAGGCCTGCTCCAGGCCTCCCTCATCTCCCTCTACACAATGTATGTCACATGGTCTGCCATGACCAACAACCCCAGTAAGTTTCATCACGACCCCACTGATGACCCTGTTCAGAATCATGGTTCACAATGCTCGTAACCCTGACTCACATGGCTGCATACTGACTCATGGACTTCACTTAATGGGAAGTCTGCAACAAAGACTACGTGAAGAAGCATATTTTACCTGAAAGATCAGTTTGGGTCAGCGATCACTTCATCCAACATGAAATGAGTTGCAGCCAAAAATCACGAGAAATAGAAAAATAGATGTGACTCTCTCGGTTAAAAGCATAACATTTTGGCCTTCATCGGTATGGCAGTATTATCTTTCTTCCTACAGACCGTAAGTGTAACCCCAGCCTGCTGAGTCTGGTCAACAACACCCCCAGCCCTACACCTGCCCCAGGACAAGCGGTCCAGTGGTGGGATGCACAGGGCATCATAGGACTGGTCATCTTCTTCTTCTGCACTCTGTATGCCAGGTATGACATCACAACCTAGAGTAAGGATCTCCAGTTCTCTCCCACAGGCAGTGGTGGAAAAGGTAACCAAAAGCCATACTTGAGTAAAAGTAAAGATACCATACTGGAAAATGACTCATTAGAAGAAAAGTCACTCATTAGACTATTACTTGAGTAAAAGTCTTGAAGTACATTTTAATATCGGCTACTTTAAGTATGAAACGTAAGAGCCGTAAATCCGAAAAGCAGAACAGACAGATCTTTTATTTGGTTTGAGCTTTTCTGAAAGGTAAGTCTTACGGGTGCAAAAAGTGCTCAGATAACACTTAAAAATACATCTTACAGACAAAATATAGCCACTAAACATAAGCAGTTACAATCAGTCGCTTTGCTTGAGGAAAAAAAAGTATAGAACCCTATACATTGTGTTAAGGTAACTCATCAAAAGTACATGTACAGATCTGCACACAGCCTCACTGTAGGAATATGAGGACACCACCACTGATGGAACTGTATTAGAAATCAGTGTGTCAGGTCATACCTTTAACATGGACACCTATAACTTGTGAATTTTAAATGTGACTTAACGAAACGCATAAGGCATCCCTTTCCTTGGGCTTGCTAGCATTAAGGTGTTATTACTTGAAGTTGAAGAATTTGCTGTTCATCTTCAGTAAAAGATGGTTTTCAAAGTTTCTGGAAACCAGCCCTGTTCTCCTGGGGCTGAAAACAAGTCCTGCAATGCTGAACAGCCTTTCACAGGCAGCTGAGGCAGGTAAGGGTGTGTTCAACATCAGACAGCTTACAGACTGCTGGGAAGGACTTGAGCAACTCCCAATGATTAGCTGAACAGGCCAGGTATCTGTCCAGCTGTTTGGAGCTTTATTGTGCTTGAGATGCCTTCATGGCAGAGAAGTCCTTCTGTTGAACTGGTGCCATCACCTAGCTGCATGGTTCTTCCATGTGGTCCTTGATGTAGTACATTCCTGAAATACAAGGAAGATGACAATAGAAATCATGCAGTTATGTTTTTTGTGAGCCTACATTAATCCATCCCCCATCTATATAAATCAAGCAACAAGGCTAAGTAGGCTACCCATTGGACTGAACTACAAAGTCAGGATTGTAGTTTAAATGGCTGCTTCTCAAATCTATGAAGTGTCAAAATGTACACTACAAAAGTTGTTTATGAATAAAATATTGTTAATTAACCACATTTTTGTCTTATCCATTCTGATGGTGGCGTCATCCTTCTTCCAAGTTGTTGTGAATTTGGGGAAAAGGATTGCAGCTGCGATCAGCTCAGGGTCTTGAAACGTGGCTGACGTACTTCTTCAGTCCCAGCTTTAGCGCATCCACTAGAGGCTTATAGTACTTCAGGGACAACCTTGATTCGGTCAAGTTTTGTGATCAGCAAGTTGATAGCTGGAAGTAGCCACCCCACCTGGACATTGGTTTCAGCCTGCAGGATGTTGATGGCCTTTGCCACCATGAGCCCAGGGGCAGCATACTCTGTGAGAAAGGCGAGTTCAGCTGGATTGAACCTGCGGAAGAAAAACAATAAAATGCTACTAATGTTTCCTAACCTACAAAGGGGACCACTAACCATTTTGCCTGATTTAACAACCGTAATCAATGGCTGGATGAGTAGTTGACTAAATGATAGTGTATGGCTACAATATGTGAAACGGTTATTAGTCCCCAAGCAAAGGGTCAGGAAACACTGCAACATATTTATGATATTCAAGACCTTACATTTATAAAATACAATCCTTACTTACATTGGAACCTTGAAGTCTGTGCAGAGAACTGACGGCCGCCTCTCCTTTGATCCTCGGGAGTCTTTCTACAACCATGAACCAGGAGTTCCACCTTGTAGCATTCGGGCGTAGCAGCTGGAGGTCGCAATTATCTTCAGTGGTTTCGGCTGCAAGTGTAGATCTCCTGCATTTGTTCTAAAGTGTGTGGCACTTGCCAAATGTTGAACAGAAGACTTTATTTTTTAAGCCTCACTGGATGTTGCTTTCAGGGCATTGCCTGTAGAGCCTTAGTTGAGTAGGTGGCAAGCACAACACTGGTGCTTCAGCAGCTGGTGCTTTCAACCATCTTCATTCAGGATCGTTGCCACATCAAACTTCACTTCAATCTCCTCTTGTTCCTCTTCACCATTGTCCTGGCTAGCTGCCTCACCACCACCCACTGCTTCGACTGCCTCGTTGTTTTCACCTTCTCCAAAAACTTGGAAAGCTTTGAATAAGGTAGTCATTGTGAGAACAGACAATCTTACTCCGGATTTCGAACTCAGAATGGATGTCATTTAGGGTGCCTGCCAACACATCAAAGGTGTGCGATCCTCTCAACTGTTTACAGGCCGGGGCTGCAGAGCATCTGAGACTCAGGGTCTATCAGCAGTCGGTGGTGGCGGCGACGTGGTCAACTCCTCATGGCCTCAGTCACCTTCATTTCCTTGGATGCTTCATTAATGCTGGAGCGCAGTGTGGGCCTTGACCTTATCGTTGAGTTAGGCTGCAGATCCTGCAAACGGAATGGTTCTTGTTCTACTACAGCGAATGGTTGGAGCCCTTGGACCATATACTTCACCACAGCTTTGTTGATGGATTTGAGATGCTGCCTTCAGTAATGTGCTCTGCTTGATGGTGGAGGGAGTGTCAGAGGCATGTTCTCTTCAGTGTGTTTGCTGTCAGTTCCTAAGATGGTGTACATGCTTTCTCTGTAATAATAATAATAATAATAATAATAATAGGAAAAGACAGTTAACTAGGTAACTACCATCACCAAATACTTAAGGTATAGGATCCTAATTTTAACGCTATAAACAACATTTAGTTAACTGAGTTTGACATATGAATATTACAATGTTCATTGATCTAGCTAATGTAAGTCTACAGTAATTAGCTAGGTGAGAAGAACAACTGTATAAACTAACACAAGGAATAACATTTCTAGCTAAACTAGTGGGTGTTGGCAAACATTTGGAAACCTAACGTTAGCTAGCTTGACCAGGAGTGTTTTAGAGAAACGGGTATTTGGCTTGACTAACGTCACAGGCTGACCACACCGCTCGCGCCGCGTGCTCGAGCGTTGCAAAATAAATGTACAAATCTATGTTATTCAATTATTGCACCCACACTGCTCGCGCGCGCCAATGAGCGTCTGCGTTGCCAAGGGCTAAAATAGAAATCAGTTCTATTTCTGACGCACATCGCGCTGCAAGTCCTGCCTCTCCCATCTCCGCATTGGTTTATAGAAAAAGGTACCCACGTGCCATCTTCTCATTGGTTATACCCACGTGGGTGACTGAAAGACGAATGAGGTCGGTGGCGGTAATGCACCTAATTTATGAAAGTTGCCAATCGCAATATAAAGTCGAGAATTAAGGGCCTGGAAGGAAGACGGATGACTAGAAACGATTCGGTTGCCGGTTTTATGTGGATTAATTGGCAGAGTAGAGGACCTTGTGCATTTCAGGTAAAATAACAAATTAGCTAGCAACAGCAAGCTAGCTAAATAGGACAAATTAACTAGCAAGTGCAAGCTAACTAGCTAGATTGCCATAAATGTTTAATGCTTTTCGAACTGTCCCCAAATTAATATAATTGGTTCAGAGTTTGTTTTGATATTTAAACCTGCGTGTCGTGATCACCTTTGGTGTGGGGGGACCAAATTAATGTATGATGGCGCACGCGCGCAGCCGGTTTGGGTTCCATGTTAGCTGACGGAAATGTGACCCGATTCGGACTAGCGTAGCACCCCGTATTTTTAACATTGTTTAAGAAACATTACCAACAGTTATCTTGTGATCAAGCCATCAATGTTTTGTGATTATTGGTGTTGTAAAAATGTTAGCTAAGGGGTTAGCAATTAGCATGTTTGACATTTCAGTGGAAATACAACCATCAGCTTTTTGATACCAACATTAGCAAATCCGTTAGCTGTATGTCAGAGGTAAAACGTTCTATATTAAATGTGTGGTATGTCGCGCAGTTGAATTTTGCGATATACAGCGTGTCCAACAAAATGTGTATACATATTACTTTTTTGAAAACTCAACTTACATAAATTGCAATAAAATCTAGAAGGGTGTCTTTAGTCATAAAACGTAATGTTATTTTCCAGTCCATTTAAACGTTGCGCTCAAGTTTACTTAGTCCTCCAATCGCTAGTGTGTCCAAAGTTGTGGGCTGTCTGACGTTGGGCGGGGGGGGGGGGGGTGAATTGGCTATGTCAGTTCGATTGCGTTAACAAAGCTCCCCAAATCTGGGCACATTTTTAGCCAGCTAAAGTAGGTAGTTAAACTATTTAGGTATAGGATTAGCTAGCATCAACTAACACTGCTTGTTGCATTAGCAAATATGGGCTAGTTAGTTAGTTTAGCTAATGGTGGCGAGTTCTTTGACGCTAGTATTTCCTGAACTTTTGGTAAACATAACAGACATTTCCTCCAATGGAATAAAGGATTCGTCCTGAGAAAATAAAACATTTTAGATACAGCCAAGGGTGTTCGTCCTCACGGAACCGAAACCGGCTGCGCGCGTGCATAAATATACACTGCTCAAAAAAATAAAGGGAACACTAAAATAACACATCCTAGATCTGAATGAATGAAATAATCTCATTAACCTCTTACATCTAGATGTTCCGCTAGCGGAACACCGCTCCAATATCCAATGATGGGGCGTGGCGCGAATTACAAACACGTTAGAAATCCAAAAACTTAAATTTTTCAAACATATGACTATTTTACACCATTTTAAAGACAAGACTCTCCTTTATCTAACCACATTGTCCGATTTCAAAAAGGCTTTACAACGAAAGCAAAACATTAGATTATGTCAGGAGAGTACCCAGCCAGAAGTAATCACACCCATTTTTCAAGCTAACATATGTCACTAAAACCACAGCTAAATGCAGCACTAACCTTTGATGATCTTCATCAGATGACACTCCTAGGACATTATGTTATACAATACATGCATGTTTTCTTCAATCAAGTTCATATTTATATCAAAAACCAGCTTTTTACATTAGCATGTGACGTTCAGAACTAGCATACCCACCGCTAACTTCCGGTGAATTTACTACATTACTCACGATAAACGTTCACAAAAAACATAATTATTTTAAGAATTATAGATACAGAACTCCTTTATGCAATCGCGGTGTCAGATTTTAAAATAGCTTTTCGGTGAAAGCACATTTTGCAATATTCTGAGTAGATAGCCCGGCCATCATGGCTAGCTATTTTGACACCCACCAAGTTTGGCAGTCACCAAACTCAGATTTACTATAAGAAAAATTGGATTACCTTTGCTGTTCTTCGTCAGAATGCACTCCCAGGACTTCTAGTTTACACCCAATGTTGTTTTGGTTCCAAATAATCCATAGTTATATCCAAATAACGGCGTTTTGTTCTTGCGTTCAAGACGCTATCCGAAGGGTGACGCGCCGGCACGTATCGTGACAAAAAAATTACAAATATTCCATTACCGTACTTCGAAGCATGTCAAACGCTGTTTAAAATCAATTTTTATGCGATTCCTCGTAAAATAGCGATAATATTCCGACCGGGCGACGTTGTTTTCGTTCAGACTGAAAATGTAAAATGGACTCTTCACGTGCACGCGCACACCCGTTTCATTGTTCTCAGATCAACCACTATCCAACTGCGCTACTGTTTTTCAGCCAGGGACTGCAGAGTCATCATTCCCCGTTCTGGCGCCTTCTGAGAGCCTATGGGAGCCTTAGAAAATGTCACGTTACAGCAGAGATCCTCTATTTTCCATAAAGAGGCTATAGAAGGCCAAGAAATGGTCAGAGGGCACTTCCTGTATGCAATCTTCTCAGGTTTTGGCCTGCCATATGAGTTCTGTTATACTCAGACACCATTCAAACGGTTTTAGAAACTTTAGGGTGTTTTCTATCCAAATCAAACAATTATATGCATATTCTAGTTTCTGGGCAGGAGTAATAACCAGATTAAATCGGGTACGTTTTTTTATCCGGCCGTGAAAATACTGCCCCCTATCCTAAACAGGTTAAATACTTTTTTCTTTACATAGTTGAATGTGCTGACAACAAAATCACACAAAAATAATCAATGGAAATCCAATTTATCAACCCATGGAGGTCTGGATTTGGAGTCGCACTCAAAATTTTAAGTGGAAAACCACACTACAAGCTGATCCAACTTTGATGTAATGTCCTTAAAACAAGTCAAAATGAGGCTCAGTAGTGTGTGTGTGTGGCCTCTGTGCCTGTATGATCTCCCTACAACGCCTGGGCATGCTCCTGATGAGGTGGCGGATGGTCTCCTGAGGGATCTCCTCCCAGACCTGGACTAAAGCATCCGCCAACTCCTGGACAGTCTGTGGTGAAACGTGGCGTTGGTGGATGGAGTGAGACATGATGTCCCAGATGTGCTCAATTGGATTCAGGTCTGGGGAACGGGCGGGCCAGTCCATAGCATCAATGCCTTCCTCTTGCAGGAACTGCTGACACACTCCAGCCACATGAGGTCTAGCATTGTCTTGCATTAGGAGGAACCCAGGGCCAACCGCACCAGCATATGGTCTCACAAGGGGTCTGAGGATCTCATCTCGGTACCTAATGGCAGTCAGGCTACCTCTGGCGAGCACATGGAGGGCTGTGCGGCCCCTCCCAACGAAATGCCACACCATGACTGACCCACCGCCAAACCGGTCATGCTGGAGGATGTTGCAGGCAGCAGAACGTTCTCCACGGCGTCTCCAGACTCTGTCACGTGCTCAGTGTGAACCTGCTTTCATCTGTGAAGAGCACAGGGCGCCAGTGGCGAATTTGCCAATCTTGGTGTTCTCTGGCAAATGCCAAACGTCCTGCACGGTGTTGGGCTGTAAGCACAACCCCCATCTGTGGACGTCGGGCCCTCATACCACCCTCATGGAGTCTGTTTCTGACCGTTTGAGCAGACACATGCACATTTGTGGCCTGCTGGAGGTCATTTTGCAGGGCTCTGGCAGTGCTTCTCCTACTCCTCCTTGCACAAAGGCAGAGGTAGCGGTCCTGCTGCTGGGTTGTTGCCCTCCTACGGCCTCCTCCACGTCTCCTGATGTACTGGCCTGTCTCCTGGTAGCGCCTCCATGCTCTGGACACTACGCTGACAGACACAGCAAACCTTCTTGCCACAGCTCACATTGATGTGCCATCCTGGATGAGCTGCACTACCTGAGCCACTTGTGTGGGTTGTAGACTCCGTCTCATGCTACCACTAGAGTAAAAGCACCGCCAGCATTCAAAAGGGACCAAAACATCAGCCAGGAAGCATAGGAACTGAGAAGTGGTCTTTGGTCCCCACCTGCAGAACCACTCCTTTATTGGGGGTGTCTTGCTAATTGCCTATAATTTCCACCTGTTGTCTATTCCATTTGCACAACAGCATGTGAAATGTATTGTCAATCAGTGTTGCTTCCTAAGTGGACAGTTTGATTTCACAGAAGTGTGATTTGACTTGGAGTTACATTGTGGTGTTTAAGTGTTCCCTTCATTTTTTTGAGCAGTGTATAAATTGTAAAGTACAGATACCCTAAACTACTTAAGTACAGTAACAAAGTAGAAATACTTTGTTACTTTACAGGACTGGACCAGGTACTCTTTGTAGCAGCCCAGACCAGAGACACCTGATCGAAGTACTGTGCTTGATTAAGCCTGTGGATCCTCAGGACTGGATTTGAGAAACACTGGTTCAGAGCTCTTTCAAATAAAATCCAGACCCTTCAAACCTGTCCACATCACTTACCTTTTTTTCCTGACGGGTTTCCTGCTCTTTCCCTCTCCTCGCCTGCAGTATCCGTTCATCCAACAACACCCAGGTAAACAGGCTGATGCAGACAGAGGAGGACCAGGGTCTGGCTGCAGACGACCATGAGGCGGCCACAGGGGAGGACGGGGTCAGACGGGCTGTGGACAATGAGGAAGATGCGGTCACCTACTCTTACTCCTTCTTCCATTTCAGCCTGTGCCTGGCCTCCCTATACATCATGATGACACTCACCAACTGGTACCAGTAAGTAGCTCTGTTTTTCTTTGGTTATATGTGATGGGATAGAGGAATAGGAATGTGTACAGGTATAACTGAGGTGATTCACGTTGTTTAAGACCTGAATACATGCGTCAGCTCCCCAATTTAATGCCAGGGCTTTAGGTCAGCAGGCTAACAGTCTTGTGGTACTCAGACAACCCGATTTAAAATAAAAATATAAACACAACACATCGTCTATGTGTTTTTGAGATGGTAAATAAAATGTGATTGATCCTGATTCCTCCCCAGACCTGACGCAGACTACCAGGCCATGCAGAGCAGTATGCCAGCAGTGTGGGTGAAGATTAGCTCTAGCTGGATAGGCTTGGCTCTCTACCTCTGGACCTTGGTAGCTCCTCTCATCCTCTCTAACCGAGACTTCAACTAAAGGCCTACACATTCCATCCAGGGCTGTCCCAAATGGTACCTTAATTCCTAAGTAGGAATAGGGTGGGTGTCTTTTCAGATTTGCTTTACTGTTTGGCATGTTTTGAGTCACACTACTGGGTAAAAACATTTTCATTGTGCTGCTTGAAGAAGGGGACCACTGTCTTTTTTTTTTTTTTTAATGTCCAGGCTTGTCTCATTGACTAGACGTAACATATTAAACGAGAATCTGGGACACTCAAATGAGTATATGCAACATTTGGTATGATCACATAAAACCGGTATTTAAGGCAAAAACGAAAGGAGGGTGGTTGGCTGGGTGGGTGAATCATCACAGACAATTTTCGCTAATTGGCAACTTTGCGACTACTTAATACTTTTTAGCTACTTTGCAAGTACTTAGCATGCTAGCTACCTTTAACCTTATTCCTTAAGCGTCTAGATAGCCATACCAAGGATCATTTAGCAACTTGATTTAGAATTTTAGGACCCCTTTCGGTATACATAAAATAATGATATCAAGCTTTAATTATTTGAATCAGGTGTGTAGTGCTTGGGCAAAAACCAAAACGTGCACCCCTTGGGATCCCGAGGACCGAGTTTGGGGAAACCCTGGTGTAGAGAATCAATGTAACATCTAAACCGCTGTGAAATATACTTTTTTTTCCATAACAAAATATATTGTATTTTCAGCTGTTTTGAAGATGGTGTATAAAACCGAAAGTAACACACACAAATTAAACTTCAGAATGGGAAACATAGAAATGGCACACACAGAAGTGTGGTATAGATCTGTCACTTTTCTATGTGAATTTGGCCGGGTAGCCCAAAAAGTTACACATTGCATACTTCCATAAATGTTTTTACTGGTACCGAGCTACCTTCAGACAAGGCTTGTGGGCATCCTAGAGCAAAACAACCGACGTGTTCGGGAGAGTCACTTCTTCATCGAGGGGTCATATTAGTGTGTAGCCCAAACTGTTCAGATGCTACAGACTGAAGTTGGCAGATCGTCAGTACCGACTTCAGACGAGTCCCGTGGGGATTGTGTTAATGAGTCATCTTTCTGTGGTGGTCATATTAGTTTCTAGGCCGACCCGTTCGGACGCTACAGACTTATTTTTTTCCCATGGATGTGTCATGGTCTGGCAAACACCTCTAGCTTGGCAACCTTCCACCACAAATGCAGAAGGCTGCCATTGGTGTGTGGTGGATTGAGACTTAGCCTACGCAAAAATAAAACAGCTTTCTTTAACAGACAGCTTTGGTGGGGTTTTTTGTTGAAATTATTATGCTAACTAGATTTCCGCGGGGGTGAAGATGTCTACTGTAGGGGGTAACCGTTAACTAGGTGGCTAACATTAGTCACAAATTGGAATTTGTAACCTTGCATATTCGTAACATATTGTACACATTACAATTGGTAACATATACACAAATTGAAATATATATATATATATACAAATTGAAATTCATAACATCATACGAAATAGATGATTGACATACACAAATGAATACCTACCATACCAAACATCATACTAATTTGTTTTCCGTTTACTATTTTAAGTCTACCTATGAGTCCAGGTTGTTGTTAGTCATACTTGAGGTTGGTTTTATCATTCTGTTTTTTATATACATATAAAAATAATGAGGTTGGTTTGATGCTTTAATAATATTTCTTAACATATCTGGTCAGCGAATCTACTAAAATGTAAAAGTGCCTTTTAAACCTATAGATTTCCTACACTAACTAGCTTTTATATTCAAATGTGTATATGTTTTGTCATACCTTAACAGATTTGTATCTATAATGCCTCTCCTTATTATAATGAAATGTAATAAATCTGATCTCTGAAATGTCTTCGTGTTCTATTTTAAGTGTTCATGGTGTCCTGTAGGTTGGACTGTTGGCCCTCAAATTACTCTATATTTCTGCGAGATTCTCTTTGAGATGATTAGTTCAATGTACCTCTTTTCATATAAGTAGAAAGTGCCCTTAGTGCTTCTTTTGAGACATATTTAAGAATTGTGTCTCTGCCATTTCCCATGTAATGGCTGCAGCAATCAAGTGCTTTACTCTGTTCAACACTACTCCTACTTCATTCCGTCAGTGGGACATTCCAAAACAGAAGTAAAGGAAACAGACCAAAGACGTCATCACATGATGTCATCAGTCTAAGCCAACAGGGATTCCAGAACCTCCCATAGCCTCTGGCTTCATTCCATCACCCTGATCACCTGACCACAATCACGCTCGAACAGGATTATTCTTATTTCCTTGTGACGCAGGATTTCTCTCTCGAAGGAGGGAGAGTTCCCATCACAAGATCGGCATGAGGGGGTTTTACACAAGCCCAACGGTGTATTTATTGAGGACCAAATGGGTTTGGCTGGGGAGGAGGAGCACAGCGAGATGGGTCTGTAGCCAGTCCTTGAATCAAATCACTGCCGTCAGACCGATTTTGAGTGTTAGTTTACGCATAGCAGAATAAACACTGACACACACTGAAGTACAGACAGTGGAAAATAGTGCCATGCCATATTCATTTCAGCTGACTGCTTTATGGTGGTCTGTTAGTTTGGGCTTATGTGCACATGCTTTCATTTAATCACTGAGATCCTTCCTTTCGCTCTTTTTATAGGAAATATCTGAGTGTTTTTCAGTCCTGTGGACTAGTAATTATATTTATATGATCTTGATGAGTGGGTGACCTATTTAGTGTGGTGATCCTGGGTCTCTGTGACAAACTTCGATAGCAGTGGAGTTCCCCTCACAGCAGGCATGCAGACCTAGCCTACATAATGCTGTTATATAACTGCCTGGCTGGGGGAACACGCCATGACTGTCTGGGGCCCCCACTGTGGTGCGGTAGAGGAGAGAATCCGGGAAAGGTCTGTTGCATAAATCAGTTAGGATCATGCTCTCACTGGGGATGAGCACTCCCATGCGTCTGGATACATCCTGTAGGTTCAGGTGAACACAGGTAGAGGGAAAATGTATATTCTAGAGCAGGGCTGTACAATCCAGTTCCTGGAGAGCTACTGTTTTGTAGGTTTTCACCAGAACCTCTGACACTCCAGATTCAGTTACTCAAGGTCATCGATCTATTACTATAGCTTTAGAATCACGTGTGTAGTAGGGTCAGACCAGATTCATGCAGGAGGGAGGATAGCAACTAGCATCCCAGGAGGAGGATTAATTGGCAACTATCTGGGATAGAATATAACCTGGCAACTCTGGTATAGAATATAACCCGGCAACTCTCAGTATAGAGAGCTACTGTCAGGTTATAATCTATACCAGTGGCTTGGCAGGTTAACCTGGCAGCTTTAAGTATGTAACCTTGCAACTCTCTGGTACACAGTGCTTTCGGAAATTATTCAGACCCCTTGACTTTTTCCACATTTTGTTACAGCATTATTCTAAATAAAATCAGAAATACCTTATTTACATAAGTATTCAGACCCTTCGCTATGAGACTTGGTCAGGGAGGTGACCATGAACCCGATGGCTACTCTGACAGAGCTCCAGAGTTCCTCTGTGGAGATGGGAAAACCTTCCAGAAGGAAAACCATCTCTGCAGCACTCTACCAATCGGGCCTTTTAAGGTAGTGGCCAGACAGAAGCCACTCCTCAGTAAAAGCCACATCACAGCCTGCTTGGAGTTTGCCAAAAGGCAAATAAAGGACTCTCAGACCCTGAGAAACAAGATTCTCTGGTCTGATGAAACCAAGATTTTATTTGTCCTGAATGCCAAATGTCAAGTCTGGAGGAAACCTGGCACCATCAATACGGTGAAGCATGGTGGTGGCAGCATCATGCTTTGAGGATGTTTTTCAGTGGCTGGCACTGGGAGACTAGTCAGGATCGAGGGAAAGATTAACAGCAAAGTACAGAGAGATCCTTGATGAAACCTGCTCCAGAGCGCTCGATCTCAGACTGGCACGAAGGTTCACTTTCCAACAGGACAATGACCCTAAGCACACAGTCAAGACAATGCAGGAGTAGCTTCGGGACAAGTCTCTGAATGTCCTTGACTGACCCAGCCAGAACCCGGACTTGAACCCGATTGGAGAGACCTGAAAATAGCTGTGCAGCGATGCTCCCCATCCAACCTGACAGAGCTTGAGAGGATTTGCAGAGAAGAATGGGAGAAACTCCCCAAATACAGGTGTGCCAAGCTTGTATGGTCATACCCAAGAAGACTCAAGGCTGTAATCGCTGCCAAAGGTGCTTCAACAAAGTACTGAGTAAAGGGTGTGAATACTAATGTGAAATTTCTGTTTTTTTATTTTAAATACATTAGCAAAACTTACTAAAAACCT
Source organism: Salmo salar (assembly GCF_965601325.2). Taxonomy (NCBI): domain Eukaryota; kingdom Metazoa; phylum Chordata; class Actinopteri; order Salmoniformes; family Salmonidae; genus Salmo; species Salmo salar. The sequence goes on along the minus strand of NC_138304.1, from coordinate 80,319,162 downwards.
GTTTTTGTTTTGTCTTGATTGGGTATTGGGTGTAGATTTGATGAGGGGGGAAAAAACAATTTAATCAATTTTCGAATTGCAATCTGGCTTTTTTTATGGCGGTTTTGGAGCAGTGGCTTCTTCCTTGCTAAGCAACCTTTCAGGTTATGTCGATATAGGACTTGTTTTACTGTGGATATAGATACTTTTGTTCCAGTTACCTCCAGTATCTTCACAAGGTCCTTTGCTGTTGTTCTGGGATTGATTTGCACTTTTCGCACCAAAGTATGTTCATCTCTAGGAGACAGAATACGTCTCCTTCCTGAGCGGTATGACGGCTGCGTGGTCCCATGGTTTTTATACTTGCATACTATTATTTGTACAAATGAACGTGGTACCTTCAGGTGTTGGAAATTGCTCCCAAGGATGAACCAGACTTGTGGAGGCCTACAATGATGTCTTTAGATTTTCACATGATATCAAGCAAAGAGGCTGTGAATTTCAAGGTAGGCTTTGAAATACATTCACAGGTACACCTCCAATTGACTCAAATTATGTCAATTAGCCTATCAGAAGCTTCTAAAGCATGACATTTTCAGGAATTGTCCAAGCTGTTTAAAGGCACATTCAACTTAGTGTATGTAAACTTCTGACCCACTGGAATTGTGATACAGTGAAATAATCTGTTAACAATTGTTGGAAAAATTACTTGTGTCATGCACAAAGTCGATGTCCTAACTGACTTGCAAAAACTATAGTTAACAAGTAACTTGTGGAGTGGTTGAAAAATGAGTTTTAATGACTCCAACCTAAGTGTATGTAAACTTCCGACTTCAACTGTGTGTGTATATATACAGTGGGGGAAAAAAGTATTTAGTCAGCCACCAATTGTGCAAGTTCTCCCACTTAAAAAGATGAGCGAGGCCTGTAATTTTCATCATAGGTACACTTCAACTATGATAGACAAAATGAGAAAAAAAATCCAGAAAATCACATTGTAGGATTTTTTATGAATTTATTTGCAAATGATGGTGGAAAATAAGTATTTGGTCAATAACAAAAGTTTATCTCAATACTTTGTTATATACCCTTTGTTGGCAATGACACAGGTCAAACGTTTTCTGTAAGTCTTCACAAGGTTTTCACACACTGTTGCTGGTATTTTGGCCCATTCCTCCATGCAGATCTCCTCTAGAGCAGTGATGTTTTGGGGCTGTCGCTGGGCAACACGGACTTTCAACTCCCTCCAAAGATTTTCTATGGGGTTGAGATCTGGAGACTGGCTAGGCCACTCCAGAAATGCTTCTTACGAAGCCACTCCTTCGTTGCCCGGGCGGTGTGTTTGGGATCATTGTCATGCTGAAAGACCCAGCCACGTTTCATCTTCAATGCCCTTGCTGATGGAAGGAGGTTTTCACTCAAAATCTCACGATACATGGCCCCATTCATTCTTTCCTTTACACGGATCAGTCGTCCTGGTCCCTTTGCAGAAAAACAGCCCCAAAGCATGATGTTTCCACCCCCATGCTTCACAGTAGGTATGGTGTTCTTTGGATGCAACTCAGCATTCTTTGTCCTCCAAACACGACGAGTTGAGTTTTTACCAAAAGGTTATATTTTGGTTTCATCTGACCATATGACATTCTCCCAATCCTCTTCTGGATCATCCAAATGCTCTCTAGCAAATTTCAGACGGGCCTGGACATGTACTGGCTTAAGCAGGGGGACACGTCTGGCACTGCAGGATTTGAGTCCCTGGCGGCGTAGTGTGTTACTGATGGTAGGCTTTGTTACTTTGGTCCCAACTCTCTGCAGGTCATTCACTAGGTCCCCCCGTGTGCTTCTGGGATTTTTGCTCACCGTTCTTGTGATCATTTTGACCCCACGGGGTGAGATCTGGCGTGGAGCCCCAGATCGAGGGAGATTATCAGTGGTCTTGTATGTCTTCCATTTCCTAATAATTGCTCCCACAGTTGATTTCTTCAAACCAAGCTGCTTACCTATTGCAGATTCAGTCTTACCAGCCTGATGCAGGTCTACAATTTTGTTTCTGGTGTCCTTTGACAGCTCTTTGGTCTTGGCCATAGTGGAGTTTGGAGTGTGACTGTTTGAGGTTGTGGACAGGTGACTTTTATACTGATAACAACTTCAAACAGGTGCCATTAATACAGGTAACGAGTGGAGGACAGAGGAGCCTCTTAAAGAAGAAGTTACAGGTCTGTGAGAGCCAGAAATCTTGCTTGCTTGTAGGTGACCAAATACTTATTTTCCACCATAATTTGCAAATAAATTCATAAAAAATCCTACAATGTGATTTTCTGGATTTTCTTTTCTCATTTTGTCTGTCATAGTTGACGTGTACCTATGATGAAGTGGGAGAACTTGCACAATTGGTGGCTGACTAAATACTTTTTCCCCCCACTGTATATATATATATATATATATATATATATATATATATATATAAGTATAAATATATATATATATATATATATATATATATATATATATATATATATATATATATATATATATATATATATATATATAACCTGGCAACTCTGGTATAGAATATAACCTGACAACTTTCAGTATATAACCATACACCTCTCTGGTGTAGAATATAATTTGGTAACTCTGGTATAGATTATTAACTTGATAACTCCGGTATAGTATATAACCTGGCAGCTCTCTGGTATATAACCTTCAATTCTCTGGAATATAAACTCACCTGGCAACTCTCAGAATATAACCTCGTACCTCTCTGGTATAGAATTAACTAGTCAACTTTCTGGTAGTGAATATAACGTGCTAACTCTCAGTATAAAATCTGGCAACTCTCTGGTATAGAATATAACCTGGCAACTTTCAGTAAATAACCTTGCACATCTCTGGTATAGAAAATAACCTGGCTCCTCTCTGGTATAGAAAATAACCTGGCTCCTCTCTGGTATAGAAAATAACCTGGCTCCTCTCTGATATAGTATATAACCTGACAATTCTCAGTATATAATCTGGTATAGAATATGATCTGGCAACTCTGGGATATAGAATTCAACCTGGCAACTCTCTGGTTTAGTGTATATACCCTGGCAACTCTCTGGTAGTGAATATATCCTGGCAACTCTCAGTATATAACCTGGAAACTCTCTGGTATAGAATATAACCTGGCAACTTTCAGTAAATAACCTTGCACATCTCTGGTATAGAAAATAACCTGGCTCCTCTCTGATATAGTATATAACATGGCAATTCTCTGGTATAGTGTATATAACCTGGCAACTTTCAGTATATAACCTGGCAACTCTCAGGAATTGAATATAACGTGGCAACTGTCTGGTGTAGTATACAACCTGGCAACTCTCATTAATAGAATATAACCAGGTAACTCTTTCGTATAGAAAAAACTGAAAACTTTTAGTATTTAACCTGGCAACTCTCAGTAAATAACCTGGCAACTCTCCTGGTATAGTATATAACCTGGCAACTCTCCTGGTATAGCATATAACCTGGCAACTCTCTGGTACATTTTATATAACCTGGCAACTCTATGGTTTAGTGTATATAACCTGGCAAATCTCTGGTACATTTTATATAACCTGGCAACTCTCTGGTTTAGTGTATATAACCTGGCAAATCTCTGGTATAGAATATAACGTGCCAACTTCCTGGTATAGTATACAACCTGCCAACTCTCTGGTATAGAATAGAACCTGGCAACTCCAGTGTAGTATATAAACTGGCAAATCTGTAAATAACTTGGAAACCCTCTGCTGTAGTATATAACCTTCGAACATTCTAGTACGGTGTATATAACCAGGCAACTTTCTGGTATATTATATAACATGGCAACTCTCTGTTATAGAATTAACCTGGCAACTCTCTGGTATAGAATATAACCTGCCAACTTTCAGTATATAACCTGGCAACTCTCTGGTTTAGAATATAATGTGCCAACTCTCTGGTATAGTATACAACCTGCCAACTCTCTGGTATAGAATATAACCTGGCAACTCTCTGGTAGTGAATATATCATGGCAACTCTCAGTATATAACCTGGCACCTCTCAGGTATAGAATATAATCTGCCAACTTTCAGTCTATAACCTTGCACCTCTCTGGTATAGAAAATAAGATGTCTTCTCTGTGGTATAGAATATAACCTGGCAACTCTCTGGTATAGAATATAACCAGGCAACTGTCTGGTATAGAATGTAACTTGGCAAGTTTCAATACGTAACCTGGCAACTCTCTGGAAGATAATATAAACTGGCAACTCTCTGGTATAGTATATAACCTGGCAACTCCAGTGTAGTGTATATAACTATCTGGTATAGTATACAACCTGACAACTCTCTGGTATAGTATATAACCTGGCAAATCTATATATATCTTGGAAACCCTCTGCTATAGTATATAACCAGGCAACATTCTGGTATATTATATCACATGGCAACTCTCCGGTATAGAATATAACCTGCCAACTGTCAGTGTATACAACCTGGCAACCCTCTGGTATAGTATACAACCTGCCTACTATGGTATAGTATATAACCTGGCAACTCTCTGGTATAGTATACAACCTGCCTACTATGGTATAGTATATAACCTGGCAACTCTCTGGTATAGTGTATAACCTGCCAAATTTCAGTATATAACCTGGCACCTCTCCGGTATAGAATATAACCTGCAAACTTTCAGTTTGTAACCTGGAAACTCTCTGATATAGAATATAAACTGGCAACTATTTGGTAGAGAATATATCCTGGCAGATCTCAGTATATAACCTGCCAACTCTCTGGTATACGATATAACCTGGCAACTCTCTGGTATAGAATATAACCTGGCCACTCTCTGGTATAGACTATATCTGGCAACTGTCAGTATATAGCCTGGCAACTCTGTTATAGCATATAACCTTGCAACTCTTTGGTATAGCATACAAACTTTCAACTCTCTGGTAATGAATACAACCTGGCAACTCTCTGGTATAGAATAATAACCTGTTCATTCACTGGTATAGAATATAACCTGGCAACTTTCAGTATATAACCTGGCAACTCTGGTATAGCATACAAACGTTCAACTCTCTGGTATAGAATATAACCTGTTAATTCACTGGTATGGAATATAACCTGGCAACTCTCTGTATATAACCTGGCAACTCTCTGGTAGAGTATAAACCTGGCAACTGTCTGGTTTAGTATATAACCTGACACCTCTCTGGTATAGAATATAACCTGACACCTCTCTGGTATAGAATATAACCTGGCAACTCTCTGGTATAGAATATAACCTGGCAACTCTCTAGTATATAGTCTTCAATTTACTGGAATATAATTTAACCTGGCAACTCTTGTATAGAAAGGCCCCCTGGCAACTCTCTGCTATAGTATATAACCTGGCAACTCTGTATTCAACGTGGCATCTCTCAGCATATAACTTGGAAACCCTCTGCTATAGTTTTTAACCTGGCAACTTTCTGGTATGGTATATAACCAGGCAACTCTCTGACATATTATATAACATGGCAACTCTCTGTTATAGAACATAACCTGGCAACTTTCAGTGTACAACCGGGCAACTCTCTGGTATAGAATATAACGTGCCAACTCGCTGGGAAAAACTGGTGAGTACTGTAGCTGCAGAGTAAAATTCCTCAAAATAAATGTTCAACTTTACTTTGGCTGGTATTTTGTTCGGATCCTAGCATAAATCCTAATTGGATGTTCAGTTGTACATGTGCGTTTATGCTTACACAAGCGCGAATGTCAAGGGAAGAAAACCAAGTATCCTGGCAGACTACAATTTGTTCAGAATGAGTCTGATGTAATCAGGTAATTTTCAGGTCAATGCCTTGAGGTCAGTCAGAATTGGTGTCGAGGGAGTCTAGTGAATTTACTACGAGTCACTCTGTCTTCCACTATTGTAGTGGCGATAGGTATGAAGAAGTCTATTTCATAGCTATGTTATCCACGGAGGAGCTAACCTCACGACGGAAGTACTCTTTAAGTATTGGACCAGTCGTACGTGGTGTGATCATGGTTCATGACTTCTAATAACTTTCCTCCTGAATGGAGGGTTCTATTTATTAGTGGCATGTGTGTTAACCATTGGAAGAGTGCACTGGAGGTCCCCTTCCCCGTGTTGCACACTGAGTGACTCCTAACTACTCTGTCGCTGTTGTCAAGGGTAATTTGATTGGTTAGGTATCTAACCTTCTTACTGATTGTAGCTGGTCTGACTGTTGCTGGCATTGGTACTGGTACTCAAGGGGAAATATTATCCTACCGGAACACATGATTAGAGCATTTTACTAGTTGTAATGTAGTTGAACCTACACATGGCCAGGCATGACTATTTTTGGCATTTGTTTGAGGTGGAAGTCCACTGGACTTCTTCTACGACCAGTGTGGTACACCTCAGTAATATCTTAGATGTGTTCTAAGATTATCCCCGTCTAGGGGCCTGTCTGCTCCTCACTGTTCTCATAGGGGAGTTTACAACTAAATTTGTTTTATGCTCTGGCGGTCTTGTACGGTGTTGCACGTAGTCCCCCCCAAACAGGCTCATCATAGGTCTAGCCTACTATTCCCCTCCTTTGTGTCTCGGGACCACCCCACCAGTGGGTGGTGTTGGTACCCGAGGCACAAACAAAAAGGTCAGACCCTATGTACGAGTTGTCAGTGGCCGTGTTGTTATAAGAATGGCTGTAACCTTTCAACCAAATCTCCTGGGGTTTATGCTTCAAAACGCTCAGTGGCTGTCGAGGCCTGTCAGTCACCACAGCGTCCACGTGTGGCAACCTCTTCAGTACCTGCGAACTGAGATGAGAATATCGGTCTGTGATATCGCAAAGTGTTTCAACAGTGGGAGGCATCGGGTCAGTTGCTGGACTGACGCCATTAGTGTCATTGTAAGGGGTGGCAGTCCCCCACAAAGCGGGAGGTATATCATCGGAAGCAGAGTACACTCTGTGCATCAATGTTTTTATTGCTGAGACGGCCACAGTGCTTGTGGAAGTGTCCGAAGGGCAAGAGAAGTTGATCTAAACTACCGTATTGCACGACTGCAAGGAGGAGGGAAGTTGCTCATTCACAGAGACCGCTGGCTCGAAATCATGAAAAGAATGTTAAATCAGGTTTGCTGATGGATTGTGTCGAGATATTGTAATATCGCCTTGGATCGGATTCTGCACCAACCTGTGTTCATTAACTGATCGTCTTTGGTCTGCAGCCTTTTGAGGAGAACCGTGTTACTTTGAGTAACGTTTAACAAAACTGCATGCATGTTATCAAGTTGAGCGCTCCTGTTTGTAGATAACTCTTCAGATTTATCTAGTTTGGCGTGGACATCGTATTTAGTTTTGGCCAAATTGAGTTGTTCCTGAAGCATACGATTTTGTTCCTGTAGAGGACAATTTTGTTGAAGAGTTTGTGCTTGTTCATGATCATAAGTTTTTGCAATTACATTTAATTGTTACGTTTTCAAACGCAGTTCCATAGCTAGCAGAATTTTTTCCTTTTCTGCATTTGTCATTGGTTTCCCGGTTCTCTCCACCTGTCCCTTTATGTCTACCGTTACCTACTCGTGCTTCAGCTGTGCAGTGTGGAAATGGACTGATGCCAATCTCGGATGGCAAGACATCCGGGCTAGACCGGAGAGAACTTTACAAGGCCTGCGCCCGATTGTTGATTTTGGAGAGCGTTGTTCACCATGTCTGATGTTTTTCCACTAATGGGATAATTAGGGTTGGCATCGCTGCTGAGGTCAGAGATCAATCATTTTATGGGTGGAGGTTCACTAATTAGCGGGTGAGTGGGGACTACCCCCTCTGATAGCTTGCACATTTCCTAATTTTCCAAAGTTTGGTTTGGAACATGTTGGAAGCTGCAAAGACGATTTTAATCTATTTATAGAGGTTAATGAACCATCAGTACTGTACCAGTAATATGGGAGTTGGACGTGAATGAATTTGCAAAAGTAAATTGAAGTAATTAATCAATGATAATAATTAATCATACCTGGATATGCTATCTGGGAATTAAACTTTACTTAACCTGGGAAGTTGTTTCATCTAGGTTACAATTGCAAAGTTTAAAATGTTTCATTTAATTGGAAGAACCTAAAAGGTATGTTCGACAATTTAACTTATGAAATTGAATGAGACGATGATATCCAATCAATTAGGATTGTCTGGATTATCATAAAATAAACAGTAGTTTAAATGTTAGGTTACATTCACCACTCGGTTCACCTCTCCCTAAGGCCGAAGCCACATGGGATTCCTGCTGGATGCGGGACTTCCGTCAGTACTGGGGTTTACTAAATGTGCTTTGAAAAAGGAGATTTTACTGATTGATCAATTTAAATGATAAATCAAAACTTTAAATTGTCACATTGTAGGAAACCAATAAATTTGGATATTATTTAAAAGATCCACCTGAAAAGGGAAATCTGGCGATTCTACTTATTAGTTCAATTGAATGAGACATCGAGATCCAGTCAATTGCGATTGGCTGGATATCTTAACGTGATCCATGTTTGGGTGTGTAGTAACTTGACAAGGAATGCCCACACACATTTCTATATTACTTTCCTTTACTTTCAACCCAATAACTAAAAGGTGTACAGCCAGGTACAAACGGTACAAATATAGCAGAACTATGTAGCCCACTCAACCGGTGGTAGAATCACATTGCACAGAACTCACTCTTAGTGATGACATCATCAAAGGGGAAAGGTCACAGTCAATGCCAATAATAACCATGTAATTATTTATATGGTGTCCACACTATAACAGGGTGTTACCTAATTCCTTTTGAAGAAAATGTACTGGCGATTCTTCACAACCAGGGATCACTGAGCACAGAAATCTGAACTCAAACGGAAGTACTAAGGGCGGGACTTCCGTCTGCAAGGCGGAGGAATTCAACGTGACACAGGAAAAAGAAAATGATGTTTAACCTTTGTTAGTTTAGCACCTCTGCCTAAGCTAATCCTATCTGTTCAGAAATCTCAATTCCAAGCACAAAATAAGGTCCCCTTCACCATGAAAAGGGGGTTTACTGTGGAAATAGATACGTTTGTATCTGTTTCCTCTAGCATCTTCACACGGGCCTTTGCTGTTGTTCTGGGACTGATTTGCACTTTTCGCACCAAAGTACGTTCATTTCTAGGAGACAGAACGCGTATCCTTCCTGAGTGGTATGATGGCTGCGTGGTCCCATGGTGTTTATACTTGCATACTATTGTTTGTACAGATGAACATGGTACCTTCAGGTGCTTGGAAAATGCTCCCAAGGATGAGTCAAACTTGTGGAGGTCTACAATTTATTTTCAGATTTCATGGCTGATTTCTTTAGATTTTCCCATGATGTCAAGCACAGAGGCTCTGAATTTGAAGGTAAGCCTTGAAATGCATCCACACTACATCTCCAATTGACTCAAACGATGTCAATTAGCCTATCAGAAGCATCTAAAGCCATGACATCATTTTCTGCAATTTTTACAAGCTGTTTAAAGGCACAGTCAACTTAGTGTATGTAAACCTCTAGCCCACTGGAATTGTGATACAGTGAATTATAAGTGAAATAATCTGTCTGTTAACAATTGTTGGAAAAAATTACTTGTGTCATGCACAAAGTAGATGTCCTAACTCACTTGTCAAAACTATATTTTGTTAACAAGAAATTTGTGGAGTGGTTGAAAAATGAGTTTTAATGACACCAGCTTAAGTTTATGTAAACTTCTAACTTCAACTGTATGTTACTAACAAATGATAGGGATTCCCTAGTGGGCTAAGCCGATATGGTGGCTTGGTTGACAAAGGGAAGTGTGTGTGGACTGAGCGAGAGAGGGAAAGACCAGAGGGATCACGACACACAGTACTACTATAATTATATTAATTGAAATGCTAATCCTTTGCACATGAACACTCACTCATTCGGGAATAATTGCAATCAATATATATATTTACGCCCATGTTTCGTGATCTTTTCTGTTGCAATCTGGTCCGTCTGTTGGAGAGTCAGTTCGTCCACGTCTCTCTCTCTCTCTCTCTCTCTCTGCTTCCCTGAAGATCAAAGTATTTTGTGGTTAGAATGGATACCATTCAGAAATGTTACCATAGAATAGTTGTTTCGGCGGTTGTCAGTCTTTGCATCCCAGGTTTACATCATTTCTAGCTGCAGACTAGAAATTAGTATCTTAGATTTGCTCTTATTCTGTAGGGATAAGAGCGAATGAGAGCGAGTTCTTTGGTATTTTTCTCCGGTAAAGACAATAACGATTCTCCATCTTAAATTTTATCGTTTATTTACGTATTAGGGTACCTATTGTTTGATTATAAACGTTGATTGACTTGTTTGGATAAGTTTATTGGTAACGTTTGGGATTCATTTTGTATGCATTTTGAAGGAGGGAAACCGAGTGGATTATTGACTGAAGTATTTATGGATATAAAGAAGGACATTATCGAACAAAAGGACCATTTGTAATGTAACTGGGACCTTTTGGAGAGCCAACAGAAGAAGGTAAGGCATATATTATATCGCTATTTCTGACTTTCGTGTCGCAACTCCCTGGTTGAAAATGATTTGTTATGCATTTGTGTGCTGGGCGCTGTCCTCAGATAATCGCATGGTTTGCTTTCGCCGTAAAGCCTTTTTGAAATCTGACACGGCGGCTGGATTAACAACAAGTTGAGCTTTATTTTGATCTATTGCACTTGTGATTTCATGAAAGTTTAATATTTATAGTAATTTAATTTGAATTTGGCGCTCTGCATTTTTATTGGAAATTGTCGAAATGGGACGGCAGCGTCCCACTAATCCACAAGAAGTTAAAGGTTTAACATCACATTACATCATTTCACAAATAGTTTCATCTTTACTCATTCATTTTATACAATAATTAGATGTAAACCTCATAACGGAGGCACCTATATAAACAGAGTTACGGTAATGTGGCTGTACTGTCTTTCATGAGGCCATAAACATGTAACAAACCGGACCGGGTTGTAGCTGGCTTCTCCATCGACTGTTTACACATTCTCTGAAACATGGATATTGTTCAGTTCTCAAATTCTGTGATGTAGTAGAAGTTCCTTTGTTCTACTGTGAAACTCTCACTTTCTATAATGCATGGCCAGGAGGAGAAAGTCTCCGCCAGGAATTTACGACCTGAGATAACAGAACCTGGGTGTAGGAGAGAGTGAGAGAGCGGGGGAAGCCACGATCTATATCCAGAAAAGGCCACGTCATGACACCTGTTAATTCACTGGTATAGAATATAACCTGGCAACTCTCTGGGGTAGAATATAACCTGGCAACTCTCTGGTATTAAATCTAACCTGGCACCTCTTTGGTATAGGATATAACCTGGAAACTCTGGTATAGAATACAACATGGCAACTCTCTGGTATAGAATAAACCTGGCAACTTTCAGAATATAACCTGGCAACTCTCTGGTATAGTATACAACCTGAAAATAAGGGAGAGCCGCACACTCTAGGAGCTCAGATGCAAAAATGTAATATCCATCCAACGTTTCGACAGCCAAGCTGTCTTCATCAGGGTATCATCACAAACACTGCGAGATGACTCGTTTATATAGTGTCAGAAGACACACAGGTGTCTGTAATCATGGCCTAATATCATTGGTTAACTCTGAAATATAAAAATGGCATACAAAGGACATACAAAAGAACAAATGGCAACTCTCTGGTAGGGAACATAACCTTGTAACTCCCTGGTAGAGAATCAAACCTGGCAACTCTCTGGTATAGTTTAACCTGGCAACTCTCTGGTAAAGAATATAACCTGGCAACTTTCAGTATACCTGGCAACTTCAGTATTTAACCTGTCAACTGTACTCCAGTAATGTGTTGCATTGGATTTGCCCAAAACAACATTTTATTCAGGACAAAAAGTTAATTGCTTTGCCACATTTTTTGCAGTATTACTTTAGTGCCTTGATGCAAACAGGATGCATGTTTTGGAATATTTTTGTTCTGTACAGGCTTCCTTCTTTTCACTGTGTGATTTAGAATAGTATTGTGGAGTAACTACAATGTTGTTGATCCATCCTCGGTTTTCTCCTATCACAGCCATTAAACTAACTGTTTTAAAGTCACCATTGGCCTCATGGTGAAATCCCTGAGTGGTTTCCTTCCTCTCCGGCAACTGAGTTAGGAAGGACGCCTGTATTTTTGTGGTGACTGGGTGTATTTATACACCATCTAAAGTTTAATTACTTCATCATGCTCAGAGGGATATTACATTTCAGTTTTCTTTACCCATCTACCAGTAGGTGCCCTTCTTTGCGAGGCATTGGAAAACCTCCATGGTCTGTGTTTGAATTTGTGATTTGAAATTCACTGCTTGACTGAGGGACCTTACAATTATCTCTGTGTGGGGTAAAGAGATTAGGTAGTCATAAAAAAAGTATGTCAAACACTTATTGCACACCGAGAGTCCGTGCAACTTATTATGTGACTTGCTAAGCACATTTTTACTCCTGAACTTATTTAGGCTTGACATTTCAGCTTTTTGCTTAAAATAAAAAAATAATTTGTAAACATTTCGAAAAACATAACACTGACATGGGGTATTGTGTGTAGGCCAGTGACAAAAAAATAAAAAAATTCAGGCTGTAACACACAATGTGGACAAAGTCAAGTGGTGTGAAAACTTTCTGAAGGCACTGTGATAATACTTTAGGTCCAGGCTTATATATTTGATTCAGACAATACAATAATAATATAGGGAACCTCTTCACATTCTGATGTATGATCATCACGTAATTAAGGGTTCAAGCTGCGAGAAACCCTTTTGTATTTGTTGGCAGTCATTATTAATATTACATAGTAATTATTGAATTAGGGTACAGAAAAGTAGTTCAACATTTATTTACATTGTCTATTGTGTTACACTGTAACATAACTAATTTATACAGTAATTTTGGCTTTCAACAGTAAACTCAAACGTTTAACTACATAATACTGTAAATGATGGTGCATTGTGGGAAAATGTATATATTTTAATAGTATAATAGTCCATTTTACAATATTGTACTGCCATTACACAGTACTTGCTTTGAGACTGTATGTATATTACAGTAGCAATAATGTAATATGAAATACAGAATTGTACTTGCCACTAAGCTGCCTGTAAATTACTGTCAAATTCATGGAAACCCCTGTACAGTGTAGGCCTGCTATTATCCATTGTCTCAGTCACTCACCAGGATTTGTTCAAACTGAGATTATATGAAATATATAATATCATAGGCCTACTTAAAACTACATTGAAGGCTAATACCATACCAGAGCCATTAATGAGAAACAAAAGGCATAGGCCTGTTTCTCCACTGTAGTGACTACAGTATGCCACTGCCAGCACTGCAAGTTGTTAAAGTGGGCGGAGTATTTCTCTGGTCTCGTGAGTGCTAGTGCGGTGCGCTGGAACTGCGTGGATCGAAGCAGCATGTTTTTCGCGAGGACCAGCTGTGTGTGTGGGACATTGGCGCACGCTGCTGTGTGAAATCGCAGCATCAGTTTGAAAAGGGACAATGAGGAGAGAAGAGGGGACCATCCATCCCTATCCCGCCAGCGTCAAGAAAAATAACACTTCTCAACCTAGGGCAGTCCGTTTACAGGGCAGGCTAGATTCTGAGAAAGTCTGCTCTGTTTCCGAATAGCCTACATGGCTCAAACAGTGCAGCTATGTTGACAGGTAGCATATTTACATTTTAGCATCTAGCTTTATTACCATACTTTTGCATACCGGTATGCCCCTGTCTGATAAGCAAGGAGGTGATCTGTGGAGGAGACACGGCAACTGCACTGCAACGAAGTGAAGTTCACCACCAGCGGCTCTGCAGGTACAGTAATGCTGGATACATTGTATCATTGTTTGAAAGCTTCAAGAGCTCGCTAGCTACAGTAACTGTTTTTCACAGGAGATGATGATAGGCTATTGTGCGTTGCAGGTCGCGTGCATAAAACCTTCTATCCAACAAAACAGCGAACTATGAGAAATGTGTTATGTTTTTGTGTATGAAGCAGAATGCCTTGTGATGCTCGTGGATTGCGTGTTGTGTGCATGTGTAGCTAGTAGTTTATACCTACTGCCTCCGTTTTGCACCGTATTGGGTCCATTCCAAGGCTTGGTTTGTCATTGTTCAAGTGTAATAGGTAGATATGAGAAAAGGAAGAGCGAAACCAGTGTTTCAGCTTGCCAACCACACAGTCGCCAGGCTACATTATGCAGATAGGAAACGGAACAACACGCGATCGGACGGCCATGTGTTTTTATCTTTTTATCAGCCATTATTTTACATTAGCCTAGGCTATTGACTCATCAATAAATGAACGGAAATAATTATGTATGAATAATCAAATCCTGTAGTTGTGTTTGTCTTACAAAGACATATTGGTCAAATATTATGCCATTTGATTTTTCGAATAATTTGTCATTCGATTAGGTCATGATGTTGCCAACGTGCATCTCACTAATGTGAGTCGCTCTCTCAGGAATGCAAGAGCCCACAATCCCACATCAACATCCACACGACAGGGATGCCATGCTTCATTTTCTCTTCTAATCTCCGAAAGCGAGAATAGGGAAATTAATTTAGAACATAAAATGGAGGTCAAATAACATAGGCCTATTTCATAACCATTTTAGAATAGACGGAAATGTAGTGGTCATTCTGCAGAGCATGCCTTATGAATTGACATATTCTGTGCATAGAATTCTAACCTGCTAGAATTCAATGTGACTGACGACGGCAGAGAGAGCATCCCGTACAGTCCACGGGAATGTCAGCCGCGCACGAAATCATATCGTTATCATTAAATATTAGCATACATAATCACAATTGCTCGGCTCAGATTGCGGCTCGTTTGGGTTTAATATTATGTCACTGCGGATATACTGAAGCATGCAATGCCAGTAGTCAATATCTATCCACTGTGCCTGTCTGTCTGCACAGATCCGGACCCTATTCATAAAATGTTACTCTATTCGCCAAGTCAATTGTCAGAAAATGACAATGGTAAGAATTAGATCGCCTATATTAGACTCCAGCCGCGTTGGTTTCTTGGAATGAACGATGGCGTAACGCTGCCGCACCGCAGTCAGTGGCACTGTTGTGGACGACACAGCTGCGTCCATCCATAAACCCCGGTGACGCTTTCTCCATTCTCTAGCACGCACATAGCCTTCTGTTTGTTGCAAGCACCTCTTTCTTGGTGAAATACGGATACATATTGTCCCGCGATGTTGTTAATAGTGCATTATAAGAAGTATTACCCATGTGACAGTTGGAGTCCAGCAACAGCTCAAGAGTGCTTCGATTTCCAATATCACGCGCCCCTATAGTATTAACTATCATCTTGCGTGTAATCAAGACGATGGACTGTCGTAAAGACAGAGGGCATTTCAGGCCAAATTGTTGAAATGTCGATTTTAGACACTTCAGAAATGGTGTTTGCTGCTTTGAATTCATAGAGAGAACAATACATATGTGGGCCATATCAGAGTGTATTTTTTTTAATGCAAATATCATTTCCAAAATAATAGGCCTTGGACAATAAATGGTTCCCAAGGATTCAAACTCAACACCAAAACCTTATTTTCTTCATCAAAGCTTTTTTTTGTTTTGGAATTTTCAACATGTAGCAGAGCATTGAAGCTTTTTGACTAGTTTTTACAGTTTTTTTATCCTCTTATGTTGTGTAGTAAATGTTTTCATTTAAAGTACATTGTGTTGCATTCCATGTCTAAACTGTGCTGTATAAATAAAGCTTGATTTGATTTAGTTGGTTTAGCTGTTGCTGGTATTTAACTGCTACAGTATTTAAAGTTGATGATTTAGGGCCAGGAATCTGGTGCCCCCAAACTGATCAGTCCTGACATCCCATGGCACCTAATGCTGTGCAGGGTTATTGGGTGTCAGTTTGGCATGCAGAGGGAGGAGAGGGAGGGCAAGGTGGGATGTTTGGCATTCTTCTGACTGTGTGTGTGACTTCATAGAGGGAATTTCCCCCGTGGATAATAACCACAGTTTCACTTTCCACTGTGAACTATAGTATTTAGCCAAAGCAAGAGCATAATGCTGTGACTGTGACACTGATTGGCCCAGAGCCCAAATGGCACTTACCATGTTTGCCATTAGGACCAGAATGGAGTGCAGTTTGTTCTTGATACTGAACATGAGCACACTTTGAGAAACAACACAGTCTCACGAGTCATTCCAGCTCGAGCCAAAACACATACAGTGGTGGTATGGTAAACATTTAAGAAGGAACGAAGAGTCTCCAAAGTGCGGTCCTGAACGTGTGTGTGTGTATGTGTGTGTTTTGCATGTGTGTGTGTGTGTCAAAGGTGGCTCTGTTCAGCCAAGATTAGTTCAGCCTGGTGAGGACAACATTGATATTCATCCTACACTTGCTTCTGGATGCCCTGTCAGTTTCCTCATCCCTCAGGTGTCAGTCACTAGTGGGGGTGTATGCGGTGTCAGTCATCACGCTGACCTTGGGAGCAGGTGAGTAAGAGGAAACATTCTCTGCAAACTCCTAATCCTTGGTCCTAGACATAAGAGTACATGAACAGACATCTTTCTAGAGAGCCCAGTGAACCAGATGACTGATTATAGCCATGCATATGGCTTAATGCTGATAATAATCTACAGGAAATGGCAGTCAGTTCAGTCCACCATTGATCTATATGGTCCAGTAGGCTACATTATGTCCAGCACTCATTACTCTACTAGCCATCTGATTAGAACAACTGTTTGTTTCCATTATATACAGTATCTTGAAATTCCTGCCCACTGTCCTAACCAACTCACACATTTCACTACTATTAAAAGCAAAACGAAGCAAAATGAATAGTCACCGGTAGATGGCCGATTAATTAGGGCCGATTTCAAGTTTTCATAAGATGGATGAAATCATAGATGGATGAAGATGGATGAAATCATACCTTGAAGGCAGAACTCAGTGTGTCAGAGTGAGCAATGAGCTGTCGCCCACTCTTAGCTATGATGTGGGCGTGCCCCAAGGGTCAATACTGGGGCCCCTCCTGTTCAGCCTGTACATTAATGATCTGCCTTCCGTCTGCACTGGGTCTGAAGTTCAAATGTATGCAGATGATACAGTGATATATGTGCATGCAAAGAGCAAACAACAAGCTGCACAAGAACTCATTACTGTAATGGTCCAGGTTACAAAGTGGCTCAGTGACTCGTGTTTGCATCTCAATGTGAAAAAAACAGTTTGCATGTTCTTCACAAAGAGGGCAACAGATGCTACTGAGCCAGATGTCTATGTGTCAGGGGAGAAGCTCCAGGTGGTATCTGATTTTAAGTACCTTGGAATCATACTTGATTCCAACCTCTCTTTTAAAAAGCATGTGAAAAAGGTAATTCAAATAACCAAATTCAACCTAGCTAATTTCCGATTTATACGAAATTGTTTGACCACAGAGGTAGCAAAACTGTATTTCAAATCGATGATACTCCCCCACTTAACATACTGCTTGACTAGTTGGACCCAAGCTTGCTATACAACATTAAAACCTATTCAGTCTGTCTACAAACAGGCTCTCAAAGTGCTCGATAGAAAGCCCAATAGCCATCATCACTGTTACATCCTCAGAAAGCATGAGCTCCTGAGTTGGGAAAATCTTGTGCAATACACCGATGCATGTCTTGTATTCAAGATCCTAAATGGCCTAGCTCCCCCTCCACTCAGTATTTTTGTAAAACAGAAAACCCAAACATATGGCAGCAGATCCACAAGGTCTGCCATGAGAGGTGACTGTATAGTTCCCTTAAGGAAAAGCACCTTTAGTAAATCTGCTTTCTCTGTGAGAGCTTCCCATGTCTGGAATACACTGCCATCAGACACACATAACTGCACCACCTATCACACTTTCACAAAATGCATGAAGACATGGCTAAAGGTCAATCAGACTTGTGAACATAATCCCTAGCTGTGTATTGCCACTTTCCATGTTGTCTGTTGTCTGTAGCTTGTGAGGTGTGGAAACACTTTGTTGTTTTTATGGATTGTGTCTTGTTGCTTTTTGTTCTATGTTGCTCTGTCTGTATGCTACATCTTGCTTGTCCTATGTTGCTCTGTCTGTATGCTATGTCTTGCTTGTCCTATGTTACTCTGCGTGTGCTCACTGTTCAATGACTGTCTATATTGTAATTGTTTTTAATAACCTGCCCAGGGACTGCGGTTGAAAATTAGCCGGCTGGCTAAAACCGGCACTTTTACTGAAACGTTGATTAATGTGCACTGTCCCTGTAAAAATAAAATAAACTCAAACAAACTAACAAATCAAATACATTTTTTATTTGTCACATACACATGGTTAGCATATGTTAATGCGAGTGTAGTGAAATGCTTGTGCTTCTAGTTCCGACAATTGGTAATCGGCATTTTTGGACACTGATTATGGCCGATTACATTGCACTCCATGAGGAGACTGCATGGCAGGCTGACTACCTGTTATGCGAGTGCAGCAAGGAGCCATGGTAAGGTGCTAGCTAGCATTAAACTTATCTCATAAAAACAATCAATCTTAACTAGTAATTATGTTAACTACACATGGTTGATGATATTACTAGTTTATCTAGCTTGTCCTGCGTTGCATATAATCGATGTGGTGCCTGTTAATTTATCATTGAATCACAGCCTACTTCGCCAAACGGGTGATTTAACAAGCCCATTCGCAAAAAAGCACTGTCGTTGCACCAATGTGTACCTAACCATAAACATCGACGCCTTTCTTAAAATCAATACACAAGTATATATTTTTAAACCTGCATATTTAGTTAATATTGCCTGCTAACATGAATTTCTTTTAACTAGGGAAATTGTTGTCACATCTCTTGCGTTCTGTGCAACAGAGTCAGGGTAACATTATATGCAGCAGTTTGGGCCGCCTGGCTCGTTGCGAACTGTGTGAAGACCATTTCTTCCTAACAAAGACAGCCAACTTCGCCAAACGGGGGATAATTTAACGAAAACGCATTTTCGAAAAAAGCTCAATCGTTGCACGAATGTTCCTAATCCTTAACATCAATGCCTTTCTTAAAATCAATACACAGAAGTATATATTTTTAAACCTGCATATTTAGTTAAATGAAATGCATGTTAGCAGGCAATATTAACTAGGGAAATTGTGTCACTTCTCTTGCGTTCATTGCACGCAGAGTCAGGGTATATGCAACAGCTTGGGCCGCCTGGCTCGTTGCGAACTAATTTGCCAGAATTTTACATAATTATGACATAACATTGAAGGTTGTGCAATGTAACAGCAATATTTAGACTTATGGATGCCACCTGTTAGATAAAATACGGAACGGTTCCATATTTCACTGAAAGAATAAATGTTTTGTTTTCGAAATGATAGTTTCTGGATTTGACCATATTAATGACCTAAGGCTCATATTTCTGTGTGTTATTATATTATAATTAAGTCTATGATTTGATAGAGCAGTCTGACTGAGCGGTGGTAGGCAGCAGCAGGCTCGTAAGCTTTCATTCAAAGAGCACTTTACTGCGTTTGCCAGCATCTCTTTGCAATGCTTCAAGCATTGCGCTGTTTATGACTTGAAGCCTATCAACTCCCGAGATTAGGCTGGCAATACTAAAGTACCTATTAGAACATCCAAAAGTCAAAGTTATTTGAGATACAAATGGTATAGAGAGAAATAGTCCTATAATAACTACAACCTAAAACGTCTTACCTGGGAATATTGAAGACTCATGTTAAAAGGAACCACCAGCTTTCATATGTTCTCATGTTCTGAGCAAGGAACTTAAACGTTAGATTTTTTTACATGGCACATATTGCACTTTTACTTTCTTCTCCAACACTTTGTTTTTGCATTATTTAAACTAAATTGAACATGTTTCATTATTTATTTGAGACTAAATAGATTTTATTGATGTATTATATGAAGTTAAAATAAAAGTGTTCATTCAGTATTGTTGTAATTGTCATTATTACAAATATATAGACAGAAGCCACAGTGAGGTTGAGGAGGACCTGATCTGAGAAGGGACTTGTCTTGGCCATTAATCAGGAGGGATTCCCTGGGTCATCACGGCGACAGCGGAAATGTTCAAACAGCTCTAAGTGAACATACTTCCTCCCTGTTGGCACCGGCTTACAGGCGTCACAAGTGGAAATTACACCCCTCTCTCTTTCTTTCTCTATATCATCCACATTAATGAAATGGCACACAAATGTGTGTGTGTGTGTGTGCTCTCCCACACATTTATGTACATAAACATTTCTAGGCTAGCGAGTGTGTGTGTTCATATGTTAACACTATGTATGGGAATGAGCTCACATGTTGACTGGGTGCTGTGTTTGGCCTGGAGCCTGACCTGTACGTAGCCTGTAGCCCAGTCCTGTCAAGGGTTGGATAGTACTGTGCGACCCTGGTGGGGAGCATATGGACCCAGCCTGCTTTCACAGTGAGGTGGAGGGGCACTTTCTCTGCCCAGCCTGCCTTCTCACCAAGGTGAAGGGCTTGGATGGTTCTGTTATCACACTGTGAGCTTGGTGGGGAGTGTATGGACCCAGTATGAACCCAAAATGGTTTCTCAGTTAGGTGGAGGGGTGGATGGAGATCTCTCTGCTCTCGCTCTCCCGTGGAGTGCTGTGTTTGGCCCAGAGCCTGTCTTGTCAAAGGTTGGATGGTTCTACAACCCTGGAGGAGAATGTATGGTCCGAGTATGAACCCAACCTGGCTTCTCAGTTAGGTGGAGAAGCTCTCTTTCTCAGTTCTCCCTTTCTCCCTTGGAGAGAAGTTTGGCAAAGGGATCCTCTCTCTCTCTTTCTCTCTCTCTCTCTCTCTCTCTCTGCCCAGCCTGCCTTCCCAGCTAGGTGGAGAGGTTGGCTGGTTCTATGTGACCCTGGAGGGTATTTTTCTCTCTCTGCTTTCTCTCTCGTTCAGTGTCCAGCTTGCCTGCAGTGAGGTGCAGGACCAGGCTCTCTCTGCTCTCCCTTTGCCCTGTGGAGAGAGCAGCCGGTCATCAGCTGTAGGGCTCATTCACAAGACACCAACAACACACACACACTATACTGCTTTCATAGTTGATGAAGGTCATGTGTTCTCTGGGTCGGGATAGAGGACTATCTGCCAGTGTGTTAAAACAGGGCCTACAGTCAAGCTACCAATGCCAGTAGCTATAGCAAACCTATTTATTTGTTTGTGTCCTCTTACAGGGGGGATTGGTTGCAGCTTTGTGGAGAATCGTTTTTTAAAATGGATTAATTTGTCTTATCAAGTCTTAAAATGTTAACGTGTCAAGCGTAGCTGTGGCCGCCAATAAGGGCCGCTTTTATCAATATCTGTGGCAGGTTTCATTGATAGACGTCAAAAATATTTTCCTTAGTGCTTCCCTGTCCACAGTATCACTGCCCTACTCTATCTTACCCTCTATCTCTCCTCTTATCCAGTTCTCTCTACCTCCTTCTAGCCCCCTTCTCTCTCGTTTTCTCTCTCTCTCTCCTCTTACCCCTTCTCTTCTTTCTTTCTATCCTTTACCTCCTCTTACCCCCCCCCCCCCCCCCTGTAATTGCTATAGATTCCTGGACAGGGGCTTGTTGGCAGAATGCCCCAGTGTGTTGGTTCTCTGTTGGTGAAACAAGAGAACATATGGTTAGTCCCTCTCCTTCTATCCCCACCCCCTTCCTCTCTGTCTCTATTTCTCTCTCGTCCTCTCTCTTTTTTTCTGCATTACATCATCTTGATATGGGAGCTGATTGGTTTGGCATTACTGCTCTGTGAGAGCAAAGGGACCAGGAGAAAGCACTGGATCTGAAAGTGTGTTATTGGAGCTCAGTTCAACCAAAATGTGCTCATGCAACAGAGGTGGTTCGGTGAACCGCACTCTTGTGGTGAGTAACCTTGCCAGATACTTAAAGACGTGTTTCTCGTTGAACTAATGCCTACACTTTAGCTCAGCGGGTTAAAAACAGAGTCTTGTGGCGCTTCCCGGAGAACCGGGTTCGAAAACCCTGGTCGGTCGAACTCCTAACTCACGCCGAGTCAAAACGATGTGTGTCAAAGTGAACTTGATACAGAGAAAGAGAGGGAGCCAACCTGGTGAGTTAGTGTGTTGTGTGGCAGGCTTTGTCTTCCCAACAGTTTACTGCTGGACATCCTGCTGAACCCCTCAGCCAGCTAAATGCATCACATCTACTCACTCTACTGTGTTTGGATCGATCCCTCTGATGGTAGTTACATCATAGCTCTCACTGCTGCCCAGTGTGTTTTGTGTGAGTGTGTTTTAGTAATGTAGAGTTACATCATATAACGCTGCTTCACATTGACGAAATCCAGAGTAGACTGCCTGTTAAGCCTTTCTGCATGACGGTTGTTATCAACTCTGTGCAATCAGCTTCCTGGCTCTGTTCCTAGTGGTTGGTGTTTGTGTGCGTGTGCGTGTTATATTCTGGATCACATGACCTCTTCTTTGTCTCTACTTCTTTTCGTCAATGACAGTAATAACAGGTGCAGGTACAGACAGACACAATATAATGTTGACATCCTCATAACACCTTCTTCCTGGTGACTGTTGAGTGTGTATAAATAATGTCACAGTTTCCTTGACATTAGTTGGTGTTAAACCCCCCTCCTTCCCAGACTCACACCCATGCACTACAGTAAACCTTAAGTGAAGCATGTGGGTTCAAAGAAAGAACTAGTGCGGGCAGTGACACTTTCTAAATGTAGCAGTTCCTCTTTCTACAGTATTTCCTCTAACCACACAAAGCCTCCCATTCGTGTCCTCTGATTTCCTTCATGGTCCTTTTTTTGTCCACTTCTCAGTCTGTCTGACTGTATTTATAACACTTTCCCATAACAGATTCTTTATGTGTGTGTGTGTATTTTTATGATTGCACAAAAACCCCATGTGTTCTGTTTATATCAATGACGTCGTACTGTATTTGCGTAATGATTGCCCTGTGGTAAGACTCGTACACTGCACAAAAATATAAACGCAACATGCAGCAATTTTAAAGTTACATTTCATATAAGGAAACCAGTCAATTGAAATAAATTCATTTGGCCCTAATCTATGGAATTCACATGATTGGAAAGACTGTCACGTCCTGACCAGTAAAGGGGTCATTTGTCATGTAGTATGGTCAGGCGTGGCAGGGGGTGTTGTTTTTGTGTGTTTTGGGGTTGGTTTATTTAGAGGGGATTTGTTCTAGTTTTCATTTTCTATGTTCGTTTTCTATGTGTGGCCGAGTATGGTTTCCAATCAGAGGCAGGTGTCTTTCGTTGTCTCTGATTGGAAGCCATACTTAGGCAGCCCTTTTTTCCTTTGGGTTTGTGGGTGGCTGTTTTCTGTATAGCTCGTGTGCCTTACGGAACTGTTTGGTCGTTTGTTTATTTTGTTTCAGTGTTCTCTCGAAATAAAGTAAGAAGATGAGCACTATTCCCGCTGCGCCTTGGTCTGTCCCTTACGACGCCTATGACAGAACCACCCACCGAAAGAAGACCAAGCAGCGGGGTAAGGAGTAGGAGAGGTATTATGGAGTCGTGGACGTGGGAGGAGAATTTAGACGGGAAAGGAACCTGGAGGCAGGCTGGGGAGTATCATCGACTGAAGGAGGAACTGGAGGCATCGAAGGCAGAGCGGCGCTACTATGAGGCGCTGTATAAGCTAAGAGGCAAGTGCGAGAGGCACCCCCAAAACAAGAAGATGAGCACTATACCCGCTGCGCCTTGGTCTGTCCCTTACAAATACAGATATGCATCTCTTGGTCACAGATACCTTAAAAAAAGGTAGGGGTGTGGATCAGAAAACCAGTCGGTATCTCGTGTGACCACCATTTGCTTCATGCAGCGCGACACATCTCCTTTGCATAGAGTTGATCAGGCTGTTGATTGTGGCCTCTTCAATGGCTGTACGAAGATGCTGGATTTTAACGGGAATTGGAACACGCTGTCGTGTCAATCCAGAGCGTCCCAAACATGCTCAGTGGGTGACATGTCTGGTGAGTATGCAGCCCATGGAAGAACTGGGACATTTTCAGCTTCCAGAAAGTGTGTACATATCCTTGTGACATGGGGCCATGCATTATCATGCTGAAACATGAGGTGATGGCGGTGGATGAATGGCACAACAATGGGCCTTAGGATCTCGTCACGGTATCTTTGTGCATTAAACTTTCCATTGATTAAAATGCAATTGTGTATGTTGTCCGTAGCTTATGCCTGCCTACTCATACCATAACCCCACCGCAACCATGGGGGACTCTGTTCACAACTTTGACATTAGCATACCTCTTGCCCACACAACGCTAGTCTGCCATCTGCCCGGTACAGTTGAAACCGTAATTCAGCCATGAAGAGCACACTTCTCCAGCGTGCCTGTGGCCATCAAAGGTGAGCATTTGCCTACTAAAGTCGGTTACGACGCCAAACTGCAGTCAAGTCAAGATACTGACGAGGACGACAAGCACGCAGATGAGCTTCCCCAAGACGGTGAAATTCTTTGGTTGTACAAACCCACAGTTTCATCATCTGTCCGGTTGGCTGGTTTCAGATGATCCCACTGGTGAAGAAGCCAGATGTGGAGGTCCTGGGCTGGCGTTACACGTGGTCTGCGTTTGTGAGGCCGTTTGGATGTACTGCCAAATTCTCTAAAACGACTTTGGAGGCGGCTTATGCAAGAGAAATGTACATTTAATTATCTGGTAACAACTCTGGTGGACATTTCTGCAGTCAGCATGCCAATTGCATGCTCCCTCAAAACTTGAGAGATCTGTGGCATTGTGTTGTGTGACAAAACTGCACATTTTAGAGTGGTCTTTTATTGTCCCCAGCACAAGGTGCCCCTGTGTAATTATCATGCTGTTTAATCAGCTTCTTTTTATGCCACACCTGTCCTGTGGATGGATTATCTTGGCAAAAGAGAAATTACCACTAACAGGGACGTAAACATATTTGTGCATAAAATTTGAGATAAATAAGCCTTTTGTGTGTATGGAAAATCTTTTTAATTTCAGCTTATGAATCATGGGACCAACACTTTAAATGTTCCGTTTATATTTTTGTTCAGTGTATTTTTTGCCCAGACTTGCCCAACTGCTGGCCAAGATTGAACGTGATAAACTTTGATTGTTATTGTTAGACTTGTGGAACTTCGTCATAGTAGCTCTACTAAGTGGTTCATAATGGTGCATTATTTCATCACGTGAAAGGAACGTTCTAGATGACTAGAATCACATGGTGTGGTTCTGGGTCTGCATAAGGGTTCTGATTTCTTCTGTTCTGTAGTTAGTGAGGTCATTCAAACGTGAATTCACTGTAACATTGTACTGTTTCACTCTCAATACTTAGAAGAAATAGCCGCAGAAGAGAGAGAGAGAGAGAGAGCATCAGAATCAATTAGACTAAATGAGGTGAGCAAAGTATACCCATCGGGTTTCTATTTCCAAATGAATCTCTGAAGTGTCCTTTGTACAGACTGAGTAAATACATGCACCACATCCATGTAATGAACCTGTTATTGGAACAGTTAATAACAGGGCTCTACAGAAATGGGTCACCCACCACACATAGCCCTACAGTATTATACATGTCAATATGGTGGCGTGTCAGATTGGTTAGATCACAGGGGAACATACAAGATCCTGTCTGGTCAGGTACTATTCAGAACTTCATATGGGCCTTCCTCTGAACAGGGTCTTTAAGATGGGCAACCACATGACGGTCATGTCGCCATTTCATGTGGCTGTGAGGGAGAGTCTCTGTGTGTGTGTGTCTGGGTCTGTGTTTGTGTGTACCTGGGTCTCTGTGTGTGTGTGTGTGTGTCTGGGTCTGTGTTTGTGTGTGCCTGGGTCTCTGTGTGTGTGTGTGTCTGGCTCTGTGTTTGTGTGTGCTTGGGTTTGGGTGTGGGTGTGGGTGTGGGTGTGGGTTTGGGTGTGGGTGTGGGTGTGGGTTTGGGTGTGGGTTTGGGTGTGGGTGTGGGTTTGGGTGTGGGTTTGGGTGTGGGTGTGGGTGTGGGTTTGGGTTTGGGTGTGGGTTTGGGTGTGGGTTTGGGTGTGGGTGTGGGTTTGGGTTTGGGTGTGGGTGTGGGTTTGGGTGTGGGTTTGGGTGTGGGTGTGGGTGTGGGTGTCTGTACGTCGGAATACATACCACCTGGCTAGCTGACATTAGACGGTCATACACTTTCTTCATGCCATGTCCATACCAACATACCACTTAATACACATGCACAGTACATTGATCCATTCTAAGTAGTGGGTTAGTGTGGATATTGGGGACAGAGACAGTATAAGCCTTTGAGCTGCTACTTGGGGTGTGTTCTGCCAGGCAGAAGGTTATCTGTCTTTTATCCTGGTTGACTCCTGCTACGGCTGCTGCTGCCTATTGAGTGGATGACCATTAGGCCTCTAGTTAATTGATTGATATGATGGACAATGGGAAGATGGAGAGTGGAAATTCGAGCATGGGTATAGACAGCAGCAACCGGGAGAGACAGGACATTAAAGCCTTGTATTTTATGTAAGAGCTTATATAAACACTGCTTTTACCTAAGGATAGCTAAATATAAACTCAAACACTCTCAAAGTAAAAATAGCCACAACCAGTGGAGGCTGCTGAGGGGAGGATGGCTCAAAATAATGGTTGGAATGGAGTCAATGGAGTGGTATCAACCACATAGAAACCACGTGTTTGGTACCATTCCATTGACTCCATTCGATCCATTATTATGAGCTGTCCTCCCCTCAGCAGCCTCCACTGGCCACAACATGTGATTGCACAGGATTGATTCTCCTTGTGAGTGTGTGTGAGTTTATTATTTCACCCCTTCATCATCTTCTCTCCCAGTTAGCTAACTGCTAGTAAATTTACTGTCTTGCTTTGAGGTGGGAACAGTACAGTACAATGAATGCAGTGAGTGTCTGAGTCAGTGAGGTTAAGGAGAGACAGGGTGGGGACTAGGGAGACTGAGACAAGCTGGGTGTATCTCTGTGATGTTATTCAGTCCCCCCCCCCAATCAATATGGCAACTAAAGGAACAAGTTGGTGGGCAGATTGAGGCTGGCATCGCGTTGTGGCAAATAGCCGTCCCATTCAAGGCCCAACTGCCCGTGGAGGGCGAGGGAACACAACACATGCACACTGGCAGCTTTGTCACTGGCGTTATGGCTGTGATGTTGACAAGGACTCTCTCTGTACTGCCTGCTACTGCTGTGGAGGGATGAAGACCTTGGTTAGGGCTGCCTCCTGTTACTCTCTCCACTCTCCTACTGCCTCTGCCTTTCCTTTGAAAGCCAGCCTGTGTGTGTGTGTGTGTGTGGTGTGTGTGTGTGTGTGGTGTGTGTGTGTGTGTGTGTGTGTGTGTGTGTGTGTGTGTGTGTGTGTGTGTGGCCGTTCTTTAGCTACCCACTGCCTTGATGGCATTCCTTCAACACTCCACATGTCAGCACGCTTTTAGCCTTTTGAAAAGTGAAACTGGAAAAAAAGGAAAAAGAATCTCCCTCTCTTTCTCCCTCCCATGGTATAAAGAGAGGAATAGTGATGTCAGAGTCACTGAATTGCCTGGACTGTGTTCAGCTGGATCTGTCATGAGTATGCAGAGGGGAACGGTGTGTGTGTGTGTGTGTGTGTGTGTGTGTGTGTGTGTGTGTGTGTGTGTGTGTGTGTGTGTGTGTGTGTGTGTGTGTGTGTGTGTGTGTGTGTGTGTGTGTGTGTGTGTGTGTGTGTGTGTGTGTGTGGACATTCTCCACAACCACTCTGAAAACCTAGGAACCCTGTGAGCCTGTTATTTACACCTGGGTCCCTGTGTTTTCAGCTTGTCCACTAAACCAAGTTTTTTGTCAGAATGCAGCAGCAGCAGCAGCAATAGGTAACTGTACCCTCGCTTCCCCCGCCTATTGAAAGTGAGAACTGAATGGGGAAACTCACCACCACACACCCCCACTCTCTGTTCTCCTCCTCTGCCAGCTGGGCAGCCTGAGATCCCTGCCAAGATTAATATGGCCTGACGTCACCCTCCAAATAAGGAGATCCCACTTCACTTTTACAATGAGCGAGAGAGAGAGTTGGGTCCGCTCACCAACCAAGAATTCACAAAATGGGACAAACACCAAATTGAGACTGTGCATGCAGAATTCTGCAAAAATATCCTCCGTGTACAACGTAACACCAAATAATGCATGCTGAGCAGATTTAGGTCGATACCCGTTAATGATCAAAAACCAGAAAAGAGCAGTTAAATTCTACAACCACCTAAAAGGATGTGATTCCCAAACCATCCATAACAAAGCCATCACCTACAGAGAGATTAACCTGGAGAAGAGTCCCCTAAGCAAGTTGTTCCTGGTGCTTTGTTCACAAACACAAACAGACCCCACAGAGCCTCAGGACAGAAACACAATTAGACCCAACCAAATCATGAGAAAACAAAAATATAATTACTTGACACATTGCAAAGAATTAACAAAAAAACTGAGCAAACTAGAATGCTATTTGGATACATGACCACTGTGACTGACCCACAATTAAGGAAAGCTTTGACTATGTACATACTCAGTGAGCATAGCCTTCCTATTGAGAAAGGCTGCCGTAGGCAGACCTGGCTCTTTAGAGAAGACAGTCTATGTGCACACTGCCCACAAAATTAGGTGGAAACTGAGCTGCACTTCCTAACCTCCTGCCAAATGTATGACCATATTAGAGACACATACAGTACCAGTCAAAAGTTTGGAAACACCTACTCATTCCAGGGCTTTTCTTTATTTTTACTATTTTCTACATTGTAGAAATGTTTGGTTCCAACTGCCGTGTCTTTGTGAGACACAGAGTAGGTGAACGTATGATATCTGCATGTGTGGTTCCCACCGTGAAGCATGGAGGAGGAGGTGTGATAGTGTCACCAGCAAAGCACTCCCACACCATCTATGATTTATTTAGAATTCAAGGCACACTTAACCAGCATGGCTACCACAGCATTCTGCAGGGATACGCCATCCCATCTGGTTTGCGCTTAGTGGGACTATCATTTGTTTTTCAACAGGACAATGACCCAACACACCTCTAGGCTGTGTAAGGGCTATTTGACCAAGACAGAGAGTGATTGAGTGCTGCATCAGATGACCTGGCCTCCACAATCACCTGACCTCAACCCAATTGAGATGGTTTGGGATGAGTTGGACCGCAGAGTGAAGGAAAAGCAGCCAACAACTGCTCAGCATATGTGGGAACTTCTTCAAGACTGTTGGAAAAGCATTCCAGGTGAAGCTGGTTGAAAGAATGCCAAGAGTGTGCAAAGCTGTCATCAAGGCAAAGGGTAGCTACTTTGAAGAATCTAAAATATAAATATATTTTGAATTGATTAACACTTTTTTTGGTTACATGATTCCATGTTATTTCATAGTTTTGATGTCTTCACTATTATTTTACAATGTAGAAAATAGTGTGTCCAAACTCTATACTGGCGTACTGTACTTCCCTCAGATTACACAGACCCATAAAGAATTCAAAAACAAATCCAATTTTGATAAACTCCCATATCTATTGGGTGAAATACTACAGTGTGCAATTACTGCAGCAAGATTTGTGACCTGTTGCCACAAAAAAAGGGCAACCAGTGAAGAACAAATACCATTGTAATTACAACCCATATTTATGTTTATTTATTTTCCCTTTTGTACTTGAATTATTTGCATATCGTTACAACACTGTATATAGCCATAATAGGACATTTGAAATATCTCTATTCCTTTGGAACTTTTGTGAGTGTAATGTTTACTGTTCATTTTTATTATTTATTTCATTTTCACTTGCTTTGCCAATAAAGACCCTTAAATTGGAGAGAGAGACCCCTCCTGCCCATTCATACACAGACCGAAAGACGTGCGTAATAAACTATTTGTCACCTTAGTGCACAGAGTAGAGTGGTGTCTCTCAGTGCACGTAGGGTAGAGTGGTGTCTCAGTGCACGTACAGTAGAGTGGTGTCTCAGTGCACGTAGAGTAGAGTGGTGTCTCAGTGCACGTAGAGTAGAGTGGTGTCTCTCAGTGCACGTAGAGTAGAGTGGTGTCTCAGTGCACGTACAGTAGAGTGGTGTCTCTCAGTGCACGTACAGTAGAGTGGTGTCTCTCAGTGCACGTAGAGTAGAGTGGTGTCTCTCAGTGCACGTAGAGTAGAGTGGTGTCTCAGTGCACGTAGAGTAGAGTGGTGTCTCTCAGTGCACGTAGAGTAGAGTGGTGTCTCTCAGTGCACGTAGAGTAGAGTGGTGTCTCAGTGCACGTACAGTAGACTGGTGTCTCAGTGCACGTAGAGTAGAGTGGTGTCTCTCAGTGCACGTAGAGTAGAGTGGTGTCTCAGTGCACGTACAGTAGAGTGGTGTCTCAGTGCACAGAGTAGAGTGGTGTCTCAGTGCACGTAGAGTAGAGTGGTGTCTTTCAGTGCACGTACAGTAGAGTGGTGTCTCTCAGTGCACGTAGAGTAGAGTGGTGTCTCAGTGCACGTAGAGTAGAGTGGTGTTTCAATTACCCTTCTCACAGTCACAGAGCGGGCTCTCATTCATTCACATTCACTTTTGCTCTGTTCCTCTGTCTCGCTCTCTCACTCTCTCTCGCTCTCACTCTCTCTCTCGCTCTCTCCCACACTTGCTCTCTCTCTCTCGCCGCATCTTTTACTCACCCTCTTTCTGTCAGATGTGGAGGGAAAACCACCTGCCTCCAGGTAAAGGACATTGATATTCTCTAACCTTTTACTGTTGATAACTGTGTTTTATTCCACATTGTTCATTTACTAGATTATTGCCTGGTTATTGGTGTGTGTGTGGTGATTCTGTGAATGATTTCCATGTGTGTTGTTTGTCCGTCCATACTCCAGCACTCTGTCAGAGACCCCTGGGCCTCAAACACACACCAGTGTGCGCCCATTGACACACACACACACACACACCTGCGTGCGCAAGCACACACACACACACACACACACACACACACACACACACACACACACACACACACACACCCTGCGTGCGCAAGCACACACACACACACACACACACACACACACACACACACACACACACACACACACACACACACACACACACACACACACACACACACACACACACACACACACACACACACACACACACACAGACCTAGGAATGTCAGCATTGCGTGTGTGTGTGATGGCCCCAGGGCTCTACTTCTGTCTTTCTGACAGACTGCTGATGAAGCTGTGGTCGGTTTCTGACTCAATGTCCTGCTAATACTGTTCCTGAGATAATGTAAGAGGGAGAGAGAAAGAGAGAGGGAGAGCGAGAAAGAAAGATGGGGAAAGAGAGCGAGAAAGAGAAAAAAAGAGAACTGGCAGATTGAAAAAATAGACATTTCATCTTGAAATAATACATTGTCTGTGATAGTAGGGCCGGGCGATGTGGCCAAAATATCATATCACAGTATTTTTCAGATTTTTGACGGTATGACATTATTTGACGGTATTTAATGTTTTTGCATAATAAAAGTTTTACATTTGCTTTATGAGTAGTCCGTGACCCTAGGGTGGCAACACATATTCTAAATTATTTCAATGGGTCTTTCTCCATTCTGATTGTTTTATACTGTTCAATTCAACTTCAACCTAAAATAATTTCCTGCATTTCCATAAATTCCTGCATTTCCTGCACTCATTTGAAATAATTTCCACACTGCCACGTCGGGCTGCATGACATGGGCAGAAAAACTTGGCCTTATTTTTAACCAAATGTTGCAATTGTGATTTGACTTGCGATTTAGATTAAGACACTTGGGTGAGCTGTTGGAATCATGGAAATGCAATGCTTATTCTAATTCTATAGTAAGAATACAAATAATAGTGGGCACTTTGAATTCAGTGTTTGACATGACAATAAATTAAAATGCCATGGAGGAATTATTTTTAGTAAATACTTCCTTAACACTTATTTTTTCTTTAACTGCATTGTTGGTTAAGGGTTGGAAGCATTTCACTGTTGTATTCGGCGTAGGTGACTAATAGCATTTGATTTGATTGTGGCAGGGTAGGAACCAAAGTGATGGTCAGTGTTTCCTAGGGGACCCTATAATCTTTGGCTACATTAAATGTTTCTTCATGTAGCCAACATATTCATGCTTCGCCTATTCCTCTTTGATTTAGAAGATACTGTTGCACAAACACCATGTTGATTTAGGCCACACCAGCACTGGTATCAGGCTGTATTAGTTAGCTATGTTTGCTCTGACTCAGCATATTTATTAGCTAGCTAGCGATTAACATTAGTGGCTAACACGATTTAGCTAAAACTTCAGAAATATTTATATTAAGAAGCAAGTAGAAACAACATCTTTGTCATCAACATTGTTGCATGTGCTGCATTGACCATGCAGATTGAACACAAGTGTCTCCTGGTCACGCAACAACAAACCAAATCCTTGAGTGACAGGGGGCGGGGCTAGGTCTGTGTAGAAAGCGGAATGGAGAGAGAGCAGAGAGGAATTACTCAAGTAGCATAAAAAGGGACGGTACACACAGCATATCACATTTAACAAACCAAACATTCAAATACCATTTATAGAAGGTAAAGTAAAAACTCAAACCGGTCCGTGCATCAATACCGGTATATAGTCAAATACAGTATACCGCCCAGCCCCATGTGAGAGAGCGATGGAGGGAGAGAGAAAGAGAGACAGAAAGAGATGTTTCATGTTGTTATTGGGAAAAAAATATTGTTACATAAGCCGTTACAAAGAGTTTGGTGACACAATTAACAAAATGTTTTTTGACAAGGTTGTTTCGCAGAGTATCTGTGCACAGTGTTGTTAATGCTGTTAAATTCTGTTGTAAATTCTTGATGTCAAAATGTATTTTCAAATTTAAATATTACATTTTGTATTTACTATTGTTTCTTAGTTCTTAGTTGTCATCTCAAGAACTGGATCATATTCTCAGTTTCTCTTCTGGTGGGATACATGTCTGTAGAGCGGCGATTTAAAGCCAGGTATTGATTTTTGGATTTGTACATTTATTTGTCCAAAAAGATACGCTTTGTGGGAGAAAAGCATCTCAAATGGCTTTCTCTCTCTCTCTCTCTCTCCCTCTTTCCAGCTCCCTCTCTCGCCCTCTCTCCATCTATCTCTCCATCATTTTCCCTCTCTCTCCCTTTCCATCTGTCTTTCTCTCCCTCTTTCCATCTCTCTCCCTTTCTCAACAAGGATGCTGGGAGATATATTTAGCTCTCCTTCCCTCCATCTGCTGTCGCTCTGCGTGGTTTAGGGGCGTCACCATAGCAACCACCGCTGGGTGCATATAGGTACGAGAGGAGGGACGTTTACTGTGTTTAAAAAAAAAAGTGTTTTAAACTAAAACAAATTCAGTTTTATCATTTTTTGGGGGGAAATATGATTTGAATATGTAGGAGACTAGGTAGTGGTACTAACCAAGTCTACTCTCCTTGAGAATGAGATGCCATTTCTAGTGTTTGAATGAGATATCAGAAAATCTGGTTCCCTCGTGCAGATATGGCTGTGTGTTATGGAGTTTAAGGATTGTGTGAGATATTATACTGAACAAAAATATAAACTTAACATGCAACAATTTCAAAGATTTTACTGAGTTACACTTCATATAAGGAAATAAATAAATCCATTTGGCCCTAATCAATGGATTTCACATGACTGGGAATACAGAGATGCATCTGTTAGTCACAGATTCCTTTAAAAAAAAGGTAGGGGCGTGGATCAGAAACCCAGCCAGTATCTGGTGTGACCACCATTTGCATCATGCAGTGCGACACATCTCCTTCACATAGTTGTGGCATGTTGTCCCACTCCTCTTCAATGGCTGTGTGAAGTTGCTGGATATTGGCGGGAGCTGAAACACGTTGTCGAACACTTCGATCCAGAGCATCCCAAACATGCTCAATCGGTGACATGTCTGGTGAGTATGCAGGCCATGGAAGAACTGGAACATTTTCAGCTTCCAGAAATTGTGTACAGATCTTTGGGCATGGGGCTGTGCATTATCATGCTGAAACATGAGGTGATGGCGGCGGATGAATGGCACGACAATGGGCCTCAGGATCTGGTCACGGTATCTCTGTGCATTCAAATTGCCATCGATAAAATGCAATTGTGTTTGTTGTTTCGTTGCTTATGCCTACTCATACCATAACCCCACCGCCACCGTGGGGCACTCTATTCACAACATTGACATCAGCACACCGCTCTCCCACACAACGCCATACACATGGTTTGCGGTTGTGAGGCCGGTTGGACGTACTGCCAAATTCTCTACAAATATGTTGGAGGCGGCTTATGGTAGAGAAATGAACATTACATTCTCTGGCAACAGCTCTGGTGGACATTCCTGCAGTCAGCATGCCAATTGCAGCTCCCTCAAAACTGAGACATCTGTGGCATTGTGTTGTGTGACAAAACTACACATTTTAGAGTGGCCTTTTGTTGTCCCCTGCACAAGGTGCACCTGTGTCATGATAATTCTGTCTTGATATGCCACACCTGTCAGGTGGATGGATTATCTTGGCAAAGGAGAAATGCTCACTAACAGGGATGTAAACAAATGTATGCTTTTTGTGCGTATAGAACCTTTCTGGGATGTTTTATTTCAGGTCATGAAACATGGGACCAACACTTTACATGTTGCGTTTATATTTTTGTTCAGTGTAGATTGAATATCAGGTAGATCAGGATGTTTGCTGCTGCCTACAACAAGCATCGTATTGACAATGACCTGCTTGTCTGAGCCAAGGCAATAACTGTGAGATGCCAACACCTGACGACACACAGTTTTACGGCACGCAAAATGTATACACACAATGAACCCACTCCACTTGTTTGACAATTTGCACTGTTAACACTTGTTCCAGATTTAACAGAAGAATGTCACCTCTTTCTCAAAGTGTAAATTAATATCATACTGTAGAAAGCTCTACTCTTCTACAGTAAATATACAGTGTTGGCTTCTATAATGGTTGTGTCTCCTCACGTGACCGTTTTGTAGTCTCTTAGTCCACCTGCAGTACAGTATCTGTCTGACCTACATTCCATCATCCACTCTTGAAATGCACTTTAGAGGTTGGACACTGATTTGCACGTCAGAGGAACACCTAACACACTGAATGTCCATACAGATGTACTGTCCTCTCTTAAGGGCATTTGGAAACAGAAGTAAAATGACTGGCCAAAAAACGGTGTAGTTATTTACTCAGTTTATCACTGCTCAACATGTTATCAGTTGTTTTATATTGACCAGCAGCTAGCCCCTCCTGTGATTTTGCCCTCTTCCAGAGGAACTTTGGTGCAGGCTGCAACCAACTGGTCAGTGACTCTGTTCAAATACCATCCTAGCATACTTCCTAGATTGAAGCAACGTATTGGGCATGCATTCTAGGTGGTATGGTTGTGTGGATATTAGAACACACCTAGTGTATGGGATGACTGGGTTGTTGCTACAGTGCAGTATGTTGGGGCAGAGAAAGTAGTGAGTTTATTTCCTCCCGTATCTGATTCTGCACTGTGTCACCTTGTATGTTATCCTCATGAGAAACAGAGATGATGCAAAGCTAAGATGACAAAGATTGTTTGTATTTGGCTGCCTGGGTTTAGACATCTTTAACTACATCAGTTAGAGTGTTGGAGCCATTTAATGCCTGAAAATAAAAATGTATTAAAGAACATTATTTGGTGAAATGTATATTACTTAATGGGCTTTCAGTGAATTGCTGTCATTAGAGAAGTCTGCTTGTTTGACAGTGCAAAGTTAGAATAAGGAGAAATAAGAACTCAAATGTGTTATTGTAGATGGTTATTTGACTAGATGCCGGAGTATATTTTTTTCACAGCGGAATGACGTAATCCACTCCCCAATGGGAGAGGTGTTGGTGTTATCTTATGGCGGTGTCTAGCTGCAGACTACAACATTTGCATTTGGCCTAATTCTTTTTAGCTAGCGTAAGCAGCAGGGATTTGGGAGACTTTGGGGGAGTCTGGATGAATGAAACTATTGGCTCTTCTGGGTTCATGAGTTGGGCAATCAAGAGGAAAAAAATCAGTCTCCCTTGTCTTGGGAGTGTGATCGCTGAGAAACACATAGTAGCTTATGATTGAGCAATGTGCAATGCACACGGCTGATTGGGAACTATTCAAGGGGTTATTAGTTGCAAAATCTGAAAATGGATGCTTTGACTTGGAGTGTTTTTCTTCATGATAGTCAGGTAAATGAGATCTTAGTTTATGTAACCAGATTCCAAATCACAGTTGGTAACTAACACCTACATTTTAGGTGTACGTTTTTGACTTTTTATATCATGCCAATGTTTTTTGTTGTTGTTGACAAAGTGCAACTGAAACTGGTCGCTATGAGAAATGTGCCCCTTTAATACAGTGGGGGGGGAAAGTATTTGATCCCCTGCTGATTTTGTATGTTTTCCCACTTACAAAGAAATGATCAGTCTATAATTTTAATGGTAGGTTTATTTGAACAGTGAGAGACAGAATAACAACAAAAAAATCCAGAAAAACACATGTCAAAAATGTTATAAAATGATTAGCATTTTAATGAGGGAAATAAGTATTTGACCCCTCTGCAAAACATGACTTAGTACTTGGTGGCAAAACCCTTGTTGGCAATCACAGAGGTCAGACGTTTCTTGTAGTTGGCCACCAGGATTGCACACATTTCAGGAGGGATTTTGTCCCACTCCTCTTTGCAGATCTTCTCCAAGTCATTAAGGTTTCGAGGCTGACGTTTGGCAACTCAAACTTTCAGCTCCCTCCACAGAGTTTCTATGGGATTAAGGTCTGGAGACTGGCTAGGCCACTCCAGGACCTTAATGTGCTTCTTCTTGAGCCACTCCTTTGTTGCCTTGGCCGTGTGTTTTAGGTCATTGTCATGCTGGAATACCCATCCATGACCCATTTTCAATGCCCTGGCTGAGGGAAGGAGGTTCTCACCCAAGATTTGACAGTACATGGCCCCGTCAAATGATGCGGTGAAGTTGTCCTGTCCCCTTAGCAGAAAAACACCCCCAAAGCATAATGTTTCCACCTCCATGTTTGACGGTGGAGATGGTGTTCTTGGGGTCATAGGCAGCATTCCTCCTCCTCCAAACACGGCGAGTTGAGTTGATGCCAAAGAGCTCGATTTTGGTCTCATCTGACCACAACCCTTTCACCAGTTGTCCTCTGAATCATTCAGATGTTCATTGGCAAACTTCAGACGGGCATGTATATGTGTTCTTGAGCAGGGGGTCCTTGCGGGCACTGCAGGATTTCAGTCCTTCACGGCGTAGTGTGTTACCAATTGTTTTCTTGGTGACTATGGACCCAGCTGCCTTGAGATCACTGACAAGATCCTCCCGTGTAGTTCTGGGCGGATTCCACACCGTTCTCATGATCATTGCAACTCCACGCGGTGAGATCTTGCATGGAGCCCCAGGCCGAGGGAGATTGACAGTTCTTTTGTGTTTCTTCCATTTGCGAATAATCGCACCAAATGTTGTCACCTTCTCACCAAGCTGCTTGGCGATGGTCTTGTAGCCCATTCCAGCCTTGTGTAGGTCTACAATCTTGTCCCTGACATCCTTGGAGAGCTCTTTGGTCTTGGCCATGGTGGAGAGTTTGGAATCTGATTGATTGCTTCTGAAGACAGGTGTCTTTTTTACAGGTAACAAGCTGTGGTTAGGAGCACTCCCTTTAAGAGTGTGCTCCTAATCTCAGCTCGTTACCTGTATAAAAGATACCTAGGAGCCAGAAATCTTTCCGATTGAGAGGGGGTCAAATACTTATTTCCCTCATTAAAATGCAAATCAATTTATAACATTTTTGACATGAGTTTTTCTGGATATTTTTTTTGTTATTCTGTCTCTCACTGTTAAATAAACCTACCATTAAAATTATAGATGGATCCTTTCGTTGTCAGTGGGCAAACATACAAAATCAGCAGGGGGTCAAATACTTTTTTCACCCCACTGTATGACCAAACTCCCAAGTTTTGTTTCCAACTTGATCATCCATCTTGAAGAAATAACAGTGATGACAACCTTGCTTTTTAGCTGTTTGGTTCCCTCCCTTCAACAGTAATGTTTTTAGATCATAGTGGGCGGAGAGAGACTGCCATCTGTCTTCATGATGTAATTTAATTTTGTGTGTGTGTGTGTGTGTGTGTGTGTGTGTGTGTGTGTGTGTGTGTGTGTGTGTGTGTGTGTGTGTGTGTGTGTGTGTGTGTGTGTGTGTGTGTGTGCATCCATGTGTTCGCACTGTGTGTGTGAAAGAGAGAAAGAAGGAAAGATAGAGACTACCCCTCAGGTGGGTCTGTCAGTAATCTGATCTTTTCTTTTTCCTTCTTTTAGATCCTCTGGAGTGAACCAGAGGACACAGACATCCAACCAAAAGTCCTGAAAACTGGATCTGAAAACCTGAAGGCCTGACACAAGAACGGGTTAAACCCAGTATCTGAATACAGGACTATCTGACAGGACTGCCTCAGAAGCTCAGAGGACAGAGTTGTTGACTCTGGGAGCCAACAGAGCTCCAGGATGGGTTGCTTCTTTGGCTCAGGATGGAAAAGTTCCCCATCATCGCATGACAAATCACAGTTGTTACCCAGCATCCGTTAAATGAATGGCTTGACTTGAGTAAGTACTAAGTATGAGTACAGACAGCCTGAAAGCCAGTATAAGACAGATATAACTAAGGAACAAAATACTCATCATACATCAATCCCAGAGTCTGTTAAATGAATAGGCTTGACCTGTGTGGCCTGTCTCAGGCTCAGGTGGAGGGGTCCCAGGTGTCTACCTGAGGTTGTTGTTCCGTTTTATGGAGGCGTTGCACAGCCATAGCTGCTTGCCGACTGGGGAGCAGTCCGGAGTTCACGACCAGCCTCAGCCAGGAGAGTCTGCTCTGCCTCTCCCAGGAGAGTCTGCTCTGCCTCTCCCAGACTCTCCGCCTCCCAAATCTCTCTCCTCCCAGAACCATGAACCGCAGACACAACAGACTCGCTCCAAACAAGGAGGCCCTCAACAACAACATGGACAACATCACAAACTGCCTAATAAGCGGGAGCGCAAGCGTCTCAGACATCAGAGGCAAAGCGTTGATTCCGACACCCCACCGGCGGAGGAGGGTAAGCATGCAAAGGCAGAGGCAACACCAACCAGAGTGGCTCGGACCTCGTCTGGTGGGACCAGGGCGACTCCCTCCTCATCATCCACCTCCACCCAGTCTACAGAGGCTCCTGCCACAGAGGAGAACCAAGAGGGCACCCTAAAGCAGAAACGGGAGCGTAAGCCTGGAAAACCTGGGAAATATGTGTGCTCTTACTGTGGCCGTGCCTGTGCCAAGCCCAGCGTCCTGCAGAAACACATCCGCTCCCACACCGGAGAGAGGCCCTACCCCTGTGCTCCCTGCGGATTTTCTTTCAAGACCAAGAGCAACCTCTACAAGCACCGGAAGTCCCATACCCACAGGGTGAAGGCCGGCCTCGCCTCTGGAGAGCCCAGTGCTTTAGAAGAACCGGTGCCAGAGTCAGAAGACGAAACTAGACAGCCGTTGTCTGCTGCTTCTTCCAACACAGAGAGACAAGGCAGCGTAGCCAATGAGAAGACCCATGAAGACACTGAGAGATCTAGAGAGCAGTCCAGTGGGATGGACAACTCCTACGCCGTCAAGAAGAGGCTGGCCATGCGTTTGAGCCGAGGGAAACGTGGCCCTCTAGGCTCGTCTGACTCGATCAGTTCCTCGATGGGTATGGGGAGTAGAGGCAGCACAGAGTCTGGCTATTTCTCTCGTTCTGAGAGCACTGAGCAGTCACAGGACAGCCCACCCACCGTAACCAAAAGTGCCAAAAGCTATGCAGAGATCATCCTAGGGAAATATGGCCGTCTGGGCCACCTCCAGAGGATGTCCAGGCATCAGGACCAGCAGCCTTCTGGAAGCCAGGGACAGCAGGAGAAGAGCATCCCATTCACAGTGCCCAAGAAGCAGGTCATTGACCACATCACCAACCTCATTACTATCAATGAGGCTGTCGTGGACACAAGTAAGATCGACAGCGTCAAGCCCAGGAGGTTCTCTCTCTCTAGGAGAAGTAGCACAGAGTCTAAGGTTTCTTTATCTCTGAAAGAGTCGCCTGTAGTCCACCACAGCACCGTCAACCCTGGAGACCCAGGCTTTAAGAGCAGTGGTTCCATCACTATGGGTGTTCCGTGTGAGAAGTTTCATCATCACCAATCACTACACGTGGATTCAACGGCAGGCCAGACATCCACTTCCATGGCTCCTCTTCTGAGAAGCCTCTCTATGCCCTCTGCTGCTAGTTCAACTGATGCCTCCTCTGGCGCCTGCCCACGAAACTTCCGCCTTAGCCAATCTTTCGATGAACGGTCTGAAACACAGTCTCGCCGCATTGGGATGCTACGACGCCAGCCTGCTATCGAACTACCCCCAGGTGCTGAAATAAATAAAGAGGAACATAGTTTACACAGTAGCTCCAACACTCTGCTCTACAATCACAATATGTCCGTCGTGCCTCCTGACCATAAGCAATGTCAACCAGAGCCGTACGAGTGTGAGACCTGTGGCGTTGGATGTAAGAACTGGGAAGGTTATAAGGCACACAAGAGAAGTCTTTGTATAGCACGACTTCCCCAAGAGAGTCTTGATACAACAATATGCCAGATGGACCGTTCACAGTTGATACACTATCCGATCAACAGACCAGGGGTTTTGGCAATGCGCAAGAGAAGGAAAGAAGAGAGTTTTGAATCTGATGATCCATCCTCTCCTGTTTCTTTATCCATACCCACCTTGTCCACGTTGGTGCAAGGCAGAGACGAAGGAAGTGTAGCATGCAATAGAAACTCATGGTCACGATTAGAGCAGGATTGGGGAGGGACATCAAAAGGTTTCTCAGTGATTCAACATACTAGTTCATTTGAGAAACAGGACACTTTGTTTACAGAGAGTCAAGGTAAAGAGGAGGCACATATTAAATTCCCATCTCTTGAGGATGCGTCTCAAAAACAACTGCAGGAACACTCGTCCAAACCAACACCTCGCAAACTGGTGCGCCAACGCAATGTTCAGGTCCCTGAGATATTCATCACTGAGGATTCCAACACCAATGTTATTGAGCCTATTCAGACACAATCAGAAATGGCCTCCCTAATGCCTAAACAGACCAAGAGGACAGAGGAGTTCCAGTGGCCACAGAGGAGCCTCACCCTGTCTGGGGTCCCCATCGAGAAGCTGCCCCCGAAGAAGAAACGAATTCGCCTTGCAGAGGCCGCCCAGTCTTCAGGGGAGTCCATGTCCAGCTTTGACTCCATCTCCCTGCCTCGCAGCCCCAGCCAGGACAGCTGTGCATCCCACGCATCTAGCCACTCTGCATCCTTTGAGGAGTCCACCAGACCCGGAGACATGGAGACCCTGGCTGGGATACCATTGAGGAGATCCAGGGCCCCTAACATGTTGACCGTCCCAGGGCTGCATCATCACAAAAGGGAGATGCGGCGGTCGGCCTCAGAGCAAGCACCTTACGACCCACGGCAGCAATCTGTTTTGATGGCGATGTCGGAGATGCGAAGCAAGTCCTTTGACTACAGCAGTTTGTCCCCTGAGCGCTCGGCGGCCGGCTGGAGAGACAGACGCAAATGTCTCCTCATGAGACACACTCCGGTCAGGGACCCAGAGGAGGAGGAGCAGCCTGCCAAACCTGTAGAACTAAAGCTGAATCCCAGTTCCTGCATTATTGCCAAACACACAGCACTAAAGGTGAACAACCCTTCCCACTGCATCCCCAGTCCTGACCCTGTCAGTCCCAGCTCCTCCTCTAGACTAAGCCCAGGTCCTCAACACCTTAGTTCGGCCACTGGTTCCCCTCTGTCAGGCGAACCCACATCCTGTAACCCTGTGCAAACTATTTGCGGAGAGCCTCCCTCACAATGGAAACTGGGCCAAAGTATTCAGTTGACTGGACATTGCTTTGAAGTTCTACCCTCTCAGAACTCTGTAGAATCTCCTGATCCCCTCCAGAGGGTAGCCC
This sequence comes from Salmo salar, assembly GCF_965601325.2. Lineage (NCBI taxonomy): Eukaryota > Metazoa > Chordata > Actinopteri > Salmoniformes > Salmonidae > Salmo > Salmo salar. The sequence goes on along the minus strand of NC_138304.1, from coordinate 80,277,073 downwards.
CATCACCTCTATGTTCAGGGAAGCCTGTAATTATCTCCCTCCGTCCTGTCCACACCTACATCCACCCTGCCCAACCCCGCCCTGTCTACCCTCCCCACCCCCTCCCCACCCAGTGCCCATTAGGGATTGCTAGGGCCCACTACCTTCCAATATCCACAGGCCTGAAGCTGGAGATTCCAGTCCCAACTCACAGTCATGATGGACATTCAGAGTTTGTAACACATCCTCCGCAGATCCTCCACCCTCACCCTAACATCACACTCAGCCCAGAGTTACTCCGGCCCTCCATATCACCAGCAGTAGCAGTAGTCCGGCAACAGGCAGACACCAACACCCTAGCCAGTGCCATATACACCACTCTGTCCCAAACCACAACATCTAGGTCCCAGGAACCTGTTTGTTCTGCATTAAACAGTGGGAATAGAGATACCCCAACGTCTGAACATAACAGCCACCTGGTCATGACTCTGCCTGTAAGCAGCAAGAGGTTGTCTGAGACTCTGTTACCAGTCAGCCAGTTGACTCTACCTCCAGGCAACCACTTGGCTTTGCCTCTGCCTCCAGGCAGCCAGTTGTGGTCTGAGGAGGGCTGTAGATCTTCAGGCTCAGGAAGCTACAAGCGCATGTTATCCCCTTCAAACAGTGTTGATTTTAGCCCTGAGTCCAAACAGCAGCAGAAACGAGTGAAGGAGGAAGAAGAGGAGAGTTGTGTAGGAAACGTAATCGCAGAAACATCAACAAAAGAAGAAAAGGTTGAGATTCCAACATGTTTACCTAGGGTGTGTACTCCCATAAGTCCAGAAGGACCTTCATATCCAACCCTTCAGTCCACCACCTCTCACAGCTGGTGTTATCTGAACTACATCAAGCCAAACCCCTCCACCTTGACTGACCAGCCCTCAGTGTACTCCTCCTGGTCTACCAGCGAGTATGACCCCAACCCTCCAGGCCTCTCCACCAAGACAGCCCTGTCCCTGTTGGACTGCAAGCAGAGGGTCAGCTACACCATCTATACCATGTCTCCCATGTCATCCACCCCTGCAGAGACCACACCAGAGCCTGCCGACATGAAGACGCCATGCCCTTCTGAGGTAAGTCGACTTTACTGGAGGCCTCCTCATAGAATGGCCAATGTGAAATAGGAAGTACTGTATGTAGTTATTTTACCTTGTCCCATACTGTACTATGTGTTGTAGTCTTTCATACTATATTTTGTATATGACCCAATACAGTCTTACATTTTGGACTTACTTTTCATTTGAAGCGTGTAGGTCAATATTGTAAATTGTAATGCCACAGTATAATGTAGATAAGTACTGAAACATATAAGTTATGATGAATTCCCCCCATCCCTGTCTCCTTGGCCTGATGTTTCTGGAGCAGGGTTGGTGAATTTGCCCTACATGTCTCTCTCGAGTGTAGGTACATGCCACTCTGCCCGGCGACAGCCACCGTGTTGAGACAACAGAGCAAGAGCAGTCTGCAGAGGACAAGGTGCCAAAGAAAGAACGAGAGGAGGAGGAAGAGAACGAAGAGAAGGAAAAAGAAGGGGAGGCCCAGTCAACTAGCAAATGTAGAGAACCTCCACCTCGAATCTGGATCTGTGAGGGAGGGTGAGTAGTCTATGACTGATTACATTTTAGAGTTGAAATAACACTCCACAATATTACATAATTTAAAGATGCAAAGCTTTATTGGCTTTATATTCATAAAGACATTAGAAACTATCCTCAGCCTTACAAGTGTCTCTCTGTTCAGTGCAAACCATGGTACATGTGTACTGTAAGCTACTAGTCACAGACAGTGAGGGTATTTGGTCTCCATGTCGTTTGTGTAGTGCTGGGAAGTGTTGTCGTTCCCCTCTGCAGGACATGAGGGGCTAAGGGTTGGCTGTCTGACTACACCAACAGAGCCCGTCTGTTGAGTGGCCCTGGCAAGGAAATTACCAACAACTACACAGCTTCCTCTACTGTACCCTGTAGAGGCTCAGTTACACCCAACAGTCAATGGTTCTGGCCATTCAGCTGTAGAGGGGAGGAGTGGCCGATTTCATTCCCATTTTAGATGGGGATTGATTGAATGAATGACAACTTACACATGAACGGAGATGCACAGAAAAATCATGTGTCTACAGTTGAAGTTGGAAATTTACATACACTTAGGTTGGAGTCATTAAAACTTGTTTTTCAACCACTCCACAAATTTCTTGTCAACAAAATATAGTTTTGGCAAGTCGGTTAGGACATCTACTACATCTACTAAGATTATTTCACTTAGAATTCACTGTATCACAATTCTAGTGGGTCAGAAGTTTACATACACTAAGTTGAATGTGCCTTTAGACAGCTTGGAAAATTCCAGAAAATTAGGTCATGGCTTTAGAAGCTTCTGATAGGCTAATTGACACAATTTGAGTCAATTGGAGGTGTACCTGTGGATGTATTTCAAGGCCTACCTTCAAACTCAGTGCCTCTTTGCTTGACGTCATGGGAAAATCTAAAGAAATCAGCCAAGACCTCAGAAAAAAAATTGTCTGGTTCATCCTTGGGAGCAATTTCCAAACTCCTGAAGGTACCACGTTCATCTGTACAAACAATAGTATGCAAGTATAAACACCATGGGACCATGCAGCCGTCATACTGCTCAGGATGGAGACGCATTCTGTCTCCTAGAGATGAACGTACTTTGGTGCGAAAAGTGCAAATCAATCCCAGAACAGCAGCAAAGGACCTTGTAAAGATGCTGGAGGAAACAGTTACAAAGTATCTATATCCACAGTAAAATTAGTCCTATAGCGACATAACCTGAAAGGCCGCTCAGCAAGGAAGAAACCATCGCTCCAAAACCGGCATAAAAAACGCCAGACTATGGTTTGCAACTGAACATGGGGACAAAGATCGTACTTTTTGGAGAAATGTCCTCTCGTCTGATGAAACAAAAATCACGAGGGAGGAAAATTATTACATGGACATACATCAAGACATGTATGTCCATGTGGCTCAGTTGGTAGAGCATGGTGTTTGCAACACCAGGGTTGTGGGTTCGTTTCCCACGGGGGACCAGTATGGGGGGAAAAATGTATGAAATGTATGCATTCACTACTGTAAGTCGCTCTGGATAAGAGCGTCTGCTAAATGACTAAAATGTAAAAAATGTATGAAGTTAAAGCTTGGTCGCAAAGGGGTCTTCCAAATGGACAATGACCCCAAGCATACTTCCAAAGTTGTGGCAAAATGGCTTAAGGACAACAAAGTCAAGGTATTGGAGGGGCCATCACAAAGCCCTGACCTCAATCCTATAGAATTTTTTTGGGCAGAACTGAAAAAGCGTGTGCGAGCAAGGAGGTCTACAAACCTGACTCAGTTACACCAGCTCTGTCAGGAGGAATGGGCCAATATTCATCCAAATTATTGTGGAAGCTTGTGGAAGTCTACCCGAAATGTTTGACCCAAGTTAAACAATTTAAAGGCAATGCTACCAAATACTAATTGAGTGCATGTAAACTTCTGACCCATTGGGAATGTGATGAAAGAAAAAAAAGCTGAAATAAATCATTCTCTCTACTATTATTCTGAGATTCCACATTCTTAAAATAAAGTGGTGATCCTAACTGACCTAAGACAGGGAATTTTTACTAGGATTAAATGTATTTGGCTAAGGTGTATGTACTGTGGCAGACCAGGGTTTTTGGTCAAGACGTTTACATAGCTCAGTTTCAAGGGTGTTTATTAAATAATAAATCAAAAAGAAAAGAACAGGTCTCCCCCATGAGACCCTCTCCGGAATACCTTCTCCTGGGCTCCGGGTCTTCCTGTATCCTGTCGGGCACACAAACTCAACGCCCTCGTCTTAGCTCGGGTAACCGTATCCAACCACCTGGAAGTCACCTCACTTCCCCTAGTCCTCCTTGTGTGCTGCCCTTCTGGCAGCTTTATGAGCCTCGCACAGCTGGTGAGAAATCCGCCCTTGATTACTCACCAGCTCCCAATCAGCCCCAATTAGTCCTGTCCGGAGAGCCCATCGAGACCTGGCACGTCCAGCAGATGGAGCCACCGCCTCGTGATGGATTCTCCATCTGTTACCAGGCCTCGACAAGTCTCCCCCTGGTGGCTGACCTGTTGTACGCCACAGTACACTTCCGAATTCAACTGTATTTGTAGACAGAGAACATAAGAGGGATACTATTTTCAGAGGAGAGAGAGGAAGGTGTATACCTAGATGAAGAAAGTGTTGTTTGATACTAATTTTCTCTAGTAATGGGACTTATGTAGGATGTGTCAGATAAGAGAAAGAGCTGTGAGAGATTGAGAGCACCGTGAATCATCTACATTCATTTACGTTAATCCACACAGCTAGATTGAATCACACTGGGGTTATAAATCAGACATAACTGAAACTTCTGAGAACACTTGGTCTCCTCTATCTTATCTGTGATTGTGCCACTGAGGTGCCATCTGTGCGTTCCTCTGCATCTTTCCGAGTACCCCTGGGAACCTGTTGTTTTTTTCATGACTCAGGTTCACAGCATTCTTCTCATCAGTCACAACCCAGCTAGCACATAACATTCTGAGAACCATATGTTTCTTAGAGCTTGGTGAGAGCGTGGTTGTCCTATGGCCGTGATTATCCCACAACTTTCTGGGAATGGAGCAGGACAGTTGCCTGGTTTGGAACATTGTCAGCACATTTAAGGAATTTGAGCCCCCAAAAATCTATATTTTCTTGGTATTTCATTAATTTAACAGAACGTTTCCTAAAAGTTTAAACATGGTTACATTTCATTTCAATTTTAGTAATGTTCTAGGAACATTCTCCTACTGGTTTGACATTGGGAATGTTCTCAAATAAACTCAGCAAAAAAAGAAACGTCATCTCACTGTCAACTGCGTTTATTTTCAGCAAACTTAACATATGTAAATATTTGTATGAACATAACAAGATTCAACAACTGAGACATAAACTGAACAAGTTCCACAGACATGTGACTAACAGAAATGGAATAATGTGTCCCTGAACAAATGGGGGGGGGTCAAAATCAAAAGTAACAGTCAGTATCTGGTGTGGCCACCAGCTGCATTAAGTACTGGAGTGCATCTCCTCCTCATGGACTGCACCAGATTTGCCAGTTCTTGTTGTGAGATGTTACCCCACTCTTCCACCAAGGCACCCGCAAGTTCCCGGACATTTCTGGGGGGAATGGCCCTAGCCCTCACCCTCCGATCCAACAGGTCCCAGATGTGCTCAATGGGATTGAGATCCGGGCTCTTCGCTGGCCATGGCAGAACACTGACATTCCTGTCTTGCAGGAAATCACGCACAGAACGAGCAGTATGGCTGGTGGCATTGTAATGCTGGAGGGTCATTTCAGGATGAGCCTGCAGGAAGGGTACCACATGAGAGAGAAGGATGTCTTCCCTGTAACGCACAGTGTTGAGATTGCCTGCAATGACAACAAGCTCAGTCCGATGATGCTATGACACACCGCCCAGACCATGACGGACCCTCCACCTCCAAATCGATCCCACTCCAGAGTACAGGCCTCGGTGTAATGCTCATTCCTTCGATGATAAACGCAAATCCGACCATCACCCCTGGTGAGACAAAACCGCGACTTGTCAGTGAATATTACTTGTTACCAGTCCTGTCTGATCCAGTGACGGTGGGTTTGTGCCCATAGGCGATGTTGTTGCCGGTGATGTCTGGTGAGGACCTGCCTTACAACAGGCCTACAAGCCCTCAGTCCAACCTCTCTTAGCCTATTGCGGACAGTCTGAGCACTGATGGAGGGATTGTGCGTTCCTGGTGTAACTCGGGCAGTTGTTGTTGCATCCTGTACCTGTCCCGCAGGTGTGATGTTCGGATGTACCGATCCTGTGCAGGTGTTGTTATACGTGGTCTGCCACTGCGAGGACAATCAGCTGTCCATCTTGTCTCCCTGTAGCGCTGTCTTAGGCATCTCACTGTACGGGCATTGCAATTTATTGCCCTGGCCACATCTGCAGTCCTCATGCCTCCTTGCAGCATGCCTAAGGTACTTTCATGCAGATGAGCAGGGACCCTGGTCATCTTTCTTTTGGTGTGTTTCAGAGTCAGTAGAAAGGCCTTTTTAATGTCCTAAGTTTTCATAACTGTGACCTTAATTGCCTACTGTCTGTAAGCTGTTAGTGTCTTAACGACCGTTCCACAGGTGCATGTTCATTAATTGTTTATGGTTCATTGAACAAGCATGGGAAACAGTGTTTAAAACCTTAACGTTCTCGGAACAATTTGAGAACATGACTTTAAAATATAACCATGAGGAAACCTGTAAGAGACGTTACGCTGAAGTACTGAAATTCCCACAGAAGAACATTGTTCCTTTACATTCTCTGAATTTAACTCAGCAAAAAAGAAACGCCCCTTTTTCAGGACCCTGTCTTTCAAAGATAATTCGTAAATAACTTCACAGATCTTCATTGTTAAGGGTTTAGTAACGTTCATAGAATGTCCTAAGAATGTTATTTAAAAACATACATTCCGTCTCAGAACCAGATTCCCATAGGGGGCACAAGGGCATGTGACCCGCCAGCACTGTCCTTTTTAGTTTTTCTTTCAGATTAATTAAAACCCCTAGAGTCTATTGATGCACCTGTGCCTCACACCGTGATAGCATTTTGATTATAAAATGTATTGCAGAGGCTACAGCTTAATCCCCTCTTTCCGTTGATATAAAGTTTGTGTCTATTCCATAATAGGGGGCTTGTAAAAGCTGTGTTTTTCTACACTTGAGAGGATCCGGACTAGAAAATCGTCACAATCGCCTGTAGAACCTCAACTCGTTTGAGCTACAAACTAATACGATGAAAGATGAGACGACACGAACATGACACAGTCATCTGTTTTGCTCTACGGCATCCACAAGCTTTACGGCAGCCGTCTGGACTCTTTATCACAGACGTCCTAATTTCTAAGAGGTTTTACCACAAAACCGATTGTCCAGATCGAACCATTTGAGCTAACTAATATACCTACAGCGGTCCTAAAATTCCAAATCAAATAGCTAAATGATACATTTTATGACCATCCTAAAACAATTCCATATGTTAGCTTAGTAGATATTGTGATCTAAGTGCTTAGACCTACAGGTATTTAGTGACTAAACTTCATTTTTAAGCCCACGTTTTATCAAATAATTATATCAGTGGTATTTTTTCTCCATAATAAAGCAACTTTATGAAGTTGGCTTTAGCTAGCTAGATAGATTGGGAACCTATCTCCCAACCTCATAAATAGCTACCAAGCCATTACAGGCAATCAATCAAGTTAGAGTAGCTTGTCTATTTTACACCTCAGCTCCACTATAAGCATTGCTTTGCCATCAGCGTCGTGTTAATTTGGACGTTCTACCTCCTACACAGAGTGAGTTGTTTTGAGAGCTGAGAGGAACAGAGGGGAAGAGTGTCTTTATTCTATTTCCACCTACTGTCCCATATTCATTGATTATGCATAAGAACAGAACTTTCAGAAAGTATTCACACCCCTTGACTTTTCCAACATTTTGTTTGTTGTGTTAAATTGATTCGAAACCCCATAATGTCAAAATTGAATTGTTTTTCGAAATGTTTACAAATGAACAGAAAATGAAAAGCTGAAATGTCTTGAGCCAATAAGTATTCAACCCCTTTGTTATGGCAAGCCTAAATAAGTTCAGGAGTAAGAATGTGCTCACATAATAAGTTGCATGGGCTCTGTATGCAATAATAGTGTTTATCATGATTTTTTAATGACTACCTCATCTCTGTACACCACACATACAATTAACTGTAAGGTCCCTCTGTTGAACATTGCATTTAAACACAGATTCAACCACAAAGAGCAGGGAGGTTTTCCAATGCATCGCAAAGAAGGGCACCTATTGGTAGATGTGTAAAAAAACAGACATTAAATATCCCTCTGAGCATGGTAAAGTTATTAATTACACGTTGGATGGTGTATCAGTACACCCAGTCACATCAAAGATACAGGCGTCCTTCCTAACTCAGTTGCCGGAGAGGAAGGAAACCACTCAGGGATTTCACGTTGAGGCCAATGGTGAATTTAAAACAGTTAGTTTAATAGCTGTGATAGGAGAAAACTGAGGATGGATCAACAACATTGTAGTTACTCCACAATATAATACAAAATTGGTATGATACTATATATCAGTGTGGCAGTTGTACTAAACTCATAAGGCATAAACCTTCTTAAATTAATAAATGTGCATCATTCATTAAAATTACAATTGAAAAGGTCAAGAGGTATGCTTAGATAACCTATGCGGAAAAATAGACATTTGCGACATAGAATTAGGCATAATGATAATACGGCATAATGAACACCTCTCCCATTTCATCCTAATGTACTTCGTGCCCCCTCTGAAATAATGGGTGCTTGACGTCCCTGCTCAGAATGTTGAGAAAACGTTCCTTAAAAATCACTAGAAAACTTAAGTAACGTTCAGAGAATGTTCTTAGCATGTTATTTAGAAATTCATCCATTCCGTTCTCAGCATCATCAAAACTATCTCTATCCTCTATCTTGTTAAGTGTCAGGTGTGTTGGCCACGCCCACTAATTTGCCAAACCTGATCTTAATGAGTGCTTGTTTCCTTTGTAATGGGGTCTGTTTGAATAGAATAAAATGAACAGATATGTTTCCGTAAAAAATACATGGCATGCTCGCTCCATCCTGGTGGCGCAGTGGACTCTTTCCATGGTTGGAAAAAACATGATTATGGGTTCCAATCTCACTGATGCTGTGTCACAATAAAAAATGTATGTGTTTGCATGATTAATGCCTGAAGAAATTAATTTCCATGTGTCCTATCTGTGCTTGGAGTTTAAAAAAGTTAACTAGCAGTGTGTGTTATTAAATCTTATTGTAACATTCAGTGAAAGATGTTATTCAAAAACCTCCAAATAACCTATAACTTCCGTTATCAGTGTTCATGAAACCTCCAAGGAATACTTCAAGGAACCAGAGTAAAATGTTCTCAGAACAGGTGAAATTTTCACTTCTGTTCTCAGAACGTTTTAAAATCGTTCAGTTTTACCGGTCAGGAGACGTATGGCTTCGTTCCCACAACCAATGTGAAACCAAAAACATACGTTCCCACAACTTCCAAGAAACCCAATGTGCTAGCTGGGAATGACTCATTTCTCTTCCCGGCTGCGCTGTGTGGAGCTCTGAGCCCACCAACTCCATCTGTTCGGGCCGGTGTGTGTGAGGGATGATAAAACAAAGCAGTGAAAGACAGAGGAAGTCAAACAATGAACTTTCCGTATGGCTACATTATGGGGGAGTGAGGGCTGAGTGAGGGAGGATTTAGTGTAGGCTGTCTCGCTGAAGATAAAGCTAGGGGCAGGATCTATGAATGGGTGTCAGAGTAAACTATGAATTGCGAGTGGGTTGGTGGCCCTCAATGTGCCTACATGCTGTATATCAGTTCGACATGTGGGATTTTTTGTCAGTGGGCACATGCACACTCATGCATCAACACACAAACACACACACACTCACATTTGAAATACTTTATTTGAATCCACGAATCACATTACATCATAAACGATTCAAACATGTCAAAGGTTGTTGATACAAGGACACTTAATAAGGAAACAAAAAGCTCATTCTCCGCCACACAGCTAGGCTGCCCATAATGTCTAAAACAGAGCAGTACCTAGACAGTGGTTTTGCTCTACTCTTAGGCAGGCCTGCAATCTGAAAGCCACAAACCGTAAGCCTATGTACACGGCCCAGACTGCCAAATATCAATGCCACCCAGGCTGTCCAAGCGTGATATGAGGGGCTGGTATTTAAGGAGCTTTTCAGAAAAGGCGTGCGCCATGTAACTATCGACACACACACACACACACACACACACACACACACACACACACACACACACACACACACACACACACACACACACACACACACAACATTAAGCATGTTAGCTATCATTGTAATTACCGTTCCTATTAATAGAACGGTGTTTTATTTTCTGTTTATTTGGAGCAGCTGGTCTGAGCCCAGGGTTTCCCTCCCTCTCTGGTCTGTTTTTATTGGCTGGCTGTTCCAAACCCTGTGTTTTTATTGGCTGGCTATTCCAAACCCCGGCTGATGTCGCAGGCTCTCTGTGTTTGGACTGGGGTTGGGTGATCGTGGTGTGAGAGGGTGGTGAAGGGTGTTAGAGTGCCACTGCAGGGCCCCCACTTCAGCTTCACACAGAGTGGCTTTTATATCCCAAACCAGAACACCTTCCAGCCCAGAAGCACTCACACACACACACACACACACACACGCACACACACGCACACACACACACACGACACACACACACACACACACACACACACACACACACACACACACACACACACACACACACACACACACACACACACACACACACACACACACACACACACACACACACACACACACGGGTGGACCCCCTAACCAGCTACCAGTGTGTTCACTATGTAAGAAGGGTGTGTGCCAAAATGATACAGTGATAAATATAAACATTATAGCAGGTTGCAGGTGCTGTATAAAGAACCAATGCTTATTACAGACATATGAAATGTGGTTTCATCAGGGGTGGAAATGAACTCACCACTAAAAAGTGGACCCGGGATTCAGATCAAAAGATCAGAACTTTCGTAACTCTGTTCACTCAGGTTCCTCTCCATTCCTAGATGTTATTGAAAGAACACTAGCATCAAATCACAAGGTTTATGGTGGTAGCATTACCTATACATAATAAAACCACACTACACTGAATAAATACAAATGACCTCTCTCTCTCTTGTCCCTTTAGCTACAGGTCTAGTGAGGAGTATGTGTACGTGCGGGGTCGAGGCAGAGGCAGATATGTATGTGAGGAGTGTGGGATCCGCTGTAAGAAGCCTAGTATGCTGCGTAAACACATCCGCCTGCACACAGACTCACGACCCTACGTCTGCAAGCATTGCAACTTTGCCTTCAAAACCAAAGGTGAGCTATGGATAGACAGGACTGCTGCCATGTTGTGGTTACAGATAGTCACAGGACTGCTGCCTTGTTGTGGTTACAGATAGTCACAGGACTGCTGCCTTGTTGTGGTTACAGATAGACACAGGACTGCTGCCTTGTTGTGGTTACAGATAGTCACAGGACTGCTGCCTTGTTGTGGTTACAGATAGTCACAGGACTGCTGCCTTGTTGTGGCTACAGATAGTCACAGGACTGCTGCCTTGTTGTGGTTACAGATAGTCACAGGACTACTGCCTTGTTGTGGTTACAGATAGTCACAGGACTGCTGCCTTGTTGTGGTTACAGATAGTCACAGGACTGCTGCCTTGTTGTGGTTACAGATAGACACAGGACTGCTGCCTTGTTGTGGTTACAGATAGACACAGGACTGCTGCTTTGTTGTGGTTACAGATAGTCACAGGACTGCTGCCTTGTTGTGGTTACAGATAGTCACAGGACTGCTGCCTTGTTGTGGTTACAGATAGACACAGGACTTCTGCCTTGTTGTGGTTACAGATAGACACAGGACTTCTGCCTTGTTGTGGTTACAGATAGTCACAGGACTGCTGCTTTGTTGTGGTTACAGATAGTCACAGGACTGCTGCCTTGTTGTGGTTACAGATAGTCACAGGACTTCTGCCTTGTTGTGGTTACAGATAGTCACAGGACTGCTGCCTTGTTGTGGTTACAGATAGTCACAGGACTGCTGCCTTGTGGTTACAGATAGACACAGGACTTCTGCCTTGTTGTGGTTACAGATAGTCACAGGACTGCTGCTTTGTTGTGGTTACAGATAGTCACAGGGGTGCTGCCTTGTTGTGGTTACAGATAGTCACAGGACTGCTGCCTTGTTGTGGTTACAGATAGTCACAGGACTGGTGCCTTGTGGTTACAGATAGTCACAGGACTGCTGCCTTGTTGTGGTTACAGATAGTCACAGGACTGCTGCCTTGTTGTGGTTACAGATAGACACAGGACTTCTGCCTTGTTGTGGTTACAGATAGTCACAGGACTGCTGCTTTGTTGTGGTTACAGATCGTCACAGGACTGCTGCCTTGTTGTGGTTACAGATAGTCACAGGACTGCTGCCTTGTTGTGGTTACAGATAGTCACAGGACTGCTGCCTTGTTGTGGTTACAGATAGTCACAGGACTGCTGCCTTGTTGTGGTTACAGATAGACACAGGACTGCTGCCTTGTTGTGGTTACAGATAGACACAGGACTGCTGCTTTTGTTGTGGTTACAGATAGTCACAGGACTGCAACTTTCTAGTGGTTATGGATAGGTGGATAGGTACTGGAATTGCTGCCTTATTGGAATCAGGTCTCTCTTATAAAATATATTTTTAAGGAAAGGGTACTGCAACCTGCTTGGAGTTGACATCTCTGTTCATCCAGTGTGTTGTTAGTAATGTCTCGGGATGGTAATGTGATGGTTCTCTGTTATTGCAGGGAACCTCACTAAACACATGAAGTCCAAGGCCCATGGGAAAAAATGCCATGACGGGCCAATGACTGGCTCTTCTCTGGAAGAGGCTGAGGAAGGTAGGATGATGTCATGTTGCTGTGTCTACCTCTTACTGTATCCAATAATAATTTGCTGATAGAGAATAGAAAACAAAGTGATAACTGGCTCAGGCCACAGTGTACTGTGCATTAGTTTGGGCCGCTAGAAAGTGTCATGTCCCATTTCAATCTTCAGGCCACTGCAGTTGCCTCATACTCCCCCCCTTCCTCTCAGGAGGCAGTGAAGACTGCTCAGTCTGGCCAGAGACAGGACAGGACGAGCACCAATACTCTGACGTCAGCGAAACTGAAGAAGACGACGATGACAACGAGTATGATGATGAAGATGATGATGGTGAAGAGGAGTCCTGGTCCCATGAAGACCCTTCCTCCACAAGCCACCTGAAGCCACCCAAACCCCCAAACCAGAACAGAACCACACCAGACCGGGACAGGACCAGACCATCTGGACCAAGCCAGCCCAGCCAGCCTCAGAGGCTGAATCCCCAGGAGACAAGCCTCTGTTACCCTGCTGGTTCCCCCAGCAAGAAGAGAGCTCTGTTCTCCCGGAGGAGGCACCTGGACTGCGCTGGTCACCGCTCCCCACGCCACTGTCCATCACCAACCCTATCTCCATCTCCTTCTCATCGCCTGTCCTCATCTCCAGCCCTAGCCCTATCTCCATCTCATCGCCTGTCCTCATCTCCAGCCCTATCTCCATCTCATCGCCTGTCCTCATCTCCAGCCCCATCTCCATCTCATCGCCTGTCCTCATCTCCATCTCATCGCCTGTCCTCATCTCCATCTCATTGCCTGCCCTCATCTCCAGCCCCAGCCCTATCTCCATCTCCAGCCCTATCTCCATCTCCATCTCATCGCCTGTCCTCATCTCCATCTCATCGCCTGTTCTCATCTCCAGCCCTATCTTCATCTCATCACCTGTCTCCTGCTCACTCCCTATCCGCTAGAGTGGACCTGTCTCCTCTTCGCTGCCCTTCCCCTAGGCATAACCTCTCTCCTGTCTCCTGCCACCCCTCTCATCCACCACTCTCATCTCTGCCCCCTAGTCATAAATTGTCCCCTGCCCCCTGTCACCCCTCCCCACCCTCCTCTCTGTCTCTGCTAGGTTGTCATGTCTCCCCCTCCCTAGAGAGACATCCGTCCCCCCTAAGAGGCCTCTCACCTGTCAGGTCCAAGTCCCCCAGTGGTGGATCCCCTGCCCCTCAGGCAACCAGCCCTGCTCAACACAGAACCCATCTGCCCAGAGACCCATCTTCAAATCCCCACAGGGACAGACCTGCTACAGCTACAAGCTCCAAGGCACGGCCGGTGAGTATTTCACAGTCTCTCTCTGTCAACCCTAGAACACAACACAGACACACTTTGTGTCCGACCTTAGACGGACTGGTTTGATAACCACAGTGCTGCTCACTCACCTGCAATGTTTGTTTATTTGGTTCGGTTCAGAGATTAAAATAAGCCCCTTTCTGCACACAAAGCAGTTCCTGTGAGGGCTAAACAGCCAAATTCAAGTAAAATAAACATTCAAAACAAATACAGATATGCAGGCGGGTACATTCAGGGTTATTTTAAAGTCACACCTTTCTAGGAAAAGGAAGGAAGGGTAGTTTTATATGATTCAAACCAAACCAACAACACAAAACCTAAAAATAATGTGAGAGATCCCAAATAGACACAAACGATTTGTTCTGGGCAGTTGGTGATAAAATGAGACACACGCCTATCATTAGATGTCTTAGACTGTAACCACAGGGACTGTGTCATCAGCCTCTAAATATGTGTCAATGTCTCAGTCAGCTCACCTGATTTAACCATGGTATGTTTCTTCACAAGTCGTGTTGATGTTGTGGTTTGGTTGTGTTGTGGTTCAAACCTTTACACCCTTCCTTCCCCTCACCCCCACCCAGATGAAGAGCTACTCTGTTCAGGAGGACGACGAGCTGCGTCCCCCTCTCCTGTCCCCCAGGACTAGACCATCCCGAGGGGGCCACGGGGGTGTCCTCAGCCACCTGCCTCTCCACTCCCAGCAGCTAGCCAGGATCACCAACCTGATGATCCCCATTGGGGGGATCCACATGGTACAGCCCAGGACCAGTCCACTCTACAGCTTGGTGACTAGCCCTGTGGCAGCAAAGGACACTCCTACTCCGGCAAGGATGGACCGGCCCATGACAGCCCAGAACACCCCTACCCCTTCAGAGATGGACCGGTCCAGGATCAGGAGAGCTGGACTGGACGAAGTGCCACTTAGTTGGCCTTCATCATTGAAGGACCATCAGAACAGTCTGAAAGAGGCTGCTAGGCCTAGCACTAGCATGCACACCAGTTACCAGGACAACAGGGTAGGAGAGGGAGAGGCCGGGGCCGAGTGCAGACAGTCAACACCTCTCCCAGACAAGGCAGATATGGCCCATGTACACGTGTGCACCATGAGACCAGAGAATCATGGGAGTTTGAGTCAAAGGGAAGAGACTAAACTGCTGTTCACTGGGACAGAGGTAGAAGGCAGTTCACACACTACAGGCACCCGGACGAGCACTTTGTCCAAGGGAACCACACACACAGAAAGAGATACAGATGCACACTTTAGAGAAGGAAGTGTTTTTCCAGTGACTACCCAAGGCCAAAAGATGCCGCCTTCTTTCCAGACTAAACTCTGATAGGAAGGAGCACCTTTAGGGAACAGTGCAACAGACGTGTCTTGGGTACATCTCATATGGCAACGTATTTCCTACATAGGGGCTATGGTGCCATTTCAGAGACAGCCATGATCGCAGAGCTAGAAACAATTCTGTCTTTGAGACTGAAGAAGACAAAAGGAATCCAAGAAGAGCACTCAGGAGCGTACGGCTTCTGACTATAATGTGATTATGTAATTATATGAATAATATATAGATATGTTGAATATGCAGTATATGTTTTGTAATCTTTTTTTACTCTCTTCCTTTGGTTAATGGCATTGCTGTTAATTTATTATTGATGTGCTCTTATGCAATTCTGTACTATCCTCTGTGAGATCTGGAATGAAATGTAGATAAAGATTTTATTTAGTTAATCTATTCCCCCGTCGACCCCTTTGATAACTCTATAATACATTATACTACTCTTGCTGTTTTTATACTGTATGATGTACAGGTGTAAGGTCTTCATTTGACATATATTGTCACAGCAAAATAATCCTGCAGCAACAGGATTTGAACGTTTAGACTATAATGTTGCTTGATCGGTGGGTAGGCTGTTAGCTGGTCAGAAGTAAGCCACATGAAGAGTGCAATACTGTTAATATAACCGTGTGTTAGTGTGGGGTTTCAGTGAATTTATGTAAATCACAAAGCTAATCTGCATTTCCTGCGGTGCAGGGAAAGTCTCGGCAACAAAAGAGTGGTCAAATGAAGATCCTACTCCTGTACAACCAAATATAGAAAGGTACTAGACATCTCACCCTGACCAGTATTTTGAAGTGCAATTTCTGTCAAGATTGTGGCTTGGAATGTTATTCTTAATGACTGTGATTTTTTTTGTTTATTTTAAAGCTGGAATCCTTGATGGTGAAACCACCACGACCGTGTGCGATATTACAACAACAAAGAAGTTACTGCAAACAATGAACACTGTTGTTTTTCACTCGAACATCATTGCACGCGCGATAGAACAGCAGAATATGTAATGCTTTTTTTTACAACGTTGGGCCGATGCTCCTCACCTCCGCTTGGTCAACAAAACAAAAACAACGGCCATGGGGCAGACAGTGGCACTGTTTTCCCTACTGCGGATTCCATATTTAAAGATTGTTCATTTTTTATATGTTGCCTGGCTGTTTTGAAGAATCAGGGTTAGAATAATATCTTATTTTCTACTATCTCATTGAGAGTAAATCTTGGAATAGATTGGCCAATTTATTATTGGCCAATGTTTTGTAGGTGCTCTTTCATTTGGATATCCCAGTTTGCACTCCTCTCTTGAAAAAGTTATCCTGCAAAGCCCACTTCCGGGGTCTTGTCTTTATAGAACCCTTTGCCCAATATATTTTTTTCCAGTTGCCCTTTTGACATTTTTGATAAAATTTGCTTCAATGCAGTTGTCAAATTTGAAAAGCATAAATTCTTCATCTTGGTGTCCTCCATTTATGTAAATACTTGCCATTCTAAGATGAAGTTCCCATCTTAACATGATACATATCACCTTTCACATCACCAACCAAAAGAAGAGTTTATTGCATTACTTAGGCCCAGCCTCAGCTTGTTCAACATTGGATGATTGTAAGTAATTCGGGCTAGAAAAGCTAACTCCACTCACTGGATATTCATATAAATATATCTTGTTGTGATCATCTGCTGTACATGATGCAGTCTATATTTATTGCCATAAACACAGTAATAACAGGTCGTTTTTATAAAGGAAGCGGTTTCCATATTTGTCATTTTCATGTGTCTTTTACCATTAAAATGCGTTTTTACAGATTTATAATGAAATGGTGTCCCTGTGTATATTTTCTTTCGATCTAAACATTTGGTTCTGTTCAATTCAATGCAGCATCATTCAACAGTGCTACAGTATATCTTGTATTGTATATCGCCACCTTGTGGCTGCTAGTGTTAGTCCCTCACTAGTCTCGTACGTTTTTACTTTTGAGCTATTCAGCAGATGCTCTTATCCAGAACGACTTACAGTTAGTGCATTCATCTTAACATAGCTAGGTGAAACACACATATCTTAGTCAGAACTAGTCACATACTAGTCATGTACAATGCCATGGAGTGTATGGAGCAATTCAAACCCTTTAGAATTGTAATTCATATCTGCAACCCTCCAAATGTTGTCACCCACTGAGTATTCTATCGCTCTATCCCAAACGGACCCCTGTAGCCTTTACCTCTTTGTTAGCTATAGGACGTGAGATGTAACCAATATGGTAATAGTGCCACCTTCTTTGACAGGCAAAGTGTAACGTTCGCCATTTTCCTTGGCCCTATCCATTTCTCTCAGGGGCTATGGTGTGGACTTGGGATAGTGGCTCAACTATAATTATCCCCTACCCTCTTGTGGAGATCTGAGAGGATTATATAGATATAACATAGTAATAGCACCACCAGCCAGGTGGAATTGTTGCCATATTGCTTACACTGACCCATCTACTTCTCTCAGATCTACACTAGTGTATAGGGGTTATATGGGGTGATTTGGTATGGTGCATCTACAGTATGCTCTGGAGTAGCTGCGGCAGTTCAGGCTGTTTCTTTGTCTCACTATGAGGACAACGTCTTTGTCAGCCACTAGATGTCCCTAGCATCAAGCCACTGGAGACCGATGCTCGGGACTGCGGTTTGCTGAAAACAATGACATCATCTAGTTAAGAAATTGGCCATCCGTCCCTACTGTATTTTCACCCAGAAATTGACGTAAAGCATAATTATACATTTCCAATTATTTTTCAGCCATGGTTGCATTTCAATCTATATTTTCCCAATGTAATGTATTATTGGTAATTGCAGTAGTGTCTCATTCTGATGAGAACATGTTGAAATGAAATAATGGAATATCTCGGCTACCAGATATAACATGGAAGATTCAAGTGTTAGTTATTGGCCATGATATCCATTAGGTCAATGAGTATGTTGAGTGAGGCATTGGCCCTGCTCCAACATCCATACTAGCATTCCACCTGTAAAGTAATATATTGGGCACACATTCTATTTAAGTTTGCTTATGGACATTGGAATTGAATCTTTGATGAAGTTTCGTGAATAGCAGTGAACCCGGTTGTACCAATACAGTCATCTGGCTGGCTAGAGATAGAAGTTAGTTACACATTCCCATATACACTGATCAAAAATATAAACGCAAAATGTAAAGTGTTAGTTCCAAGTTTTATGAGCTGAAATACAAGATTCAAGAAAATGTCCATACGCACAAAAAACGTATTTCTCTCAGATTTCTTGCACAAATGTGTTTTCATCCCTGTTAGTGAGCATTTCTCCTTTGTCAAGATAATCCATCCACCTGACATGTGTGGCATATCAAGACAGCATGATCATGACACAGGTGCACCTTGTGTTGGTGTAACAGTATAGCTTCCATTCCTCTCCTCGCCCCTACCTGGGCTCAAACCAGGGACCCTCTGCACACATCAACAACTGCCTCCCACAAAGCATCGTTACCCATCGCTCCACAAAGGCCACGGCCCTTGCAGAGCAAGGGGAACAACTACTTCAAGGTCTCAGAGCGAGTGACGTCACCGATTGAAATGCTATTAGCTCGCACACAGCTAACTAGCTAGCCATTTCACACCGGTTACACTGGGGACAATAACACCCAGGACCTCCACACCCAGCTTCTTCACCTGTGGGATCATCTGAGACCAGCCACCTGGACAGCTGATGAAACTGTGGATTTGCACAACCAAAGAATTTCTGCACAAACTGTCCGAAACCTTCTCAGGAAAGCTCATCTGCATGCTCGTCGTCCTTACCAGGGTCTTGACCTGACTGCAGTTCGGTGTCGTAACCGACATCAGTAGTCAAATGTTAACCTTCGATAGCCACAGGCATGCTGGAGAAGTGTGCTATTCACGGATTAATCCCAGTTTCAACTGTACAGGGCAAATGGCAGACGCGTACATGGGGTCGTGTGGGTGAGGGGTGTGAACAGAGTGTCCCATGGTGGCGGTGGGGTTATGGTATGAGCAGGCATTAGCTACAGACAACAAACACAATTGCATTTTATCAATTGCAATTTGAATGCACAGAGATACCGTTCTGAGATTCTGAGGCCCATTGTCGTCCATTCGTCTGCCGCCATCACCTCATATTTCAGCATGATAATGTACGGAAGAACTGGGACATTTGGCCCCATGTCGCAAGGATGTGTACACAAGTCCTGGAAGCTGAAAATGTCCCAGTTCTTTCGTGGCCTGCATACTCACCAGACATGTCAACCGTTGAGCATGTTTGGGATGCTCTGGATCAACTTGTATGACAGCGTGTTCCAGTTCCCGCTAATATCCAGAAACTTCACACAGCCATTTAAGAGGGGTGGGACAACATTCCACAGGCCACAATCAACAACCTGATCAACTCTATGTGAGGATGTGTCATGCTGCATGAGGCAAATGGTGGTCACACCAAATATTGACTGTTTTTCTGATCCACATCCCTACCTTTTTTTTAAGGTATCTGTGACCAACAGATGCATATCTGTATTCCCATTCATGTGAACTCTATAGATCAGGGCCTAATCAATTTATTTAAATTGACTGATTTACTTATTTGAACTGTAACTCAGTAAAATCTTTGAAATTGTTGCATGTTGCATTTATAATTTTGTTCAGTGTATTTATGCCTTTGGAGTGATAAGGATGCCATCACTGGATTGCTCCTAGGCAGATATGATTCCTAGCAAGTGCCCCTGAATCACATATCACCATAGAAACACCATCAATTATTTTTGGAGGTGGGTGTTGATCCGAAACTTTGAGTCAGAAGCTGTTATTGTTTTATTTCTTTGAAGGTGTAGTAATTCACAGAGAGGTATGTGATGTGATGTTCCAGCAGACGTGTTGGTTATTATGGTCAGAGTTGGTTTATAATGTTGATACAGGCTTGATTCAGGCGTTGCTATGGTTTCAAGATTCAGCCCTCATGGTTACACTCCCAACCCCCACTCATAAAGTGGTGTTGGGCCCACATTAAAAGACATGTTTACATTCTTTACCCTGTGTCATCTCGACACACTCATACCAATGGAATTGACAGGAAAAGGCAGGTGTGTGTTTTAATTGTTCCCCCTTCCCCCCTAAACCTCTCTGACCCTTAGAATATAGAAACTGATGTTGACTTTTGTTCTTGTTTTATAGCAATCATTATCTCTCTCAGAAAAGTACGACACAATGCTAGTATCTGGCCGGTGATATCATCTAGTAAGCCACAGACCTCCCACATTCTAAACACATTCCCAAACTGACCATGACATTGCTCAGTTAATATTATAATGGAATATTTCCTATCTTTTATTTTAGACATTATTTAACTCGAGTCTACGTGCTGTTATCTTTCAGTATGCTTGTCTATGCTACCCTGTCTGTGGTTTCCTTCATGCAAATAATATTAGGGGGGTTTTATTGGGTGCAGACAGATTAGTAATGGTGCAGATACTCAGATACTGTATGGTATTGACTGATATGTTGCACTCAAATGCAGATGTCTCGTTTTATGAGTAAAATAAGTGTCAAAGATAGTGACTGGCCACCGATGTCTACCCATGTCTGGTGGATTATTCCACTTTGTTTAGTCACTTAGTTTTGTCACCGACTCTCTCTTTCTCTATGTCTGTGACCTGTTTTAATGAAGGGAGGTGATGATGATTGTGCCATCATTATGATTTCAAAGGTCAGCTGATTAACACATTCTTTCTGCTCTAAGGTTTTCCAAGGAATCCGCTCTGTTTGTCATCTCACCGCCCTGCATTCCTCTCTCTCTCTCTCTCTCTCTCGCTCTCTCTCTCGCTCTCTCTCTCTCTCTCTCTCTCTCTGTCTCTCTCTCTGTCTCTCTCTGTCTCTCTCTGTCTCTCTCTGTCTCTCTCTCTCTCTCTCTCTGTCTCACAGGTGGAAGTGGAAATGGATAAGGCCACATTTTTACACGGTGACTGCGTCCCCTCCTCGTGTTGTCTAGAAAGAACAAGGGAGAGCGGGGTTTGTGGAGATGGGAGGGTGGGGGGTCTTTCTCCAGACCGGTTCTACCTTGCCAGCCCATGCAATGTTGAACAAATATTTGCTTTGGACAACATTTTTTTCCTAATGGAACAAATTGTTTCTGAAATGCCATTGTTTTGTCAATTGTGACATCACTTTTGCCTTTCCTCCATGGTCCCCCTCCCCCTTACTAAGACTGCATGTTCCTACAAAGTGTTTTTTCCCTTATTGAAGAATGTTGTTTTCCGAGTTGAGGTTGAGGAGTGCACCTTTAGCTTGCCTTTGATGGTATAGCTATATCATGTCTGGCCAAACAGCAGCCTACTGCATTGCAGGCTTTTCCACATTGAACATATGGGGAATTTACAGTAAAAAACACTAGCATATAAAACACTGATTACTGTGCCTGAACTGCTGTTGACATTCTGCAGGGAATAGTTTCAACATTTGGCTGCGTGGGTAACAGAGATAGGAGGTTTCAATATCCAAATGCTACTTATGGAAAATATAGGAGGTGTCAGTATCCAAATGTCACTGACCACAGGTGAACTGGTTGCAGCTGATGCTATTTGCTGTACTCAACAACACACTGTAAAATCTTTATTTTGTAGATGCTTAGCTTAAGACTATAGTATTGGAGTATGGCATCACATAGCCTACCCCTCTGAACCTCACAACATAATGTTTTACTTTGTGGATGAATGAACGTACCTATATTCCACTCTAATCAACAGTATTCATAGCAGTAATCCCTTAAACTATGGATTTACATGCATTATCTCTTGGTACTCCTTTATCTGATACACATAGTGCTTTCACTTCCACTGCCTGATCATGTGTTGCTGGAATTTACCACTGAATCACAGTCTTCCTTCACGACTGATCGGAACAGGAATACCCAGGACGATTTGCATGACTTTACTAGTATTTTGTCTATCTAGATTGATACCCCACTCTGTGGGAGGGCAGTCCCTTCCCTCAGGCTGATTAAGATTTACAGCTCTCTTGTGAGAGTGGAAGGACTGTGTGATTGACTATGCAAATGGGCAGAAGGGTGTGTGTGTGTGTGTGTGTGTGTGTGTGTGTGTGTGTGTGTGTGTGTGTGTGTGTTTGTCGATGTTAATGTGTGTGTGCTTGTGTGGGCCCCCTGGGGGTCATGTGGCGTGTTCTACATTATCTCTGTATCAGGGGTCATGTCACACGTGTGTCAAATTGATGGCTCTGACCTCTCTGTTCCATGGGGGCTGCTCCCTCTGCTGTGAACATCACCAGCCCTGAGGACCTGTAGTGGCAGCATGCAAAACAACAGTCCCCATCATCAGACACTATCTTTACAGCCTTTCCTTTCACTGATGACACCAGGTCTTCCCTCCGCCTACAGGTTTCCTTCTCCTGCCTGCCTTACGTCTCGGAAAACTCCAAAGCATTGCCAGATTCCAAGCCTTTTCTGGTGATTTCCTGTCTCTGTCTCTGTCAATGACAATGACCTCCATACTCCATAAAGGTTAAAACAACTACCCAATAGCAGTTAATTCCTTTTCCGTCTCTCTTCCTCTTGCCTGGAATGTGTCAAGAGTGAGAGGCAGGCAGGCAGTTGCTGAACGGTGATCATTGTGTAACAACATGGGCAGTAGGCGTGGTTAGGTAAGTGACGAGTATAAGTAGTGGGGCCAGAGGACACTGCAGCACAAAGCACCTGTTGCCTCTCTCTCGCTCTTTATTGGCATCACTCAGGACTGTAAAGCTACTATTACTGTTAACTCTACCAGTGTGTGTACTCTACTGTCTTGTGGAATCTTGGATATTATTGCATACTGTGTCTTCAGAGATACTCTACCAGAGAATAACTATGGCTCTATCACTGAACTCTATCCTGGCTCTCACCATCATCACACTCTGTGTGCTCCTGCAGGAGGGTAAGCTATCTTATCTATAACTTTTTATTAAACATTTATATCACTTTGTTGAAAACCTATTAGGGCTACGGGTGGTACATTACAATGCGGATTTGTATTATTTAGTCATAAAAATGACTAACAGTGTGTATAAGTTTTATTATGCAAGTGTTACATTATTTTCATGAGGCTATTAAATGGAGCGTGAGGGGTCATAGTTCAGTTGAGATGTCAGGGTTGGGTGAGGTGGTGGGGCTGGGAGATCCAGAATAACATGATACAACCCAGAATGACAAAATATGTTTTATTGTCACACCGGATAGGTGCAGTGAAATGTGTTGTTTTACAGGGTCAGCCATAGTAGTACGGCACCACTGGAGCAAATTAAGGTTAAGTGCTTTGCTCAAGGGCACATCGACAGATATTTCACCTTGTCGGCTCAAGTATTCGAACCTGCAACCCTTCAGTTACTGGCTCAATGCACTAACCTCTAGGCCACCTCCTACCCCAATGCTAAAACTCCTGCTGCAGCATGTTTTCTTAGTATTGTTATTACTTAGTTTCCCTCTCAGATTGATAGCTCAGTTAATCCCTGCTCTGGCAGGTGTACTGAGAGGTGCGTGGCTAATGGCCATGCTGTCAAGTTTCTGCATGGCACATGCAGCCTGATGCCAGACTCTTTGACCTACTCCCACAGTTCCCCTTACAGAGATATAATACAAAGACAGACCCTGCTAGGCTGTAATCACACTCTCGATGATAAGATACAGATTATATTGGCATGGTTCTACTCCTATCAAATCATTTGACTGGAAACAACTCAGTCTTTGTTTGACTTGGATAACATTTCATAACATATTAGTTATAAGTCAAAGTCCAAATGTGTTTGACAAGACCTGATGCATAGGAGAATGGGATGGCAGTTAGCCTACATGTACTTCTCTGTATCAGTGAAAAGGGATTTTGATTAGGATGTGGTTATGTGTATTTGCTCGGTGCTGATTGCCAAATTGCACAATCATCTGGTGATTTTGCTGAGTTATAACCAGGCTCTTAACCAATGATAATTTCTGATTCTATAGGTTTTGGGCTCCCTGCCCAATCCCCGTCCCAGAACATCCCACACCACACCAGGGTTAAACGATGCTCCTGCAGTAACTGGCTGGACAATGAATGCATCTACTTCTGTCACCTGGACATAATTTGGGTCAACACTCCCAATAAGGTCATCCCCTACGGTCTTGGCAGCCCCCTGTCCCGACGTCGCCGCTCTACCGGGCGATGTGAATGTGCCCACCCAGCCGACAGGACCTGCTCCGGATTCTGCCACAACAGGTGAGCTCAACTTCAGAGACAAGGAACTTCTACCCTCCTTCCCTCCCTCATCCTCCCCTAATCCTTCCCCTCCCTACCTCCCTGCTAGATACCAGATTGTATCAAACTAGTGACTATCTGTGTCAATCAGTTGTTTCTGACCAGCCTGTATCAGGATGTATCAGGTCTGCTTGTGGATGAGATGCAGGGAGGAGGCGTATTGTCTTTAGATGTGTAACTAGCGATGGGGGGAGATGGGGGGGATGGGGGAAGATTCAGCATGTTCTGGAGGCTTAGATCCCCCTTACAGACAAGTCCATTAATCATGACATTATATTTGGAATGTTTTACCGGTGGGTATGTCTGTTGTATTGCCACAGTTATTACTGTTATGACATACCAAGGTTGAGGATTAGCCTATGTATCTCGACAAGGTTTTATCCTGCTCTGTGAAAAGTAATTGAGAACAGGCCGTAGGGCATGCAGTACTGACATTACTGGGTTGAAATCTATAGCCAACCGTCTGTCACCGCTAGCATTGTAGAATTCTGTAGTACAGAATCCAGTCTCATGGCCCTTAAGGAGTAGTCTAAATAATGTTATCTTTCATTTTGACATGGTTATTCTTTCTGTCTGCAGCTCAGAGAACACCAAATTCGTAGTGGTAGGCCCCTCAGACCAGACCCTGGACCAGACTGTTAGCGGTCCAGACACAACCAGCAACGACCTACTGACGTCTCTCAGGTAAGAGAAAAACAAGATACCATAACAACCTCTTAGGATCAGTTTCTCAGACCTAGGTTAATGTCATTGCTGGACTAAAAAACATGTCCAATGGAGATTCTCCATTGAGGAAGTTTTTCAGGCCAGGAGGTTTGGCCCATAGAGCGATCCCACGAACATTCAGCAAGTGTTTTTGTGTTATTGAAAAGACGACATGGAACCTGATCTTAACCTGATGTTTATCTCTTTGTTCCTTACAGAAACATGGTTCGATCCAACATGGCTGCCATAGAGAAGGGTTCTCCCTCCAGGAAGAAGAATCCCTCCAGAGCCAACAGATTGAACATCAGGTAGATGAGGAGGAGGGAAGAAGAGGAGCTTGAATAGCTCCAGAGCATTCGAACAAAGACCTCCTGGAGGAGTCTAGGGAGTCCTCCCCCAGGAAGACAGATAGGTCCTGAGAGGAGAGGGCAAAGATGAGAAGAGGGAAAAGATGGAACACTGCCCAATGGCTGCCTGCTGATTGTTGTATACCACCCAGTGGACTGGATCTGGACATTATCTGAATATGAGTCTTGGACTAATCTAGCTAATAGTCTGGCTTAGAAGACTAGGGAGGTTTAAAGTGTGTCCTCTGTCAACTGTGACAGTCTGGACTAGAATGGTTACTGACTGTGTGCTGGGCATGGGTTGTCATCATGTTCTAAACATAAATACACTTTCTGTGTCTGAGCACATGAAATGGGTGGATGCAAGCCAAGGCATTCTGGAGTGATGTTTGCCTATGTTTACTTTACAGGCTTACTTCATTAGTGCCTTGAAAATATTGACCACTATTGTCATTTGGATTTTGATCTTTACTTTACCTGTCGCACGACATCTACTATATCATAGAATAACAAAATAATCCTCTGTATCAGAGATTAATTGCCAGTTTATAGTGATTGCCATGCATGCATTTAAATGACTTGAAATACATTTGGCACATGAAGGACATGACTTTAAGGGACCTGGAATTACTATACACATAGCCTTCCTGTAGCAGCAGATAAAAGCAGGTCTATTGTGATTGCGGAAATATTTATTGCATACTGTAGCCACTGTTGATTGTTTTGATTGTAGACAGGGTGAAGGCAGCAGGTTTCAATAGGTCTGCTCCTTGCCAAATATGCAGTGATTGTTTTTCTGCTTTCAACAAATGTCCATTAAATGTCAATGTCATTACTCGTTAGGAAATTATGACACTGCACTTTTGTTCTAATGCCTTCAAAGGAATGTGTTTTTATGTCCAGTAGGCTTTAGATGGGTTGGGCTGATAGCTGAACTCCAGCCACTGTCTGACCATAAGGCATTTTCTGTAAACACTACATCAAAAAAACAAGTCTTCTACTGATGTTGAAGTCCAATATCACAATGCTGTATATTTATGATATTATTATTTATTTATTTGTTTGTGTGTTGTTTACGAATGTGTGTATCAAAATGCTGGACAGTGCTTTTGTTTAATGAACTGTTGTTATCCCTAGAAGGACAATTCACCCTCAATCGTCTATTTAGCAGTCAAGGACACCATAGGAAATGTTTACCCATGAATTGTTCTATTCCAAGCTATTCATATTATCTACTGTACATGTACAAAACTCTGAAATTATTTATTTAACTTATTTGTGGGGTATATTTATATATTTGTGTTGTGTGAGTTTATCACTTTTAATATGTGAGGAAATAAATACTAAAATGAATGTTCTTGCTTTGTTTGATTATTTAAAAATTACAATTGATCCTTGTTTCAAGTTGTATTGTCAAGTGCACACGTACGGTGAAATGCCTTTCTTGCAAGCTCATTCCCAAAAATGCAGTAATCAATATCAGTAGTACTATTAAAAAAGTAAAGAAGAACAAAAACACACGAGAAATTTAAATAACACGAGAAAGTAAATAAGGGTCAGTGCCAATACCATATTTACAATGTTCAGGGATACTGGAGTGGTAGGGGTAGATAGGTACTGGGGGAAGTTGACTAGGCATCAGGATATACAGTATGATAAACAGAGTAGCAGCAGTATATATGATGATTGTATGGGAGTGTGTGTGGTGTGTGTGTATACTTGTTTTCCTACATTATCAGGACCCCAAAGTCCTAACATTTAACCCAAATGTCCTTAAAAGGTAGGAAATCAAGAACTTTGGTTTAGGGTTAGGGTTTTTTAGGGGATAGGGTTAAGGGTAGGTTTGGGGTAAATAGGAATTTTAGTGGTCAACATTTTTACCCTCCTAAAAGTCCTGAAATTTCACGAAAACAAAGCTGAGTGAGTGAGTGTGTAGAGTGTGCATAGAATAGGTGCAAGAAAATTAAATAAATAAATAGAAGGGTCAATGCAGATAGTCCATGTAGACATTTAGCAGTCTTATGGCTTGGGGATGGAAGCTGTTCAGGAGCCTGTTGGTGTCAGTCTTGTTGCTCCTTACTGCTTGCAGTCCTGAAGCAGAAAGAACAGTCTATGGCTCGGGTGGCTGGAGTCTTTAACAATTTTCCAGGCCTTCCTTTCACATCGCCTGATATCGATATTTATTTTAATTAAAAAATATATATTTCACCTTTATTTAACCAGGTAGGTTAGTTGAGAACAACTTCTCATTTGCCACTGCGACCTGGCCAAGATAAAGCATAGCAATTCGACACATACAACAACACAGTTACACATTGAAATAAACAAAACATACAGTCAATAATACAGTAGAACAAAAGAAAACAAAAAGTCTATATACAGTAAGTGCAAATGAGGTAAGTTAAGGCAATAAATAGACCATGGTGGCGAAGTAATTACAATATAGCAATTAAACACTGGAACGGTAGATGTGCAGAAGATGAATGTGCAAGTAGAGATACTGGGGTGCAAAGGAGCAAGATAAATAAATAAATACAGTATGGGGATAAGTTAGGTAGAGAGATGGGCTGTTTACAGATGGGCTATGTACAGGTGCAGTGATTTGTGAGCTGCTCTGACAGCTGGTGCTTAAAGCTAGTGAGGGAGATATGAGTCTCCAGCTTCAGAGATTTCTGCAGTTCGTTCCAGTCATTGGCAGCAGAGAACTGTAAGGAAAGACGACCAAAGGAGGAATTGGCTTTGGGGGTGACCAGTGAGATATACCTGCTGGAGCGCGTGCTACGAGTGAGTGCTGCTATGGTGACCAGTGAGCTGAGATAACGCGGGGCTTTACCTAGCAGAGACTTGTAGATAAACTGTAGCCAGTGGGTTTGGCGATGAATATGAAGCGAGGGCCAACCAACGAGACTGTACAGGTCGCAATGGAGGGTAGTGTATGGGGCTTTGGTGACAAAATGAATGGCACTGTGATAGACTGCATCCAGTTTGTTGAGTAGAGTGTTGGAGGCTATTTTATAGATGACATCACCGAAGTCGAGGATCGGTAGGATGGTCAGTTTTACGAGGGTATGTTTGGCAGCATGAGTGAAGGATGCTTTGTTGCGATATAGGAAGCCGATTCTAGATTTAATTTTGGATTGGAGATGCTTAATGTGAGACTGGATGGAGAGTTTACAGTCTAACCAGACACCCAGGTATTTGTAGTTGTCCACGTATTCTCGCCCGTCCAGAGTAGCGATGCTGGACGGGCGAGCAGGTGCGTGCAGTGATCGATTGAATAGCATGCATTTAGTTTTACTTGTGTTTAAGAGCAGTTGGAGGCCATGGAAGGAGAGTAGTATGGCATTGAAAATAGTCTGGAGGTTAGTTAACACAGTGTCCAAAGAGAGGCCAGAAGTATACAGAATGGTGTCATCTGCGTAGAGGTGGATCAGAGAATCACCAGCAGCAAGAGCAACATCATTGATGTATACAGAGAAGAGAGTCGGCCCGAGAATTGAACCCTGTGGCACACCCATTGAGGTCCGGACAACAGGCCCTCCGATTTGACACACTGAACTCTATCAGAGAAGTAGTTGGTAAACCAGGCGAGGCAATCATTTGAGAAACCAAGGCTGTCGAGTCTGCCAATAAGAATGTGGTGATTGACAGAGACGAAAGCCTTGGCCAGGTCGATGAATACGGCTGCACAGTAATGTCTCTTATCGATGGCGGTTATGATGTCGTTTAGGACCTTGAGCGTGGCTGACGTGCACCCATGACCAGCTCTGAAAACAGATTGCATAGCGGAGAAGGTACGGTGGGATTCGAAATGGTCGGTAATCTG
Organism: Salmo salar; assembly: GCF_965601325.2. NCBI lineage: Eukaryota > Metazoa > Chordata > Actinopteri > Salmoniformes > Salmonidae > Salmo > Salmo salar. Next base: position 80,247,683 of record NC_138304.1, on the reverse strand, counting down.
TTTGTTAACTTGGCTTTCGAAGACCTTAGAAAGACAGGGTAGGATAGATATAGGTCTGTAGCAGTTTGGGTCTAGAGTGTCACCCCCTTTGAAGAGGGGGATGACCGCGGCAGCTTTCCAATCTTTGGGAATCTCAGACGATATGAAAGAGAGGTTGAACAGGCTAGTAATAGGGGTTGCAACAATTTTGGCAGATAATTTTAGAAAGAGAGGGTCCAGATTGTCTAGCCCGGCTGATTTGTATGGGTCCAGATATTGCAGCTCTTTCAGAACATCAGCTATCTGGATTTGGGTGAAGGAGAAATGGTGGGGGCTTTGGTGGGTTGCTGTGGAGGGTGCTGGGCAGTTGACCGGGGTAGCGGTAGCCAGGTAGAAAGCATGGCCAGTAGTAGAGAAATGCTTATTGAAATTCTCAATTATAGTGGATTTATCGGTGGTAACAGTGTTTCCTAGCCTCAGAGCAGTGGGCAGCTGGGAGGAGGTGCTCTTATTCTCCATGGACTTTACAGTGTCCCAGAACTTTTTGAGTTAGTACTACAGGATGCAAATTTCTGTTTAAAAAAGCTAGCCTTAGCTTTTCTAACTGCCTGTGTATATTTGTTCCTAACTTCCCTGAAAAGTTGCATATCACGGGGGCTATTCGATGCTAATGCAGAACACCACAGGATGTTTTTGTGCTGGTCAAGGGCAGACAGGTCTGGAGTGAACCAAGGACTATATCTATTCCTAGTTCTACATTTTTTGAGTGGGGCATGCTTATTTAATATGGTGAGGAAGGCACTTTTAAAGAATAGCCAGGCATCATCTACTGACGGGATGAGGTCAATGTCATTCCAGGATACCCTGGCCAGGTCGATTAGAAAGGCCTGCTCGCAGAAGTGTTTTAGGGAGCGTTTGACAGTGATGAGGGGTGGTCGTTTGGTCGCAGACCCATTATGGATGCAGGCAATGAGGCAGTGATCGCTGAGATCTTGATTGAAAACAGCAGAGGTGTATTTGGAGGGCGAGTTAGTTAGGATGACATCTATGAGGGTACCCGTGTTTACGGATTTGGGGTTGTACCTGGTAGGTTCATTGATAATTTGTGTGAGACTGAGGGCATCAAGCTTAGATTGTAGGATGGCCGGGGTGTTAAGCATGTCCCAGTTTAGGTCACCTAGTAGCACGAGCTCAGAAGATAGATGGGAGCAATCAATTCACATATGGTATCGAGGGCACAGCTGGGGGCAGAGGGAGGTCTATAGCAAGCGGCAACAGTGAGAGACTTGTTTCTGGAAAGGTGCATTTTTAGAACTAGAAGCTCGAATTGTTTGGGTACAGACTTGGGTAGTAATACAGAACTCTGCAGGCTATCTTTGCAGTAGATTGCAACACCGCCCCCTTTGGCAGTCCTATGTTGGCGGAAAATGTTATAGTTAGCGATGGAGATTTCAGGGTTTTTGGTGGTTTTCCTAAGCCATGATTCAGACACGGCAGGGATATCCTGCACGGCAGGGAGCTCGGCCCCAGTGATTTTTATTTATTTATTTAACCTTTATTTAACAAAACAAGTCAGTTAAGAACAAATTCTTATTTACAATGACGGCCTACCCTGATCAAACCCTAACCCGGACGACGCTTGGCCAATTGTGCGCCACCCTATGAGACTCCCAATCACGGCCGGTTGTGATACAGCCCAGGATCGAACCAGGGTCTGTAGTGATGCTGCACCACTCGGGAGCCCAAAATGTATTGTAGGTATTAATATTTCCCACCAAATCTACCAAATTTCAATACCAGGAATAATTCATATTTATACCAAGAATCCCTGGAAATACTGCAAACATCGGAAGTGCCCATTTCAAGCGTCTTAAACCAAGATGTGGTCACTCAGGGTTCTCCCAAAATAAGATTGTTCATTTTTGATCGCCAATGACATTGTTTTCAATTGTGAAACAGGCAGTTCATCAATTCTGTGTTAAAATGTTCCTCAATTAATTCAGCGCATTTCAGCAGTTGGCCTAGGCTATCTCGACACAGAGCATACCCCAACTAGGCTATAGCGTTGTCGAATCATACAAACGTTTTAACGGTGGTCAAACAAACTTTAAATGAGTTGCTAAGCTTGCTAGATAACCTCCAACGAATGACACAATATCTCCTATTTGGCAAAAGTGAGTTGACTATACAGGTAGCAGATCAGTTCATGGCTATCGGGGAGATGAAGAGCAGAAATTGCTTAAATATGAAGGTACAGTATCTTAATGGGCAGCAACTCAGTTTAGAAAAATATCCATAGGCTTATCTACTCTTATACCGTTTGTTGATCACACATTCTCTACGGAAGCTCTCATAGGGGCAGCAATACGAGGCAGCACAGAGAAGCGGGGGAAATGTTATATATTTGTTTTATTTTGACATGCATAGGCGAGACGTGCTTTGATAATGCAACCTATGGATTACAGAATAAAGTTAGGAATTTTCATGCAAGACAGGAGTCAGGATTTGGGGTTTCAGTGGGATTGGGAAGATAGGAAAATAGCCTAGGCCCTATATAAGGCTACTACTACTTTAGTCAATAGATAGATAATACACTTGATTTAGGTTACATTATTGCATGCTAAATGTTTCTGATTAGTAGATAGATAGATAGATAGATGAGCAAACGATTAAATGATCTACCACTTCTCCAACCAGAGATCAATTAACCAAATATACAGACAGTGAAACAAAACAAAATCACTTTGATTGATTATCAGACATGTCACAGGCTTTTGGTTGGGAGTAGGACAGGCTACTACGCGAGTGAAGAGCAAAGTCCACTCGTATAACATGCAAGCAAAATGTTCTGTTCAGCTTATATATGAGTAAACTAGAATAAAGATGATCATTACCTCAACATAGGTAATAATTCCACAGCCTAATTGTTACCAAATATCAAAAGGAGATTCAGTGAAAACAAAGATCTGATATTGATTGATTTATCTACAGGAGACCCCGACACTTAACTCAAAGCTCAAAGCAGTGCGATGGCACTGTCCCAATCAAAACAGTGCTGAAATGATAGTCTAGGTGACCACACCCGACTATTGCTTGAAATTAGTATAATGCTTGTATATGAGTTTCAGTATAAGCAAGAATTCGATACATGCCTTCAGTTGCATTAGCCTTCTTTATTCCAATATTTTCATCATTCGGGTGATCGTAACTAAGGTGTTTTCCTCTCTCTGTTTCCTCATCTCCTCACTCCACTGCCGCTTCTCAACACTATATTAAATCAATATAGCCTACTATTTTTATTGCAAATTTCTGACGACTTTGTGTGAAGTAAATAAGCTGGGCTCAACGATTCCATGCCACAACCTGAATGGATAATGTGCTATTTTATTTTTTGTCAATCTGCTGCTACAGATGTTGTGTATTTTGTGGAATTGCATTAGTGCTACATTGGGGGAAAATGCTGTAACTTCCCGGGAAATGGGAAGAATGGTCCCGGGACAGTCCCGGGATCCCGGTTACCTGTGTTAATCCATAATGTAATGGACTGTCCAAACCACTCTCTATAGCGTAATGCGATCGAGGGCAGTGCAGTTTCGATACCAAGCAGTGATTGCAGCCAGTCAAGATGCTCTCAATGGTGCAGCTGTAGAACATTTTGAGTATTTCAGGGCCCATGCCAGATGTTTTCAACCTCCTGAGGGGGAGGTTGCCTGTTGCCTTCTGTGCGGCTTTGTGCATGTGTGGACCATTTTAAATTTGGACCCCAAAGAACTTGAAGCTTTTCATCTCTCGACCCGCTCCACTGCAGCTCCATCGAGGTGGAGGGAGGGCGATCGCCCCCCATCCCATGTTGCCCGTAGTCAACAATCAGCTCCTTGGTCTTACTGACGTTGAAGGAGAGGTTGTTGTCCTGGCACCACACTGCCATGTCATTGACCTCCTCACCTGTAGGCTGTTTCATTACGGCCGGTGATCAGGCCTACCACCGTTGTGTCGTCAGCAAACCTGATGAGGGTGTTGGAGTCGTGCGTGGCCACACAGTTGTGGATGAATAGGGAGTACAGGAGGGGAATAGGCACACACCCCTGTGGCGCCCCCGTGTTGAGGGTCAGCGTGGCGGAGGTGATGTTACCTACCCTCACCACCTGGGGTAGGCTCGTAAGGAAATCAAGGATCCAGTTGCAGAGGGGATTATGGTGTGGAACGCTGAGCTGTAGTCAATTGACAGCATTTTAACATAGGTATTCTCTTATCTAGGTGGGTGACGGCAGTGTGCAGTGCAATTGAGACTGCGTTGTCTATGGATCTGTTGGTGTGGTATGCAAATATGAGTGGTTCTAGGGTGTCTGGGATGATGGAGTTGATGTGTGCCATAATCAGCCTTTCAAAGCACTTCATGATTACAGATGTGAGTGCTCCAGGGCTGTAGTCATTGTGGCAGGTAGCCTTAGAGTTCGTGGGAACAGGAATGATGGTGGTCAGCTTGAGACATGTGGACTGGGTCAAGCAGAGGTTGAAAATATGGTTGTATTTTGCCTGATAACCTAAAACCATTCAGACCCTTGCTGCCTTACAGAACTATAGATCAAAGCAATAGAGCAGTCAGAGCTTCCATTGCTGTCCACCTGAGGTTGTTTGTGTGAGGGAAAGAGGGTTACGTTGGAACAAACAATACTCTCTGACTCTGCACCTGGGTCTGCATTCATAGGTCACCCAATCACCTCCTTCCTCTCCTTTCCTCTCTTCCTCTCGTATTTACAAACAGACGTCATTATAGATACCACAGGCCCCCCAGTGAGGCTTTACTAACTGTGGTTAAATAGCTGACTTAGTATAAGAAACCAAAACAGGATGCTTTTCCTACATTCCGGGAAAAATTCCCGACAGCGCAGGAGAGAACAGAAGAGAACAGGAGGGAAAAAACAACGGAAAAACCGGGGCATGTCTGCTGCCAGGAGAACTGATACACAGCTGATATGGATGGAGACTGAATGTGGCCCAGTTAATCACTTGGTTGTCATAACATTGCTGTATTGTTTTCTTTTCTGCCCCTCTTATTAGTTTTTTTCCCTTCTTTATGTGATTGTGAGAAAATGATGTGTTGTGTGATTTTACCCACGGTTCACCTGTGTGTGAATGCATGCTTTTGTCTGTTCTATTTGTCTATACAGTATGTGTGCATGTGTGCATATGTGTCTGATTGTGTGTGTGTGCGCGCATGTGTGTGTGTGTGTGTCTGTGCATGTGTGTGTGTGTGTGTGCGCATGTGTGTGTGTGTGTGTATGTATATGTACAGTATACAGTATGTGAGTGTATGAGTGGGCATTTGTCTGTGAGCGTTAGTGTGATTGTGAGTGTGCATGTTGGTTTGTCTCAGTGTTTGTATGTTTGCTGTTATTCAACTCCAGCCATAAGGTCCAGCAGTACTCAGACTGCAGACTGTAGTTCTAGAACAGACCGCTATCTGAACATTCCTTTACTTCCTGGGTTTGTTTCAGCCCGGGGACATTAGTGGAGGTGACTGTTGGGGACCGGAGGGGGACTGTTTTTGGGGACATTCTGACAGGGCTATCATGGCTGTTTGAGCCAGACACTGTCTCCTGATACTACTCAGCTATGTGTCTGGGCTGAGAGGAGCTGAGATGAGCAACAAGGAAACATAACAAGGAAACAGGGGTTAGGGATCAAGTTTAAGGTCAAGATGTTTTATTGGATAAAAGCCACCGGCATGTCTTGATGTGTAGGCGAAATGGAAGAGCTCTCTGTGGTAAACAACAACAGAATGGTAGAAAGAACAAACATGGTGCCATTTTTGTGACGAGTACTGTATTGCATTCCTCTGCGCGTACTCACAAAGTCACAAAGTCAAACGATCAGCCATCATTAGCCAACGAACTGAACATTCCAAGCTTTCTATTCATCTCCATGTCTTTGTTACATTCTTAACCATCGCATGTCTTCTGTAACTTGCTAGTATGAAATTAGTAATTATAATTCAAGTTTACACTAACTCAGACCACTAAGAACAAGCATTCCTTTATCCGTACGATACCTAAACCCGATGTGTTATTTATATAAAACACTGTCAGTCGATGACATGTCTGTACTGGATGGCATTTCTGCTTCATAGTTTAGATAGTCATCTGTGTTTTTGTACTATGTCCCGGCACACGTACACCTGATGGAGGTGATATCCACACAGAGAGAGAGAGAGAGAGAGAGAGAGACGGACGGACGGACGGATGGTCCGATGCAGTGCTACAGTGTTAACAACCTGCCACTCTGTAAACAACCAACTATCCTCCACTCTATAGCCACAGATGAATATCTTAATTTCCCATTCACATGTGTGAGTGATGCCCATCTCCTGTCCTCTCCAGCACACCAGAGGAGATAGCAGCAGACTGCAGACACAGGAAGCTGGAGGGATGGTGGACGGCCTGTACCTGTACCTGCATACCCCGCCATGGGGACTGTGTAGACCAGCACGTCCCCTGTGTCCAGGTGGACAGGGGATACATACACACGTCCCTGGGATGAGGACCACACATGTAGGGTGTATGGTTATGCTGTACTGTATCTGCAGGTTGTGTGTGTTGCAGGCGCTAGAGTGGCGCAGCGTTCATCTCAGTGCTTGAGGCGTCACTACAGACACCCTGGTTCGATTCCAGGCTGTATCACAACCGGCTGCCATAGGGCGGCGCACAATTGGAAACAGCTGATTTTTAATGGTATATATACATAGGCATACAGAGGCCCATTATCAGCAACCATCCCTCCTGTGTTCCAGTGGCACGCTGTGTTAGCTAATCCAAGTTTAACATTTAAAAATGCTAATTGATCATTAGAAAACCCTTTTGCAATTATGTTAGCACAGCTGAAAACTGTTGTTCTGGTTAAAGAAGCAATAAAACTGGCCTTCTTTAGTCTAGTTGAGTATCTGGAGCATCAACATTTGTGGGTTTGATTACAGGCTCAAAATGGCCAGAAACAAAGAACTTTCTTCAGAAACTCCTCAGTCTATTCTTGTTCTGAGAAATGAAGGCTATTCCATGAGAGAAATTGTCAAGAAACTGAAGATCTCGTACAACGCTGTGTACTACTCCCTTCACAGAACAGCGCAAACTGGCTCTAACCAGAATAGAAAGAGGAGTGGGAGGCCCCGGTGCAAAACTGAGCAAGAGGACTTAACCATTATCAGCAACCATCCCTCCTGTGTTCCAGTGGCACGCTGTGTTAGCTAATCCAAGTTTAACATTTTAAAATGCTAATTGATCATTAGAAAACCCTTTTGCAATTATGTTAGCACAGCTGAAAACTGTTGTTCTGGTTAAAGAAGCAATAAAACTGGCCTTCTTTAGTCTAGTTGAGTATCTGGAGCATCAACATTTGTGGGTTTGATTACAGGCTCAAAATGGCCAGAAACAAAGAACTTTCTTCAGAAACTCCTCAGTCTATTCTTGTTCTGAGAAATGAAGGCTATTCCATGAGAGAAATTGTCAAGAAACTGAAGATCTCGTACAACGCTGTGTACTACTCCCTTCACAGAACAGCGCAAACTGGCTCTAACCAGAATAGAAAGAGGAGTGGGAGGCCCCGGTGCAAAACTGAGCAAGAGGACATAAGTGACCCCAAACTTTTGAATGGTAGTGTATATAAATGTGCTCTTTAGGCTACTACTGTTAAGGCTGCTACTACTACTAGACAGGCTACTGTGGCTTACAATGTAGCAATCATCATACTTGTGTTTACTGCTATCCAAGGTCAGTTAGGGCCATTGATGTGTTTTGGAAGGCTGAAGGCTGGAGAGTTGTCAAACCTCACACTTGTTATTTCCTCTCCCTTTATCTCAGAGTAAATGAGGAAGGCTGTGAAACAGTAAACCAGGTGTTTGCTCTCTTCGGAGAACGATAGAGGACATTGAAACTCCCTCCAAGAAAAATGCAAGGCCGTGATGATGTATGTTGTTTAGGACTTTGATACTCTTTGTAGAGTTAGGATTTCAGACGTTTTTGTAAGATGGGCAGGGGCGATACTGTCCTAGTGTCAGAGAAGGTGCCAGTACAGAGAAGAGCTAATATTGAGTAGACAGACAGATGGTCACTGTATACTATGCTTAAATATGGCCATGGCTACATGTAAGCACATCACTACCTTTGCACAGGTCTAGAGCTTGTTTCTGTTACGGTTAAATAACAATTTTACCCAGTCACCACCACCAAGGTAAGGCCTCAGGCCATCTCCTTCCAGACTGCTGGGGGTCTTTACTCAGTTACTTATTAAGAATGTTATCACCTTCTCAAGGCTGCAGGAGGGTGACCTAGCTCCTGTATGTGCCCCACAGAGAGAGAGAGGAAGAGAGAGAAACAAAGAAAGAGAGAGGAGAGAGAGAGAGAGGGAGAGAGAGAGAAAGAAAGAAAGAGAGAGGAGAGAGAGAGAGGGAGAGAGAGAGAGAGAGAAAGAAAGAAAGAGAGAGGAGAGAGAGAGAGAGGGAGAGAGAGAGAGAGAGAGAAAAAGAAAGAAAGAAAGAAAGAAAGAAAGAAAGAAAGAAAGAAAGAAAGAAAGAAAGAAAGAAAGAAAGAAAGAAAGAAAGAAAGAAAGAAAGAAAGATAGAGAGAGCGAGAGAGAGAGAGGGGGGGTGGGGAGCGGGAGAGAGAGAGGCATTCTCAGAATGTGTCCAGCATTATTAATCATCTAAACGTTCAACAGTCACGCAATCTGCAAAATGCTGTTTAATTTGCTGGGTAGGGGGCATTCTGAAGAGCTTTGTGAAGTGGACACATTCAGGTCTTTCTCCAACCTGTTGCTTTCATCAGAGTATTTTAACTTCACCTGATCAGTATTCCCGGGCTTCATAAACAAACATTTGTCTGTAACTGTGTTAAAGTTTAAATTATTGTTTGGTGTTATCTTTCTCAAGTTGGCTAGAAAAATCATGACAAATGTGTAAGACGTTTTTTGGAAGTTAAAGCTGGTTTCAGAAGCACTCACACATCAACATTCTGTTATAATACATTTAAACAATTCTCTAAATGTGAATAAGAACTTTCTGGGAATCCCTCTAGTGCAGGTAAAATACATTAAGATCTACAGGAAATGATAAAGGAGATGCTTTTTTATTATAAAAGGTGGAGGTTTCGTTCTTGTAACTTGGCATAATGGGGATTTTCCATTCTTGCCAAAAATAACTGAGACCTGACTGACTGCTATCTGTGAAGCAATGCCAGTTTATGTGTGATATAATCACTTTACTGTGGTGACACACATAATTTCAGATGACAACCATGACTAAATTCAACTACATTGTTTATGGATGTGAAGACCCATGTACAAATAAAAGACTGAAAGACAAAGTAGTTCCTACTGAGTAGTATATACAGTAGTATTGTAGAATAAATTACACATACACATTACTGTTTATAAATGAAAGCACTTCATGTATCTAGTTCCCCCATTTGAAACTGTCATATAAGTATTTGTACAAATTCAGTTATAAGTGTCTTAAGGTAGTCAAAAGTTTAGTATTTTACACACAACGACTACCTCAAGCGTATGACTACAAACTTGTTTGATGCATTTGCAGTTTGTTTTGGTTGTGTTTCAGATGATGTTGTGCCCTGTAGAAATGACTGGTAAATAATGTATTGTGTCATTTTGGAGTTACTTTTATTGTAAATAAGAACTAGAATATGTTTCTGAACACTTCTATGTGGATGCTACCATGATTATGGATAATCCTGAAAGAATTGTGAATAATGATGAGTGAGAAAGTTACAGAGGCATAAATATCATACCCCTGCTATTGGTAAAGGGTGAGAGGTTAGCGTGTCTTGGGGGTATGATCTTTCAAATAAGGGGACTAGACACATGAAGTGCTTTAGTTTATAAACTATGAAACAGATATGTATGAAAATACCCTAAAAGATAGGTGACATTATGTACTGTCGCCTCATATGAGAATGCTGGAATATAGAGCCAAAGGAAACGTTTTAGCTGCACTGTCCGAGTAAATGGGGTTGCAGGTAGCCTAGTGGTTAGAGCGTTGTACTGGTAACTGAAAGGTTGCAAGATCAAATCCCTGAGCTGACAAGGTAAAAAATCTGTCGTTCTGCCATTGAACAAGGCAGTTAACCCCCTGTTCATAGGCCGTCATTGAAAATAAGAATTTGTTCTTAACTGACTTGCCTAGTTAAATAAAGGTAAAACATAAAAATAAGAAAGGGAGTGTAGGTTGTAATTAGGACTGTTTATGATATATATATATATATATATATATTTCACCTTTATTTAACCAGGTAAGCTAGTTGAGAACAAGTTCGCATTTACAACTGCTACCTGGCCAAGATAAAGCAAAGCAGTGCGACACAAACAACAACACAGAGTTACACATGGAAAAAACAAGCGCACAGTCAATAACACAATAGAAAAAAAAGAAAGTCTTTGTACAGTGTGTGCAAATGGCGTGAGGAGGTAAGGCAATAAATAGGCAATAGTAGCGAAGTAATTACAATTTAGCAGATTAACACTGGAGTGATAGATGAGCAGATAATGATGTGAAAGTAGAGATACTGGTGTGCAAAAGAGCAGAAAAGTTAATAAAAACAATATGGGGATGAGGTAGGTAGATTGGGTGGGCTATTTACAGATGGACTATGTACAGCTGCAGTGATCGGTTAGCTGCTCAGATAGCTGATGTTTAAAGTTAGTGAGGGAAATATAAGTCTCCAGCTTCAGAGATGTTTGTAATTCTTTCCAGTCACTGGCAGCAGAGAACAGGAAGGAAAGGCGGCCAAAGGAGCTTTTGCGATGACCAGTGAGATATACCTGCTGGAGCGCGTGCCCAGTGGTGGGTGCTGTTATCGTGACCAGTGAGCTGAGATAAGGTGGAGCTTTACCTAGCATAGACTTATAAATAAAGGTGAAATAAGTAAATAAATATATGACTTGGAGCCAGTGGTCTGGTGACGAATATGTAGCAAGGGCCAGCCGATTAGAGCATACAGGTCGCAATGGTGGGTGGTATAAGGGGCTTTGGTAACAAAACGGATGGCACTGTGATAGACTGCATCTAGTTTGCTGAGTAGAGTATTGGAAGCTATTTTGTAGACGACATCGCCGAAGTCGAGGATCGGCAGGATAGTCAGTTTTTCTAGGGTATGTTTGGCGGCGTGAGTGAAGGAGGCTTTGTTGCAAAATAGAAAGCCAATTCTAGATTTGATTTTGGATTGGAGATGTTTAATATGAGTCTGGAAGGAGAGTTTACAGTCTAGCCAGACATCTAGGTATTTGTAGTTGGCCCTCCGATTTGACACACTGAACTCTGTCTGCGAAGTAGTTGGTGAACCAGGCGAGGCAATCATTTGAGAAACCAAGGCTATATGTCTGCCGATAAGAATATGGTGATTGACATAGTCGAAAGCCTTGGCCAGGTCAATGAAGACGGCTGCACAGTACTGTCTTTTATCGATGGCGGTTATGATATCGTTTAGTACCTTGAGCGTGGCTGAGGTGCTCCCGTGACCAGTTCAGAATCCGGATTGCACTGCGGAGAAGGTACGGTGGGATTCGAAATGGTCAGTGATCTGTTTATTAACTTGGCTTTAAAAGATTTTAGAAAGGCAGGGCAGGATGGATATAGGTCTATAACAGTTTGGGTCTAGAGTGTCACCCCCTTTGAAGAGCGGGATGACCGCGGCAGCTTTCCAATCTTTAGGGATCTCGGACGATACGAAAGAGAGGTTGAACAGGCTGGTAATAGGGGTTGCAACAATGGCGGCAGATAATTTTAGAAAGAGAGGGTCCAGATTGTCTAGCCCTGCTGATTTGTATGGGTCCAGGTTTTTTCGATTATCGTGGATTTATCGGTGGTGATCGTGTTACCTAGCCTCAGTGCAGTGGGCAGCTGGAGGAGCTGCTCTTGTTCTCCATGGACTTTACAGTGCCCCAAAACGTTTTGGAGTTAGAGCTATATGGACTACCTTCAACCGTATAGGCTGATATTGAGTAGACAGTCAGCACACTCACTGTATACGATGCTTTCATATGGTAATGGTTATATGTAAGGATATCACTATCTTTGCACAGGTCTAGACCTTGATGATGTATATATGTAGAGTCTAGTCTGATTGCCATAATGTATAGTTGTCTTGTCTGATAGCCCTTGTTTGTTCAGTCAGAGATAATCCCTTAGTAGTCTAAAGTGATGTAACTATTATAGACTGATTTCCAAGGAGGGCTCATTGTCCTTTGTACGGTCATGGCCAGTGGTGTAAAGTATTTAAGTAAAATTAAGTCATTAATAGTAATTAATAAGTCGTTTTTTTGGTGTATGTGCACTTTACTTTACTATTTATGCATTTGACTACTTTACATCACTACATTCCTAAATAAAATAATGTACTTTTTACTCCATACATTTTCCCTGGCACCCAAAAGTACTGTTTACATTTTGAATGCTTAGCAGGACAGGAAAATGGTCTAATTCATGCACTTATCAAGAGAACATCCCTGGTCATCCCTACAGCCTCTGATGTGGCTCAGTTGGTAGAGCATGGTGTTTGCAACTCCAGGGTTGTGGGGTTGATTCCCACGGGGGACCAGTACGGGGAATACATTTTTTTTTAATGAAATGTATGCATTCACTACTGTAAGTCGCTCTGGATAAGAGCGTCTGCTAAATGACTAAAATGTAAAAAATCTGGCTATCAAAAATAAATGTAAAAATAAATTGACAATTGTGACATCTGATTTGCTTAATATAAGCAACTTCAAATGATTTATATTTTAATCTGATACTTAAGTATATTTTTGCAATTACATTTACTTTTGATACTTAAGTATATTTCAAAACAAATACTTTGACTTTTACTCAAGAAGTATTTTACTGAGTGACTTTCATTTTTACTTGAGTCATTTTCTATTAAGGTATCTTTACTTTTACTCAAGTATGACAATTGAGTACTTTTTCCACCACGGATCATGGCTATTTGTACGAATCCACACCATCTCGTAAGCCCAAGAATACCACAGCCTTGTCTAAGGTGAATGGTTTCCAATAGGACAAGTAGTTCTCCTACCAATGAGGGGGAACTCATCACCTTTAGCCGTCATCATTGATACGGTCAGCTACACTAGCCCACACATAAGCCCACTGGAATGTTCATGACTTGATGACAAAGAAGTATTTTTCCACACATTCTTTTCACATTCCTAGTGACATATAGCGATAATTGCCTGGAATAGCGTGAAATCCAATAATGGTAATTGTACAGTAATGATGAATATGAATGGGATTATAACAACAGTATAAGAATTCATTTATAGTAACAATCCATAACATTCTCATAATGCTGCGCTGATATCTTTAAAAAAAAAACGATTGTCACATACACCGGATAGGTGCAGTGAAGTGTGTTGTTTTACAGGGTCAGCCATAGTAGTACAGCACTCCTGAAGTAAATTAGTGTTAAATGCCTTGCTCAAGGGCACCAACAGATTTTTCACGTTGTCAGCTCAGGTATTCGAACCAGCAAACCTTTTGGTTATTAGTCCAACGCCCTAACCGCTAGGCTAGCATTAGCTGGTGACAACATTGACCCTTTATTTGAACCCTCTGACATCTCTGTAGCCCTGTTCTTACTTCTAGCTAGATCTCCCATCTACATCTACCTGTTCTGCAGGATGCTGGTGGACTTTCTTTAGACACGTGACGTCAATGCTGATGGCAGCCAGGGGACACCATGCCCTACATATGTCTTAGCTGGCAGACAGAGCACAGTACTAATCTGTCTCCTGGTCATCTCTGTTTAGCATCTCACCATATATAGTGATTCCAGAGAGACATGAACACCAACACTGTTTTACTCTGTTCTAGTTCGATTGATTGATTGAATGATATTATATTAAAGCATCTTGCACCATTTAAGATGCCAAACACATATGGTTTAGATTAGAATACACTAGTTTAAGAAGTATACAGCTTACGCTATGGGAGTATAAGAATACAATTCTTTGCTGTAGCCAATTTGTTATATTTCTATTCCTATGCTCAGCGCACACTCACTACTGTAGCGTATGAAAGTTAGAGGGATTCAGGCTGGTCCATTGAAGCTGGTAATATGGGGATGTTCATCCTGGACGCCTTTTTAAACAGATATAACATCAACATGATTTGCATCCTAATGGCATCCTTCATCACCTTTCCATTAAGTCACACAGGAAATCATCCTAATTATGCTGTTAATCTTCTAACGTCAGCATCCATGTTGAGATATGATATTTTCATGACCTTCCTCTACAGTCATATGTGGCATTGAAAGGTCCACAACATTAGTGGCAAATCTTAATCAAATCTGGATAGGAGGATTCCCCATGGGTATCTTCCTTCTTCCTGGTTGGTGAACAAACGTATGAACGGAGACACTCGCACACACACACACAAACATGGATGAGCAGACACACACCCGTGCCCACATGCACAGGCCTGCATGCGGGTGGGCGGGCGGGCGGGCATGCACACACGCACGCACACACACACACACACACACACACACACACACACACACACACACACACACACACACACACACACACACACACACACACACACACACACACACACACACACTCATAAACACACACATGCACACAAGCACATACGCATACATGCACACAGACACACACTCACACGTAGGCAAACACACATTTAGATAAAACTTTGCCACTCTATCGTTGATCTGATGTTACCGTGTTGCCGTTGATATCTTGACCTGCAGAAAATGCCTCAAAGACATTGAAAGGTCATCATTGTGCATCACAGTAACGCCTACATGGGAGAATGTTCATCCTCTTATTCACATTCCCTTTAAGCACATTCCCTCTTTTTTTTCCCAAGATGGCGTAGCAGTTCAGACGTCCTCTACCCTCCTCTTGTCGTGTCCCGTGTATATATATATTTACATATTTTTTCTTCACTTATCTTTTTATATATATATTTTTTTTTATTCTAAAAACTCAACCTCAAAGCACTCTCCTGCAACCCGCCTCACCAATTTAAAAAAGAAAGTATTATTTACCTCATCTGAATTCCACAACAGAAGCTAGCAAGAGGTTAGCCATTTTCACTGGCTAACGTTGAAGTTCAGCTAGCCACGGTTAGCTGTCCTCAGCTATCCATTAGCTCGAAAAGCTATCGCCAGTTTTTGTACAGCGCGACTCAGACCAGAGCATACCGGACCTATTCTCTCTCCTTTCCCCGATTTCTACCGCAGGCTCTGGACATTTACACCTGGATCTTGCAGCTAACTAGCTGCTACCTGAGTGACTATTGGCAACGTCGGTCACGGAATTAACACACATTATTACGGAGCTAGCCAGCTAGCCAGCTGAAGAGTTCCGTCAGCCACTCCTGGGCTATTCCTGAGCTAGCCAGCTGAAGTGTCTCCTGGGCTACAACTCACCTATCCTGACCCGTTTTACTGCCGATGCGGAGCCCCATCGGGTCTTCACGACTGGACCACCGACGTTATCTGCCCGAGGGAGTTATCCAACTGGCCCCTCCGTCGCGACGTAACCTGATCGCCCATCTGCGGCCCGCTAATCGTTAGCTGTCTTTTCGGCTGCGATCTGAATAGGTCTATCGGACACTTTTCTTGGGCCACTATAACTAACTATTTTGCCAACTTGGACTGGTCCCCCCTTCCACACGGAACCCCACTAACCCACAGACGGAAACGCACGAGGTGGCTAAAAACAGACCTCCCTCCCATCTTCCACCAGCTTGCTACCTATGGCCCGGCTAGATGTCTGAATCTCACTGGACCCTTTGATCACTCGGCTAAGCATGCCTCTCCTTAATGTCAATATGCCTTCTCCATTGCTGTTCTGGTTAGTGTTTATTGGCTTATTTCACTGTAGAGCCTCTAGCCCTGCTCATTATACCTTATCCAACCTCTCAGTTCCTCCACCCACACATGCTATGACATCTTCTGGTTTCAATGATGTTTCTAGAGACAATATCTCTCTCATAATCACTAAATGCCTAGGTTTACCTCCTCTGTACTCACATCCCACCATACCTTTGTCTGTACATTATACCTTGAAGCTATTTTATCGCCCCCAGAAACCTGCTCCTTTTTCTCTCTACGACCAATTCTTATAGCTTTTAGCCGTACCCTCATACTTATTCTTCTCTGCTCCTCTGGGGATGTAGAGGTGAATCCAGGCCCTGCAGTGCCTGGCTCCACTCCTACTCCCCAGGCGCTCTCTTTTGATGACTTCTGTAACCGTAATAACCTTGGTTTCATGCATGTTAACATTAGAAGCCTCCTCCCTAAGTTTGTTTTATTCACTGCTTTAGCACACTCTGCCAACCCGGATGTCCTAGCTGTGTCTGAATCTTGGCTTAGGAAGTCCACCAAAAACTCTGAAATCTTCATCCCTAACTACAACGTTTTCAGACAAGATAGAACGACCAAAGGGGGCGGTGTTGCAATCTACTGCAGAGATAGCCTGCAGAGTTCTGTCCTGCTATCCAGGTCTGTACCCAAACAATTTGAGCTTCTACTTTTAAAAATCCACCTCTCCAA
Organism: Salmo salar; assembly: GCF_965601325.2. Lineage (NCBI taxonomy): Eukaryota > Metazoa > Chordata > Actinopteri > Salmoniformes > Salmonidae > Salmo > Salmo salar. Next base: position 80,231,118 of record NC_138304.1, on the reverse strand, counting down.
AAACAAGTCTCTCACCGTTGCCGCCTGCTATAGACCCCCCTCGGCCCCTAGTTGTGCTCTGGACACCATATGTGAACTGATTGCCCCCCATCTATCTTCAGAGCTCGTGCTACTAGGTGACCTAAACTGGGACATGCTTAACACCCCAGCCATCCTACAATCCAAGCTTGATGCCCTCAATCTCACACAAATTATTAATGAACCCACCAGGTACAACCCCAAAGCCGCAAACACTGGCACCCTCATAGATATCATCCTAACCAACGTGCCCTCTAAATACACCTCTGCTGTTTTCAACCAAGATCTCAGCGATCACTGCCTCATTGCCTGCACCCGTAATGGGTCAGCGGTCAAACGACCTCCACTCATCACTGTCAAAAGCTCCCTGAAACATTTCAACGAGCAAGCCTTTCTAATCGACCTGGCACTGGTATCCTGGAAGGATATTGACCTCATCCCGTCAGTAGAGGATGCCTGGTTATTTTTTTTAAATGCCTTCCTCTCCATCTTAAATAAGCATGCCCCTTTCAAGAAATTTAGAACCAGGAACAGATATAGCCCTTGGCTCTCCCCAGACCTGACTGCCCTTAACCAACACAAAAATATCCTGTGGCGTTCTGCATTAGCATCGAACTGCCCCCGCGATATGCAACTTTTTAGGGAAGTTAGAAACCAATACACACAGGCAGTTAGAAACGCCAAGGCTAGCTTTTTCAAACAGAAATTCGCTTCGTGCAACTCCAACTCTAAAAAGTTCTGGGACATTGTAAAGTCCATGGAGAATAAGAACACCTCCTCCCAACTGCCCACTGCACTGAGGATAGGAAACTCTGTCACCACCGATAAGCCCACTATAATCGAGAATTTCAATAAGCATTTTTCTACGGCTGGCCATGCTTTCCACCTAACTACCCCTACTGCATTCAACAGCACTGCACCCCCCACAGCTACTCGCCCAAGCCTCCCCCATTTCTCCTTCTCCCAAATCCATTCAGCTGATGTTCTGAAAGAGCTGCAAAATCTGGACCCCTACAAATCAGCTGGGCTTGACAATCTGGACCCTTTCTTTCTAAAATTATCTGCCGAAATTATTGCAACCCCTATTACTAGCCTGTTCAACCTCTCTTTCGTGTCGTCTGAGATTCCCATAGATTGGAAAGCAGCTGCTGTCATCCCCCTCTTCAAAGGAGGTGACACTCTTGACCCAAATTGCTACAGACCTATATCCATCCTACCCTGCCTTTCTAAGGTCTTCGAAAGCCAAGTCAACAAACAGATTACCGACCATTTCGAATCCCACCGCACCCTCTCCGCTATGCAATCTGGTTTCAGAGCTGGTCATGGGTGCACCTCAGCCACGCTCAAGGTCCTAAACGACATCGTAACCGCCATCGATAAGAAACAATACTGTGCTGCCGTATTCATTGACCTGGCCAAAGCTTTTGACTCTGTTAATCACCACATCCTCATCAGCAGACTCAGTAGCCTTGGTTTCTCAAACGATTGCGTCGCCTGGTTCACCAACTACTTCTCTGACAGAGTTCAGTGTGTCAAATCGGAGGGCCTACTGTCTGGACCTCTGGCAGTCTCTATGGGGGTACCACAGGGTTCAATTCTTGGGTCAACTCTTTTCTCTGTATACATAAATGATGTCGCTCTTGCTGCTGGTGAATCTCTGATCCACCTCTACGCAGACGACACCATTCTGTACACTTCTGGCCCTTCTTTGGACACTGTGTTAACAACCCTCCAGACGAGCTTCAATGCCATTCAACTCTCCTTCCGTGGTCTCCAACTGCTCCTAAACACAAGTAAAACTAAATGCATGCTCTTCAACCGATCGCTGCCTGCACCTGCCTGCCTGTCCAGCATCACTTCTCTGGACGGTTCTAACTTAGAATTTGTGGACAACTACAAATACCTAGGTGTCTGGTTAGACTGTAAACTCTCCTTCCAGACTCACATCAATCATCTCCAATCCAAAGTGAAATCTCGAATTGGCTTCCTATTTCGCAACAAAGCATCCTTCACTCATGCTGCCAAACATACCCTCGTAAAACTGACCATCCTACCAATCCTCGACTTCGGCGATGTCATTTACAAAATAGCTTCCAATACCCTACTCAACAAGCTGGATGCAGTCTATCACAGTGCCATCCGTTTTGTCACCAAAGCCCCATATACTACCCACCACTGCGACCTGTACGCTCTCGTTGGCTGGCCTTCGCTTCATAATCGTTGCCAAACACATTGGCTCCAGGTCATCTACAAGACCCTGCTATGTAAAGTCCCCCCTTATCTCCGCTCACTGGTCACCATAGCAGCACCCACCTGTAGCACGCGCTCCAGCAGGTATATCTCTCTGGTCACCCCTAAAGCCAACTCCTCCTTTGGTCGTCTCTCCTTCCAGTTCTCTGCTGCCAATGACTGGAACGAACTACAAAAATCTCTGAAACTGGAAACACATCTCCCTCACTAGCTTTAAGCACCAGCTGTCAGAGCAGCTCACAGATCACTGCACCTGTACATAGCCCATCTATAATTTAGCCCAAACTACTTCCTCTTCCCCTACTGTATTTATTTATTTTATTTATTTTGCTCCTTTGCACCATATTATTTATATTTTATTTCTGAACTTTCTTCAAACTACAAATCTACCATTCCAGTGTTTTTCTTGCTATACTTTATTTACTTTGCCACCATGGCATTTTTTTGCCTTTACCTCCCTTATCTCACATCATTTGCTCACATTGTATATAGTCTTATTTTTTTTCTACTGCATCATTGATTGTATGTTGTTTTACTCCATGTGTAACTCTGTGTTTTTGTATGTTGTCGAACTGCTTTGCTTTGTCTTGGCCAGGTCGCAGTTGTAAATGAGAACTTGTTCTCAACTTGCCTACCTGGTTAAATAAAGGTGAAATAAAAATAAATAAATAAAAAAGCACATAGTACTGGATAAGTAAGCTAGGCCACTGGCCACCTGACACCAAAACATTGAAATGCCATCACTATTCATCATAATAAAAACATTGTGTAATGATCTACACTCTTAGAAAAAAGGTGCTATTTAGAACCTTAATGGGTTCTTCGGCTGTCCCCATAGGAGAAGCCTTAGAATAAGCCTTTTTGGTTTTAGGTAGAACCTTTTTTGGTTCCATGTAGAACCCTTTCTACAGCAAGTTCTACATGGAACCTAAAAAGGTTCTATATGGAACCAAACATTTTTTTTTAACCTGGAACCAAAAAGGGTTCTCCTATGCGGACAGCTGAAGGAACCCTTTTTTCTTGTGTACACAGTAATACCTAGTTCATACACACAATTTTCAATTTCCATTGAGGCACATAACACTTTATAAGTGAACCAGGCCACTAGCCAAAACCCTGTCAAACCTATGTCCGTGTTATGTGCCATAAATGGAATGTGAATGAAGGATGAGCGTCTGCTAAATGACTACAATGTAAAAGTTACAATATTATTCTTAACCACATACTGCAGCACTGGATAAGTTACAGTAACTAAGCAACTGCCCAGAGCCTATAAGAGACCAACATCTACACCAGGCCTGAACCCTCTGGCTGACATTCAGCGTCCACACTACTGGGTGGGTACCACCCAAATACCACAGCCTCAGATGCATTGTTTTCATTTTCCACTCTAAGTTTATCTGACATTTTCCAGATGTTTGAGCCTCCTATTTTTAGTCTTTAGAACCCTCAGTTGAAAACCAAGACCCAAGCCTTAAACAACCTCCATTATCAAGGTTCCATGATGCATCAGGGGCCTCAGGATACAGGTTGTCAACCTGTGTTCCAAAGAGGAGGGGAAAAGAGGAGGGAAAATGAGGGCGACATGATATGGATTGACATGTTGAGAAGTGAGCAGTGGTAGAAAAAGTACCCAATAGTCATACTTGAATAAAAGTAAAGATACCTTAATAGAAAATGACTCAAGTAAATGTGAAAGTCACCCAGTAAAATACTGCTTGAGTAAAAGTCTAAAATTATTTGGTTTTTAAATATACTTAAGTATCAAAAGTAAATGTAATTGCTAAAATATACTTAATATCGAAAGCTAAAGTACAAAACATTTCAAATTCCTTATATTAAAGCAAACCAGATGGCGCCATTTTCTTTTATTTTATTTATGGAAAGCCAGGGTCACACTCCAACACGCAGACATCATTTATAAATTAAGCTTGTGTGTTTAGTGAGTCCACCAGATCAGAGGAAGTAGTAATGACTAGGGATTTTCTCTTGATAATCGTGTGAATTAGATGGTTTTCCTGTCCTGCTAAGCATTTAAAATGGAACAAGTGGGTGTCAGGGAAAATGCATGGAGAAAAAGTAAATTATTTTCTTTAGGATCTTCAAAAATTTGGACACGCTTACTCGTTCAACGGTTTATCTGTATTTTTTTTTACTATTTACTACATTGTAGAATAATAGTGAAGGCATCAGAACTATGAAATAACACATATGAAATCATGTAAAAACCAAAAAAAGGGTTAAACAAATCAATTATATTTTATATTTGAGATTCTTAATAGTAGCCACCCTTTGCCTTGATGACAGCTTTGCACACTCTTGGCATTCTCTCAACCAGCTTCACCTGGAATGCTTTTCCAACAGTCTTATAGGAGTTCCCACATATGCTGAGCACTTGTTGGCTGGTTTTCCTTCACTCTGTGGTCCAACTCATCCCAAACCATCTCAATTGGGTTGAGGTTGGGTGATTGTGGAGGCCAGGTCATCTGATGCAGCACTCCATCAATCTCCTTCTTGGTCAAATAGCCCTTACACAGCCTGGAGGTGTGTTTGGTCAATGTCCTGTTGAAAAACAAATGAAAGTCCCACTAAGTGCAAACCAGATGGGATGGCGTAATGCTGCAGAATGCTGTGGTAGCCATGCTGGTTAAGTGTGCCTTGAATTCTAAATAAATCACCGACAGTGTCATCAGCAAAGCACCCCCACACCATCACACCTCTTCCTCCATGCTTCACGGTGGGAACCATACATGCAGAATTCATCCGTTCACCTTCTCTGCGTCTCACAAAGCCACGGCGGTTGGAACCAAAAATCTCACATTTGGACTCATCAGACCAGAGGACAGATTTCCACCGGTCTAATGTCCATTGCTCATGTTTTTTGGCCCAATAATGTCTCTTCTTCTTATTGGTGTCCTTTAGTAGTGGTTTCTTTTCGGCAATTCGACCATGAAGGCCTTGTTCCTGCAGTCTCCTCTGAACAGTTGATGTTGAGATTGTAAGGACCGACACCGGAGATGAGAAGCAGGTACGGGGACTCAACATTTAATCGGAAGCAGACAGGTAACAAGACAAGCACAGCGTCGGCACATGGGTAAACAACGACATACGACAATCAATGCTGAAGCAGGGAACAGAGCGCGGAACCAGACATATATAGGGAAGGTAATGACAGAGGTGATTGAGTCCAGGTGAGACCAATATTCACTGATGCGCGTGACGGGGGGAAGGCAGGTGTGTGTAATGATGGTGGCAGGAGTGCGCAATGCTGGGGAGCCTGGCGCCCTCAAGCACCAGTGGGGAAGAGCGTGAGCAGGCGTGGCAGAGATGTGTTTGTTACTTGAACTCTGTGAAGCATTTATTTGGGCTGCAATCTGAGGTACAGTTAACTCTAACGAACTTATCCAATGCAGCAGAGGTAACTCTGGGACTTCCTTTAATGTGACAGTTCTCATGAGAGCCAGTTTCATCATAGCAGCTTCCGGGTTTGGAGCGAGTAGTCGTGCTGCACTCCGCTCCGCAGGTAATATTACATCTCATTACATTACAACGGTTTGATTTGTTTGATCTGAGCAATTTTTTAGCCAGCTACTTAGCTGTCTTTGTATCAAAGATAATTGTGTAGTTTAGAGTAATTATCGAGGTTAGTTAGCCAGCTATTTTCGAACGCCGCGCCGCGCCACTGTTCTCCTACTTAGTCAACAACTGCTAGCTAGCTAGCCAACTTCTACCGACTAGCAGCACTGTAGAAACTAATACATTACAACGGAACGATTTGATTAGTGTAGTGTTAGCTAGCTACATAGTTGTCTTCGCTGTCTTTGTATTCAAGATAATTGTGTAGTTTAGAGTAATTATCGAGGTTAGCTAGCCAGCTATTTTCGTCCGCCGCGCCACGCCACCGTTCTCCTACTTAGTCAACACTGCTAGCTAGCCAACTTCTACCGACTAGCAGCACTGTAGAAACTAATACATTACAACGGAACAACTTGATTAATGTAGTGTTAGCTAGCTACATAGTTGTCTTTGCTGTCTTTGTATCTAAGATAATTGTGTAGTTTAGAGTAATTATCGAGGTTAGCTAGCCAGGTTAGCTAGTGTTAGCTAGCTACATAGTTGCCTTTGTATCATGATAAGGTGTAGCACTGAAACTATCGAGGTTACCTAGCCAGCTACACTTTCAAACAAAGTCAACAACGCAGCCACTGCTAGCTAGCCTACTTTACAAGCCAGTAGTACTGTATCATTTTAGTCTTTTTAGTCAATAAGTTGTCTTTGTCATAGTTTGTCATAGTTTGATAATTGTGTAGTTTAGAGTAATTATCGAGGTTAGCTGGCCAGCTATTTTCGTCCCCCGTGACGCCATTTCCAAACCTAGCCAACTATTACCGACGAGCAGCATTGTAGAAACTAAATACATTACAAAGGAACGTCTTGATTAGTGTTATGTTAGCTAGCTACATAGTTGCCTTTGTATCATGATAAGGTGTAGTACTGAAATTATCGAGGTTACCTAGCCAGCTACACTTTCAAACAAAGTCAACAACGCAGCCACTGCTAGCTAGCCTACTTCACCAGCCAGCAGTACTATACCATTTTAATCATTTTAGTCAATAAGATTTTTGCAACTTTCTGAACATTCGAGACGTGTAGTCCACTTGTCATTCCAATCTCCTTTGCATTAGAGTAGCCTCTTCTGTAGCCTGTCAACTATGTGTCTGTCTATCCCTGTTCTCTCCCCTCTGCACAGGCCATACAAACGCTTCACACCACGTGGCCGCTGCCACTCTAACCTGGTGGTCCCAGCGCGCACGACCCACGTGGAGTTCCAGGTCTCCTGCAGCCTCTGGACTGCCGGTCTGCGGCCAACAAGGCAGAGTTCATCTCAGCCTATGCTACCCTCCAGTCCCTCGACTTCTTGGCGCTGACGGAAACATGGATTACCACAGATAACACTGCTACTCCTACTGCTCTCTCTTCGTCTGCCCACGTGTTCTCGCATACCCCAAGAGCATCTGGCCAGCGGGGTGGTGGCACTGGGATCCTCATCTCTCCCAAGTGGACATTCTCTCTTTCTCCCCTGACCCATCTGTCTATCGCCTCCGTTGAATTCCATACTGTCACAGTTACCAGCCCTTTCAAGCTTAACATCCTTATCATTTATCGCCCTCCAGGTTCCCTTGGAGAGTTCATCAATGAGCTTGATGCCTTGATAAGTTCCTTTCCTGAGGATGGCTCACCTCTCACAGTTCTGGGTGACTTTAACCTCCCCACGTCTACCTTTGACTCATTCCTCTCTGCCTCCTTCTTTCCACTCCTCTCCTATTTAGACCTCACCCTCTCACCTTCCCCCCCTACTCACAAGGCAGGCAATATGCTTGACCTCATCTTTACTAGATGCTGTTCTTCCACTAATCTCATTGCAACTCCCCTCCAAGTCTCCAACCACTACCTTGTATCCTTTTCCCTCTCGCTCTCATCCAACACTTCTCACTCTGCCCCTACTCGGATGGTGTTGCGCCGTCCCAACCTTCGCTCTCTCTCTCCCGCTACTCTCTCCTCTTCCATCCTATCATCTCTTCCCTCTGCTCAAACCTTCTCCAACCTATCTCCTGATTCTGCCTCCTCAACCCTCCTCTCCTCCCTTTCTGCATCCTTTGACTCTCTATGTCCCCTATCCTCCAGGCCGGCTCGGTCCTCCCCTCCTGCTCCGTGGCTCGACGACTCATTGCGAGCTCACAGAACAGGGCTCCGGGCAGCCGAGCGGAAATGGAGGAAAACTCGCCTCCCTGCGGACCTGGCATCCTTTCATTCCCTCCTCTCTACATTTTCCTCTTCTGTCTCTGCTGCTAAAGCCACTTTCTACCACTCTAAATTCCAAGCATCTGCCTCTAACCCTAGGAAGCTCTTTGCCACCTTCTCCTCCCTCCTGAATCCTCCTCCCCTGGATCCTCCTCCCCTCCCTCCCCCCCCCACCCCCCTCCTCCCTCTCTGCGGATGACTTCGTCAACCATTTTGAAAAGAAGGTCGACGACATCCGATCCTCGTTTGCTAAGTCAAACGACACCGCTGGTCCTGCTCACTCTGCCCTACCCTGTGCTTTGACCTCTTTCTCCCCTCTCTCTCCAGATGAAATCTCGCGTCTTGTGACGGCCGGCCGCCCAACAACCTGCCCGCTTGACCCTATCCCCTCCTCTCTTCTCCAGACCATTTCCGGAGACCTTCTCCCTTACCTCACCTCTCTCATCAACTCATCCTTGACCGCTGGCTACGTCCCTTCTGTCTTCAAGAGAGCGAGAGTTGCACCCCTTCTGAAAAAACCTACACTCGATCCCTCCGATGTCAACAACTACAGACCAGTATCCCGTGCCGTCCTTGGCCAGCTCTCCTGCTATCTCTCTCAGAATGACCTTCTTGATCCAAATCAGTCAGGTTTCAAGACTGGTCATTCAACTGAGACTGCTCTTCTCTGTGTCACGGAGGCTCTCCGCACTGCTAAAGCTAACTCTCTCTCCTCTGCTCTCATCCTTCTAGACCTATCTGCTGCCTTTGATACTGTGAACCATCAGATCCTCCTCTCCACCCTCTCCGAGTTGGGCATCTCCGGCGCGGCCCACGCTTGGATTGCGTCCTACCTGACAGGTCGCTCCTACCAGGTGGCGTGGCAAGAATCTGTCTCCGCACCACGTGCTCTCACCACTGGTGTCCTCCAGGGCTCTGTTCTAGGCGCTCTCCTATTCTCGCTATACACCAAGTCACTTGGCTCTGTCATATCCTCACATGGTCTCTCCTATCATTGCTATGCAGACGACACACAATTAATCTTCTCCTTTCCCCCTTCTGATAACCAGGTGGTGAATCGCAGCACTGCATGTCTCGCAGACATATCAGTGTGGATGACGGATCACCACCTCAAGCTGAACCTCGGCAAGACGGAGCTGCTCTTCCCCCCAGGGAAGGACTGCCCGTTCCATGATCTCGCCATCACGGTTGACAACTCCATTGTGTCCTCCTCCCAGAGTGCTAAGAACCTTGGCGTGACCCTGGACAACACCCTGTCGTTCTCCACTAACATCAAGGCGGTGACCCGATCCTGTAGGTTCATGCTCTACAACATTCGCAGAGTACGACCCTGCCTCACACAGGAAGCGGCGCAGGTCCTAATCAAGGCACTTGTCATCTCCTGTCTGGATTACTGCAACTCGCTGTTGGCTGGGCTCCCTGCCTGTGCCATTAAACCCCTACAACTCATCCAGAACGCCGCAGCCCGTCTGGTGTTCAACCTTCCCAAGTTCTCTCACGTCACCCCGCTCCTCCGCTCTCTCCACTGGCTTCCAGTTGAAGCTCGCATCCGCTACAAGACCATGGTGCTTGCCTACGGAGCTGTGAGGCGAACGGCACCTCCGTACCTTCAGGCTCTGATCAGGCCCTACACCCAAACAAAGGCACTGCGTTCATCCACCTCTGGCCTGCTCGCCTCCCTACCTCTGAGGAAGCACAGTTCCCGCTCAGCTAAGTCAAAACTGTTCGCTGCTCTGGCACCCCAATGGTGGAACAAGCTCCCTCACGACGCCAGGACAGCGGAGTCAATCACCACCTTCCGGAGACACCTGAAACCCTACCTTTTTAAGGAATAGTTAGGATAGGATAAAGTAATCCTTCTAACCCCCCCCCCCCTTAAAAGATTTAGATGCACTATTATAAAGTGGTTGTTCCACTGGATATCATAAGGTGAATGCACCAATTTGTAAGTCGCTCTGGATAAGCGCGTCTGCTAAATGACTTAAATGTAAATGTAATAGCGCTTGATGTCTTAAAAAAATGATGGACTGTTGTTTCTCTTTGCTTATTTGAGCTGTTCTTGCCAAAATATGGACTTGGACTTTTACCAAATAGGGATATCTTCTGTATACCACTCCTACCATGTCACGACACAACTGATTGGCTCAAAAGCATTAAGAAGGAAATAAATTCCACAAATGCAAAGCTGTCATCAAGGCAAAGGGTGGCTACTTTGAAGAATCTCAAATCTCAAATATATTTTTATTTGTTTAACACTTTTTTGGTTACTACATGATTCCGTATGTGTGATTTCATAGTTTTGATGTCTTCACTATCATTCTGCAACGTAGAAAATAGTAAAAATAAAGAAAAACCCTGGAATGAGTAGGTGTGTCCAAACTTTTGACTGGTACTGTAAATAGAAAAGTAAAATACAGATACCCAAAAAAAACAACTTAAGAAGTACTTTAAAGTATTTTTATTTAAGTACTTTACACCACTGGTAGTGAGGAGGCATTTGGTTGTAGCACTGGTGGATTTACGTATGAGAGTTTGACAAGGTTTGGGTGGGCATTTAAGGTGATGTAATGGAGGTGGTTTGGTGAACCCTGCTCTCTGCTCAACCTTGCATGAGTTTGTGTTAGCTCCTCAAGCTTTAGCTTCACGATTTACCTCAGCAGGCTAACACAGTATAGCATGTAGGTGACCCGGGTCGGTCACACTCTCCTGCAGCAGGAGTACGGGACATTGTTAGATGTAGAAAATGTTGACTAGGGTCGTGAGTCAGCAATGACTAGGACTGGATAACGATACCGTTCAGTTTTTTTTATTAGTGTAGAGAGCAGTAAACTGGGATAGCTTTCTGGATACCTGTCTGTTCTTGGCAAGATCAGAAACGTTCCATAATTGGTTGGCCTGTTGGAATATCAAGAGGAAGAAAAACAAATATAACTTACAGTAACGTCTGGGGTATCTACCATATGTACTTGAGCATCTCCATGAGACCATAAATGTTGAACCCTGCACCCTCTGACCTAATCACCATTTTGGCATTCTTCATACGAAACTAACACTGTGAAATAATTTAGCTTTGTATTTCAGACAAACGTGCAGATGTCATACATGAGAGACTACAACTGATGGTATTAATGACTGTATCATAAATAACTTCACAAATACCTACTAGATGTCATAAATAACTCACACATGTTTCGTTCACCAGTCTGTCTGTCTCTCTGTCTCGCTGTCAGTCAGTCAGTGGGGCTGTGTTTGCGTATGAATCATCAGTCAGACCCACTCTCTCCAGTGACGTGGGTGTTGTCTGTACTGTCTGGGACGTGGAACCATGTACAGACCATGTGTCGTAACTACTGGGACAGGAAGGTCTAATCTATCTTAACACACCACAACCACCTCTGTCTGACTCTACTCTGATTGACATGGCTTTTACGCCAATATGGGTGACAATATGGCCGCTGTGCGTGTTGACTGGAACTGACGCATATAGATGGATGACAAAGAGGCCAGTGTTTGGCCACTCAGACAGAGAACTGGTTAGCCATGGCCCATTGTGACGGGAAAATACACTATGTTCATTGAAAGAACTTGTTTAGCAATTTAGTCCATTCCTTAAAACAGTTTGTACTGTATGAGAACATGAATTCAAAGCGAAGTTTTATGTGTCGGGGGGCTAGGGTTAGTTTGTTATATCTGGAGTATTTCTCTTGTCTTATCCGGTGTCCTGTGTGAATTTAAGCATGCTCTCTCTAATTCTCTCTTTCTCGCTTTCTTTCTTTCTCTCTCTCGGAGGACCTGTGCCCTAGGACTATGCCTCAGGACTACCTGACATGATGACTCCTTGCTGTCCCCAGTCCACCTGGCCGTGCTGCTGCTCCAGTTTCAACTGTTCTGCCTGCGGCTATGGAACCCTGACCTGTTCACCGGACGTGCTACCTGTCCCAGACCTGCTGTTTTCAACTCTCTAGAGACAGCAGGAGCGGCAGAGATACTCTCAATGATCGGCTATGAAAAGCCAACTGACATTTACTCTTGAGGTGCTGACTTGTTGCACCCTCGACAACTGTGATTATTATTATTTGACCATGCTGGTCATTTATGAACATTTGAACATCTTGGCCATGTTCTGTTATAATCTCCACCCGGCACAGCCAGAAGAGGACTGGCCACCCCTCATAGCCTGGTTCCTCTCTAGGTTTCTTCCTAGGTTTTGGCCTTTCTAGGGAGTTTTCCCTAGCCACCGTGCTTCTATACCTGCATTGCTTGCTGTTTGGGGTTTTAGGCTGGGTTTCTGTACAGCACTTTGAGATATCAGCTGATGTAAGAAGGGCTATATAAATAAATTTGATTTGATTTGAACAAACAGATTAAGCATCAAGAACCTGGCCTAGGCCTCTCATATTTTCAGCAAATGGAATTGCGTCAATTGTTTCCGTGAAGAAGTATTTGAGTGCTGTTTCTATACTTAAATTCCTGTGTAGTGTCATGCCACACATACTCCTCCTTCAGTGTGTTATAATGCTCTCCTCCCACTCTCTATGAGTGTCCTCCATCCATTACAGGACTCTGTCTGTAATCCTGACTACCATCCTCACAGCACGCCCCCAGCACGTCCTCTCTGACATTACAAACATGTCCTCCGTCTGTCTCTTAGTGCCATCTGATTCACCAGAGAAAGCATTCCACTGTTTTTTTAAATAGAAAGGATAAACGCTACTCTCCCTCAAGCGGTTGATTTTCTTCAACTTTTAAGTCATCAGAATGATAGACAAGGCTGTGTCTCCGGTTTCCAACATCATGTAGCAAAAAAAACTGTCAGGAATCACTCTATCATTACTAATACAACAGTCCTTTGGTGAGGTCATGTGTCTATTGTTAACCACACAGGAAGGGACTGGGGAAGGGAGGACGTACATCTCCAGCGGTTTGTTTCAGCAGGTCAGACACTGCGTCAGACACTGCGTAATAGATTGTTTCTGAGAGAGATAAAATTCAGATGTCCTTATTCTGTTATAATACATTTAAACAACTCCCTAAATGTGAATAAGAACCTTCTGGGAATCCCTCTAGTGCAGGTAAAATACATTAAGATCTACAGGAAATGATAAAGGAGATGGTTTTGTATTATGAAAGGTGGAGGTTTCGTTCTTGTTACTTGGCATAATGGGGATTTTCCATTCTTGCCAAAAATAAATGTAACTGAGACCTGACTGATTGCTATCTGTGAAGCAATGCCAGTTTATGTGTGATATAATCACTTTACTGTGGTGACACACATAATTCCAGATGACAACCATGACTAAATTCAACTACATTGTTTATGGATGTGAAGACCCATGTACAAATAAAAGACTGAAAGACAAAGTAGTTCCTACTGAGTAGTATATGCAGTAGTATTGTAGAATAAATTACACATACACATTACTGTTTATAAAGGAAAGCACTTAATGTATCTAGTCCCCCCATTTGAAACAGTCATATAAGTATTTGTACAAATTCAGTTATAAGTGTCTTAAGGTAGTCAAAAGTTTAGTATTTTACACACAACGACTACCTCAAGCGTATGACTACAAACTTGTTTGATGCATTTGCAGTTTGTTTTGGTTGTGTTTCAGATGATGTTGTGCCCTGTAGAAATGACTGGTAAATAATGTATTGTGCCATTTTGGAGTTACTTTTATTGTAAATAAGAACTAGAATATGTTTCTGAACACTTCTATGTGGATGCTACCATGATTATGGATAATCCTGAAAGAATTGTGAATAATGATGAGTGAGAAAGTTACAGAGGCATAAATATCATACCCCTGCTATTGGTAAAGGGTGAGAGGTTAGCGTGTCTTGGGGGTATGATCTTTCAAATAAGGGGACTAGACACATGAAGTGCTTTAGTTTATAAACTATGAAACAGATATGTATGAAAATACCCTAAAAGATAGGTGACATTATGTACTGTCGCCTCATATGAGAATGCTGGATTATAGAGCCAAAGGAAACGTTTTAGCTTCACTGTGGTAATGACTGTTAGACTAGTAACCGTAAGGTTGCAAGATCAAATCCCCGAGCTGACAAGGTAGTAATCTGTCGTTCTGCCACTAAACAAGTCAGTTCCTAGGCCGTCATTGAAAATAAGAATTTGTTCTTAACTGACTTGCCTAGTTAAATAAAGGTAAACCATAAAAATAAGTATGGGAGTGTACATTTACTTGTAGGTTGTAATTAGGACTGTTTATGATATGGACTACCTTCAACCGTATAGGCTGATATTGAGTAGACAGTCAGCACACTCACTGTAGATGACGCATACATATGGTAATGGTTATATATCTAGTCTGATTGCCATAATGTATAGTTGTCTTGTCTGATCGCTCTTATTTGTTCAGTCAGAGATAATCCCTTAGTAGTCTAAAGTGATGTAACTATTATAAACTGATTTCCAAGGAGGGCTCATTGTCCTTTGTACGATCATGGCCAGTGGTGTAAAGCACTTAAGTAAATTTACTTTGAAGTACTACATAATACTTTTTTTGGTGCATGTGCACTTTACTTTACTATTTATATTTTTTACTACTTTTACATCACTACATTCCTAAAGAAAATAATGTACTTTTTACTCCATACATTTTCCCTGGCACCCAAAAGTACTGGTTACATTTTGAATGCTTAGCAGGATAGGAAAATGGTCTAATTCACGCAATAATCAAGAGAACATCCCTGGTCATCCCTACAGTCTGGCAGACTCACTAAACACATGTTTTGTTTGTAAATGATGTCTGAGTGTTGGAGTGCCCCTGGCTATCAAAAAAAAAATAAAAAAATTCATTGACAATTCTGCCATCTGATTTGCTTAATACAAGCAATTTCAAATGATTTATACTTTTAGTGTTATACTTAAGTATATTTTAAATTTACTTTTGATACTTAAGTATATTTCAAACCAAATACTTTGACTTTTACTCAAGAAGTTTTTTACTGGGTGACTTTCATTTTTACTTGTGTCGTTTTCTATTAAGGTATCTTTACTTTTACTCAAGTATGACAATTGAGTACTTTTTCCACCACGGATCATGGCCATTTGTACGAATAAACACCATCTCGTAAGCCCAAGAATACCACAGCCTTGTCTAAAGTGAATGGTTTCCAATAGGACAGGTAGTTATCTTACCAGTGAGGGGGAACTCATCACCTCTGAGCACAGCTAACGAGGGAAATTATGAGAGGAAGAGGTCAAAGTTTAGTCATCATCTACACTAGCTGGCATGATCATTGTTGGCCTTTTACACATAAGCCCACTGGAATGTTCATGACTTGATGACAAAGAAGTGTTTTTCCACACATTCTTTTCACATTCCTAGTGACATATAGCGATAATTACCTGGAATAGCGTGAAATCCAATAATGGTAATTTTACAGTAATGATGACTATGAATGGGATTATAACTACAGTACAATAATTCATTTACAGTAACAATCCATAACATTCTCATAATGCTGCGCTGCTATCTTCACACCGGATAGGTGCAGTGAAGTGTGTTGTTTTACAGGGTCAGCCATAGTAGTAGAGCACTCCTGGAGTAAATTAGTGTTAAATGCCTTGCTCAAGGCAACAAACAGATTTTTCACCTTGTCGGCTCGGGTATTCGAACCAGCAAACCTTTTGGTTATTAGTCCAACGTCCTAACCACTAGGCTAGCATTAGCTGGTGACAACATTGACCCTTTATTTGAACCCTCTGACATCTCTGTAGCCCTGTTCTTACTTCTAGCTAAATCTCCCATCTACATCTACCTGTTCTGCAGGATGCTGGTGGACTTTCTTTAGACAGGTGACGTCAATGCTGATGGCAGCCAGGTGACATCATGCCCTACCCCATGTCTTACCTGACAGACAGGGCACAGTACTAATCTGTCTCCTGGTCATCTCTGATTAGCATCTCACCATATATAGTGATTCCAGAGAGCCATGAACACCAACACTGTTTTACTCTGTTCTAGTTTGATTGATTGATTGACTGATTTTATATTAAAGCATCTTGCGCCATTTAAGATGCCAAACACATATTAGAAGACGCCCGTTTAATACAATTCTTTGCTGTGGCCAATTTATTATATTTCTATTCCTATGCTCACCACACACTCACTACTGTAGCGTATGAAAGTTAGAGGGATCCAGACTGGTCCATTGAAGCTGGTAATATGGGGATGTTACACCTCGACACCTTATTAAACAGACATAACCTCAACATGATTTGCATCCAAATGGCATCCTTCATCACCTTTCCATTAAGTCACACAGGAAATCATCCTAATTATGCTGTTAATCTTCTAACGTCAGCATCCATGTTGAGATATGATATTTTCATGACCTTCCTTTTCATAACTCTCTCTCCTCTGCTCTCATGTGGCATTGAACGGTCCATAACATTAGTGGCAAATCTTAATCTAATCTGGATAGGAGGATTCCTCATGGGTATCTTCCTTCTTCCTGGTTGGTGAACAAACGTCTGAACGGAGACACTCGCACACACACACACACACACACACACACACACACACACACACACACACACACACACACACACACACACACACACACACACACACACACACACACACACACACACACACACACACACACACACACACACACACACACATGGATGAGCTGACACACACACGTGCACAAGAGCACACATGCACAGGACTGCATGCGGGTGGGCGGGCGAGCATGCACACACACACGCTCATAAACACAAACATACACACAAGCACATATGCCTGTATGCACGCACACAGACACAGACTCACACGTAGGCAAACACACATTTAGATAAAACTTTGCCACTCTATAGTTGATCTGATGTTACCGTGTTGCCGTTGATATCTTGACCTGCAGAAAATGCCTCAAAGACATTTAAAGGTCATCATTGTGCATCACAGTAACGCCTACATGGGAGAATGTTCATCCTCTTATTCACATTCCCTTTAAGCACATAGTACTGGATAAGTAAGCTAGGCCACTGGCCACCTGACACCAAAACATTGAAATGCCATCACTATTCATCATAATAAAAACATTGTGTAATGATCTACACTCTTAGAAAAAAGGTGCTATTTAGAACCTTAATGGGTTCTTCGGCTGTCCCCATAGGAGAAGCCTTAGAATAAGCCTTTTTGGTTTTAGGTAGAACCCTTTTTGGTTCCATGTAGAACTCTTACTACAGCAGGTTCTACATGGAACCAAAAAGGGTTCTCCTATGGGGACAGCTAAAGAACCCTTTAGGAACCCTTTTTTCTAGTGTACACAGTAATACCTAGTTCATACACACATTTTTCACATTCCATTCCACTGGTCCTTAACATCTCTAAAACTCAGAGCATTGTATTTGGTACAAATCATTCATTAAGTGCTGGAACTCAGCTGAATCTGGTAATGAATGGTGTGGCAGCTAAACAAGTTGAGGAGACTAATTTAGTTGACGTTACCTTAGATTGTACATCTAAGGTAACGTACACCCTTCTGAAAAAACCTACACTCGATCCCTCCGATGTCAACAACTACAGACCAGTATCCCTTCTTTCTTTTCTCTCCAAAACTCTTGAACGTGCCGTCCTTGGCCAGCTCTCCTGCTATCTCTCTCAGAATGACCTTCTTGATCCTAATCAGTCAGGTTTCAAGACTGGGCATTCAACTGAGACTGTTCTTCTCTGTGTCACGGAGGCTCTCCGCACTGCTAAAGCTAACTCTCTCTCCTCTGCTCTCATCCTTCTAGACCTATCTGCTGCCTTTGATACTGTGAACCATCAGATCCTCCTCTCCACCCTCTCCGAGTTGGGTATCTCCGGCGCGGCCCACGCTTGGATTGCGTCCTACCTGACAGGTCGCTCCTACCAGGTGGCGTGGCGAGAATCTGTCTCCGCACCATGCGCTCTCACCACTGGTGTCCCCCAGGGCTCTGTTCTAGGCCCTCTCCTATTCTCGCTATACACCAAGTCACTTGGCTCTGTCATATCCTCACATGGTCTCTCCTATCATTGCTATGCAGACGACACACAATTAATCTTCTCCTTTCCCCCTTCTGATAACCAGGCGGCGAATCGCATCTCTGCATGTCTGTCAGACATATCAGTGTGGATGACGGATCACCAGCTCAAGCTGAACCTCGGCAAGACGGAGCTGCTCTTCCTCCCGGGGAAGGACTGCCCGTTCCATGATCTCGCCATCACGGTTGACAACTCCCTTGTGTCCTCCTCCCAGAGTGCTAAGAACCTTGGCGTGATCCTGGACAACACCCTGTCGTTCTCCACTAACATCAAGGCGGTGACCCGATCCTGTAGGTTCATGCTCTACAACATTCGCAGAGTACGACCAGCCTCACACAGGAAGCGGCGCAGGACCTAATCCAGGCACTTGTCATCTCCCGTCTGGATTACTGCAACTCGCTGTTGGCTGGGCTCCCTGCCTGTGCCATTAAACCCCTACAACTCATCCAGAACGCCGCAGCCCGTCTGGTGTTCAACCTTCCCAAGTTCTCTCACGTCACCCCGCTCCTCCGCTCTCTCCACTGGCTTCCAGTTGAAGCTCGCATCTGCTACAAGACCATGGTGATTGCCTACGGAGCTGTGAAGGGAACGGCACCTCCATACCTTCAGGCTCTGATCAGGCCCTACACCCAAACAAGGGCACTGCGTTCATCCACCACTGGCCTGCTGGCCCCCCTACCTCTGAGGAAGCACAGTTCCCGCTCAGCCCAGTCAAAACTGTTCGCTGCTCTGGCACCCCAATGGTGGAACAAGCTCCCTCACGACGCCAGGACAGCGGAGTCAATCACCACCTTCCGGAGACACCTGAAACCCCACCTCTTTAAGGAATACCTAGGATAGGATAAAGTAATCCTTCTAACCCCCCCTTAAAAGATTTAGATGCACTATTGTAAAGTGGTTGTTCCACTGGATATCATAAGGTGAATGCACCATTTTGTAAGTCGCTCTGGATAAGAGCGTCTGCTAAATGACTTAAATGTAATGTAAATGTAAATTGTAAACGGTCATGGTCAAAACATATAGATTCAACGGTTGCAAAGATGGGGAGAGGTCTAGCCGTAATAAAGAGATGCTCTGCTTTTTTGACACCACACTCCAAAAGCAAGTTCTGCAGGCTTTAGTTTTGTCTAATCTTGATTATTGTCCAGTCGTCTGGTCCAGTGCTGCAAGTAAAGACCTAATTAAGCTGCAGCTGGCCCAGAACAGAGCGGCACGTTTTGCTCTTAATTGTAATCAGAGGGCTGATATAAACACTATGCATGCCAGTCTCTCTTGGCTAAGAGTTGAGGAGAGTCTGACTGCATCACTTCTTATTTTTATAAGAAACATTAATGTGTTGAAAATCCCAAATTGTTGGCATAGTCAACTTACACACAGCTCTGACACACACACTTATCTCACCAGACATGCCACCAGGGGTCTTTTCATAGTCCCCAAATCCAGAACAAATTCAAGAAAATGTACAGTATTATATAGAGCCCTTATTGCATGGAACTTCCTTCCATCTCATATTGCTCAAATAAACAGCAAACCTGGTTTCAAAAACAGATAAAGCAACACCTTGCGGTACAACGCCTCTCCCCTATTTGACCTAGATAGTTTGTGTGTATGCATTGATATGTACTGTAAGCGACGTGTGCCTTTTGAAAAATGTGTGTAGTTCTGTTCTTGAGCTGTTCTTGTCTAATGATGTTCTGTATTATTGTCACGTCCTGACCAGTAAAAGAGGTTGTTTGTTATTGTAGTTTGGTCAGGGCGTGGCAGGGGGTGTTTGTTTAGAGTGTTTCGGGGTTTGTTGGGCTATGTTCATATTTAAGAGGAGTGTTTGTTTAGAGTGTTTCGGGGTTTGTTGGGCTATGTTCTTGTTAGTTTATTTCTATGTTAGTTCTAGTATGTCTATTTCTATGTGGTGTTTATTGGGTTGACCTTCAATTGGAAGCAGCTGCTCCTCGTTGCTTATAATTGAAGGTCCTATTTAAGAGGGGGGGGGTTTCTATGGGATTTGTGGGTAGCTGTTTTGTGTATAGCTGTATGTCTTACAGGACTGGTTGTCATCGTTGTTTTTGTATACGTGTGTTTTGTTTTGGTTTTCCTTCTTTCTGCCAAATAAAAAGAAGATGAGTATACACATTCCCGCTGCATTTTGGTCTAATCAATACGACGCCCGTGACAATTATGTCATTCTGTATTATGTTTCATGTTTTGTTTGGACCCCAGGAAGAGTAGCTGCTGCTTTTGCAAGGGCTAATACTAAATACATAACACTTTATAAGTGAACTAGGCCACTAGCCAAAACCCTGTCAAACCTATGTCAGTGTTATGTGCCATAAATGGAATGTGAATGAATGATGAGCGTCTGCTAAATGACTACAATGTAAAAGTTACAATATTATTCTTAACCACATACTGCAGCACTGGATAAGTTACAGTAACTAAGCCACTGCCCAGAGCCTATAAGAGGCCAACATCTACACCAGACCTGAACCCTCTGGCTGACATTCAGCGTCCACACTACTGGGTGGGTACCACCCAAATACCACAGCCTCAGACGCATTGTTTTCATTTTCCACTCTAAGTTTATCTGACATTTTCCAGATGTTTGAGCCTCCTATTTTTAGTCTTTAGAACCCTCAGTTGAAAACTAAGACCCAAGCCTTAAACAACCTCCATTATCAAGGTTCCATGATGCATCAGGGGCTTCAGGATACAGGTTGTCAACCTGTGTTCCAAAGAGGAGGGGAAAAGAGGAGGGAAAATGAGGACAACATGATATGCGTTGACATGTTGAGTAATGAGCAGTGGCAGAAAAAGTACCAAATTCTCATACTTGAGTAAAAGGAAAGATACCTTAATCGAAAAAGTCACCCAGTAAAATACTGCTTGGGTAAAAGTCTAAAAGTATTTGGTTTTTAAATATACTTAAGTATCAAAAGTAAATGCAATTGCTAAAATATACGTAATATCAAAATTAGAAGTACAAAACATTTCAAATTCATTATATTAAAGCCCACCAGATGGCACCATTTATTTTCTTTATGGAAAGCCAGTGGCACACTCCAACATTCAGACATCATTTGCAAATGAAGCATGTGTGTTTAGTGAGTCTGACAGATCAGAGGCAGTAGTGATGACCAGGGATTTTCTCTTGATAATTGTATCATTTTCCTGTCCTGCTAAGCATTTAAAATGTAAATATGTACTTTTAGGTGTCAGGGAAAATGTATGGAGTAAAAAGTAAATTATTTTCTTTAGGAACTTAGTGAAGTAAAAGTAAATGTTGTCAAAAATATAAATAGTAAAGTAAAGTACAGATACCCCAAAAAACGACTTAAGTAGTACTTTAAAGTATTTTTACTTACTATGTACTTTACACCACTGGTAGAGAGGAGGCGGCTGGTTGTGGTACTGGTGAACTTACGTATGAGAGTTGGATAAGGTTTGAGTAGGCATTTAGGGTGATGTAATGGAGGTGGTTAGCTTCACGATTTACCTCAGCAGGCTAACACAGTATAGCATACAGGTGACACTGGTCGGTCACACTCTCCTGCAGAAGGAGTACGGGGCATTGCTAGATGTAGCAAATGTTGACCAGGGATACGCGCAATGCCATCAGGGGTATGCCAAATAAAAATGTGATTCACATTTTCAAACAGTCCTTTTAGATTTTCCAACGGGGCTATACATTTTGGTGGTTTTTTTCTCACCTGAGTAGCCTCGTTTCACTGGCAAAAATACAATCAAATCATATAGTATTCAGCGAAATAACAACACAATGTCAAATACAGGTAGCCTAGTCAAATAATTAACATCCAATCACATTAACCGTTACTCTCTCGCGGGAATTCCACTAACGGTCTGTATGTAGACAAATGTAGCTGCTGCTCAATCCGTTTGCCGAGGATATTTTTAAAGTACTGGAAAGCTTTGTGACATCAAATGGACTTTGGTGGTCAAGATATGTTGGTGTCTGTACTGATGGCACAAAAGCCAAGACACGGAGACATAGTGGAGTGGTAATGCGCGTGCAAGCAGTTGCACCCAATGCAACTTTGGTACACTGCAGCATCCACCGAGAGGCTCTTGCTGCCAAGGGAATGTCGGACAGCTTGAAAGATGTTTTGGACAGTACAGTGAAAATGGTTCACTTTGTTAAAGCAAGGCCCCTGAACTCTTATGTATTTTCTGCGTTATGCAATGATATGGGCAGCGACCATGTAACACTTTTACAACATACAGAAGTGCGCTGATTATCAAGGGGCAAAGTATTGACACGTTTTTTTTAAATTGAGAGACAAAGTTAAAGTTTTCTTTACTGACCATAATTTTCACTTGTCTGACCGCTTGCATGATGACGAGTTTCTCACACGACTGGCCTATCTAGGTGATGTTTTTTCTCGCATGAGTGATCTGAATCTAGGATAACAGGGACTCTCAGCAACTATATTCAATGTGTGGGATAAAATTGAGGCTATGATTAAGAAGTTGGAGCGCTTTTCTGTTTGCATTAACAAAGACAAAACACAGGTCTTTCCATCATTGTATGATTTTTTGTGTGCAAATGAACTCAAGTTTACGGACAATGTCAAATGTGATATAGCAAAGCACCTGAGTGAGCTGGTTGCGCAATTACGCAGGTGCTTTCCCGAAACAGACGACACAAACAACTGGATTCATTATCCCTTTCATGCCCTGCCTCCAGTCCACTTACCGATATCTGAACAAGAGAGCCTCATCGAAATTGCAACAAGCGGTTCTGTGAAAATGTAATATAATCAGAAGCCACTGCTAGATTTCTGGATAGGGCTGCGCTCTGATTATTCTGCCTTGGCAAATCGCATTGTTAAGACACTGATGCCCTTTGCAACCACGTACCTATGTGAGACTGGATTCTTAAGGGAGGGAGTGCTCCTAATCTCAGCTTGTTACCTGTATAAAAGACACCTGTCCACAGAAGCTATCAATCAATCAGATTCCAAACTCTCCACCATGGCCAAGACCAAAGAGCTCTCCAAGGATGTCAGGGACATGATTGTAGACCTACACAAGGCTGGAATTGTCACAGTTGTCGTTGTGTTGAAAGGAGGACCAATACGCAGCGGGAATGTGGATACGCATCTTTTTAATAAAACACGAGCAAAGCATCCACAGGAAAAAAACAATACTCACGACAGAACAGTGTAGCAGGCTAAACAAAAGCAGTGCTCACAAACAACTATCCACAACCACAAAGAAAAACACACACCTGTTTATAGGACTCCCAATCAGAGGCAACTAGAAACACCTGCCTCCAATTGAGAGTCCAGCACCCAACCTACACATAGAAAACCTACCTAGAACCTACACACAACACAAACCCTCTGCCACGTCCTGACCAAAACTAATACAATTACTGACAGTACCCCCCCCTAAAGGTGCAGACCCCGACTGCACATAAAAGAAAAGACAAAAACCACCAAACAACAAGAAATATCCCCCTAAACTAAAGGGAGGGAAGGGATGGTGGCTGCCGTCAACGACGGCACTGTGCTACACCCCCCCTCCCCAACCCACCTATATAGGAGGCGGCTCAGTTGCGGGACGTGGACCTCGCTCCACCTTCGGCGTCGCCCACTTAGGTAGCGGCGATGGCTGCGCCGGGCAGACGGGCCACTCTGGCTGACCCAGGCAGACGGACCACTCTGGCTGGGCCGGAGGACAGGCGGGCCACTCTGGCTGGGCCGGAGGACAGGCGGGCCACTCTGGCTGGGCCGGAGGAAAGGCGGGCCACTCTGGCTGGGCCAGAGGACAGGCGGGCCACTCTGGCTGGGCCAGAGGACAGGCGGGCCACTCTGGCTGGGCCAGAGGACAGGCGGGCCACTCTGGCTGGGCCGGAGGGCAGACGGGCCACTCTGGCAGCTCCGGGCAGACGGGCCACTCTGGCAGCTCCGGGCAGACGGGCCACTCTGGCTGGGCCGGAGGGCAGACGGGCCACTCTGGTTGGGCCAGGCAGACGGGCCACTCTGGCTGATCCGGGCAGACGGGCCACTCTGGCTGATCCGGGCAGACGGGCCACTCTGGCTGATCCGGGCAGACGGGCCACTCTGGCTGATCCGGGCAGACGGGCCACTCTGGCTGATCCGGGCAGACGGGCCACTCTGGCTGATCCGGGCAGACGGGCCACTCTGGCTGATCCGGGCAGACGGGCCACTCTGGCATCTCCGGGCAGACGGGCCACTCTGGCAGCTCGTGACTAGCGGGCAGCTCTGGCGGCTCCTGACTGGCGGGCTGCTCTGGCGACTCCTGACTGGCGGGCAGCTCTGGCGACTCCTGACTGGCGGGCAGCTCTGGCGACTCCTGACTGGCGGGCAGCTCTGGTGACTCCTGACTGGCGGGCAGCTCTGGTGACTCCTGACTGGCGGGCAGCTCTGGCGACTCCTGACTGGCGGGCAGCTCTGGCGACTCCTGACTGGCGGGCAGCTCTGGTGACTCCTGACTGGCGGGCAGCTCTGGCGACTCCTGACTGGCGGGCAGCTCTGGTGACTCCTGACTGGCGGGCAGCTCTGGCGACTCCTGACTGGCGGGCAGCTCTGGCGGCCCCAGACTGGCGAGGCTGGGCTGACGCACTAGATGCCTGATGCGTGGGGCTGGTACAGGACGTGCCAGCCTGGAGACACGCACCTCAAGGCTAGTGCGTGTAGCGGGAAACACTGGACCGTAGAGGCGCACTGGCGGTCTCGAGCGCAGGGTTGGCATCACCTCTTCAGGCTCGATGCCCACTCTCCCCTGGCACATGCGAGGCGCTGGTACTGCGCGTACCGGCCTGAAAATACCAGGCCTCACCACAGCCCCTACCCCAAAGAACGGGACCTGTCCAGTCTGTTTCTGTCCAAAAAGGGTACGGGGAGCTGGCCTGGGTCTCCAATCTCGCCCCGCCAAACAGCCCTTGTGTCCGCCCCAAAAACATTATTGGGGCTGCCTCTCGGGCTCCCTTACCCGCCGTGTTCCCCAGTCCTCGCCAGAATTCCTCCGCTGCTTGGTCCTGGTATGTTGGGTAGTTCTGTCACAGTTGTCGTTGTGTTGAAGGGAGGACCAATATGCAGCGGGAAACAATACTCACGACAAGAACAGTGTAGCGGGCTAAACAAAAGCAGTGCTCACAAACAACTACCCACAACCACAAAGAAAAACACACACCTGTTTATAGGACTCCCAATCAGAGGCAACTAGAAACACCTGCCTCCAATTGAGAGTCCAGCACCCAACCTACACATAGAAAACCTACCTAGAACCTACACACAACACAAACCCTCTGCCACGTCCTGACCAAAACTAATACAATTACTCCCTCTGCTGGTCAGGACGTGACAGGAATGGGCTACAAGACCATCGTCAAGCAGCTTGATGAGAAGGTGACAACAGTTGGTGCGATTATTTGCAAATGGAAGAAACACAAAAGAACTGTCAATCTCCCTCGGCCTGGGGCTCCATGCAAGATCTCACCTCGTGGAGTTGCAATGATCATGAGAACGGTGAAGAATCAGCTCAGAACTACACGGGAGGATCTTGTCAATGGACTCAAGGCAGCTGGGACCAAGAAAATTATTGGTAACACACTACGCCGTGAAGGACTGAAATCCTGCAGCGCCCGCAAGGTCCCCCTGCTCAAGAAAGCACATATACATGCCCGTCTGAAGTTTGCCAATGAACATCTGAACGATTCAGAGGACAACTGGGTGAAAGTGTTGTGGTCAGATGAGACCAAAATGGAGCTCTTTGGCATCAACTCAACTCGCCGTGTTTGGAGGAGGAGGAATGCTGCCTATGACGCCAAGAACACCATCCTCACTGTCAAACATGGAGGTGGAAACATTATGCTTTGGGGGTGTTTTTCTGCAAAGGGGACAGGACAACTTCACCACATCAAAGGGACGATGTACCATCAAATCTTGGGTGAGAACCTCCTTCCCTCAGCTAGGGCATTGAAAATGGGTCATGGATAGGTATTCCAGCATGACAATGACCCAAAACACACGGCCAAGGCAACAAAGGAGTGGCTCAAGAAGAAGCACATTAAGGTCCTGGAGTGGCCTAGCCAGTCTCCAGACCTTAATCCCATAGAAAATCTGTGGAGGGAGCTGAAGGTTCGAGTTGCCAAACATCAGCCTCGAAACCTTAATGACTTGGAGAAGATCTGCAAAAAGGAGTGGGACAAAATCCCTCCTGAGATGTGTGCAAACCTGGTGGCCAACTACAAGAAACGTCTAACCTCTGGTTTTGCCACCAAGTACTAAGTCATGTTTGCAGAGGGGTCAATACTTATTTCCCTCATTAAAATGCAAATCAATTTATAACATTTTTGAAATGCGTTTTTCTGGATTTTTTATTGTTATTCTTTCTCACTGTTCAAATAAACCTACCATTACAATGATAGACTGATAATTTCTTTGTCAGTGGGCAAATGTACAAAATCAGCAAGGGATCAAATACTTTTCCCTCTCACTGTAACAAACACATTAAGCATCAAGAACCTGGCCTAGGCCCCTCATATTTTCAGCAAATGGAATTGCGTCAATTGTTTCTGTGAAGAAGTATTTGAGTGTTGTTTCTATACTTAAATTCCTGTGTAGTGTCATGCCACACATACTCCTCCTTCCGTGTGTTATAATGCTCTCCTCCCACTCTCTATCAATGTCCTCCATCCATTACAGGATTCTGTCTGTAATCCTGACTACCATCCTCACAGCACGCCCCCAGCACATCCTCTCTGACATTACAAACATGTCCTCCGTCTGTCTCTTAGTGCCATCTGATTCACCAGAGAAAGCATTCCACTGTTTTTTTAAATAGAAAGGATAAACGCTACTCTCCCTCAAGCGGTTGATTTTCTTCAACTTTTAAGTTATCAGAATGATAGACAAGGCTGTGTCTCCGGTTTCCAACATCATGTAGCAAAAAAACTGTCAGGAATCACTCTATCTACTAATACAACAGTCCTTTGGTGAGGTCATGTGTCTATTGTTAACCACACAGGAAGGGACTGGGAGGACGTACATCTCCAGCGGTTTGTTTCAGCAGGTGATTAGTCAGACACTGCGTAATAGATTGTTTCTGAGGGAGATAAAATTCCTGTTGAGCGGATGCTCAAGATTATAACTAATATTCTTATTTAGACCAGGTGTCATCCACCCCCTGACATTTCCTACTACTACACCAGTTTAATACTAATTTATGTTATGCCATTATGAATAATGTTACTCTTTAAAGCCCCAATACAACACTCATAACAGTTACAGCTATACGGATATTATTGTTTATCATCATTACTACTGTGTGTCACATGTGTCGTAGTGGAGAGAAGACCAAGGCGCAGCGGGTATGTGGATACTCATATTCTTTTAACCTCTTACATCTAGACGTTCCGCTAGCGGAACACCTGCTCCAATTTCCAATGATAGGCGTGGCGCGAATTACAAATTCCTCAAAAAAACCAAAACTTCAATTTTTCAAACATATGACTATTTTACACCATTTTAAAGACAAGACTCTCCTTTATCTAACCACACTGTCCGATTTCAAAAAGGCTTTACAGCGAAAGCAAAACATTAGATTATGTCAGCAGAGTACCCAGCCAGAAATAATCAGACACCCATTTTTCAAGCTAGCATAGAATGTCACATAAACCCAAATCACAGCTAAATGCAGCACTAACCTTTGATGATCTTCAGCAGATGACAACCCTAGGACATTATGTTATACAATACATGCATGTTTTGTTCAATCAAGTTCATATTTATATCCAAAAACCAGCTTTTTACATTAGCATGTGACGTTCAGAACTATCATACTAGCAAACTTCCGGTGAATTTACTAAATTACTCATGATAAACGTTGACAAAATACATAACAATTATTTTAAGAATTATAGATACAGAACTCCTTTGTGCAATCGAGGTGTCCGATTTTAAAATAGCTTTTCGGTGAAAGCACATTTTGCGATATTCTGAGTAGATAGCCCAGCCATCACGGCTAGCTATTTTGACACCCACCAAGTTTAGCCCTGACCAAACTCCGATTTACTATTAGAAAAGTTTGATTACCTTACTCTTCGTCAGAATGCACTCCCAGGACTGCTACTTCACTAACAAATGTTGGTTTGGTTCAAAATAATCCATAGTTATATCCAAATAGCGGCGTTTTGTTCGTGCGTTCAAGACACTATCCAAGGGTGACGAAGGGTTACGCGCCTGACGCGTTTCGTGACAAAAAAATTCTAAATATTCCATTACCGTACTTCGAAGCATGTCAACCGCTGTTTAAAATACATTTTTATGCCATTTTTCTCGTAAAAAAGGGATAATATTCCGACCGGGAGTGGTGGTTTTCGTTCAAAGAGAGAGAAAGTAAACATGGAGTCGACTCGTGCACGAGCCTCAGTGTCATAGTACTCTGACCGGCCACTATCCAAACGCGCTAATGTTTTTCAGCCAGGGCCTGCAAAGCCACGATTCAGCTTTTTGCCGCCTTCTGAGAGCCCATGGGAGCCGTAGGAAGTGTCACGTAACAGCAGAGATCCCCTGTTTTGGATAGAGATAATCAAGAAGGCCAAGAAATGGTCAGACAGGGTACTTCCTGTACAGAATCTTCTCAGGTTTTGGCCTGCCAAATGAGTTCTGTTATACTCACAGACACCATTCAAACAGTTTTAGAAACTTTGGAGTGTTTTCTATCCAAAGCTAATAATTATATGCATATTCTAGTTTCTGGGCAGGAGTAATAATCAGATTAAATCGGGTATGTTTTTTATCCGGCCGTGAAAATACTGCCCCCTATCCATAACAGGCTAATGAAAACACACAAAGCATCCACAGGGAAAACAATAAACAGTACTCACGACAACAGGAACAGTTTTGCAGGCTCACAAAACGCAGTGCAAAAACAACTACCCACAACCCCAAAGAAAAACACACACTACTATAGAGGACTCCCAATCAAAGGCAACTCAACACACCTGCCTTCAATTGGGAGTCCAATCACCAACACAACACTTAACACACAAAAATTCCTGCCACATCCTGACCAAAACTAATACAATTGCTCCCTCTGCTGGTCAGGACGTGACAGTACCAATAAACAAATTATTGGGGCTGCCTCTCGGGTTCCCTTAACTCCCTTAACTTGTCCTCCCAGAATCTTCGCTCCTCCTGCCAAGTCCATCCATCCACGCTGTTCTCCTGTGGCTCCCTCCTCTTCCGCTGCTTGGTCCTTTTGTGGTGGGTAGTTCTGTCACATGTGTCGTAGTGGAGAGAAGACCAAGGCGCAGCGGGTATGTGGATACTCATATTCTTTTAATGAAAACACACAAAGCATCCACAGGGAAAATAATAAACAGTACTCACGACAACAGGAACAGTTTTGCAGGCTCACAAAACGCAGTGCAAAAACAACTACCCACAATCCCAAAGAAAAACACACACTACTATATAGGACTCCCAATCAAAGGCAACTCAACACACCTGCCTTCAATTGGGAGTCCAATCACCAACACAACACTTTACACACAAAAACCCTGCCACGTCCTGACCAAAACTAATACAATTGCTCCCTCTGCTGGTCAGGGCGTGACACTGTGGTCAATACCAAGTATGCCAGCCATATAGATATTGTAAATTTATGATGTTTTAATTCTATTTTGGATTTCATCATAGTTATTTAAATGTTTGCCTCCGTTGAGCTTTGAGATAGCACTGTTATGAAAAGTGCTATACAAATTACATGTGTTATTATATAAGATAATGACATCATTAGACAAATGTGGTCATAAATGAACTTATTCTTTCTTTTGATTGCAGTGAAAGTAAACCGTGAGGCGACCGACCGACAATGAATCACTGGAGATAAGGTTTTAATGACAAACAAGCGGTTGACAGACAGTGGCTCTATTGTGTTCTGATATCACTTGAATCTGTTCTGATAAAGGCCGTTGTCATGTGGTTGTTCTGAAGGACATCAACAGGGCCATAACTGTGAATCATGATCCAACACTAGTCTTTACTTTACAAGGAAATGGAAGTAGAGGCTAATCTAGTTTCACTGCCATCATAAATACCCTATTTCCACAATGCTGATGTTATTGTTCCTCCGTCTATCTTAAGCCAAGGTAACACAGGAGTGAGGTTTACTGTCAGTACACTTGTTTCTCCTTCTCTCTAAATTTAAGCTGTCCTTTTTTTAACCCTTATGGTATGGTGAGTGTGTGATGGTTCCAGGAAAGTCTATGTAGTGCACATTGAGCATTGTGAGATTTATGAGTGACGGCCAGCTGGTCCAGGGGACTGTCCTATGCCGTTGATATTGAACACATATCACTTACGCTTATGCATGCCAGCTACATTGTTATACTGTATAAGACTTTTGCATATATCATTTTGCTCTAGTATTCAGCTGAAAAAAGCATTCTTGGTTGGCATTAGTGAGAGTTTGACAATGTCTTTGTGTCTCGGAGTCCACATAAATATGTAAAGGAATGCATGAGCACAATGCAGTAGGTCTCTAAGTGGGTCTTAGTCTTGCAGTGAGTCCTGCAATGTGGCAATTAATTGTTCAGAAGTGACCGTTTGGAATTCATTGTTTACTTTGCATGGCATTGTGTGATAAGACTGGTATGCTGGTCTAGTACAATACAGTACTGAGACACTCAGTTATAAGAGGGTATTTACAGTGCTTTACCCTAATACACATTGATAGGAAGAAACTGTAGACATCATTCTTATTAGCACACTTGACCCCAAAGCCTGAGATCAATAGGCTATCAGTTTATCTATATGGTACTGAGTAGGCCAATCGTTCATTAAGCTAGAGATATACATTTTTTTGCAGTGAAAGGTGACAGAGCTAAAGCAGTGTTTGTCAGACCATGAGACATCCCGAAATTCGGTCTTCTCACAAAACTTAGTTGATGGGACCACACTCCATGGGATAGGACGACATGACATGACATCTGGCACTGCTTCAGAAAAGTCCATATTTGGGTAGCGTTATTTCTTCGCGACAGCATTCTGTGGAGGTCGATTACGGTGGGGTGAGACTGGGTGTGTCATAAATAAGTAACCAACTTCCTCCTCCGTCCATCCACCTTCGTGACACCTATTCTCCATCAACCATGGCATTCTACATTCTTCACCAAATCATCCCAATTAGTCACAGGAAATGAATGTGTCCTGGAGAGACAAGCCAACAGCTGTAATATAATCTCCTGACCTATTTATATTCTAAGACATTTGGCAGAACCGAGCCAAACACTATATGTATTGTGTCCATTCTACGCACCATGAAATGACCCGAATATCAGGCATATTTATAGTAAGTCTGTTTGGTGGGTACTACATTTCCTCTGTTTGTTCAACTGTTTCTAAATATGAGATGTGGGTATTTTCTGTATTAAATCACAACGCTGATTCACAAAATACTCATTTTTAGAGGAAACATGTGCAGGTACAGCACTACACCCTGTAAAAGGATTTAAGGCCCATATGGAGAAATACCCCAAAAGTGTGCAAGAATAGTTCAATGACAGTCAACAGAGAGCCAGAAGTCTTACCTGTGACTGACTGTTTGGTCTTATTAATAGCCTCAAAATTAGAATGAGACAGGCAACGTTTCCAATCACTGTGTTTTTTTATTTGTAACTATTTTGCTGTCCCTGAAGAAAATACTGTGGAGAGAAAGGTTATCTGACAGAGGGCAGCGAGAGGGCAGAGGGAGGAGAGATGGAGGGACACAGTTGAGTGACACCGCTGTCTAGGATACATCACATCTGGACTAGCTCAGTACGCCCAACGCAGGCAGGGTCAGGGTGCACCCAACCAACCACCCCATCTGTTTATCAACCAACCAACTCCACTTCCTATGAAATGCCACCAGTCTACCAACACCAGCCTAGACGATTACACAGGGATGACCCTGTCCATCTCCCAAATCCTTATCCCCAAATCCTTCTACATCCCCCACCCCTGGGTCAGGGACCCCAGCCAGAAACACCCTAACTGAAGGGAAAGACTGCTATTTTTAGATATGGGGAGCAAGAGGGAAACATTGATAAACTGGGCCCAAAAAGAAGGTCACAAATACAATTTCTCTTTCTGTCACTTATTCCTCCTGCTACTCAACAATCACATTACATTTCACTATAAGTAGTGAAACTGGTCAGCAGAGACTGCACTCATATATTGGCCATCTCTGAAACTCACTTACATCATTAATTTGATGATACAGCAGTAGCAATACAAGGATGTAACATCTACCAAAGAGACATTTACATTACATTTACATTTACGTCATTTAGCAGACGCTCTTATCCAGAGCGAGGAATGACTATGGTGGAGGTGTTGCTGTTTATGTTCAGAGCTATATTCCTAATGTTGTTTTAAGTGTTGTGGTTGCAAGTTCACCTGCCTCATCTAAACGCCTCGTCTTTTGGGGTGCTGCTATAGGCCACATTGTCACATTATCAAGCATTTCACACATATTATCCAGATACTGCACCTATTGGTAGATGGGATAACAGTCAGTATCCGGATAATATGTGTGAAATGCTTGATAATGTGACAATTAGTAATGCAATTAGTTGTGCAATTTAGTTTGTGTGTTTCTAGTTTGAAGTGCAATAGTGTAATAATCAGATTCTCTTCTTTATATGTGTGTTATTCTATTTGTGTATTTGTGTGATATAGGATTTGTGCAATTTAGTTTTATTTCAGTTTTTTTTAGCAATAGATTAATAGTGTAATAATTTGATTCTCTTTTTTATTTGTATTTATATACTACAATTTGTTTCTATTTGCCTTTGTTACTTCTTTTTGATATTTATGAGTCTTATTTTTGTATATATAGTTTTAAATGTTATGATTATTTATGTGTGTTGTTCCAAATGTCTGAATAAAAATAACGGGGGGGGGGGGACATACAAGCTAGAACCGCCACTGCACCTATTGGTAGATGGGTTAAAAAAAAAGCAGACATTGAATATCCCTTTGAGCATGGTGAAGTTATTAATTTCACTTTGGACGGTGTATCAATACACCCAGTCACTACAAAGAGACAGGCGTCCTTCCTAATTTGACAGAGAGGAAGGAAACTGCTCAGAGATTTCACCATGAGGCCGATGGTGACTTTAAAACAGATACAGAGTTTTTTTGGGCTATGATAGGAGAAAACTGAGATGGATAAGCAGAATTGTAGTTACTCCACAATACAAACCTAATTGACAGAGTGAAAAGAAGTAAGACTGTACAGAAAAAAATATTCCAAAACATGCATCCTGTTTGCAATAGGCAAAATTAAAACAGCAAAAAAATGTAGTAAAAGCTGAACTTTATGTCTTGAATACGAAGCGTTATGTTCGGGGCAAATCCAGCACAATGCATCACTGAGTACCACTTTTCATATTTTCAAGCATGGTGGTGGCTGCATCATGTTATAGGTATGCTTGTCATCGGCAAGGACTAGGGAGTTTTTTTAGCATAAAAAGAAATGGAATAGAGCTATGCACACGCAAAATCCTAGAGGAAAACCTGGTTCAGTCTGCTTCCCAACAAACACTGGGGGACAAATTCACCTTTCAGCAGGACAATAATATACATTGGAGTTGTTTACCAAGATGACATTTAATCTTCCTGAGTGGCCTGGTTACAGTTTTTACTTAAACTGGCTTGAAAATCTATGGCAAGACTTGGAAATGGCTAGCAATGATCACCAACCAACTTGACAGAGCTTGAAGAACTACAAAAATAATAATGTGCAAATATTGTACAATCCAGGTGTGTAAAGCTCTTAGAGACTTACCCAGAAAGACTCATAGCTGTAATCACTGGTAAAGGTGATTCTAACATGTATTGACTCAGGATGTGAAAACTTATGTAAATTAGATATAGATTCTGTATTTAAGTTTCAATAAATTGCGAAAATTTTAAAAACGATGTTTTCAGTTTGTAATAAAGGGGTATTGTGTGTAGATGGGTGAGATCATTTTGTTTTTTTAATCAATTTTGAATTCAGGTTGAAACACAACAGAATGTGGAATAAGTCAAGGGGTATGAATACATTCCAAAGGCACAGTAAATGATGAAGTGTGATGGAAAAAAGCTTTGGGGTACTTTAAATGAAATTATGGGCAGAAAGACTAATTCAATCCTATCTTTCATTGAATCAGATGGCTCACTTATCACAAAACCTTCTGATGTTGCTATTTATTTTAATGACAATTTCATTGGCAAAGTTGGCAAACTCAGGCATGAAATGCCAACAACAAACTGTGAGCCACCATATTCATGTATAAAATACCTAATAATGAAAGAAAAGCCTAGTAACTTTGAATTTTGTAAAGTTAGTGTGGGAGAGGTGGAAAAATGATTGCTGTCCATTAATAATGAGAAACCATTTGGTATTGATAACCAAGATGGAAAGCTACTGAGAATGGTAGTGGACAATGTTGCCACTCCTATTTGCCACATCTTTAATCTGAGTGTGGAGAAGTGTTTGTCCACAGACCTGGAGGGAAGACAAAGTGATAGCACCGTGTTACCCAAAAATGGTAAATCACCCTTTACTGGCTCTAACAGTATGCTTATAGGGAATGGCACTCAACATGTACTGCACTGACACAAATTACAGAATAATAAGGAGATTGCGGGAGCTGTATTGTTAGACTTCAGTGCAGCCTTCGATATTATTGACCATCATTTGTTAAAACCTCTTAAGGATTGGACCCTTTTTTCAATTTTTGCCTAAAATGACATACCCAAATCTAACTGCCTTTAGCTCAGGATCTGAAGCAAGGATATGCATATTCTTGATACCATTTGAAAGGAAACACTTTAAAGTTTGTGGAAATGTGAAATTCATGTAGGAGAATATAACACATTAGATCTGGTAAAAGATAATACAAAGAAAAAAAGTTTTTTTTTTTGTACCATCATCTTTCAAATGCAAGACAAAGGCCATAATGTATTACTCCAGCCCAGGAGCAATTTAGATTTTGGTCACTAGATGCACTAGATGCAGCAGTGTATGTTCAAAGTTTTAGACTGATCCAATGAACTATTGCATATCTGTTCAAAATGTTGTATCAGGACTGCCCAAATGTGCCTAATTGGTTTATTAATTCATTTTCAAGTTTATTATTGTGCACTGTCCTCAAACAATAGCATGGTACTCTTTCACTACAATAGCTACTCTAAATTGGACAGTGCAGTTA
The DNA here is from genome assembly GCF_965601325.2 of Salmo salar. Classification (NCBI taxonomy): domain Eukaryota; kingdom Metazoa; phylum Chordata; class Actinopteri; order Salmoniformes; family Salmonidae; genus Salmo; species Salmo salar. The sequence continues at coordinate 80,195,778 of NC_138304.1, read as the reverse complement.
GATTAACAAGAATTTAAGCTTTCTGCCCATATCAGATAATCTTAACGATAAGCATTGAAATAGCTATGTAAACTTGGTCGGGTCATCAAAGAAGTTACATAACTACAGTTTTAAGTTGAAAGATTGATAATTGGTGGAGCACTGTGGATACTAATTTCCCTGTGAGCCTCCCAGGCCCATGTTTTTAAATAGGGAGCAAATTTGTTTGCTTGCTATCTCATGGCTCGAATTTGTCCCTCTGCAGCAGACATATTGTGAGCAATACGTTTGGAACATTGAATCGCAATAAAATCACAGTATGGAATCACAATACATATAGAATAGTGAGAATCGCCATACAGTATTGGCACCTAAGTATCGTGATAATATCATATTGTGAGGTCCCTGGCAATTCCCAGCCCTAGTCTGTATGATGTCAGAGTAGTATTGAGGAAATTATTGTTCCATCAAAAGCACCTGGAAACCTCTATGCTTTGATGATGTACAGCAGGGTTCCCCAACTGGTGGCCCGGGGGCAGGATTCGGCCTGCAGGTGGTTTGATTTGGCCCCCCAAGTTCTTTTTTATTGTTTGACATAAAAGACTATAAAAACACCAGGAAATCAGCTCCAAGTGATTTTAATTTTGTTAATGTGTTAAGTATTCCCACGCATAATAGAGAGACACTTGTGATCGTATACAAATGTAAGCAAAGTTTGAAATAACTGGCTAATGTTGGCTAGCTTGTTAGCTACTTCCAGACACAAATGAGGGAACACCTCACTTGGACCATTTTACTCATCCTAGCAGATGTGGTTAGGCTGTTTTCATGTTATCTAGAGCGTTGACTGTAACTTTGTTTCTGGAAATAATTTAATAACGTTTTTTTTGCTGACATTTATATTCAACAGGTGTTGTGTGTTCGTAGATTCATCAGTTATTCTGCGCTCTGATACACTCAGATGAGAGTGCTTTGAAATTGGAATAGATTGCCAGAGTGAATTTACGAACGCACCCAAAATAATGGTTCATATAGTTCCTGTTCGTTCATTTTTTTTACCTTTGAAGTCAACATCGTTTTTACATTTAGCTAATTATTTTACCTCACCGCTTAACCACTTAGCACATTTAATTGGTCAGTTAGGCTATTACTAACATCATAACTTCACAAAATTACGAAATGATATACTAGACATTAGGAATATTTTTGGAACAAAAAAGAACATTAGTAATCAGTTCTCAAGAGTTGAAAATAAAGGTTCTGTTCCAGAACACTAGAGATCACTTTCGTTCTTGGTACTGTTTCTATTACTCAAAAAATGTTGTTCCATTTCCAGCTTTCGGTTCTATTCCCTGAACTGGTTCCAACCCCTGGTTATAATTGCCATGTTGTCTGTACAATCTACAATGCCCTTGATCCATAGAGTAGAGGCTATGCAAATGTAACAGGTTCTGTTTCCAAATTGTACCGGATAAGCTCACCCCACAGCATGAAATACCGCCAATGGCACCATTGACGAGGATCTTTTTCGGTGGCTCAACTGGTTTGTACTTCAAGCAGAAGTGCGGTCATATGTGTTGGCGAGCCTAGTGTTTTTGTTTTATTTTACCTTTATTTAACTAGGCGAGTCAGTTAACCTCTACAGGATCGGCGTCCCCCCGCGGGATGGTTGAGCTAATGTAGGCTAATGTGATTAGCATGAGGTTGTAAGTAACAACAAACATTTCCCAGGACATAGACATATCTGATGTGGGCAGAAACCTTAATATCTTGTTAATCTAACTGCACTGTCCAATTTACAGTAGCTATTATAGTGAAAGAGTGCCATGCTATTGTTTGAGGAGAGTACACAATAATGAACTTGAAAATGTATTAATAAACCTATTAGGCACATTTGGGCAGTCTTGATACAACATTTTGAACAGAAATACAATGGTTAATTGAATCAGTCTAAAACTTTGCACACACACTGCTGCCATCTAGTGGCCAAAAGCTAAATTGTGCCTGGGCTGGAATAATACATTATGGCCTTTCTCTTGCATTTGAAAGATGATGGTACAAAAAAAACCTTCATATTTTTTTCTTTGTATTATCTTTTACCAGATCTATTGTGTTATATTCTCCAAAATTAATTTCACATTTCCAAAAACTTCAAAGTGTTTCCTTTCAAATGGTATCAAGAATATGCATATCCTTGCTTCAAGTCCTGAGCTACAGGCAGTTAGATTTGGGTATGTCATTTTAGGCGAATGTAAAAAGTGCCCAATTCTTTAAAGAACAAATTGTTATTTATGATGACAGCCTACCCCAGCCAAACCTGGACCAATTGTGAGCCACCCTATGGGACTTCCAATCACAGTCAGATGTGACACAGCCTGGATTCAAACCAGGGACTGCAGTGATGCCTCTTGCACTGAGATGCAGTGCCTTAGACTGCTGCGCCACTCAGAAGCCAGTAGAGGGACAGTGGAGGAAGCAAAGATGCTAGCAGCACAGTGCTGTCCTTCACACAAACACATGCCCATACACACCCCTTCTTTTATTGGAGATTAGATAAGACATATCAGATAAAACATATCCCAATTTATATTTGCTGCATAATAAATAAATGTGTTCCTGTACAATAAAATAGCCAAGCCTTTTTGTGAAATAGCACAAAGGTCTTTACATTCTCGCTTTGCAATAGTACCTTTCCCAAATGGCACCCAAGTCCCTATTTAGTGCACTACTTTTGAGCAGGACTGTCTCTCCTTCCCGCTCACCCTCGTTTCCCTCAGTCAGATCGTGCTGGTATTTCTAAATAATCCAGTAGGTGGCAGACCAAGTAAAGTGTTATCTTTACCCTGCAATTTCACATAATGACCAGCAGAGATCAGAGTACTCACATTTTTGACACTTTATTGATCAATTGCACACAATGTCCAACCGAAATTTTACTTCCGCTTTTAACCCCACCCCCTCCGAAAGACACACTTACATACATATGATTTTGGAAAGGCATGGGGGGGTTTAAGTGCCTTGCTCAAGGGCACAATGAATGTGGGCAGACCCGCGAGCAATTGCGCCAACTCATGATGAATTAAGATTGTTTGTGGCCCTCACCCCCTTCAAAGTTGCCCATCTATCGCTTGTTAGGATAGGCCTATCATCATAAAGTCATCTATGATTTTGAAATCAACTCCAGTCATTTGGAGATGGGAAGGGATATTATTTTCCGTGGTCCACGGAACACTAAAAATGCCCCTCGGACAGTCAAACAAACATTTTGTTGTGTCAAACTTTACGTGACATTTCATTACCATTCCATCCTCGGAGTGGCCGCATTGTTTGTATGAGCTAGCTAAACATTTCTACACTCGATGTATACGTTTGTTTCCCGTATTTAAGCAGTGCATTCTTTCTATGGATTCTCTAAATGTTTGGAACGCACATCTATCTACAATAGTAGTCCGCAAAAAAACAAATAACCTACAGTTCACGTCACTGCAAAGGTGGAGCGCCTCATTTTACATCTTCAGTGCGCCTGTGCAGCCTCACTAATCTCTGTCCACTTTCAACAGTGATTTCTGGGCACAGTTTTGAAATTGATAGATAGCTACTACGTATGTTAATATCAATCTAAGCAGTCTATGTAGAAATTAAAATGTATAGACTATAGTAACCTGATATTAGTTGTTGCTTGAGTTTTGGCACTTTAGGTAGCTAAATTATCTGGTTATTTTAACTAGTTCCGGCTTTGTAGCTAACACGGGGATTTAAGTCGAGCGACCCAGTTTTTGGAGCAATATTTCAAAGGTAAGTGCATAGCTAGCTATTATATATTATTTTTCAAGATACATAACCGTTTCACGGAGAACATGCATTATTGTGTTCATTGTTAGGTCAGGAAAGTTGTTAACTGGTTAGCGACTAGCTAGTCATTCAGACATTAGCCGGAATTCTGAAAACTACTATAGCCACCTGTTGCTTGCTTGTTTACGTCAGCTATTTTGCTTGTAAGCTACAGTACTTTAACATAGTAGTCTATCATATCACATACTTTTTGTGTATCAATGCTAGCTAGCCTTTTCATTAACGTTATAGTTAAGGTCAATCTTTATTCTGTCTGACTAAATGTTCTTATAGCTAACCAGCTACAGTAACTATATGATAAATTAGTGCAACTAGCTAGCTGGCTATGCAGCCAGGTCAAGACAGGTGCAGTGCACCTGCAATTTTCCATGACACAACTCGTTTGCCGATTATTTTGTGCCATTATAACGTTAATGACACAGCCAACATTTTGCCGACTAAATACTAAGTTGATGGTAAGTTATTTAGCGCATTAGTTATTTCTGCTTGATGATAGACCCAGTCAGAGCCCTGCTCTGGTTTGCCCACCTGTAATGCCAAGTGCCAGAACAAAATCATTCTAGGTTATTGAAGGCCGAATAGACTTGACCTTTACCACAATTCCATACTATATTTCCGTCTGTATGCCATCAAATAGGCATAAAAGCAGTTTAGCAGACGCACACACACAAGTGCCAACAAGGCACTTTTTTAAATGGGCTCGATCTATTTTGTCTACTACAGTCATCAGTTGGATTGTTTTCAGGACATTGTGTATCATCATGTCAGCAAAAAACAGATGGAGCCATTGTTTACAGATGGCTCATTTCTGGGGTCCTTGATCAACCAAACCTAAACCATTCAGTTTCACCAAAATAATGTTTCATGTCGAGGCATATCTCTTGGAACAATACTTACGATTCACCCCCTACTATTTTGTGAACTAACACTTGACTTTGCTGATAGTAAGTACATTTTAACTCAATAAAGTAACTATGACTGACATGTGGTTGTCCCACCTAGCTATTTTACGATGAAAATGCACTCACTGTAAGTCGCTATGGATAAGAGTGTCTGCTAAATGACAAAAATGTAAATGTCAGGTTGAATGTGTCCTTCGCTATCAAATAACTGTTTAAAACCCGTTTTTATCCAGGGTCTCTTGTAGAAGTGGGTGATTACATGGTAGCTTACTCTCGCGTGGTCTAGAATGGACTACAATGGCAGCCCACAGGTAGAAAATGGGAGACTCTAAATAAAACTTATTTTAAATGCTTATTTGATAACGAAGGACACATTCAACATGACAAATCGTAAGTATTGTTCCTAGAGATATTGGAAATGCCTCTGTTGATGGGTAACTTTATTTTGGTGAAACAGAATAGTTTAGTTTAGGTTTGGTTCATCAAGGATGCCAGGCTGTAAACAATGGCTTGTTGCAGGACTAAGCAAACAGTAATAACCCTTTCAGGTAAGCTCTTTTTCACAAGCCCCATCTAGATAAACTACAATTTAGTTTCACTGTGTTACAAATACTCGTAACTTGAACAAAGTCTCATTCAGCATTATTAGTTTCTCCAGTTTAATTACCTTGTGCCTCATTCAGTTTGATCTCTCTGGTTTCTTTACTGTTGTGATTTGAATTGGAAAGAGACTGCGTGTGTAACCATGTAAAACATAAGATTAGTTGACTGTCATGTTGCTGGGCGTTTTTAGTTTCCACTCATTTAGAGAGTAGAGGAGCAAATACCTCTCAGGAATTCCTTTACAGCCATTTCTGCTTGTTCCAACAAGTGTCAAGTTCCTTCAGTGCTGACTGGAGGTGGTAAACAGCTCTGTAGAATAGGATACCTCAGGGTTTGTCTGAGTTGTCCGGTTCTTCTAGAGAGAAGATGAAAGAAAGAAATTGTTTTACTACGGTTTTATCAGATCGAGATTCTCAGTTGTATGCAAGTCAGTCGTTTTTAAAGGTAAGGCTATTGCTTCACTTTGTTTTATATAGGTTGCTTTAACACTTCACTGCAAAAGGTCATGAAAATCTGTAGTCTGGGTTCAAGTCCATGGTTTTAGTGAGGAGGTTGTAATGTTTCTGAACAGAAAATGATAGATTTCTTCACTTTCCAATTCAGCACATCGTCACATCCATGCTACCTGATTAATAGACATTACATTACATTTACATAATAGGCCTACATTTAGTTAATTAGGGCCTATTTGTTTCCAATGGAAAGTTGACGATATGTGGTTAATTATTGTTTCAGACTTTTAATGGTTACTGCTCTGCTGTCAGTTGGCTATATGAATAAATTATTCCAAGCGCCCCCCCCACCACTCTGTGTGTGGACATGGCCAGTGCTGCAGAATGAACCCGACACAATGGGTGATTGTACCCACCCAGGTCTTCCAAGCTCTTCCCAGGCTTGCGGCATTATGCTGTGCTCTAAGAACAAGCCGTTAATAAGATGTCAGGGAGTACAGAATAAGCTGCACTGGTTGTTGCTCTCTACAATATTTATGAACGCTATCTCACAATGAAAATGGAGAGCAGCTGATTTAGCACCAGAAGTAAATTATGTATGCATTTTTAGCCTGATGTAGGCGTTTTATTCCATCAGTTCAGTTTGAGAAGTTACTTTTCAAATGCCAGGTACAGGTGGCATTACTAATCTATAGCCTAATAAGTAATACATAAAAAATTAGGTAGGTGCTTATGTTAGATCTCACATGTACAAGTGTGTATTATACACGTGTGAATTGTAAATGTGTTTTTTGCATATCGTAACTCCCCCTGAGACACCCTCGGATAGTAGGGTCACGGCCAGGGTCTGGCATTATCAACGGCAATCCTGACACAATTAGGGTTAGGTGCCTTGTTCAAGGGCACATTGGCAGATTTTTCACCTTAATGGCTCAGGGATTTGAACTAGCAACCTTTCAATTACTGGCCCATGCTCTAACCGCTAGGCTACCTGTCACCCATGTAGGCAATGTGTGTATGTAATTGGCACAGTCGAAGGAGCATCCACACGGTCACACACGCACTTTAATTTCGATGAAAGTACCCACAATCTCCTGGCAGCATCACCTTACCAAACCTGAAAATCTGGCTTCCTTCACCTGTCACTTTATTCCTTTTTGTGTCAGGTTCTGGTTCCCTGATGCAGGAGAGAGGCCATAGGACTCTAAAACAGTCAAACAACCACCTAAACATACCAATAAGCACAGAGAGATGGGTCATTACCTGCTCTGCTCACCATTTGAACTTAAATGGCGCTAGACCGAGGTGTGTGTGTGTGTGTGTGTGTGGTGTGTGTGTGTGTGTGTGTGTGTGTGTGTGTGAGAGAGACACTATCTGTTGCTTGTTCAAGTGTTCAGGACCTGTTGTGCATTATGGAGGCCTAGTCTAACCTCTAGTTTACTCTTTGATAGGCCACACAAAACAGCAGCAGCCAGGTGAACATTAACTCTCCATTTTGTTTGCCTTTCCTGCCTGCCCATAACAGGTCATTTGTTGCTTTTTAAAAGCTAGCCTAGTCTACCTCTCTTCAGATCTGCATTGGAGTTGAAGTAGTCTATGAGCTAGTCCCTAATGCACAGCTTGGAATTTTGAGTATGAAACTGAGTGAAGCAGATCTTTCTCTCTAGTGAATAATTTGTGGGTAATCTCACGTTGGCTTTACTCGGGCATCCATGTGAAGGTCAAAAGCATTGGCTATATACATGTAGGCCTATAAGAAATAGTCTACTGATTATGCCATTCAATATAAGCAAGCATAATAACCAGACAGATACTTGGCATGCATGCTCTGTCTAGTTCCACAGGTGCCTGAGCCTAATGCCCTGGCAGTGGGGATTAGTTAGGCTAATTTAAGTGGTGTACAGAGTGGCGTACATACGGACACTGCTACTGCCGTGGGGAATGACATCACGTGTGTCTCTTTCTGTGTCAGTGTCTACTCACTGCAGTGACATTGCCAAACCGGTTAGACCGCAAAGCTGACCATGCGTGAGATTGCTGCAGCTGAAACGGGACCGCCTAGCCTATGTCCTGACTGTTCTAATGGTTATTTACATCTCCAATGTGCAGCAGCTACGTTAGTGTTTAGGTTCAGCAGTTCAAGCGGTGTGTTTTTCATGTTGTCACTTGTCAAGGTGAAGTTGTCATGATGTCTTTGGATATATTAGTCCCTAGTGACCGTCCCTGTCCTCCTTGGCAGAGATATTGATCTGTATGCGTTTTATCGGCCCCAGAAGGCTTCAGTGTTGTCAGCACTCTCTAGTACAGTTGTTTTTCTCTTTTATATAGGAATAATTCAAGTCCTTCACAGAAGTCAGGAATCACAGACACTACTTGGCTCTAATCAAATGAATCCCAGACACTACTACTGACTGGGGATGTTACAAGGCCTATGATCTTCTGAAGTGAGTAAGTAACCTAGCTGTTTGCCCAGAACTGGCTCTACTTAGTCCAAGTCATGCTCACTGGCCACCTTGCCAGGGCTGTTACCTTCTGATTGATACAGTGGTTTCTCCTTTAACACCCCCGCTTCATTGATTTTCCTCACTTTGACATGAGGGGGTATATAAGCCACCCTGACTTGCGGAAGGTGTGTGCACACTACGGTCAGATATCCTCAAATGGAAACCCAGTCGATCACGCCCAGCGGTATCACTGAGGCTTTTCAACTTTACATACTGCGCATCAGTAGTTAAAAGTTGCGAGCTTACGCTGCGGGACTTAGAGGTAATTTATGGTTTAGTACGGTACCCTGCATCACCACTTCATTGCTCCAGACCAGCGCAAGGGGGAGTTAGAGTACTGATTATTCTTTTAATCTAACTGACAATGAATGGGTGACATAAATCTACATAGAAACTGATAATTGTGCACGACTTCAGTATTACTTACTAAAATGTTACACTAGGGTTTTTATTATATTATTTTGCTCATACTGTAGCACTGTATGCCACTCCCGCCCGGTCACGTTGTATAGCTCTTGAGTGGCACAATGGTCTAAGCTGTGTTGCTACAGATGCTGGTTCAATACCCACGGCAGCCTCGAATGGGAGACCCATGAGATGACTGTAGGTTTTTGGTTTCATCCCATGTTCAAGAATGGCCTTTTTCTCGCTCATTTTACATTATTTGAAAACCAAATAATTTCCAAAATCTTGCAATTTTTTTTTTAAACAAAGCGATTATTATTAATTTTGAATGATATGGATTTTACCATTGGATATTCTCACAGATATATTATTAACCCTGTTATTAGCAGGACAATATATATTGGTCATATTGATCATGGCTCCCGAGAGGCACACAATGGGACTGCCTTGCAGTTCTCCAGCTGTATCCACTGAAAGTGCGTAAGGTTCAAGGCACGAGGGCAGGGGGCACAGGATGGGCCGCAGAGCCACGCACAGAAGACCGACTTAGCCCATGGGGGAGGGGGTGGACCGCCACACTGACAACACTTTTTAAGGGGCATTGCGGTAATGGCGCTGACTAGGGAAACGTTCCCGCTGTTCTGTTCTTAGTGTCAGTCTGCAGGTTCAAACTAAAACAATGTAATTAATAATGGCATCTTTATGCTTTCGTTTATGAAATAATGATAAAAATACTTTCAAAATGCTGATGTTTATTTGGTTATGGATCCGTAATGTATTACTATGGGAATAAATATCACTGAATTACAGAAATATTGGAACAAAGTTGTCTAATGAAGGTAAACAAATTGTTGCTTACTGGAAAATACTTTAACACACAGCCACGTTGTACGCACCATTAGGGCTATTAGCAGGACTATATTTTGGCCTTTATGGGTGGTGCACAATTGGCCCAGCATTTCTCTCCCTCTAAAAACAGAAATAAATGTTTTGGCCTTTACAAATATTATTTTGGCCTTTATTCAGATGCTCTCTCTTGTTTTTTTGAAAACTAAATAACCTTATCTTTATATATTATCAAGTTGATGACAGTCATATAGCTGGCACCTACATAAAGCTGAGTGAGTCACTCATTCATGGCTTTGGATCAAAATAAATAAGTACAAACATTCTTTCTGATAGTCTTTAAAAAAATAAATGTTTTGGTTATCCTGACCTGGACACCATGTACAGTATTATAATAGCCCATTATGGGCTATTAGCAGGACAATATACCTTTACCTCTCTGTATTTTGATACTTTGTGGATGGGGGCTCCGGAGTGAATGGTAAATTCTTATTTACAAGGACAGCCTACTCCTTCCTCCCCTTCGGGGAATTGAATCCCGGTCTCCAGCGTGCCCGCAGAACACTGGATTCTTTAGCTAAATAGACCAGCACTGTACTCCCGACCGTGACGTTGTACAGCGCCATATTTTACGTTCCATTCTAACGGTAACCTAGAGGGTTTTTTGTTTTCCTTGGGATAGAAATAACCTAATATTAATTAAGCAAGTACAAGTCAAAAGTTTGGACACACCTACTCATTCCAGGGTTTTTATTTATTTTTACTGTTTGTAGACACTACATTGTAGAATAATAGTGAAGACATCACAACTATGAAATAGCACATATGGAATCAGTTAAGAACAAATTCTTATTTACAAAGACCGCCTACTCCTTCCTCCCTGTCGGGGATTTGAACCCCAGTCTCCCGTGTGCCCTGCAACCTCTATTACAGCTATTATTGCAGGCTACCAAATGCTTCTCAAAGATGCCCTCTGGTGGTCAAATTAACACTAACTAGCATTAGTAGTACCAGTGGTTCACACTTAAATAATGTGCCATAGAATTCTGCGGCACCATGCAAGCTGTGCCGCAGTATGCTGCAACTTTTAAAGGAGGAACCACTGTATGTATAAGTCAAAGATTTGACTTCCTCTTTGAGATCTGGCCCATGTTCACTAGGCACATGTTGATGAATGTTGCAGATAGAAATGTCATAAATAGAGCAGACATGAGTCCTTATTCTACATTTCAGAGGAGCTTGTTTGTTCTACATGATGTGCAGTGCCTTCAGAAAGTATTCACACCCCTTGACTTTTTCAAAATGTTGTTCTTACGTCCTGAATTTAAAATGTATTCAATTGAGATTATTTGGGATTATGTTTTTCTAGATATTTCAACCCCTTTGTTATGGCAAGCCTAAAGTTCCCAGAGTAAAAATGTGCAAAGTCACATAAGTTGCATGGACCCACTCTGTGCAATAGTGTTTAACATGATTTTTGAATGACTACCTCATCTCTGTACCCCACACATACAATTATCTGTAAGGTCCCTCAGTCAAGCGGTACATTTCAAACACAGATTCAACCACAAAGACCAGGGAGGTTTTCCAATGCCTCGCAAAGAAGGGCACCTATTGGTTGGTGGGAAAAGAAAAAAATCTGACATTGAATATCCCTTTGAGCATGGTGAAGTTATTAATTACACATTGGATGGTGTATCAATACACCCAGTCATTACAAAGAGACAGGCATCCTTCCTGACTCAGTTGCTGGAGAGGAAGGAAACCGCTCTGGGATTTCACCATGAGGCCAATGGTGACATTAAAACAGTTACAGAGTTGAATGGCTGTGATAGAAGGAAACTGAGGATGGATCAACAACATTGTATTTACTCCACAATACTAACTTAATTCACAGAGTGAAAAGAAAGAAGCCTGTACAGAATGCAAGTATTCCAAAACATGCATCCTGTTTGCAACAAGGCACTAAAGTAATACTGCGAAAATCGTGGCAAAGCTATTGGTGGTGCTGAGGATGCAAACACTTATTTATTTAATATTTGTACACTGTGAGTGTTGCTTTACCACTCTCCATCACTGATGTGGAGTACACCTCCACTGATGTGGGTACTCCACTGATGTGGAGTACACCTCCACTGGTATGTTTTGTGCAGAGGGAGGCAACTCCCGCCTTTGTTTATTTACTGTTCCGAGCAGGCTAGTCTATGCAATCAACTTGTCTGCCAAGGAAATTGATGTGAAGTTGTCCGTGGTCACATTTATGCCTTTGCCCATGTAAGGCTCCACAAGTCTCAAAACCACAGTCTCGGACAGTTGCTCAGCCGCTGGCCTTGTCTCACCTTTCCCCAGATATGGAAAGCCATTGAGCAAGTACTTGGTTTCGACACTGGCGGCTATTATGTTACTAGTTATTATGGTACTAGTTTTTGCTTATAGTAGCCAGAGCAATGCTGCTGCGTGAGTGGTCATGTGCCTAATGCATGGACAGCATGGATATTCTTGGAAAAGGTGGCATTTGGACCTCTTGAATTTGGAGTTATTTGACAAAGGTAAGTGTCATAGAAACTGCAGAATATTCTCTTTCAGATACTATATAGAAATCACAATGTTTTACCTGCATGTGACTGAAGGAGGATTTGATAAAGCAATGCTCTTTTCCCCGCATCTGTCAATTACAAGATGCGCTCTTCTCTTCATGTACAATTTGACAATTGATATGCCTAATGTTGTCACTCATCAGGTTATTGTCGATTTTAATCTTGTCTAACTCTTATGTGTGAAATTAGTTTTGGTGTAGTTTCGATGTGCAGGTTGACTGGCATTTGTTTCCCCCTCATCAACTTGGATAGAGTCAAGGATGTTTTGTATTATTCTAAAGGCCATCTGCAACACATGGCATGTTTTCATTTCCCTTCCAATAAATTAGTAATAGTTAGAGTAAATAAAACAGTCCTGTAACATCTTTTTACAATGTAAAACGTCAGAGAATGGTATCAACCTGCAAGGTGTGCCATCAAATTATTAAAATGAGCGGCAACGCTGATAAATAGGCAGCACAAACTCATCATCATCACACTATTGTTTTAAATTAAATCAACCTCCTCATTCAGTTAGTCCTAATTTAAATTCTATTGTGAAGTAACTTACACAATTATTGCCCATTTGCCATTCATTAAGTGGGCTGGCATCGCTTGCTTTGCTAGATAGTCAAGGATATGTTTAGCATTCTTCTAAAGGTCTACTGCAATATGTAGCACGTTTTTGTTTCCATTACAATACATTTGATTAGTTATAGTAAATAAAACAGTCCCATAACCGCTTCTTTTTACAAATTAAATCATAAAAGAGAATGGTATCAACCCGCAAGGCATGCAGTCAAAGGATTTACTGCTGTTTTTTTAATATTTATTTATTTTAATTTTTTGTTGTTTTTTTAATTTATTTTTTAATAGGCATAACACAAACTCATTGTTTCTAAATGAAATCAACCTCTTTACCCTCCTTATTCAGTTAGGCCTAATTTAAATTCTATTGTGAAGTAACTTACACAATTATTGCCCATTTGCCATTCATTAAGTGGGCTGGCATCGCTTGCTTTGCTAGATAGTCAAGGATATGTTTAGCATTCTTCTAAAGGTCTACTGCAATATGTAGCACGTTTTTGTTTCCATTACAATACATTTGATTAGTTATAGTAAATAAAACAGTCCCATAACCGCTTCTTTTTACAAATTAAATCATAAAAGAGAATGGTATCAACCCGCAAGGCATGCAGTCAAAGGATTTACTGCTGTTTTTTTAATATTTATTTATTTTAATTTTTTGTTGTTTTTTTAATTTATTTTTTAATAGGCATAACACAAACTCATTGTTTCTAAATGAAATCAACCTCTTTACCCTCCTTATTCAGTTAGGCCTAATTTAAATGCAATTGTGGAGTAAGGTGCACAATTATCCATTTCTCATTCATTCCGTGAAGAGCGAGAGACTGCATTAGTGCCTGACTGGGTTCCAAAGCGTTACAGCACATTGTGTTGACTGATTTATAAGTTAGGAATAGGTGTGAGGAAAAAAGGCTCTAAAATACTTTTCAGTGTGTGATTTTCGATTCTGACAAATGAGCAGTGTAAAATACAAACCTTTTTAAGGAAAAGTCAGGGAAGGAGCAGGTCATAGCCTTTTTGTCGGCTGATAAATAAAATCATAATGTGGCCTACGGCAGTTCAAGTGTTAAGAACTGGGGAGTTTTTCAGGATAAAAAATAAACGCAATTTACATAAGCACAGGCAAAATCCTAGAGGAGAACCTGGTTGTCTGCTTTCCACGAGACACTGGAAGATTAATTCACCTTTCAGCAGACAATAATGTAAAACACATTACAAATCTACACTGGAGTTGCTTACCAATAAGACGGAATGTTCCTGAGTCGCCGTGTTACATTTTTGTCTTAAATCTGGCAAGATCTGAAAATGGTTCCCTTATATATTTTTTTGTTTTTATTTAACTAGGGAAGTCAGTTAAGAACAAATTCTTATTTACAATAAGAGCCTTCACCGGCCAAACTCGGACAACACTGGGCCAATTGTGCGCCGCCCTATGGGACTCCCAATCACGGCCGGTTGTGATGCAGCCTGAATACGAACCAGGGTATCTGTAGTGAAGCCTCAACCACTGAGATGCAGTGTCTTAAACCGCTACGCCACTCGGGAGCCCCAGTCTTGCAATGATCAACAACCAATTTGACAGAGCTTGAAGAATAATGGACAAAGGTTTCACAATCCAGGTGTGGAAAGCTCCAAAGGTAATTCTAAATTGTATTGACTCAGAGGGTTACCTATCTAATCAAGAAATATTATTATTATTTTCACTTTAACACAACAAATTAAAAGGTCCAGGGGTGTGAATACTTACCGGCAGGCACTGTATTTCTATCTGGACGTTCCACAAAGTTTTGAATAGCTGAATGCAGCCCTACCTTGTTTCTGCTCAGGTTAGTCACGTGGGCAGCAGGGAGGGGTTCTGTTTATTTTGGTCAGGGGACTTTGTTCAGGGACTACTACATTCCAAAGTGCTGTACCTACCACTAACCGCCCTACCCATTTCCTGCTATGATCGTCCAGGGCCTCACCTATTCCACACAAATCACAAGCTGGGTGACCACAGCATTCTGTGTTGCTGCATTGACTGTTCAATTCTGTAGTGCTCTTCATGGGATTGGCCCTTTGTGGTAATCAACTTTGTCAGGTCCTGATCCAGCCCTGGGTCTGGTTGCATCTGCGTCAATGAACAAACACTCCCACTGACTGTTTCTCTCTCAGTTCAAAGAGCTGCTCTGAGCCTCCCTGTATACCCTCTAAAGCTGTCCTTAGCTGTGATTACAGGAAAGGTATCTGATCACTTGAAGAGGTGATTGTTCCTGCGGGCCATATACAGACGTAGGCTTCCATTTAATGTAATAAGTCACCGGCTACACTTGGCCTGTCCAATTGTCCAGAATAGAGTAACATAACTAACTGGTGCTTTGTTTATACTTTGTTTGTCATGTAATAAAGAAACCTCGACATGGCAAAATCAAATGAAATTGTATTAGTCACATGCGCTGAATAAAACAGGTGTAGACCTTACAGTGGAATGCTTACTTATGAGCGCCTAACCAACAATGCAGTTAAAAAAACGGATAAGAAATAAAACAAGTAATTAAAGGGCAGCAGTAAAATAACAACAGCAAGACTATATACATGTATACATACAGGGGGTACCGGTACAGTCAATGTGCGGAGGCACTAGTTAGTTGAGGTAATATGTACAATATGTACATGTAGGTAGAGTTATTAAAGTGACTGCATAGATGATGATAAAGTAGCAGCGGTGTAAAAGCGCGGGGGGGCAATGCAAATAGTCTGGGTAGCCATTTGATTAGGTGTTCAGGAGTCTTATGGCTTGGGGGTAGAAGCTGTTTAGAAGCCTCTTGGACCTAGACTTGGCGCTACGGTACCGCTTTCCGTGCGGTAGCAGAGAGAACAGTCTAGGACTAGGGTGGCTGGAGTCTTTGACAATTTTTAGGACCTTCCTCTGACACTGTCTGGTATAGAGGTCCTGGATGGCAGGAAGCTTGTTTCTGTTAATAAGCGGATGCTGTGCAGCTGGTTCTGTGGTTGTAATTGGCTAACAAACATTTAGGACATGTAATGAAAGCCTGCTTGAATCTGTTCCCTAAAAGCTTGCTTGGAGCACATCAAAAAGACTGGGCAATTAGACAAGTCAGCCCCTGACTGCTTTTGGCTGGGTTAGCAATATTTGCCTTTTAAAACCCAGACAGACATTCACACTGACATTGGTTCATTCCTCCATCACCGGGTCTCTTTCAAATGGCCACAACCTTCATATCTGGCTCAGACAAAGTAATTGCTTGATGGCGACATTGGTTTACATTTGCCAGTGTAATGAAATTAGTTCTGACTTGGCCCAGCTTCACTTGCCTGGCTCATGGCTAGGCTAATTAATGCACAATTATGTCACAGCTGCTGGCTCAGACTAGTCTTTTAGAAGTCCTCCTCCTTCACTTCCATCTGCTCTTTGGGACTGTGTAAGTCATCAATCTGAGTCTTAAAGTTATTGTGGCCTGTAACACTAAATCTATTTGTTTGTGGGTGGTGAATGGAGGGAGAGGGGGTTTCGGATGGTTGATGGGCAGCTCTCGGGGAATTGTGGGGGAATCTTGGATGGTTGTTGGCCTGGCTGTTGGGAGTTTGGGTCGGTGGCCGATAGGTCACTGGTTCGGGCCCCTGATTTGACTTGGTGGGAGGTATGTCGACGTGCAGTTGGGCGGGGCGCTTGACCCTGGGTCGCTCTGGATGGGAGTCTGCTAGATGACTGAATAATGTAAATGTTGAGCAGCTTCACTGCAGGTTGTATGTTATGGTTTGGTATGTTTGTTTTAAAAACAACTTGCTGCTGTCCCATGTGCCCAGAGTCCTAAATGAATCGTGTGTGAGTGAACATGGCATGTGTTTCTGTGTCTGGAGTGGAAAGCTCAACATTGATTTCTTCCTGTCTGATCAGGGTCCATTAACGCAGTGAACACCACAGGTAGTTTGCAGCCAGTGCAGCCAGAGGATTAAGGGCCATGTTCATAACTTGGTACTGCCAGGGAAGGCGAGAGACTGATTTCTAAGCTCCATGTGTTAGAGACTCGGATAAACCATTTTGAATATGGGGCCAGAGCTATTCATTTTACCGTAACTAAACTGCTTCTTCCAGATTGAGGCCTGTCTTAGTCTGTTGGGGAGATGAGAGGAAAGCACCATTTTACTACTCTGTGGCTCCTCTCCCCCTCTTACAGACTGAATGCTAGGCCTGCTGGAAAGATGATCTAATATGGTGCGAATTACTCTTTTTAACCTACCCTCTTATATGAGGGATAAGGACATCTGATAGTCTCCATTGACACACACACACACAGTCATCTCATTTGTTTGTGTCTGATGGTGCCTATTTTAATCTGTTGTTAATTCTACTTCCTCATTTGCTCAGTTTCGTCCCTTGTTTTGTCTGACTCAGGAGCTGTTGTCTGCTGTGCTTTGGACTCTGTGATGGCAAATCGGGGTAAGAAAAGTATGATTTCTATGTAGGCCTGAATCCTATTCTATCCTAGCCTACTCCTTTATGAAAATGGATTAATTTCTAACATGTCATGCCCTTTTGTGTAAATGGCTTAGGCCTTATTGACTAGGAAAATTAGATTTTGTAAGTGGTGGTCTTAGCTTTTGCCCTAAGTCAAAACATCTGAAAACCCACAGAAGACTGTTCTAGCCTAGCTAGTTCTGATAAGTCTCACATGCGATAGTGTTGTGCTTTGGAGATTACTATCAGACATGGTATCAGGAAAGCCGAAAGTGGTGAGTCAACACTAATACTGTGTTGTGGCTGCGCTGGCGATACTAGGCAGTCCTATCCATTATGGGGTGGGTGCAACGTGACACACAGCCCCTGACTGTTTCAACAGAGCTATTTGATTGGGCCTGTCCCAGAGCACACACCTGTATGGGGCTATCTGATTGGGTCTTTCCCCAAGCAGAGGACACACCTGTAAAGGTTAAGAAACAGCTGTTTTTCTCTACCAGCCCGACACAGCCTTGGCTCTAGTCTCTTGTTTCAACCGCAGAAGGACCTCCGTGTGAGTCCATGGAAGAGGACAGTATCTGGTCCAGACTCGGTAGTTGCTGCCCGTCTTTGTCGCAGACCGATCTGTTGTTCTGTCCTTGGATGTATTGTTCTAATATGTTTATTGATCTATGAAAGGCTCAACAATGGTTGTACGATCGGAGTATAGATGTGAGTAAAATGCTGTTTCTGTTGGTGATTTTGAATGTTATTTTTTTGTCTTTCTTTTTTTTTCTGAAACTGTTGAACAATGTCAGTTATTTGTAAGGCAGTTTTATCTGAAAGACTGAATATGATAATTGAATGAGAGAGAGGTGTGACTTGTTTGTACTGTAAGCTGATCCACATCATGTGACGGGTACCGTGTGTGTGGCCTCCCTAAGCCAGGCAGTGAAAGACGTGGGGGCTGGTCTGGTGCAGATCTGGGGCCTCGTTTATAAAACTGTGCAGAGGATTCACGTCAAATGGTGGCGTACGGACGAAACAAAGTGTTTACGCAAAAAAATATGATCTTTTATAACACAGTGTGCACGCATGTCCCGCGCCGGTTTCCCTATATAAATCACAATCAACTCAAAATTTGGAACGCCTTGTCCCCACCCTTTTAACGGCCATAGTTGCCTATAAATAGTCAAACGCCCCTAATTAATATTCATCCATACTGACCGCATGACGACAATGACAGCAAATCCCGACAAAGACAAAAAAAAAAAAGAATGGAAGTTCTTGTAGGGGAGGTTTAAGCAAGGAGGGAAAAAAAGTGTTTAGTGGACACAGTGTGGGCATTACAAATGCCAAAAAGGCGCTTGTGGCGGATGCTGTGAATGCTGCTGGTTCAGTAGGTCGGACCCTCTCAGAAATGAAAAAGTGGTCCGGCATAAAAGTGGAGGCCAAAAGGCACATTGTCTGTCTAAGGCTAAGTGTTTGTGCCACGGGCGGGGGAAAGGGGACACCGGAGCTCAACCCCCTTGATGAGCGACTTGCCAGTGTTATAGGGGAATCCCTCCTGAGTGGAGTAGTGACACAGACAATTCAGGTATGTAATTAGTATTCCCTCGTTTGAAAAGAGTAAACCGACTGCAAGTTGTTTTAAACATTTTATTTCCACCTAATTGACATTTTCTATTGTTTTTGGTTGCTGCGTGTACCAACGGGGTCGGTGGTGCTGCAGCTCAGCAGGAGCTGAGTGTGCCCAGCCTCCACTGCACCTCGTGCGTCACAACCCTCCAGTGGCCGTGTCCACACAGATGCAGTCCTGCAAACGCAAAGAGACACCATCGACTCTATTAACTAGATTGCCAAGGAGTTGAAGGGAATAATAAATGTTTTGTGTGATATAAGCTGTACATTGAAAGAATTACTCAATAAGTAATGTTATTTGTTTCCATACCTTGTGTTCTTACAAGCGACGCATCACATCCACACGCTGGCTTACGGCAGCTGCCTTTGGTTCAAACGCCTGGGGATAGGGGTCGGGATCGGTGCCAACACAACCAACAGCGTCAGGGGGTAAAGTCACGTTCCTTAGCTGTGCCACATTATGTATATCACAGCACACAGCCCCACAATGTCGCAGACCTATTCAGGCTTGTATAAAAGGTTTCCGCCTGAGGAGTCGAGGCAGTGCCATCTGCCCTTCAGAAGGCCGATGGTGTGCTCCACAACAGCACGTACCTGGCAATGACGCACACTGTAGTTCCTCTGCGCTCTGTGGGTTGGAGAAAGGGGTGAGCAGCCACCGCTTGAGGGGATATCCACTGTCGCCTGCAAGATTTAGTGAATGGGTTAGCCACTGCAGTAGAAAAATTGCAATTGATTTAGAATTTCTACATTACTCATCCGTAACTAGAAGCCAGCCATCACGCACAGCTCCGGCCTCAAGTCTGCACCCAACACTGCTGTTTCTCCATATGAATGAGGGTTGACCCAGGCCACCGAGCCACTACATTAGTCAGTACCATGTCCGCATCACATTTGATTTAGACATTAATGGAATGCGAATGCTTTCGATTTAATGAAAGCTAATTCATTCTCACTCGGTGTCCTTATAGCAACATGAGTGCAGTTAATAGCATCGAATACATTTGGGAAACCGGACATTGCTGCAAATTGCACTTTTTTATTTGCCTGTTCACCCACTGTGTAAGGAAACTTTATCTAGAAGTGCGTCAATCCAATTATACCTCCTAACACGTCTGGCATAACATGACTAAAGGTAGGTCAGGGATCTCTCAGCCAGTCAGACAACTCCCTTTGAAAAGTGTCGGTTGCCAGAAATCCGAGGGTTGTCGGGACTTGAAGTAGGACAGGCATGGCTTGGTATCTGCGGGTGCTTCTCTGTAAAGCTGGGCCCACTACAGCACAGCGATCTAAGAGAACAGCTCTTGGTAATCCGAACCACCTCATAAGTCACTCATCTTTGGCCAGTAAATCTAGCTGGTCTCTGAAAATTCGCTCTCTCCGAATTCTTCCATTTGCCGAATCTTCCAACAGTGCCAAAGCAGCCATTGTGAATCATTACGCATTGTAATTGAAGGTCTTTTTATACGCACCCAGTTGATTGTCAAAGCTACCCAATTGCGTAACACCTTCAGGTGTGGTAATTACCCTGATTGTAACTGACAATGACAGGGCCATTATAACATTGACAGTTCTGCGCAACGAACATGTGATAACATGTATCTGCCTGACTGAGGCATCGAAAACTGCATCAGTTTAATTGTAATTTGTCCTACTGTTCACCTTATTATTAATGAAAATACATTTCATAACATGCAACTATTGTTTAATAATTACAGATTCAATTAAATATGATTCCCGATTAAGCTGTACAACATATTTGAGGGGTTATTTTGCAAAAACCAATCTCTTTTTATTAATTATCTTAAATGTTTTTTTTGTGTGCACTCCAGGGAACTCTTCATATATAATATGTGAGATGTAATATTTCTATTTATTTTACACAATGGTATACATTTCTAAGCGTTTCTCGAGTTTCATCCTCCTGCCATCAGAGTCGCAGTTTCTAATTTCTCCAGTTTTTTATGTGCGTATGTATGGGTCAAAGTGTCCGTGGAGGACCGCACTTTTTTTTAAATTTTTTTTTTTTTTTATAAATGCCAAAGTTTGCTTAGAAAGTGGCGTACGCCTTCCTTTATGCCTATGGAACGTTTATAAATGAGGCCCTTGGACAGGTTAGGGCCTGGTTGACCAACACACATTAGGCCTATAGCAGTCGTCACCAACCGGTCATCGCGATCCAGAGTGCAAATTAAGTGCACCTGTAGGCCTACCGCAGGCCAATCAGATGGCTCAGATCACTGTCTGCAAAGTTTCCTCGTGCCATAGACGGTAAAAAGAAGCCTCCAACGCAAAGCAAAGTTGATAATGTGAGATTTCAACACTTTTTAAACCATGTCTAGAGAGACCCAATGAATACAGCAAAGAGCTGCTGTTTTTATGAGTAAGTTTAAGTAGTTATTCAGCATTGTCAACACTTTGTTCCACATATAAGCCATAAAAAGCTATTTTCGATAAGCTTATTATTTGCGGCTTTTTTAATATCGAGGAGTATTTAACTTTCTCTGGTCATTGGAGTAACAACATGAATTGGTGCATTAGGCAGCAGTGATGCAGTGTGACTTAAGTTTCTCCATCAGCTGGAGGAATGTCCCCTTTTGTCAGCGGAGAGAGGAGCAATGGTGTGTCGGGTGAGAGGCAGCCTCATCAAGCCTCCCGCCCCTCAGACTGACCATCAGCTGCAGGCCATCAGTCCAGTAAAAAAAAATTATAGAATTGTTATGCTCACTCAGCTGTGCCTCACAAGTATTACAAAAAATAATCTATACCAGTGTGATCAAAATTACGTAGATATATTGAAGCAACATCTCAAGACATCAGTCAGGAAGTTCAAGCTTGGTCGCAAATGGGTCTTCCAAATGGACAATGACCGAAAGGATACTTCCAAAGTTGTGGCAAAATGGCTTAAGGACAACAAAGTCAAGGTATTGGAGTGGCCATCACAAAGCCCTGACCTCAATCCTATAGAAAATTTGTGGGTAGAACTGAAAAAGTGTGTGTGTGAGCAAGGAGGCCTACAAACCTGACTCAGTTACACCAGCTCTGTCAGGAGGAGTGGGTCAAAATTCACCCAACTTATTGTGGGGAGCTTGTGGAAGGCTACCCGACACGTTTGACCCAAGTTAAACAATTTAAAGGCAATGGTACCAAATACTAATTGACTGTATGTAAACTTCTGACCCACTGGGAATGTGATGAAAGAAATAAAACCTGAAATATATCACTCTCTACTTTTATTCTGACATTTCACATTCTTAAAATAAAGTGGTGATCCTAACTGACCTAAAACAGGGAATTTTTACTAGGATTAAATGTCAGGAATTGTGAAACTGAGTTTCAATGTATTTGGCTAAGGTGTGTGTGTAAACTTCCGACTTCAACTGTAAGCAATAAGAAGACCATATTGCCCTTGACTCCTGTGTGTGACTTGATAATTCATCAGTATTGTGGAATTTGTATTGTGTTGAGCCATGCAGTAGCCTATTTTTATTCAGCTCAACTTTTTTTTTTCATAGATGTGATGAGGAGAAAAAAATCAACCTATTCATTATCATAGAATCTGTTTCCTTTGATAATAGTCAATAAGGCCGGTATGGTTTCCTATAGGGACCAGCTGACAGCCAGCGACGGTTCCCAGGGTAGTGGGCCTGATTAAGACCTTTTATCAAAAAGATCACCTGTAGCCTTGCATTCCTAACATTCCTGCCTGTCATTTCCCCTTGAAAGAGCTCTTTTGTGTCGTTACCTGGTTCCACCTCTAGAGAGAGCTACAGCGGTGTGTGCTGTGGCTCAACAGAGGCAAAGGTTTTGGAATGGAGTAGTGTCAGATTTGAGAAGACGCGCGCGCGCACACACACACATTCAATCTTTATTTTAAGTGAAGGTAATTCACTGTAGACATTCACACACTGATAACTTCATTCAGAATAGTTGGCTAATTTGATGGGTTACACATGTGAAAATAGCTACTGTTTGAAGCATTGACATAGGTTTCAACTTGTGTGAAGTAAGTTATTGAGCCAAGAATTGTTCCACCTGTAATTGAACGGTTTAGCCACATGTCATATGTTCCGTGTCAACTCCTTGGCTTCATCGTAGTTGTCTCTGCCGTTGAGGTGCTTTACAGTGTCAACAAACAAGCTGCACATTCCCACAGACAACTAGCCTGTCAATCATTCATTGATTTATGGTGTACCTGTGTAGCTCAGTTGGTAGAGCATGTCACTTGTAGTAGGTTCGATTCCTGGCACCATCCACTCTAAGTCACTTTGGATAAAAGTGTCTGCCAAATGGTTATTTATTATTATTATTATTACTACTACTACTACTACACTCTGGCCAGTTTGTTAGGTACACCCATCTAGTATTGGTTCAGACCCCCCTTTGCCTCCAGAACAGGCTGAATTCTTTGGGGCATTGAAACGTTGCTCAATTGTTATCAAGGGACCTAACGTGTGTCAGGAAAACATTCCCCACACCATCGCCACCAGCCTGTACCGTTGACACCAGGTAGGATGGGGCCATGGACTCATGCTGCTTACGCCAAATCCTGACTCTGCCATCAGCATGACGCAACAGGAACCGGGATTTGTCGGACCAGGATGTTTTTCCACTCCTCAATTGTCCAGTGATGGCGTGCCCACTGGAGCCGCTACTTCTTGTTTTTAGCTGATAGGAGTGGAACCTGGTGTGGTCCTCTGCTGCATTAGCCTATCTGTGACAAGGACCAATTTTACATTTACATTTTAGTCATTTAGCAGACGCTCTTATCCAGAGCGACTTACAGTAGTGAATGCATGCATTTCATTTCATGTATTTTTTTTGTACTGGCCCCCCGTGGGAATCGAACCCACAACCCTGGCGTTGCACACACCATGCTGGCGTTGCAAACACCATGCTCTACCAACTGAGCCACAGGGAAGACCAATGAGTTGTGTGTTCAGAGAGACTGTTCTGGCTCGCCTGTTTCCTTGCACGATTCTTTCCATTTCTCTTTCGACCTCTCCTCAACAAGCTGTATGCGCCCGCAGGACTGGATGTTTTTTGTTTGTCGCACCATTCTCAGTAACCCTAGACACTCATGCTTGAAAAACCCAGGAGGGCGTCCGTTTCTGAGATACCGGAACCGGCACGCTTGTCACTGACGATCAGACCTAGGGCTGTTACGGTGACCGTATTACAGCCACAACAGCGGTCACGAGTCACGACCACAGTCAAATTCCACGTGACCATTTTGTCACGGTAACTAGGCTTGTCCAAGCTCTGATGCTGCTGATGGTCATTAGTAGTCTACCAAACTTGCTAACTGCCTGGTACTCAGCACTCTATTGTCCCTCTCATCACTCTGACATCAATGCAAATGTAACGTTCAATCAAACAGTAACTGAATGCCTCGTTACCTGTCTGCTTGCTTCATATAGCAAGCCACTACCATATCTGTTAGCGCAAACCATTTTATTCACACAGTTCAACTCAGGCTATGTGAGTTTGGTTGTCTTTTATTGTAGGCTAGTCTGTAACGGTTGAGTAAATGCAGTTCTGTGACTGCGTAGGTTAATTAGGCTGCTAATTCACTTAGTCTTAGGCAATTATAGCTAGGCTAGGGGAAGAAGCAACTGTTGATTCCTTCATGCTCCCAATCATAGTATGAGATGGACTTTATGCACGTTGCTATTGGTATTACTTAGAGAAAACAGCTATCATCCAGCTGGGGTTACTGTCTTTCATAGCAGGTTATCACATTTTTACGTGGGCTAATCTGTTTTATGTATTGCCACAGACTGAGTTTGAGTGTAGGCATTTATTCACCTCTGCAAGATTTCTTTTCCAGGAGTGATTCAAAATCAACGATAGTTTGTTAGGTTATAGGCTTAGCTATTCACAAATTGGCCTCGCAGTCAACCAGGCAACGCTGACTGGTCTGGCAATTGTCATATCTGCTCTTGATAAGATTGTCTGTAAATGGAATGTGTTTGCAGACTCTGGGTTGCATCTTCTTGCGGACTTGAAGGGGTTGCATCCCTAGTCTAGTGCACAGCCCGCTCTGACATACCTTCTTACCTCCCTCCCTCTAACTAACCTTATCACTTTAGCTATTTCTCCTCTCCCCCTATCACTCTAAACAGACTGATTTACATGTAACCACACCACTCACTGCTAATACAGTTCAGTACAACAGGACTGAAGGAAGATTGCTGTTCTCCATGCTCAACAGGGATTTCTGACTGACACATTTAGCATTCACTGAAATCTCCTGCTCCTTTGTCAGTTCACTTCCCTGAATAGTCCCACTGTGAAAGAATGGCCGATTTTAGAAAGCAGAAACACCTATTGAGGAAATATGTGCTTCGGTGTAGAATTTAGCGTGCCCTGAGATAGTGGTGGAGTTGATTTAGCATTGTGTTGAGGTTGGCGCATCTTAGGTGAGCTGCTCTGATAGTGTCTTCTCTCCTCCTCAACAGTTCTCTCCTCAAACTGTCCATCCAAACTAATCTATCCATAAAATAAGTGTTTCAATTAAGCTGTCAGCAACAGCTCTAACATTCAGCTGGCCTTCTGTACAACAACACATGCACATTATCGGCTATATGGTTGACTTTGGGTGTGCAATACGACACCTGAGTGACATCACATCCTCTCTGCCTGGTGCGGAGCTCCACCTAGACCCATCTCACCTTCCACCACTTCTCATGTTACAGGGAGAGACCTCCCCTCCGGTTACCAATCGTTTCTCCTCAGGAGAACTGGGATCAAATACTATTTGAATTCTCTCTAATACTGTTTCGCCTCCTGTGAACATGAGGAATGACATGCTTCGGAGTCTGCCGGTATGCCACTGCCTTATAACTGGTGTACCTTATTTATGAAGTCAGCTACACAGACGAAGGAAGGGAGGAGGGACTTTGCAAATTGAGTGAGTGAGTAAGTAAGTGAGAGTGTGTGTGTGTGAGGGAGCGAGACCAAAACACTCAGTGAAATAGACGGAAGGGCAGGAAGGAAGAGAACGACGTGTGCCGAGGGAGTAGGAGAGTCTTGAGTTACAGGAGCGTTAAGGCGGTTGGGTTTGTTGGTAAGGATCGTAGCAGGGGATCTATTTTTCCTCTGTCTGTGTCCCTCCTCCCTACCGTGGACCCCAGGAGAGTTAGGGGCCGGTAGGCCAGAGGGGACAAGGACGTGGGGTAGCATGGGACAGAGTGCCAGCGACACGGAGACAGTGCCCCGGCAACACCAACCGCAACCTGCTCAACACAACACTGGTGAGTCCAAGGACAGAACAGGAACCTGTACAGAACCTGAGGACATGAGCTTTTGTATTTGTTTTTGGAGGAGTTTGTGAAGTAGCCTACTCAGGAAAGCACTATTTGTTTGTTTTAGCGTGGAAGAACCTGCTTTTGTATTGCTGTCTATGGAAGAGGAGTTTGTTTGTCGAATGTTTTATTGAGAACTGTTTGTGTTAGCATGGAACTGAAAGGGTAGGTGGATATGGAAGATATTTGTTGCAGGGGTTTTTGTGTTGGAAAGCGAGACTGAGAGAGAGGAGGCGGAGATGGGCAGGCACAGACAGGTGAGGGAATGTATGCTGATGGAATGTGGTGATTGTGTAATACACCAACCTCACCGACCCACACTGCTGTCTAAACTCCTCTTTTTCCCTCACTCACTCTCTCCCTCCCCCCTGTTTTTACGACGGAACATGTTTAAAAAAAATTAAAAACAGTGGCGCTGGGAGTGCAAGGCACCAGGCTGTATCACAACCGGCCCTGATTGGCAGTCCCATAGGGCGGCGCACAATTGGCCCACTTCGTCCGGGTTTGGCCGGTGTAGGCCGTCAATGTAAATAAACATTTGTTCTTATTAACTGACTTGCCTAGTTAAATGTGAAAAAAGCTTCTCAGGATTCCATCTCTTATTATGGTGCTGTACCATTTGCCTAGCCTAAAGCCCCCATCGTTCCTTTCTCTAATATACAGAGACCAACACAGAAACCTGTTTTTGCCGCTGTGACTGTCTGTCAGAGGGCGGAACACATAACTGTTGAATTTTGACAACTTGACTGCTCCATAGTAAACTGTGTGCAGGGAGGGGTCTCTTTATGGCGTGGTGGCTCAGTGTAGTTTATTAGGCTTGGATTGTGAGTTCTAGTTAGTGAGAAGAACACATCACAGTTGGATTTAGGCCTAATTGTCTGTACAGTGCTAATTGTCTGTACAGTGCTAATTGTCTGTACCGTGCTAATTGTCTCTGTACCGTGCTAATTGTCTCTGTACCGTGCTAATTGTCTCTGTTCCGTGCTAATTGTCTCTGTACCAGGCGGAGTTTAGGTAGGGGTGGTGGATCATCTGAGCTTGTCTTAGACGGGTTGGAATAAAGCAGCATGCTAATTTCTGTGGACAATAAAGTCATCTCCATATTATCCTGCTTCTTCTTGTGCTCAAGTTTATTGGGCTTGTATTGTGAGTTTCTAATCCGTCTTTAACTTAGCCCCCCCGTAGGTTTATTTGCTTAGTAAAAATGTGAACCACAGGTCAGTCAGTGTTTGCTGTGTGATGTTGTGGACTTTAATAGGTTAGCATTGTTTTGTTGTGCACTGTACTTTCAACTCTTTAATAACTAAACAAATTGCATGCCTTGGTTTAGCTATTTTTTTTTCTGAACAACTGGGTTTTATATTGGAGCCCGTTGGGGAATGGGAGTGTAGGCCTAGTGTTAGTTGGAATTGCATACTTTAGAATGATTGACTTGGTAATGTAGTTATTACATACAATGAACTTGTAACACATGGTGACAAATACAGTGGAGCACATGCAGTACATTCGGAAAGTATTCAGACCCCTTCCCTTTTTCCACATTTTGTTATGTTACAGCCTTATTATAAAATGGATAAAATAAAAAACGAATCAATCTACACACAATACCCCATAATGACAAAGCGAAAACAGGTTTTTATAAATTTGTGCAAATGTATTATGAATAAAAAAACAGATACATTTACATAAGTATTCAGACCCTTTACTATGGGACTCGTAATTGAGCTCAGGTGCATCTTGCTTCCATTGATCAGCCTTGATGTTTCTACAACTTGATTGGAGTCAACCTGTGGTAAATTCAATTGATTGGACATGATTTGGAAAGGCACGCACCTGTCTATATAAGGTCCCACAGTTGACAGTTCATGTCAGAGCAAAAACCAAGCCATGAGGTCGAAGGAATTGTCCGTAGAGCTCTGAGACAGGATTGTGTCGAGGCACAGATCTGGGGAAGGGTACCAAAAAATGTATGCAGCATTGAAGGTCCCCAAGAACACGGTGGCCTCCATCATTCTTAAATGGAAGAAGTTTGGAACCACCAAGACTCTTCCTAGAGCTGGCCGTCCAGTCAAACTGAGCAATCGGGGGAGAAGGGCCTTGGTTAGGGAGGTGACCAAGAACCCGATGGTCACACTGACAAAGCTCCAGAGTTCCTCTGTGGAGATGGGAGAACCTTCCAGAAGGACAACCATCTCTGCAGCACTCCACCAATCAGGCCTTTTATGGTAGAGCGGTCAGACGGAAGCCACTCCTCAGTAAAAGGCACATGACAGCCCGCTTGGAGTTTGCCAAAAGGTACCTAAACAACTTTCTCTGGTCTGATGAAACCAATATTGAACACTTTGGCCTGAATGCCAAGCGTCGCAACTGGAGGAAACCTGGCACCATCCCTATGGTAAAGCATGGTGGTGGCAGCATCATGCTTGTGGGGATGTTTTTCAGTGACAGGGACTGGGAGACTTGTCAGGGTCGAAGGAAAGATGCACAGAGCAAAGTACAGAGATCCTTGATGAAAACCTGCTCCAGAGCGCTCAGGACCTGACTGGGGCGACGATTCACCTTCCAACCTGACAACAACCCTAAGCACACAGCCAAGACAATGACAGGAGTGGCTTCGGAACAAGTCTCAATGTCCTTGTAGCCAAGCCAGAACCCGGACTTGAACCGGCTCGACCATCTCTGGAGAGACCTGAAAATAGCTGTGCAGTGACATTGCCCATCCAACCTGACAGAGCTTGAGAGAATCTGCAGAGAAGAATGGGAGAATATTCCCAAATACAGGTGTGCCAAGATTTGTAACATCATACCCAAGGAGTGTCGAGGCTGTAATCACTGCCAAAGGTGCTTCAACAAAGTACTGAGTTAAGGGGTCTGAATTCTTATGTAAATGTAATATTTTGTTTTATTCTTAAAACCTGTGTTTGCTTTGTCATTATGAGGTATTGTGTGTAGATTGAGGGGGGGGGAAAAACGAATCAATTTTAGAATAAGGCTGTAACGTAACAAACTGGAAAAAGTGAAGGAGTCTATATTCTTTCCGGATGCACTGTAAGTATAATTGTATTTCTTTAGTACAGTACTCTCCTGTGCATGCTTCCACTGCATGCATGTATGGTATACCACCACCGTGCTATGCTCATAGCAATAGAATGTCATTCCAACTTCATGGCTATACTACTCAATGCAGTTGTCAGAAACTATGTTGACTCAGTGCGTGTCATGTCATTGGTATGGGTCATTTACCTTATGGGCCATTCAGTATGACTGCTGGTTGAGTAAGAGCAAACCAAGGCTTCTCTATCAGCTCTCTGCTTCTCTCTGCTTGTCATGTTAACCACAAACCAATGGGTACATTCACCTTGACAATATTGTCACAGATTTCTGTTCAAACGACGTGTGTCTGTGTACTATTGGTGTGTTGTAAAATATGTAGCCTGCATGCCAGTAAGACAGTGCTCAGCCTGTAGATGGATGTTTATCTTTGATGGCCTGTCAGTCTCTGGGGAGCAGTGGCCTGTCAGTCTCTGGGGAGCAGTGGCCTGTCAGTCTCTGGGGAGCAGTGGCCTGTCAGTCTCTGGGGAGCAGTGGTTACCGTCAGTCAGTCCAGGGTTGTTTGACTCTGCCATCACCTTTTATTCCCCAACTCTGACACCTGCCTTCTCTTCTCACATTGTCGCGTTCTATTGTAACACAAGGTCGCCTCGCCCCACACAGACAGACACAGACAGAGCCCCTTCCAGCACCAATTAGTGTCTGTCTGTCCAGGATACAGTAAGTGTCAGGAACAGCCGTGAGTCTGTGTTTGACAGAGGGAAGGTTCAACGCCCACCACCGCTCCCTGTCCCCCTGCATCACTGCATTGCCATACAGTTCAGTTTAGGACCACTCCGTGGTCAACTGGGGATCACACGAGACCCATATAGGAACTAAACGGACAAGCAGACTTGTTTATCTCCTAGAGATACATGCATCTGACAACATGGTTGTGAATTTAAAAGGATTTAAAAAGGAACACTCATTTGAATGAGATTAATCATTCACAGCAACATAAACTAAGGCTTAGACTTAATCCGAAATGAGTTAATGTACGACACAGTGTAGCTAAGCTAACAGTTATGGTAACTTGGCATAGTGATTGCTGGTGTTTTGAAGTTCAGTTGATATTGATAGTTCTGGTGACCATGATAAAGTATGATTCCTCAGTTGTTCCTGTATGGAACTGTCTGTACCCAAATTAAATGTAATGTCCTGAGCTTTGCTGCTGCTACATTTAGCTTAGAGTAACCTTGAGAAGAACTACAGTGCTGCTGGGAACTGCATCTCTGAGTGTTCACTGTTTCCAGACCAGGACAATTACCATGTGGCCTGGATGTGGAACTACAGTATTTAAAGTATATATTATGCATACTAGATGCATGTTTTCAGATTAATATTTGTATTAGGTCTGACGTAATCTTCTGGCTAGATGCTACAGACAAAACAACTGACCTCAAAGTTCTGGTGGGATTCTCTAATTGTTTTGTTTTTGCTGGCACTGACTGGCTTGTCTCTCTCACTCTCAAACTGTTTTCTGTGGAACTGGTGCCTGCCTGCCTGCCTGCCTGCCACAGGGATATCAACACTCTGATTTTCCCCTTCTGAATCCTGGCCCCGTCTCGCCATGTCTTGTCTCCGACCCCTCTCTTTTTGCTGTTTTGCTCTCCCGCTTTCTTTCTCTTTCCTCTTTCTCCTCTCCCTCTCTCTACTAGTCTTTTATAATATTATCTATTTGTTTAACAAACACCCTTGCCCTCAGTGAATTGCACTGGTATCCTGTTTTTAGCATTCGTTTACCTATTCATACTATTTAGGGGCATGATATACCTGTCTCTGTGTCTGTCTGTCTCTGTACAATTATCAATCAAGTGAATTTGATATGTTTCTCTCCGCTTAACTTTCATCCCTCTTTCTCATGCCAGGGTGTTTTCTGGTAAGAGTCAGAATACAGGGGATGAGGGAGAGATGGAAGGAGTGGGTTGAATGAATGAATGAATGAATGAATGAATGAAATTGAGGATGCAAATTGCCACTGTCCTAAAGTGTGACCCATAGACTGGATTGTTGTGACCACATCAATATAAGGCCGATGACTGTAACATATGTCTGGTGTTTTTATATAGATCTCATGCTGTTCAAAGCTTCCTGGTTTGTTCCTTAGGGAGTGACTCAGTCAGTCAACCATCATCAACATGCTCTATGTCCTAAGCACCGTCCTCTTGTGCAGCAAGTGTGTGTATGTGTGGTTGACTCATCACTTAAGAATGTGTGGATATTTCACACCCATAATGAGTCTTCCTTGCTCTATTGCATGGTTTACAGCAGCATGTGATGTCATCAGCTGGAGACCAGTTATGAGTCATGATTTCTGGGAGACTAACCTTATCCTCTCCAATGTGCAGTTTCTGTGGTAATTATGTTTGTACTCTTGACAGGAAGTGTGTTGGGCTTTTGTTTGTATTAAAGCCATCCCGCTCTGTCTTTCCATTCTGGTGGGGAGTAGTCTCAGTTCAATGTTAGAAACTCGGCAGCCAATAAGAGTGGAATTTAGAGCAGCCTTCAGCTTTCAGCCTGGCTCAGTCTGTATTGTGGTCTAGTATAACACACTGTACAGTCGTGGCCAAAAGTTTTGAGAATGACATAAATATTAATTTTCGCAAAGTCTGCTGCCTTACTTTGTATCATGGCAATTTGCATATACTCCAGAATGTTATGAAGAGTGATCAGATGAATTGCAATTAATTGCAAAGTCCCTCTTTGCCATGCAAATGAACTGAATCCCCCAAAAAACATTTCCACTGCATTTCAGCCCTGCCACAAAAGGACCAGCTGACATCATGTCAGTGATTCTCTCGTTAACTTTTTTTCGGATTAGTGGGACGCTACCATCCCATTTCGACAATTTCCGGTGAAATTGCAGAGTGCCAAATTCAAATAAAATTACTATAAATAATAACTTTCATGAAATCACAAGTGCAATACATCAAAATAAATCTTAACTTGTTGTTAATCCAGCCACCGTGTCAGATTTTTAAAAAGGCTGTACGGTCGAAAGCAAACCATGCGATTATCTGAGAACAGCGCCCAGCACACAAATGCATAACAAATCATTTTCAACCAGGGAGTTGCGACACGAAAGTCAGAAATAGTTATACTCACAGACATTTATTTTAACAGTTTTAGAAACTTTTTAGAGCGTTTTCTATCCAAATCTACTAATTATATGCATATCCTAGCTTCTGGGCCTGAGTAGCAGGCAGTTTACTTTGGGCACACTTTTTATCCGGACGTCGAAATACCGCCCCCTATCCCAAAGAAGTTAACACAGGTGTGAGTGTTGATGAGGACAAGGCTGGAGATCACTCTGTCATGCTGATTGAGTTCGAATAACAGACTGGAAGCTTCAAAAGGAGGGTGGTGCTTGGAATCATTGTTCTTCTTATGTCAGCCATGGTTACCTGCAAGGAAACACGTGCCGTCATCATTGCTTTGCAAAAAAAAGGCTTCACATGCAAGGATATTGCTGCCAGTAAGATTGCACCTAAATCAACCATTTATCGGATCATCAGGAACTTCATGAAGAGCTGTTCAATTGTTGTGAAAAAGGCTTCAGGGCACCCAAGAAAGTCCAGCAAGCGCCAGGACCATCTCCTAAAGTTGACTCAGCTGTGGGATCGGGGCACCACCAGTACAGAGCTTGCTCAGGAATGGCAGCGGGCAGGTGTGAGTGCATCTGCACGCACAGTGAGGCGAAGACTTTTGGAGGATGGCCTGGTGTCAAGAAGGGCAGCAAAGAAGCCAATTCTCTCCAGGATAAACATCAGGGACAGCCTGATATTCTGCAAAAGGAACAGAGATTGGACTGCTGAGGACTCGGGTAAAGTCCAGAGAAGACAAGGTGAGCATTACCATCAGCCCTTTGTCATGCCAACAGTAAAGCATCCTGAGACCATTCATGTGTGGCGTTGCTTCTCAGCCAAGGGAGTGGGTTCACTCACAATTTTGCCTAAGAACACAGCCATGAATAAAGAATGGTACCAACACATCCTCCGAGAGCAACTTCTCCCAACCATCCAGGAACATTTTGGTGACGAACAATGCCTTTTCTAGCATGATGTAGCACCTTGCCATAAGGCAAAAGTGATAACTAAGTGGCTCGGGGAA
Organism: Salmo salar; assembly: GCF_965601325.2. NCBI lineage: Eukaryota > Metazoa > Chordata > Actinopteri > Salmoniformes > Salmonidae > Salmo > Salmo salar. The sequence continues at coordinate 80,162,485 of NC_138304.1, read as the reverse complement.
CAAAACATCGATATTTTGGGTCCATGGCCAGGAAACTCCCCAGACCTTAATCCCATTGAACTTGTGGTCAATCCTCAATAGGCAGGTGGACAAAGAAAAACCCACAAATTCTGACAAACTCCAAGCATTGATTATGCAAGAATGGGCTGCCATCAGTCAGGATGTGGCTCAGAAGTGAATTGACAGCATGCCAGGGCGGATTGCAGAGGTCTTGAAAAAGAAGGGTCAACACTGCAAATATTGACTCTTTGCATCAACTTAATGTAATTGTCAATAAAAGCCTTTGACACTTTTGAAATGCTTGTAATTATAATTCAGTATTCCATAGTAACATCTGACAAAAATATCTAAACACTGAAGCAGAAAACTTTGTAGAAATTAATATTTGTGTCATTCTCAACTTTTGACCATGACTGTACTTTAACATGACAGTGGAATGTAGCACCAACCAGCTCAGGCCTAGTTCATACTGTAACTTTACTGTTGAAGACATACTGTAGAGTTAGTTAGGGCCCAGTCTATAGAGGAAAATCGATCCCTTTTTACGAATAGGGCAGCAGTACGCCTATTATCATTTTCTATCCCCCTTGCCTTCATCTTATGTCTTGTAATAAGCATCATGCCACTCCCCTCCCTCTCTCCCTCCCTCTCTAGATGATGAAGTGGACTTGCAGCATAGTACGACAGGGAGCGAGGGGGGGAACTCATCAGGCGAAACCCCTCCCTTCAAACGCAAGGGCAAGTTCTCCAGCTTCGGCAATATGTTCAAGCCCTGGAAGTGGAGGAAGAAGAAGAGCAGTGAGACGTTTCTGGAAACCTCAATAGGTACCTACCCTTTATAAATAGTAACCTTGATGTATGGATTGTACAACTGTAAGGACCTGTTATCTTAAGTCAGCTCAAGTCTTCATGGTCTCAGACAATGTTACTCATCAAGCCACCTTTGTTACGGGAAAATGAAACATTGGTTTACTTTCAGTGTTGGAGAGGAAGATCTCGGTAAGGAGACCTCGTCAGGAGCTGATCGACAGGGGAGTGCTGAAAGAACTTCCAGAGAATGGTATGCAGACCAATGCCCGTATCCACAAAGCTTCTCAGAGTAGGAGTGCTGATCTAGGACCGGTTTAGCCTTTCAGATCATAATGAATATGATTATATGGAAAGATCCTAGATCTGCACCCCGACTCTGAGATGCTTTGTGCATACGGGCCCTGATAGGCAAAGGACCTACAGAGATACTAGTAGCCTATATTTTATCAACGAGAAACAAAACTATAGTAGGGTAACAATTTTAGAGAATATTGATGTATAGAATATCTTTGCTGACCTCATTCCTTATCAGTATGTGTTTCTGTGTGACAGAGAGCAACGATGTGAACCACTCCAAAGTTCCGGGGGTGAAGAATGGCCAGCCATTATCCATGGACGTTGACCGGGTCTCAGAATCAGGGGTCAGGGGGTCACGGGGGGAGCCAGGCCCAGGGCTCAACCCCACTTGGCTGCCCCAAGGAGTGGACCCCCGGCGGGGCACTGTCCTTTCAGACGACCCCCGGAGCAGGAGCAGGGTGCCCTCCGATGCCTCTCGCTCCAACCGAGCCCCACTGGACGTAGACTCACACGCCAGGCTATCGGCCATAGATCTGGAGAGACGGAGCAGACTGCCCTCTGATGTGTCGGAGAGGAAAGGAGGGTCACTACCGAGAGGACCTGCTCCGGAGGACGGGAAGCACCGGAGAGAGGGGAAAGAGGACAAGCGAGAGGAGAGGAGAGATGAGAAAGAGGAAAGGAAAGAGGAGAGAAAAGATGGGAAAGAGGAGAGGAGAGATGGGAAAGGGGAAAGGAAAGAAGAGAGGAGAGATGGGAAAGAGGAAAGGAAAGAGAGGAGAGATGGGAAAGAGGAGAGGAGAGTGGATGGGAAAGAGGAGAGGAGAGATCCTTGTGATGAGAGAGAAAGAAAGGATCAGAGGGAGGAGAGAGACCGGGAGGGAGGTGAACGGAGGGATGATAAAGACAACAAGGAAAAGAGAGACAGGAGAGATGACAGGGAGAGGAGAGAAGCTAGGGAAAGGAGGGACAGAGATAATCGAGAGGAGGACAAGGAGAAGAGTAATGGGAAAGGAGAAAAAGATGACCGGAGAGAGGGAAAAGAGAAAAGAGACTGGAGAGACGAGAAGAGAGATGATCGAGAGAGGAGGGATGACAGGAGAGATGACCGGGAAATAAAAGATGACAAGAGAATCGATTGTGAAAGGAGAGATGCTCGTGATCGCAGGGACGATGGGGAGGAGAAGGATAGGAGAAGGAGTCCTAGGGCTGGGAAACCAGAGACTATCTTGAGACCTGTAGAAGGGAGTCGTCTGGTGGTCAGACCCCACTCTGAGATGGAGCTGAGGCCCAGTCTCCAGAAGACTTCCTCAGAGGATCTCCGTAGCAGGGTCCGCCCTGCCTCCGAGACTTACTGTGGAAGCACCCTGCCCAGGAACATGCCATCTGAGGAGACCAAACGAGGGGAGACCCGCGGAAGAGCAGGTAAGAAGCTGCCTGGGATGTATAAGTAAATCCTATCGCTTGTACTTCTGAAGGTTGCTCTTCAGTTGTGTTGGAGAAGTTCAACAATTATTAGTGGACAAAAGCATTTTAAAGCAGTTTATTGGGCACTTTGCAAGGGAAATGTCTGCTAGTTGAGTGTCTAGGAGATTCTTTCCATTCTACTGTGTTGTATATATTGTAACTCATAAATCTCCTTGTTCTCACCCCTGTGAAAGGTGTGAGGACTTAACCAGTATTCGTCTTTAGTTAGTTAATCTGTTAAAAAGCTGCTTATTGTCTAACTTTGAGTTGCAGCTTATCTCAGCTCTGTGTTCCATGTGCTCAACACTGTACAGTAACAGTGTGTGTGTTTGAGGCTGCACTTTGAGCCCCAAGGACCAGGTGGAATAGAAACACTTATTATCCTTCTGACTTCCTGTCGGTCTCCGTGTTTTGTCTCTGTCGGTCTCCGTGTTTTGTCTCTGTCGGTCTCCGTGTTTTGTCTCTGTCGGTCTCCGTGTTTTGTCTGTAGAGTCCACTGGTGTCCACTTCGCTTCTGGCCCCACCCCAGACCCTGACTCCGCCTTTAAGTCCTCCTCCTCCTGGAGAGCTCAGCCTCCTACCAAACAGGCCATGCTGCCTCCCAAGGGCCAATCCACCACCACCTCCTCCACGGAGCCTGGCCGGACCTCCACCCCACCTTCCTCCTCCTCCTCCTCCTCCTCTACTTCCTCCACCTCCTCTGCTATAGCGGTGGCCAAGCCACCCAGGACTGTTTCCCTGGTCATCAGTGATGACCCTCCTCCTCCCAGCCCCGTCCCCCCTGTGCGGTTCAGCCATGTACCCCCATCCTTCACCCCGGGAGAGTCGGCCACCCCTCCCCCTGTACCCCCCCATGCCAAGCAGCCACCTGTACCGCCACCCAAACCCACCAACCGCAACAGCAACCCCGCTCTGCTTGGTGAGTTTACCCTGCCTTTGCTCCCTGTTTGTACTGCTGTTTCACTCCATAATGTACTGGTTATCATTGTTTTTACGTAGGTTTATGGATGAGGTAAGTCCTGTACCCCTCAAGTAAAGTGTTACAATTACGTTTGACCTTTTTGAACCCAAATCAATGACTCTGGTGTTTCTAAGTGTCCTTTGCTGTTTCATCAGAATATGTCCTCCTGCAGTATAGTGGTTGGTCTCGATGTGTACTGAAACACAGGGGGTTCTATGCAGTACCTAGGCCTTTTCTCAATTGAATTTGCTCAACTCCTGCATCCTCTCACATCCTTTTGAAAAAAGTCAAAGCTAATTGAGGAGAGGGAATGTGGAAGAAAATGTGTTTGTATGAAATGACTGTCCTCCACTCACATCAGGCAAATTATGTTTACAAGTGTGGATCCCAAAATAAATGTATAAAGTGATAAAAACAAATTGTTAGTTGTGCAAGACATTTTTATAGATAAAACGATAAGTAGCACATACTTTTCTCCATCGAGAAAACAATGGTATGTGGCATATTTCAAAACTCTTTCGTAAAGGACTTGAGTAGGATATACTTGTGCTTCCTCGCCAAAACAAGGCTATTGAGGAGGGGAGGACCATCTTCCATTTGCATACTAACGAAATGACACGTTTCTCGACCACTCATCGGTTTTCCGGTCACAGAGGAGAGAGGGCGGAGGACAGACTTATGTCCAAACAAGAAAAGGCCCTAGTCTGCAGTTTGTGTACAGCGAGACAGTCTCCAAAGAGAGGGGCAGGCAAGGGCTTTTCTTTACCGGGGTTATTCAAGCTCAGCTCACACACAAACACACACAAGGCTGTGCTGGCGCTCTTCCAACAGGCCTGGAGCAACACCAGAGCATCCAGGGCTTTGATTGTCTGCCTCAGTTTTCCATATCCTCTGCCCCAGCTGCCCTAGGTCTGGAGCCCATTCCAACATTCTGTATAGTAACAGTTGTTGTGACTAGGGCTGTTGTGGTGACCGGTAATTAGTAGCCTACCAATCTTGCTAACGGCCTGGTACTCAGCACTCTATTATCCCTCCAATCACTCTGACATCAATGAAAATCTAATCAAACACTTCATGAGAGCTCATGTTGCGCAACATTTCTATAGGCTATGAAATTGTGCAAGAAACGGTGATGGCCTCTATTAAAAAGAGGAGGATCCCATTAGATTTCTATAGGCTAGGCCTACTGTATTTATTTCTCAACTTTCCTAATATTAAGCAAATACTAAGCACATTGCTTATCTTTACAACAGGAGTATAGCCTACCTGGTTGGCATTAAAATGAACTACAGGAAAAGCGTCCTCCATTCACTATTTAAGTGCAGAGATTACTTGTATTTTTTCACCTGCCCCTGTTTCAAAACAGATGCATGATAATGGTCCAATCTAAATCAAAACGGATTTCACACATATATTATTTAGTGTATGTAAAGTTAAGACTAAATCAATAATAGTCTGATGGATGACAAAATTAGCCTATCACTTGTGAATTATATATTATCACTTGTGAATGATGCCCAGCTTAAGGCAAGAAACAATGCCTTTTTTATTATTTTAACTTTTTCAAATCCTAGTCCACACCTCATGTAGCCTAGCCCATAGGCCAATATGTTTTGATAAGGTTTGCATCACAGCTAAAGTGACCAAATAGCTTCTTAAAATGAAGCACATGAACCCGCTTTACAACCGGTGTAGAGCCTAACTGGCATACATAAGCAGCGCGTGAGTTTCAAGTTTGGGGAAGATAATTTTCACCATAAAAATGCACCTTTATAATAAAAGCATTGCATGCATAATTGCATTTGTGGTCACTTTTGATCAAGGTGTTTTCCCGCTAATGGAACATTTGCGCTTATAGCCTACTGCCATGTGTGCATTGCTGAGGTTATAATGTGAAGCAGGCAGCACTCAGGGAGAAGGGCTGCAAAAGGAATGGATTTTATTAGGGTGCTTTATGGCCACACAAAGGGGATGCCACTGGGAAATTCAAAGCATTATCAGGTGCTTCTCAAATTGTGAATGAGAGACTGATGAAGTGTGAACAGTCTGCGCAAAAAACAAAGCAGAGCTCATGCCTTTCAAGTGACTTTTTTCAAATCATCATTAGAGTCGCATCATGCAGCCTTGCAATGTATTAAAAATCTAAACATATAGCCCAATGTTTGTAGAACAACTAAAGTTACATTATTAACTCTAAATTAAGCATATAGGAGTACCTATTTCGTTGTTAACCGCTCAGCACATGTCCGCACTCCCTCAAATCATTTGGAGAAAATATCCATTATTTTATTCAGCTTTGTTCAATTGTATTCTTCATACTATAAAATAATGCCATGGAATTCAAAGCGAATCTTGTCTGCTAAATTAACTAGTGTAGCCCACAGCCATTTGACATAGCCAGATCAGGACCTAACATAAGGACAACTCGGTATGCTATTCTGTTCTTCTGAAATAGACTGCATTTTCTTCATATCATGTTTCTTCAGACCTGTCTAAAATCAGTAATGGATTTATTGTGAAGGTGTAGGCTATATTACATGGATTTATTAGACTTTTTAAAATGTAGATGTTCCAAAGGTCTGCATCAGTGGCTTGTAGGCTGTGTGTGGAAGCCAGGAGATGCTAAATGTGTTTTTAAATGAATGGTCAATTACCATGAGATCGACAGTTATTTTCTTGACAATCACCCGGTGATTGTCAAGCCCTAGTTGTGACACAGCCCTAGTGACACAATTAGAAAATTCCTATGCCATTCTGAAGGCATAGTCCTCATAGATACGTTACTCCATTTCACAATAATCGCATCTGGCTGACAGAGTTGTGTACAGCAGAAATGATAGTATTTATTAAGTGAATCTCCTCTCTGATAGGCTTTCTGAGTCTGTATTCTGATTGGCTGCTACACTGACACACAGTCCATGTCTCCTGGCTAATCCCAAGAGTGGCGTTTTTCGATGGTTAATGACCCTGTCATTGGTCGTATACCATACAGGATCCACAGAATACAAACATCCATTCTGTCACTGCAAGAGAGAGCAGGTTTATGTATCACAGTATATACATACAATAGGCCAACGTCCTCACCAGTCTGTCAACAGACAGTCATGCTCCCTGGCAGTTTTCTATATCCGAAGTCTGTCTTTAGGTTAGATATTAGATATAATAAGATGTTAGATATTGAGGTAACAACCTGCCTAGCTGGGCAACAGTTTTCCAGTTATTCAGTGTCCCGCACCTTCAACCAGCCTGCTGAAGGCCTTGACCTCTGACCTCACTCATCTCTGGCAGCGTCCACATTGAACAGAGCCTCAAGGGTCCACGGTCCCAATCCTCCGTACTACTGGACAAGTTGGAGAAGGCAGGGGGAGCCGGGCCTCTACCTTTCCCTGTCCACCTACCTCCGCTACCGACGGGCTGAACAAGCCTGTTCAGATACCCTGTCCTGAGGGGCACAAGCCTGCTATGCTCTACCTTTCCCTGTCCACCTACCTCCGCTACCGACGGGCTGAACAAGCCTGTTCAGATACCCTGTCCTGAGGGGCACAAGCCTGCTATGCTCTACCTTTCCCTGTCCACCTACCTCCGCTACCGACGGGCTGAACAAGCCTGTTCAGATACCCTGTCCTGAGGGGCACAAGCCTGCTATGCTCTACCTTTCCCTGTCCACCTACCTCCGCTACCGACGGGCTGAACAAGCCTGTTCAGATACCCTGTCCTGAGGGGCACAAGCCTGCTATGCTCTACCTTTCCCTGTCCACCTACCTCCGCTACCGACGGGCTGAACAAGCCTGTTCAGATACCCTGTCCTGAGGGGCACAAGCCTGCTATGCTCTACCTTTCCCTGTCCACCTACCTCCGCTACCGACGGGCTGAACAAGCCTGTTCAGATACCCTGTCCTGAGGGGCACAAGCCTGCTATGCTCTACCTTTCCCTGTCCACCTACCTCCGCTAC